>NC_133136.1:105832063-106531403 GCF_048418815.1 Hemitrygon akajei | reverse complement strand
ATTAGGAATGTGATGGAATGCACTCTGCTTACATGGATGAATGCAACTCAAGTAGCTTGACATCATCCAGAACAAAGCAGTCCACTTGACAGGTACCCTACCTAGGGTCCCAGTTTAAATACATGTTTCCTCAGTCACCATAGCTGTAGAACGCACAATCTACAAAAACTAGAGAAGCAACAAATAGACAGTGTTGACCTTTGCACCTGCTGTACCATTCAGATTATAGCTGATCTTCTATCTCAATGCCACTATTCTGCACCAACTCTATATAATTTCTTGATACATTAAATATCCAAAAATCTATCGATCTTGAATATACTCAGTGACTGAGACTCCACAGCCCTCTTGGGTAGAGAATTCCCAATACCCAATATTCACAATTTTCCATATAGGGAAACCACTTCATTTCTCGGACCTAACTTCTTATTTTGAAACCGTGACCTCGAGTTCCAGCTATCTCTGTCAGAAAACGAATGCAGGCATGGGCTCTGTGGAGGGTTGATAGAGAAACCTGAGGTGGGGCGGCACAGTGGCCAAGTGGTTAGTATAACGTTTTACAGTACAGGCAACCCCAAGTTCAGTTCCAGCTGCTGCCTGTAAGAAGTTTCTGTGTTCTCCCTGTGACTCTGGGTGCTCAGTTTCCTCCCACTGGTTGGTAGATTAATAGTTCATTGTAAACTGTCCTGTGATTAGGCTCAGATTAAATCAGGGATTTCTGGGCCGCATGGCTCGAAGCCCAGAAGGTCCTATTCCACGCTGAATCTCCGTAAGTAAATTGAAATAAACAAATAAAGTAACTCTGCATTTACTCTGTAGGCCCGTTCAGAATTTCATATATTTTCATGAGATCGTCTCTGATTATCTAAAATTCCAGCGAATATCATTCAATCTGTGTAATCTCTCCACATCAGCCAAACATCCAACCCCAGTAATCAAAATGGTGAATCTTTGCTGCACTCCCTCTATCACAAATGTATCCTTCCTTCTGCAGAAGACAAGATCTAGACATGATACTCAAGACACTTCTTACCAAAATCCTAGTTACACTAAGACATTTTTACTTTTGTACTCAAATCCACTTGTGGTATCGACAAGCAGGCCATTTCCCTTCCTTTCATTTGTTAATATTCAGTGAGTGTTTATCCAAGCCCCTTTAAACACCAACACACATTCTTCTGCATTCTATTCAATCTGCCATGCCCTTGACCTTTCAGTTAGCTTGTTTACGTCTCCTCTCATTCTCCTTGCAACCCAGCTTTGTATCATGAGAGAACATGGATAAGTTATGTTTTGTACTCATCCACACAACTTGGACCTCAACACTGATCCCTGCAGCACCCCATTAATCACAGATTCTAAATCTAGCAATTGCCTATTTATTCCATCCCTTTGCCTGTGAGCTGCCTCTATGTTGCCCACTAGGCTATGAGCTCTGATTCTCTCTAATAATCTTGTGTGACACATTGAAGACCACCAGAATGTCCAGTACACATCCACTGGTTCCATCTATTGCAATTCTAGCAATTACAACCTCAAAAATCTAATAAACATCAAATATAACATCCCGTTCAAAAACTGTGTTGACAGCCCAAAATAAAACAGGAAGTGCTGGAAACAGTCAGCAGATTTAGGCAGCACACATGCAAAGAGAAGAAGTTGAATGCTCTGATGTGTTAACCATGTTTCTCTTTCTGGCATCTGTAGCTTTTGTATTTTCATTGACACAACTCAATTCAAAGTATTTTCTTTGGTGTCCTTTTACTACTTTGTTAATGATGGGTACTAGCATTATCCTATTAATAATGTGTGCTTTCCCATCTTCTCTCTTCACCACCTCCACCCACCTCACCTATTTCATTTGTTAAATACTAGATTTAGATGTCCTACCTTCCAATCTGTGAGAATATTTTATAATCTATGGAATTCTGAAGGATGCCATCCAATATATCTATTATCCCCATAGCCACGTCCTTCAAGACAAGGGATGTGTGTTCTAAGGTCTCAGTAATGTATTCATTTATTGACCCATTAATTTCTCCAATTTGAATTCTTAATTTACTATACACTAGTTTTTCCATAATTTTCCGTATTTCTTTCAATGAAGATAATCACAAGGTATTTCTTTAGATTCTTTGCCATTTCTTTACTCCACAATAACATTCTTTCTGTTTTGGTCTGTAATGAACAAACATAATTTGTCCTTTTGTTTCCTTTTCACACATCTATATAAGTTTTCAAAATCCATTTTTAAACATAAATGGAGCTACTTGTATTAGCTACTTTGATGTTGGTCACCTCTACCATCAAGTGGGATAATGGCTACAGGTGCACATGGCCACCATCTACCAATCATAGGTTCCTCTACCAATTATGCTCCACCCTGCATTGGAATTGTTTGAAACCCCTCATTCCAAAACATGTGCCTCTATCTACACCTGAACAAATGTAGTTGTTCCAGAAATTGTCTCATGCCTACTTTTTCAAAGACAGTTAGAGATGGAGACAAATGCTATCATTATGAATAAGCTGTTCTCAGGCTTCTAGCCGAGTACAGGTATTGATTATAACTGGCGCTTCAATGACAAACTCTGCCATCTTCATTTGGGATGGCAGAGTTTGTCATCGAAACGTTGGTTATAATTGATACCTGAACCTGGCTGAAAGCCCGAGAAGAGTTTATTCATCATGTATGCCAGGAAAGCATGAGATCCCTTTTCAAATGCTATCAGTGCTAGTGATAAATAGGTGCCCAAAAATGAATATTTTTCCTGGATCGGACACTGGCAGAAAGAATGTTGTTGTTATCTTAAAAGGTGTTGAGTCCTATCCACAGTGAAACCAAGGTGAGGCAGTTCCAGGAGACTCACTGTCAATGCTCTCCATCTCTGGTTTCTCTTGAGTTTCCAAATATTTGAGTTCAACTTATTTATACATTACCATGAAGGTACTTGCATAGTGCTCATTGACAACATCTTCACAAGAAGTGAACTTAATGTGGACTAACTATATATAAATAATTTACTACCTAATACCATTGAAGGAGTTTTCATTAATGACTAGTACACCACCAGAGTGCTTCCAAGATAGGTAAAGGAAAGCTGTCAACTATATTGGCTTTAATGTTCTTCAAAATAGAGAAAGTATCTAAAATCAATTTTATAGTCCAACTGCTTTCTTATATTGTATATTCAAAATGTTATCATGAAAGTTATGCTCCTTTAATTTAAGCTGTTGGTCCTGGTAAACATCCCATAGAGGGTCTCAGGATTAGTTAAGAGCAGCTTAGAACCATAGAACATTACAGCACAGAAACAGGCCTTTTGGCCCTTCTTGGCTGTGCCGAACCATTTTTCTGCCTAGTCCCACTGACCTGCACCTGGGCCATATCCCTCCATACACCTCTCATCCACGTACCCGTCCAAGTTTTTCTTAAATGTCAAAAGTGAGCCCGCATTCACCACTTCATCTGGCAGCTCATTCCACCCTCCCACCACTCTCTGCATGAAGAAGAGAGTTCTCTTTGAACTTTTCCCCCTTCACCCTTAACCCATGACCTCTGTGTTTTTTTTCTCCCCTGGCCTCAATGGAAAAGCTTGTTGCTTGGCACAATAAATGTGGTGTAATTATGTGAGCTTTTCTTTGAGCTTTCCAGCTTTACATTGCTCCTGGTGTGCAGCATCGCTGGAATGAAGCATAGGTGAATTACTTTATCAAAGGACAACTTTTACAATTCATCTATGCTGGCTCTTTGCCAGGAGAGGACTTTCTGCAGGAGTAATTTGATTGCCTTTTTGATTCTGTTCTTCATCAGCAGAGTTCATTTCTTCCTATCTTGACTCTATTATTTTCCCCTTGTTAGGTTTCTTACTAATTACCTCTGGTACATTTTTGAAGATTTCTGTTATATGAAGATCTCCATCATCTTCATAGCTTTCATTTTTCTGACCCCTGCTGTCTAACATCCACCACGAATCTACACCTCCCTGTCACTTAAGGATGCTCTGAGGATTGTTTTCCCTCTGGCTGATCTTATTCTCGCAGTTTGTGCACCTACTGTCCTTCAGCCTGGGAGTAAGGAAAACTCACTTTGTCCTATCCCATAAAATCACGTGTTCACAGATCATCTTTCTAATCTGTGAATTGAGCATTCCCTCCACAAAGCCCAGGTTCAGTCTTCTGTTTCTGCCAAGACCTCCTCACCTCATATTGTCTTTGCATGCAATTGCAAAACATGTAACCCCCATCCTTTTAACTTTGCCTTTTCCAGTATCCAGGTACACAAAATCCTTCTACTTATTCTAATTTAGCATCTGCTGTTCGTGATGTGGTCTTTTCCACATGAGAGAAACCAAATGTTAATAAATTGATAGCATGGCAGAATGTCTTGCTTTAGTTTGTTAATGTTTGAGCTTAAATTTTCCATACAACTCCAGTTCTGATCACTGACGTTGACCTCCAAAAAATGCTCCTTGGCTGATGCAGAGAGGCCATTTTATCATCCAGCAAAGAATATTACAACCCTAAAGGCTCAACTAGTTTAGGTTTTGCATCAGAACCTGCCAGAGATATTAGGTTTGCTTTTCTCTCTTCCCAACGATGATACCTGATCTGTGAAGTACTTCCACCATCTGGCTCGGATTCTTAAGCCAAGGTTCCACCACTTTTTTCCCCTCCTCATAAAAACATAGTAGTAGGTCATTTAGCTGTCAAGTCTATGCTGGCTCTTGGAGCAATTCCATCTATGCAGTTCCTTCACATTTCCCTGTAATCTATTCTCTCCCTTAAATCCCTATTGACTGCACACTGATTTTCCCTTCTCCCCCACTGCCAGATTTCACCAGCATATAATTAATGCAGCTATTTAACATCCCAACTCTCTAGTCCAGCATTTTGAGATCTGGCAAGTCTGTGTTGTCCAGAATGTTTTGAATCTGTCACACATATCTCTACTAATTAACTAATTCTAACTAAAATTTGACGAGACCTGTACTAATCTGTAGCTAATTAACCTACCAGTGGATATTTTGGTATTTCAGCCAACAGTGTTTTTGACCTGTTGAAACAGATAGTTCTTGGAACTCTTAAATACTTAGGAGAGTGTCTAAATTTTCTATTTACATTTCCTCCAGATAGATCAATAGCAATTAGTAAGACTTCATCACTGTTTATCAGCTCACACCAAAATTACTGTGTCATTCATTCTCTTATAGGCCCTATCACAAACATTCATTTTATAGAGTCATGGGAAAGTACAGCACACAAGCAAGCCCTGTGATTTACTCTGTGCTGAACCATGTAAGCTGTGCACTCCTATTGAACTGCACTGTGACCATAGCCCTCCATACCCCAGCCATCAATGCACCTATCCAAACTTCACTTAAATGTTGAACTCGAGCTTGCATGCACCACTTGTGTGGCAGCTTGTTCCACACTCTCACTCTCTGAGTGAAGTAGTTTCCCCTCATGTTCACTTTTCACCCTTAACCCATGACGTCTGGTTGTAGTCCCACCAAATCCTTCTCTTTTCCTTTCTTTTATTGCTGGCATTTCCTCATTCTGATGAAAGCTAATCATCCTGAAACATTAACTCCATTTCTCTATTTGAGGTGCTGATGGAATACTGAGGTACTCACAGCATTTTCTCTTTTCCTTTCAGATTTCCATCAAATGCAAAGCTCTTCTATTAGTTCAACAAGTGTTGTGTGATTGTGTTTGAGGATCTGAATTCTAGGTGCTAACACTTCATAGTCAAAAGTATAATCTATAACTTATGTACTAACTTGGTGTTGAAACTAATTATTAAAAGGCTGTGAAATGGTGAGTAAGAGGAACACCTATCAAAATGTTAGGTAATTTGTCAAGAAGCTCTAATCTTGATCTTCTGAATTGTTGACGAACATTTACAATTACAGTGAGTTCCAATACTGCAGTAAAGAATTGCTGCTCTGAAGCAACACTATTGACCCATTAAACCTGACGTGTTAAAGCTGCCATTATCATTCTCCATCCTTGCCTTTCACATTCATTCATGTTCTCCCTGCTTGTCAGACACTTAAATATATTTTCTTCTGTAAGCATTGCCTGTATGTTTATCTTGGAGTTGGGTTTATTTATTGTTTCTGCTTACTTTCCCCAAGCACTAAGACAGATGTACTGATCAGTCTCATCCTTTCTCTGTCACATTCCCTGTATTAGAGTGAGTAAGGTTTTCCTGCCTTTTATATGTAGGATTATAAATGCCTGACCTTGTATTTTGTTTATCAACTGGCCGCATTGTACTTATAGTTAAGGCACATTATATCTCAGTTCTTGATCTATTAACTACACTGCTGCAGACAGTTTATTGTCCCTGTGCATTTCAGGTTAATGATACATAATTTAAACCTGGTTTATAATGTCATTATCAGGCAATGTGTGAAGTATAAACATAGATATACTCAAGGAGACTGAAACCACTGTTATTAATCTCTGCATTATAAAAATTCTTTATGATTGTATGCCTAATTTTCTCAATCTGCACAGATATTTCCATCACAATCATTTCTGGCTATAGATGACTTCTTGAAAAGTTCTGATCTGCAGGATAGTAACAAAAGTACACTATTTTTTTGTGTTTGCAAGTTGTGTGAAAAGGGCTAACTTATAGACCAAAAAACATTGCTGATAGGGGGAGCTCGTTCCCCATTAAAATTAGCTTCCTAAAATCATGTTACAATTCTCTCGTGCTCTGAAATGGGAAAAGCTGTCTTCTGAACATGTCAGACCTGGTGGATTGGATGCAATGAAAGCATGAAGCCTAATACATTAATACATGATATGCTACCTCATGAAATTTGTCATTTACTTTCCAGTTGCTGTAAAATGGAAGAAAAAAGTTCTGTTATTTTAGGTGAGTCTTTGGTTGCAGAGAAATAAAATTCAGTTTGAGAATAGTTGTTTAGAAATGAAACTGGGTGAAAAGCAAATGTTATAATAATAAACCAGCAGAATTAAGACGGATTGGAATGACCATTTTTGTCTTTTATTCCTGTTTAAGGTAGCATTTAAACACAATTTTTATTACTCTCTGAGCACTTAAATTTCTGGTCAATGTGTGGCATGCAGCAGTGGAGTGCATTGACTATAAGATTATACACTACTTTATTATGCAAGGCAGTAGCTATTGTTGCATTCGCATGGGTATGGGTCACCTGTGGCTCATCCATTCATATGAATGTGTGCGTGACAGAGCTTAAAGAAAAGTTCTGTTATCTCTAAGTCATCAAGTACTAAATCTTGATTATGATGGCACACAGAAAAATTGTCCTCAGACCTTCACTGAGGCAGATATTTGTCAAATTAATGTTAATTGTATGGTTCTTTGAGTTTTCTTCTATTTTTGATGGTGTATCAAGATTATAAACTGTTTTACAGTCACTCTAGATCAGGGTTCCCAACCTTTTTTTATGCCATGGACCAATACCATTATACAAGAAGTCCGTGGGCCCCAGGTAGGGAGCATCAGCTCTAGGTTCAAAAGCCAAAACTTTGTGATGGACTCATACAGGGAAAACTGCAATTAATGACTAAATATGCAGTATCCTAAATGGTAGTCATCAATAATTGGTTTGAATGGTAGTGCAGTGTCTGAAGGAGTCCACCCATTTTAAGAGCAAAATGAAAGTTTTTCAGTTGAAATATTAACTCTGTCTGTCTCTCTCACTCTCTGTCTGTCTGTCTCTCTCTCTCCACAGATGCTGCTGACCTGCTAGGTATTTCCAGAATTTGCATTTTATTTTAATTAAAATCAGAATAACACAAGAAATTTTAGATCTTGAGAACTGCCAAACTAACTGCAATGATTTTTACTAGCCCTTTTCATCCTTGATTTGTGACTTTTGTTTTCAATAAATTCTTCCACAAATAATGTAATTGAGAGCCAACATTGAATTATAGCACAATTCTAATTACAGCTACAGATTCTACCATGCATGCTAACTAACAAAGCCCATGTATGCAGTTTCTGTATGAACTTTGATGAAATGGGAACGAGCTAGCTGATTATGGAATTGGCACTGTAATCAGAAATAAGAATGAGACAGACCAATCAGAGCCAAACCAACTTAGATAACAAAATACAGAAAAACCTACCTGGACGTAATCTCAAAACTCTAATCTAACCTTGATATTCAAATATTTACAATCTGCTTGAGCTTTGCTCCGTAGTTTATGATTCCATCTGAAATTTTATAGTCATTAAATCAAGTCTCCCTTATAATGTTAACATAACTATCTACTCAGTATGAAAATGAAGCTTCAGTGATTTTAAGTAGGACATTGGGCACTGCAGGGTTTAAAGCCATGTGAAAATGATCTTTTTATGTTCCCTCGAGAATAAACAACAGTTATGGATTTTATACTACTGAGGTTCAGGTCAGAAAACCCTCATTGCCCTTTGTTCTTTTTGATGAATTGCTGTTATCTGACGAGACAGTGGTGGCACTTCAATGCTTCTGAACTATCAAGAGAACAAAAATCTCCAGAGACCTTGCCCTGATCTGTATTTAGTAATAATTCGTGTTCAGCGCCTGTGTGGATGCCTGACTGGCACTCTTCTTCTCTGAGGGAAGAACTCACGTTGTCATCAGCATTCACTTATTCTGGCTCACATATTACACATAGTTATTTGATTGGAACAGTGTGTGACTGTTGAAGACCAGTGAACAAAGTCAATATAAACCTTTAGCACAGCAGAAGAGAAAATGAGAAGAATGCAGTCCTGCTACCCTTGACACCTTGGATGGACATAATACTGTTTCAATCAAATTGGAGTTTAACAAGTATCCTGACCACAGACGGTAAATTAAACTTGACTTAGTACTAAGTTATTAACATCTATGGGTCACTGCTACTGAAAAATTATTGGAAAATTAACAGCTGATGCTCCAAGGCTGGGAAGATGGAGGATATTTAACCCAGTATTTTATAGTGTTCTCTGATCAGACTGTCTGAAGAGAGTGGAATAGGTTGATTAAGCTCTAACACAGATGACCAAGTGCAAACTGAAGGTAGTGGGATTAAAGTAACATCTATACTCACATCATTCTATAGTTGTGCAGTCGACATCACAGCGTAGTGTGGAAGCTACACTGCAGCGGACAGGAATGGTCTACAACCGGTAGTCAAAACTGTTTGGACCATCAGTGACACCAGCCTACCCACCTTCAAAGACATATACACAGAAAGGTGCCAAAAAGGCCAGTATTATCAAGAACCTGCTCACCAACAATTTGTCCCATCCCCATCAGGGAAGTCGCTAAGTAGCATTGACACTAGGGCCACCAGACTCAAAAACAGTTACTTTCCCCAAAGAGTAAAGCTGATCAACACCTCCAACCACGAACCCTCTTGCACACACCCACAGCCCTCACCTCATGTACAGACCTAGCGTCACTTTATGAATATACAATCAATACAAGCTATCTTTTCTGTTTATAGTTATTGTGTTTTATTAGTATTATTGGGTGCTTTATCTTATTGTGTTGTTGTGGTGTTTCAGCCCCCGAGTAACAATTATTTCGCTCTCCTGTGTACTGGAAAAGACATTAAACAACCTTGAACTTAAACTTGACCATTGGTGTCACGGAATAGTCCATTCACATCACATTTACCAGAACCAGCGGACACGGGAACATTACTACCACAACTACTAGAGTCAAGAGCGGTTCCTAGTTTGACTCATTTATTGATTGATTACCAATAGCCGTTCATTTGCAGTCTTGGTGCGTTCCAGATTTGCTGGCTCCTTTGGGGAGTTCCTGACTAATGATTTAGACCAGGGTAAACCCCGCCGGTGGGCATTTAGGAGTTCTGTGAATGAGAACGTCCCTGTAGTGATGGCGTATTGCCCCCGTCTTACCCACGTGAAACCATCTCTCTCTACTTACCCAAGTTAGCTTTAAAACTACGGACTGTGTTTCCATCCTTAAACTGGTAGCTGGCTTTATTATACTTGTCATACAGCATCAGCATGTGCTCCGACAACGTGTCCTGGAGCAGGTCTGATTTCTTGGAGACGGCGCTGCTCTCCTTCCGGGAGGAAGCAGACTCTGTCGAATTCTCACCCAAGCCAGAAATCCCCCTCAGCCCGCGGATATGATCCTGCAGCAGATCCGAGAATGCCGCAGTTAAGCAGGTCCATCCGACGCACACAAACGCCAGCGCACGAAATCTGCCCATTCTCTTCTGAAACTGGGCAAGTCGGTTCGACAGTCAGTAAAGGAAGGATTTGCTTTTGTCACTTTCTGTCGGGAAGTTCCAAGGCTGTCCTGTTGAGCCTGGTGCTGCCCTGGAGCGGCTGCAGGTATCTGACACTGACGTTCCCCAGTGTGTGCGTGTGTTTATGCGTGCGACTCGCTTCGCACTGATGCCGGTAGGCTGTCGTCTCTGTCTCTTTCGGACTCGGCAGTTCTCTTCCTATCTGAGTGCAGACGCACTGTGTTATGTGTCCTAGCACAGGGCAGAGCTTCGGCCCGACCAATCACACTGCTTCACTCCTTTAAATGAAATCAGACTTCAGAAAGCCAACTGCATCTCAGATGTCGAGAGGTGATAGACGCGATTTTCAGATCCTACAGCTCATTGTCAAATAGACGGCGAAAGGTTGCATGCTACTATTTGACTGGTACGGGAACTTGTAAATCTGGCCTGAACGATTTGAAATTGCGCCCACATATCTCTGACTATTTAATATTAGTATCGCTGGACGGTGGGATGTGTAAACGGTGATTATTATTTTCGGCAAGTACTTCAGTTTTGATGTATCTGGTAGTTCAGAGTCCACCAGCCTCTTTTACACCAGTTTCTGCTGAAGGAGGTTCGAGGTGAGATTAATTACTCTGCCCACTTCCTGGATTCCTCGCCAACATACAATTCTAACCAATCAATACAATCTTTTTCTGTGTGTGAAGTATGGGGAGGATATGAGACATGTTATCAAAGTTTATCGGGAACAGCAAAGACCATTTTCCCACACTCTTCGTTTATGGTTGAATGTTCTATGCGAATTACGAAAGTTATTTTTGGCGATTTTTTATTCCCTAATTCTGCAAGAGGCAGGTAACTTGCACTCGCTGCCTCTCTAATCACGTCCCTGAGTTAAACGTGCTCAACGCTGACGCGGAGTGCAGACTTGTATCATTCACAAATAACGCGTTATGTTGACTGTCATTTCTCTTTAACAAAAGAAGCACCTCCACTGCTCCCCGTGAGATTATTGACCCTCTCTGACCCATCCTATAAATAATAGCGTAGATTAAGAACAAATATATCGACAAAGCTGATTCTGATACGCACGGAGAATGGCATAGCTTATTCCGGGCTTTGAGTGAGATCTGTTCAGCGTTAAGCGGACACATCCTGTAGAGCTCCCGAGACGGCCACAGTCCCTCACACACCAAATAAAGATAGGAAGAAGTCTTTAAACATCATCTTTCATGAGTACCTAATGATTTCCCGTAAGCATCGAATAGAAACATCTCTATAATGTTTATTTCATTAATCGAAATGAACGTCAGATTTGTTTTAAAATGGGAAATATTTCGTCCTTTGAATTTATTTATGACCAAAAAAACAATGCAAAGACTCTTTGTTGTGGAGTAACCAGTGTTTCCATGAACACCGCTAAGGCGCCGACAGAGAGGGTAGCTAAAACTCCGATTGGAGAGAGCATATCAGGACCAATTCGTAGTATTCAATGAGATATATCCACTTCAGCACAAGATGCATTCCGAGTGCCATTAAAGTCTGCACTCAAGTAGGAAAGAGCTGACATCGCGGAGGTCGAAGTTACACTGCACTAATCTTCTCAGTTTGTTCTAAATCCATTGCGGGACGCTTAGAAAGGTACAATGCTGCTTTGTGGCGATTTCCTGTATTTACTATTTAACTGATCTGCCATCAGATTTATGCTCTGCCAGTTTTCCCAGGACATTTCACAAAACTCCAAAAGAAGAATGCTAGCCAAGAATTGACAGCCTTAGTCTGACTTTACACTTAACCAGTTTTATATTTGTTATTTAAATGGCAACGTTACCTCTCCACTTGACCTACCTAACATATTTGCCTCTAAAATGACTTCGTTATAAACCGGTTCAAGGCTCTGATCCACACTTGACCGACGCTCCGGTTTCGCAATTGAGCTGAAGTAGTCGGATTTGCCGGACTGACTGGGCCATGATATCTTTTCACAGCTACCATTGGGCAGGACGTGCAGAAGCTGGTTCAAGAAGAGCTACTTCCCTCCACCCATTCGCTTCTTGAACCGACCTGACAATCAGAATCACTACCTCGGTGTAGCAAAACCATACAGCACACACAGCATACAAGAGGAACTCAGCAGGCCAGGCAGGGTATCGGGCCGAGACCCTATCAGCACTTTGGCCACTTGCACCACACGCATTTTGTATATTTTTTTAACGTTTTGATTGCGTTTTTCTTGTATTTTTTTTATTAATTTTTGTTTTTTTCTTGATGTTGTGTAACTGATTCTACGTGCGTGATACTTCTGTAAGTACATTTCACATTGCACCTGTACACACAAATACTTCTACATAGGACAATGAACTCGACTTTGACCCTTTCAGATTTCTGGTAAATAGCCATTGATTTCCATGGTCCTGAGTGAGGACTACATTCTGATTCTGTCGACCACACCTGTTTGACTCATCTTCAGCAGAAGGCGCTCATATCTAACGACAGAAAGAGCGACAAAATGAAGACTAATTAATCAGAAATTAGAGAGGCTAACGTTACTGATTCCAATAGCTCCTCAGTCTAACTCGAAGAAAAGGGTCTCCGAGCGCTCACCCTAGCCAGGGCAGTCTGACAACGCAGCTGCTGAAATGGTACGCTTTCTTTAAAACAATAGTTCCGTCGACCGGGGGTCCCTCTCAAACAACGGAGGGGTGTCACTCCGGGTCCGGGGGTCATAAGTTGCAATGGTGCTAACATTACAAGCTAAAGAATCAGCAATAGTGAACGCGTTGACTAAAGGACACGAACTCACATAAAGAGTTTTGCAGTGCGTACTTTTGTATGCTTTTCTTTATTATAAGTAAGGTTAATGCTTGAAATAAAAAAAATAGTTTGCATCATGAGAGTCAATGAACAATCTTAACTGCTTCAGAGCATGTTCTCTGGCATAAACTGATTAATAGGGCAGGGAGTTACTGCCCAGGCATTGGACAAGTGCCCAGCACACGCTGTTAAGTTGCAAGAAAAATCGGAAATCGAAGGAAATGCGTGACACGACTATTCGTATTTGAAGAGAAGGGTTGAAGCTCTGGGCGGCCATTGCATGAAGCTGAACAGGGTCTAGTCGGTCTGTAACGTTTCCAGTATCATCTGCCTTCATTCAAGGATTCTTTCAGCTATTTTATTTCAGCGCTGGGTTGCCTCCGCCAACCCGGTGCTGAAACTTAACACGAACGGTTCTGCTGCAGGACCAGCACACAACTAACCAGAATTTAGTTAGTGCTTTCTTTTTCAATCGTGGATGTCAACAGAACTGGGGGAAAAGAAGTTCGACCTGTTCCCTCCTAAAAGGTAGTTGGGAGAATTATTGATCTTGCAGCGAAAATCTCCACTTTTAAGGTGGGGGCAATTAAAAATATATTCCCTTGAAAACTGAAAGCTCGACGTCAGAAATGTAAGGTATCACTGACACCAACACGGGCTGAAAGGTATTTCAGACAAAGCACTGAAGTGGTCACCATTCTAGAGAACCCAGCTAACAACCGCCTGGATATGGTCAAATACGGCCCAACAAAGTATTTCACATTATTATTCCACTTAACGCATTCTCAGTGCCAAATATAAACTGCAAAGTCACCGGAATGGATCAATCAATGTTGTGTGATGACCGGTAGCTGTGGGCACGCACTGCTAATACCATGATACAAAAATACCACTGAGAAATAAAGCTGTTAGTAACAGCTTGTGAGATGGTCACATACCATAAATGACGTTAAATTTGCAAATTCTGGAGTGGGTGTTCTCATTAAAAAAACAATGTCAGTTAGGTTCAAAACGTGACAGAAAATTATTTTAGAGACTCAGCAACAAGATAAGGCAAAAAGAGAATAAGGTACGTCTTTTTTTTAAAGTTAAAGAAACGATGATGAGTCGAACTGTTACTGTTTAACTACGCGTCAGGGCGCTAGCTTTGCAGTCAGCACTGACACTGCCCTCTGCTGGATGCGAGCATTGCCTCACGAATGCAGCAGGTAAATGGACAAAAGTGGCCCAATTACACTCTAGACTGAATCCTCATGATCTCGTCATCAACCAATCGTGTCTGGAGAAGGTGTGGGCGTTCGGTGAGTACAGTGGTGGCGCTGTGGCTGTTATTGCAGAAAAGCCCCGCCCTTGTTATTTTAAATTGGGAACATGCTTAGTTTCCAAAAAAAATCACAAAACATTTTAGAAAATGTATTATGAATTGGTAAATTTAATTAGTAAATGAGCTTATTATTGTCAACGTACCAAAATACAGAAGAACACTTGTTTTTCATTTAGATCATTCTTTAGAGCAGTGCATTGAGATAGCACAAGGTAAAACAATACCAGAGTGCAGAGTATAGTACAAAGAAAGTGTAGTACTGGTAAATTGGTAATAGAGTAGATAGCCAGCGCCTCTTCCCCAGGGCACCACCGGGGACATGGGTACAAGAGGACATGGCTTTAAGGTAAGGGGAGGGAAGTTCAAGGGGAATATTAGAGGAAGGTTTTTCACTCAGAGAGTGGTTGGTGCATGGAATGCCCTGCCTGAGGCAGTGGTGGAGGCGGATACACTAGTGAAGCCATGGATGACCGCGGAGGTGTGTGCGCTGCTGAGGACCCACGACTCTGCCTTCAGAGCAGGCGACAAGGCAGCTCCAACAACAGCAAGGGCCAAACTGTCCAGAGCCATCAGAGGGGCAAAGCGTGCACATGCCCAGCTAATCCACAGCCACTTCCAGGACAGTGGTGACACGCGGCGCATGTGGAGGGGCATCCAGGACATCACCAATTACAGGACAACATCACCTGACTGTGCGGGTGATGCCTCCTTCCCAAATGACGCTGAATAACTTCTACGCCCGGTTTGAGGCGGAAAATGACGTGGCGGCAAGGAAGTCCACCCCTCCTACGAATGACCAGGTGCTGTGTCTCTCCGTGGCCGATGTGAGAAGAACCCTGTGCAGGGTCAACCCACGGAAGGCTGCTGGACCAGACAACATCCCTGGTAGAGTGCTCAGAGGATGTGCAGACCAGCTAGCAGATGTTCTCACTGACATCTTCAACATCTCCCTGAGCAGCGCCACCGTTCCAACGTGCTTCAAGGCCGCCACCATCGTCCCCGTGCCAAAGAAGTCTTCAGTGTCCTGCCTAAATGACCACCGTCCTTTTGCACTTACATTCATCATCATGAAGTGTTTCAAAAGGCTCGTCTTGAGGCATATCAAGACCCTGCTGCCCCCCTCACCGGACCCCCTGCAGTTTGCGTACCGTCCCAACCGCTCAACAGATGACGCCATTGCCATCACCCTCCACCTGGCCCTAACCCACCTGGACAAATAAGACACATACATTTGGATGCTGTCCATAGACTTCAGTTCAGCATTCAACACAATCATCCTTCAGAAACTGATTGGAAAGCTGAGCCTATTGAGCCTGAGCACCTCCTTCTGCAACTGGATCCTAGACTTCCTGACTGGGAGACCTCAGTCAGTCCAGATTGGGAGCAGCATCTCCAACACTATCACACTGAGCACAGGGGCCCCCCCAGGGCTGTGTGCTCAGTCCACTGCTGTTCACTCTGCTGACCCACGACTGTGCTGCAACACACAGCTCAAACCACATCATCAAGTTCGCCGATGACATGACCGTGGTGGGTCTCATCAGCAAGAATGACAAGTCAGCTTACAGAGAGGAGATGTAGCAGCTAACGGACTTGTGCAGAGCCAACCACCTGTCTCTTAATGTGAACAAAACAGAAGAGATGGTTGTTGACTTCAGGAGGGCACAGAGCGACCACTCCCCCCTGAACATCGACGGCTCCTCAGTAGAGATCATAAAGAGCACCAAATTTCTTGGTGTTCACCTAGTGGAGAATCTCACCTGGTCCCTCAACACCAACTCCATAGCAAAGAAAACCCAGCAGTGTCTCTACTTTCTGCGAAGGCTGAGGAAAGTCCATCTCGCACCCCGCATCCTCATCACATTCTACAGGGGTTGTATTGAGAGCGTCCTGAGCAGCTGCATCACTGCCTGGTTTGGAAATTTCACCATCTCCGATGGCAAGACCCTGCAGCGGATAGTGAGGTCAGCTAAGAAGATCATCGGGGTCTCTCTTCCCGTCATCACGGACATTTACACTACACGCTGCATCCGCAAAGGAAACAGCATTATGAAGGACCCCATGCACCCCTCATACAATCTCTTCTCCCTCCTGCTATCTGGGAAGAGGCTCTGAAGCATTCGGGCTCTCATGACCAGACTATGTAACAGTTTCTTCCCCCAAGCTATCAGACTCCTCAATACCCAAAGCCTGGACTGTCACCTTGCCCTATTGTCCTGTTTATTATTTATTGTAATGCCTGCACTGTTTTGTGCACTTTATATAGTCCTGTGTAGGTCTGTAGTCTAGTGTAGTCATTGTGTGTTTTTTTTTTCTCTGTGTTGTTTTTTACATAGTTCAGTCTGGTTTTTGTACTGTGTCATGTAACACCATGGTCCTGAAAAACATTGTCTCATTTTTACTATGTACTGTACCAGCAGTTATGGGTGAAATGACAATAAAAGTGACTTGACTTGAAGTTTAAGAGACTACTAGACAGGTATATGGAGGAATTTAAGGTGGGGTTTTATATGAGAGGCAGGGTTTGAGGGTCGGCACAACATTGTGGGCCGAAGGGCTGTACTGTTCTATGTTCTATGTTAAACTGGAAGGACAATGTCACAACAAGGTAGATTGGGAGGCCTGTCCTGGGGTTGGAGGATTGTGGGAGGGAGGGAAGGTCTTATTCTCCTGTTGTTCTGATTCATTGTGTTCTGCCAAGCAGTGTGGGCAAGCTCTGTTGGCAAAAATTGTGGGCTGCTCCTACCACGTGCTTACTTGGTTATTAATACACACAGTACATTTCACTGCATGTTTCAATGCACCAAATTTATAAAATAAATTAACCTGGGTCTGAGGGGTGCATCTTATTGTAGCAGGGAAACATCTCATAGTTTTATAACAGTGGGAGTGAAACTGTCTTTCAGCCTTGTGCTTTGTGTATTCAGGCTTTTGTATTTTCTGACCAAATCTGGGGGTGGGGGGAGATATTTGATCAGGCTGGCTGTTTTACTGAGGCAGTGAGAAGTATAGACAGAGTCCATGGAGGAGATGTGCTGAACTGTGTCCACAATGCCCCACAGTTGTCATGTACAGAACAGTTGAGTGTTAATGATTCAGCAATGAGCACGTTAGCCAAGTTAATGCGAGAGACTAAGATGCATCTTATATGCATTATTTTTATGTGACTACCCTTCAGTCATTGCACTTTCTGAGAAATTGCCTTGTTTTTATTGGGAGAGATTGCTGTGGTTTGTATCCTCACTGGCACCAGAGATTTGTTTTTGCTGTGTAAATTGACTCCACTTGGTGTACGATGGACAGTTGCTATGAGTCATCCACCCTGCCTCACCTCCAACTCACTGACACAGTGTTGCTAATAAATACTCCCGTTCACCAAACAAACCACACTGAATTTAGGAATAGCAACTCCCATGGAGAGGTTTAGGGTTGGAATACCGGAGGTTAGGATGATGACAGCTGCCTAAGGCGAGGCAATTAAATTGTTGAGCAAAGGCCAGCTCCGAGGAGTTCAGATACCTCGCAGGGTTTGTAGAATAGAAGAAGCTTAGAGAGGGGAAGCTAAGGGATTTGGAAAGAAGTTTCATAATTTTAAGGTATTGCCTCTGTTTAATTGTCTATTAGATAAACATGCATGGAGATTATAAGTGAGTGGAACTTGGTATAGGTCAGCACTTGGGCAACGGACACTTGTTTGAGTTTAGGTTTATTGAGAGCACATCAAAAGGCACAGGACAGGTGATTGTTAGGATGGTGAAGTCTGACAGCAAAAAGCAATGCACCAGGGCAGGGGATGCTGTTTGGGAGCTGCATCATTCTCAAAAATGCCATCACAGTGAGAGATACAATTAATGGAGGTAAATAATGCAGAATGCAGAATCCCAGAGCCTTTGAGAGTCACTAACAGAAACGTGGCTCACCAATGATAGCTTAGTTAACAGTGGTTATCAATATTAAAAAGAAAGGGGAACTTGGTGCCTGCCAAAGGAAAGTGTTTGCAAAAATTTGGTCAGTGATTGTCAGGTCTCCCAAAGCACTGGCATTCTAATTGACTTCCATTTTGATATGACAAAGACATGGATCAGGGTTTCAGCATCAGATTTGTTATTCAGGGGTGGAAGCAGATGATGTTACAGAAATGGGTGGCTCCTAACAGGATTCAAAGCTCATCTTCAGTTCAAACATGACAGTAAATGGGATTTTATGTGGTTGCCAGACACAGGGATAGAATTGGTAGCTGGAGAGCAGCGTCTATATATAAGGTTGAAACAATGGATTTGGTCTATGAGCTATGGGAGGAAGTTCTGTTAATATAGTATTAGATATCAGAAAATTAGTCAGAAGCTTTATAGTCAATGGTGGTGTTGATAGCCAGTGGCGGGAGGGATCAACAAAACACAAGTATTTTTCCTTGGGCACATTGTGTAGAGAATGAATAGGAGGGCATGGAAACTCCATAAATGAGGGATTCTTGAGGTAATGGTGTTACCGTGTGAGGTAAAACCATTGCTGCTGATTCTTGCACCCTGATAGAGAGAATACAATCAGGTGAGTGATGTCTCTCTAAGCAGGGTGAAGGTAAAGAAGGATTAGAGGAGGACGGTGTTGTTGTGGAAAGATCATGAAGACTGAGTCTTGCTGATGGCCATTGATGCCTTTGATTAGAACCTTTTTCTCACTGTGTATGTAGAGGAAGCTGGAGTTCTAGGAATGATTGGCATGGATTTGCAGAGTTGTTGAATATTCAAAGACTTTGGAAAAGTAGGCTGGTTCTGAGGGAGCCTGGATGGTTTTCTGGTGAGAAGCAGGTAGAAGAAAAGGAGGACAGGGTCTGGAGGAGAAGGAACATCTAGTAACAGAAGGACCTGGAAGGGAACTGGATTAGCAGCAGCTTAGCATTACAGGGTTAAGGGTCTTGAACAAGATGAGTTTGGACATGTACAAGGGGAGATTCTTTTCGATGACTCAGTTGCAAAGAGTGTGAGAGTCAGTGTCAGAGCCCCATGGAAGTCAAGCGAGAGAGCATAAAAAAGGAACAGATTCAGGCAAGCCAGTCTTTTGGGGCTGCGCAGGCACAGGAAGTGTTGGCGTCAGTGACCTACTGCAAATAGAAGGAGGGTAGGCTCAAGAGGAGCAGCCATTGTCAGAGTGTGCAAGTGACAGAGTGTGAAGGCTTTGGCTTAATAGGCTTGGGCGTAAACAGACAGAAGCGCAGTTAAGAGGAGATAGGCCTTTTGTTTTAAGCATAGACTAGTCAGGATTGAATGATTCTCTTCTCAGATGTTGGAATTGAGGATACCTGACTGTTTCCCTGATGCAGGAACTGCGCCTCAACTTCAGCACCTGACTGACGGGGTCAAGCAGTTGGAGCTGGAGTTGGATGTACTCAGGACCATTCAGGAGGCTGAAGATATTATAGATGAGACTTTTGAAGAGGTGGTCATACCCACAGTACAGGCTTCAGACAGTAGATGGGTGACTACTAGGAGAAGTTAGGGGATTAAGGTTTCATTGCAGGATTCCCCTGTGGCCATACCTCTCAGGAACAAGTGTACTCCTTTGGATACTGCTGGGGGTTGACCCACCAGATCACACCAGCAGCAGCAGCCAGGCTTGAGAGTTAGGGGGACAGAAAGGAGATTCTGTAGCCACAAAAGAGACACAAGGTCAGTGTGCTTGGGCCCATGATGTATCAGAGCGGCTGCAGGATGTTGTCAAGAGGGAGGGGGAACAGCTAGAGGTCATGGTGCATATTGGCACCATTGATGTAGTCAGAAAAGGGGAAAAGATCCTACAAACTGAGTATATTGAGATAGGAAAGAAGTTGATGAGAAGGACCTCCAAGGTTGTAATCTCCGGATTACACCCAGTGCCACAGGCTTGTGGAGGTAGGAATGGGTGATAGCATAGATGAATGAATGGCTGAGGAGATGGTGCAGGGGACAAGGTTTTTGGACCATTGGAATATTTCTGGGGAAGGGGTGATGTGTATAAGAACCCGAACTGAAGGGGAACCAATATCCTAGATGGGAAGTTTGCTGATGCTAATTGGGAGAGTTTAAAATAGTTTTGCAGAAAGCTGGGAACCAGAGCCCCAGGTCAGTAGGAGAAGGATCAGGCCAGAACATAGATATCAGGGAAAGTATTGAAAAGCAAGCTCAAAATTTCTGCTATGATGGACTCGATAGTTTGAAGTGTGTATATTTTAATACTAGGAGTATTATGGGTAAGGGTGATAAAATTAGAGCATGGATCAATACATGGAATTAAGATATTGTAGCCATTTCTGAAAATTAGTTGAGAGAGGGGCTGGAATGAGTGATTAAGATACCAGGTTTTTAAAGTTTTAGGAAAGATAAAGGACGAGGTTAAAGGGGAGGAGAGCGCCAGGAAAAATATCACAGCTGCTCTCGGGGAGACATGATGAAGGGGTCAGACACAGAGTCCATTTGGGTGGATCTCAATAGGAAGGGAGCAATCACACAGACCACCCCCCCCCCAATAGTAACCGGGACATTGAGGAACAAATATGTAATCTGATTAGGGAAATGAGTAAAAATAATAGGTTGATGTCATGGGATTTCAACTTCCCAAATATAGACTGGGACCTTCTCAGAGTAAGTGGTTTAGATGGGGCAGAATTTGTTAAGTGTATCTAGGAAGGTTTCTTAAATCAACATTTGAACCAACAAGAGAAGGGTCCATAATGGACATGGTGTTGGGTAATGAGCCTGGCCAGGTGACTGACTTTTCAGAGGCTGAACAGTTATGGAACGGTGACCACAACTCGTTAACATTCAGGATAGATATGGATAAGGATAGGTATGGTACTTGTGGGAGAGCTTTAAATTGGAGTACAGCAGTAAATTTGAGGGCATTAGGCAGGAACTAAGAGGAGTTAATTGGGAACATCTTTTCTCTGGCAAGTCCACATCAGACATGTGGAGGGACAATTTCACAGAGTACAGGAAAGGAAGGATGGGGATGGAAAGATAAGAGAACCTTGGGTGACCAGAGAGGTGATGAATTTAGATAAGAAGTAAAAAGAAAAGTATGCAAAGTTTTAGAAGTTAGGATCAAAGTACATGAGTATAAAGAAGCCAGAAAGGAACTAAGGAAGGGATTTAGGAAAGCAAAGACGGGCCAGGAAAAGTCCTTGGCAAATAGGAATGAGGTGAACCCCAAGGCACTCTGTACGTATATCTAGAGCAAGAGGATAATGAGGGAGAAGGTGGGACCACTCAAGGATCAAAGGGAACATTTGACTGGCTGTAGAGAAAGCGAAGAAGGTACTTAATGTGTACTTTGCTTCAGTATTTACCAAGGGAAATGATATAGAGGACCAGGAGATCAGTACTGAATGTATAAATATGTTAGGAGGTTCAGAGGTCAAAGAGGAGGTGGTGTTGGGTCTCCTAATGAGAATTAAGGTGGATGTCCCCAGGCCCCGATGGAATTTACCCCAGGTTATTGAAGGAGGCAAGAGCTGAGATTGCTGGGGCCTTGATCAGTACCTTTGTGTCACCTCCAGCCACAGGCAAGGTCCCAGAGAAGCAGTGTGTAGCTAATGTTGTGCCTCTATTTAAGAAGGAAACAAGGGAAAATCCTGAGAACTATAGACTGGTGAGTCTCATATCAGTTGTGGGGAAATTGCTGGAGAAACTTCTTAGTGACAGGACATATCAGCATTTGGAAACTCATGACCTAATTAGGGAGATTCAACATGGCTTTGTGCATGGCAGGTCTTGTTTTACCAACTTGATGAATTTTTTGACAGAGTGACAAGAGAGACTGATGAAAGTAGGGCAGTGGATGTTGTCTACATGGATTCGAGTAAGGTGTTTGACAGAGTCCCTCATGAGAGGCTAATCAAGAAGATCAAGATGCATGGGGTCTATGGCAAATTGGCTGTTTGGATTCAGAGCTGGTTTGTACATAGAAGACAGAAGTAGTGGTTGAATGGACTTTAGAGCTGGAGCTCTGTAATTAGTGGAGTTCTACAGGGATCTGTACTAGGATGTCTGCTGTTTGTGATGTATATAAGTGACCTGGATGAAAATGTAGATGAGTCGGTTAATAATTTTACAGATGAAACCTAGACTGGTGGAGTTCTGGATAGTATAGAAGACTGGCAAAGAATACACACAATATGGATCAATTGCAGATAATGGCTGAGAAATGGCAGATGGAGTTTAACCCAGATAAATGTGAGTTGTTGAACCTCAGTAGGGCAAATTTAAGGAGACAATACACAGTTAACAGTGTTGCTGAGCAACGAGATCTTGGGATCCAAGTTCATAGCTCCTTGAAAGTGGCTACACAGGTTGCTAAGGTGCTTAATAAATGCTAGTATTTACTAATCAAGACATTGAGTCCAAAAGTCAGGTTATGTTGCAACTTCATAAAATATTTTTCGGCCACATCTGGAGTATTGCGTACAAGTCTGGACACCTTACTATCGGAAGGTTGTTGAGGCTTTGTGAGGGTACAGAAGAGGTTTACCAGGATGCTGCCTGGTTTAGAGGGCATGTGCTATCATGAGAGGC
Organism: Hemitrygon akajei; assembly: GCF_048418815.1. Taxonomy (NCBI): domain Eukaryota; kingdom Metazoa; phylum Chordata; class Chondrichthyes; order Myliobatiformes; family Dasyatidae; genus Hemitrygon; species Hemitrygon akajei. Next base: position 106,508,474 of record NC_133136.1, on the reverse strand, counting down.
TGGGTAAACTTGGCTTGTTTTCTGGGGAGCGTCGGAGGCTGAGCGGAGATCTGATAGAGGTTTACAAGATTATGAGAGGCATAGATAGAGTGGACAGAGAGTACCTGGTTGAAATGTCTAATACTAGAGGGCATGCATTGAAGGTGTGAGAGGGGTAGGTTCAAAGGGGATGTGAAGGGCAACTTTTTTTACTCAGAGTGATGGATGCCTTGAATGGTGGTAGAGGCAAATACATGAGAGGCTTTTAAGAGATGTTTGGATAGGCATATGGATGTAAGGAAGATGGAGAAATATGGACATGGTGTAGGTAGGAGAGATTAGTGTTTGGGTGTTTCTGATTTATTTTTTAGCTGGTTTAGCACAGCATTGTGGGCTGAAGGGCCTATTCCTGTGCTGTGCTGTTCTATGTTTTATGTATGCTCCCTTTCACTAATGTGAGATAATAATTGTCTCTTCCAATCAGATCTGGAAAGTAATGTACAAAATGCCAAACAAATAGGAAGGAAATGCAAACACCAACAAACACAAATTCTGCAGTGTTAAAAACATTTCAGAAAGAAAGTAATCAAACTCCTGGCAGCTGAGAAATGAATTATTATGAAATGTTACAAATTTGCTATTAGAAAAACATGGGAAACTAAATCAGTAGGTTCGATGAATCAATGATAGATTTCTGTGTCAAAATATTTTTTGGGTATTTTGGAAGTTTCACGCCATTAGTTGAGTTATATTTGAATGCAGACTTTCAAGAGTAGAATGAATCTTAAATTAATCAAAGGCTTTACATGTTTTCTCACTAATGGCCTCTATGGTCCAGAGAACAGGAATACTGGTGAAGTACGCATGGCTAATACTGTAATATAAACATATCACAGTGGAAAGGATTGTCCTCATTACAGCTGGTTCAGTCATTCTTTTCACTACAATATAGACTGAACTTGTTTGGGATTAGGGTTTTGAGTTTGCATGTATTTAAAGAGTGAAGGTATGACAATTGTATTACATCTGTTGAATTAATTTAGTACTTTTCTTTGCTAAACTTGTAAAATCACAAAATGGATCATTACATGGCAATTCACAACCACAGGAAGATTTGAGTATATTTTATATATTAACTTTGGGAAATGGCAGATTTCACAGCCATTAAATAAGAAACTATAAACCCCAGAGAGTTAAAAAAAAAAGTGAAAAATGCAGGCGCTGGAAACCTGAACATAAAGGGGAATGCTGGTAATACTCAGAAGATCGAGCAGTGTTTCTGGAGAGAGGGAAGAAACTGCCCTTGACAAAGCCATGTTGACTATTCCTAATCATATTATACCTCTCCAAATAAAACATAATTTCTCAGCACTACTTTCCTGTTCTGTCCACATGTCTTTCGATTGCCATAATATCCGGAAAATATTAATTTATAGTTTTAATGAACTGAATGTCTGAAATACAATGGATTTACAGGGCAAATAATTCAAAATATTCACCAACCTAGACCTCTGAATGAAGAAATTTCTCCTCATTCGGTCTTGTGAATCCATAATAATGATATAAAACTGTTGTTCCATTCTGCGCCTTGTGGCGCATCGTGCAACAATCTTGCCATTTCTTTAGCATTAGTCTGCTTTTTTTTAATGAGGCCGAGTTGCTAGCTCGAAGGTCAACCCAGCCGGGATGGAAAGTGTGTAAGGAGCCTGCCGGATTTGAACCCGGACCACTCGCCTTGAAGTTGGTGTGGATGCCAGTCCACCAGCAGTCGGCAAATGATGTAAAATAAATACAGTCATCTTTCAAACAACATAGAATGACATGCTATAGTTTCACCTTCACTCACTGTACTAGAAAATGAAAGGAATATTTCAGATATACATTTTATTCATAAATTTTTTGCTGTTAGATAAAAACTGTTTTCATTCATAGATGTTTGAAAGGCATCAATGCAGCCATTTTATTTACCATATTAGTTATCTTAAATATCTTGAAAACTTAAATTAAACCATCCTTAATCTTCTTAGCTCTAGCGAATACAACTTTAATTTCTGTAATCTCTCCTCATAATTACATATGTGGAACCCTTCTTATCCCTCTGGTAAATCTAAGTTGTATTTGTATTCTGTGCCTTTGTATCTTCCCAATTCATAGTGGTCCCAGTGTTCCAGGAATATTCTAACCTTTGTACATAACTTCTGTTGTTCTTCAGTCGTTAACATATATAGGCCAATATCCCTTTTAAATTATTGATTATTTTCTGAACTTTCCTATGACATTTTAATAATCGATTAACATGGCTCACTTTGGGGTACCTTATCAAATGCCTTGCTGAAATCCATATACACTATATCTCCTGCTCTTTCTAGCTGTACACCATTTAATTCTGCATTTGCTGTGGCTTAGCCAATTTATATTGATTTCTTTTTGCAATTTATAATGCTTCTCACAACGCAATTTATAATGCAACACATCTTTGCATCATTCACAAAATTAGATGACCAAACAGGAAGGTCATGTTTTTTTTAAATGTCATTTGAGAGTAGATGCAGACCTTTAATTTTTAATTAAGTACTTGAGTATCTGCTCATTACCTTCAACCTTTCTCTTCTGGTGGCACCACGTCCTGCTCTCAGATTGGGTGCAAGGCCTTTCCCTGAGCGAGGCGCTGGCTTTTGTTACAGAATGGCTTTGACAGCTGGCAATGTGCTGCCATATGCTCAACAGTTATCAAAAGTGTCACCAAAACTGAAGGGTTGTAAATGTCTTTGATGTGCTGGGAGCTGGGCTCTGAGTGTGGTCCAAAAGCACACACTACTGGCAATCATATGGTCTGCGACATTCAAAAAGCACCTGGGAACTATTAAAGCACAAGAAGAATATTTTTTAAAAAGAACAATTAAACACATTTAACAAACAGAATTAACACAAATGAAAGGTGCCCTGTTCTCTGGGCAGTACTTTTCCCCACTCCTTTCAATGGGGATGCTACTCTTGAGTCAGTTTTAACCTGGGACAGGCTCAGCAGGTAGATTTCTCAGCCTTCGACTTGGGAAAATGGCAGATGTCTGTACTGCCCATGACCTCCATGGGGAGCCAGGCAGCAAGGCATGGCTGGACAGCTTACATCAGTACATCCAAAAGGTCTGCCTTATCTCACCAATTCATGAAGTTCTCAGCTCTGGATACTCCAAAGTATTTTCACAATCCACAATGAATAAGTCGAGAGTGTAATGGAAAATTCTCCATTTGCCTGGATATGCTGTTCCAACAATACACATTATCAGGACATTTGGTTGCACCTTATCTACTGCACTGAACTTTCACTTCCTGTGCTACAATTTGCATATGTCTGCAATGTGTGCCTTCTACTAAATGCACCACACTTACTTTGGCAACTGTTATCACCTCGAAATCCTACAACACCAACAGAAGGACAAAGTCAGAAAGTGCTGAAGAATGTACCACTGCAGCTTCCCCGCCAAGTTAAACACCTTTCTTATCAGTAGATACTGTATATCACTATACTCTATTGTGTCTACATCCTGAACCTCATTACCTAACAGCATTAAGAAGTACCTTTGCCAAAGACTTTTTACCTTACAAGTCTTTGCTGACTACATTGTCCATCTAGCTAGTACTTGCATTTGGCCCATATCTATTCAGACCCCTCCTCTCCATGTGCATATTCAAGTTCTTTGTAAATGATACTATTGTATCTGCCTCAACTACTGCCATGGCAGTTCATTCCATTTACTCTTTGTGTGATGAAGTTGCCCTTCAGGTCCCTTTCAAACCTTTCCCCGTCACCCAAAATCTAGGCTCCCCTAGATTCCCTTATTCTAAGGAAAAGGCTGTTACCATCCAACTTATCCAAGCCGCTGTTCATTTTAAACATTTCTATGAGGTTGCCTCTCATTCTGTAATACTCCAGGGAATAATGACCAGCCTGTCCAACCAGAGACTGCAGTAGTTCAGGAATCATCTTCACCTTTATAAGGGCATTAGGGATGGGTATTAGTGCTTCTTCTGCTAGTACTGCCTACATCCTGAATAAAGAAAGTACTGTGCACAGGCCATTACAGGTTAGAGTTAATAGAAATGCAGATATTTTAATACGTCAGGTCCATGGTTTACTATGGTAGTACTAGAGGGTAAATATTACTGTGGCTCTTGTTATTTTACAACAGCTTTGTGCAGCAATAGCAAATTCCTCTTTTGACAACTTTAGTTAAGGCATTGATCTCTCTAAAATATGCTATTTAAAACCTTCAGTAAAACAATGACAAGGAAAGTTAATCAGGGGCTTGTTTCAAGGGAAGGCACAGATCCCACAAGAATTATCTGAAGAAATTGTACAAGAGATTATAGATGCATGCATACATTGGCCTCACAGCATTGAGGATACAAAAGTTTGTCCTTTCAGGACTTTTAAAATTTATGTTACTGTATATAACTAGATGAATTAGATTTATAGTAAATATCAAAAACATTCAGTTTTTTTCAACATTTATTACACATTCTATTGACAAAGTAGGGCTTATTTATTCAATGTTTTGCTTAGATAATTTTACAAATGTACCAAGAGAGTGTTTGCTGCGAATTCTCAAGTTGGAGAAACTTGAAATGAAGTGATACTGCAGACTGTAACATCAAAACAGTGAACTGTTGGTCTCCTCACTCATTATGGCAGGAGAGAGAGAGCCTGTCGGATGTTGAATTGTTGGGATTTTTTTAATGGACTCTCGATCATGGCCTCTTTGGGGGCTTCGATATTGCATGCATGGTGGGTGGTGGGGGGGTCTGATACTTTTGCTGAGGCAGGTGGGGGTTTAGGGGGAAGGGGAATAGTTGATGCTGCTTGTGTCTGGGGGGGCTTTGGGGTTCTAATGTTTTTCTATCATTCGTTCTTTGGGGGTTTCTGTTTCATGGATGTCTGCGAAGAGTAAGAATTTCAAGTTGTGCATTGTATACATTCTCTGATATTACATGGAACATTTACTACTGAATAATAAATTTGCTATAGTCTAGGCCAACTAGAATTATCTATTCTTCACTTTCTTTTCTATTTTACTTTGGTTAAGCAGGTTCTGTCACTTTCATATTCTTCTTTTGTTTTATCAGGAACCTGCAATCAGCACAGCAGGAAACTTAAATCACAGGAACAACCCAGCCAAACAAAAAACACATCATAAGCGAATGGCAGCGAAACAAAATATGTGTAATAAAGTAGACAATGTTAACCTGCTTACACAACAGAGGTAGTAACATCAATCAATGTTTTTTAAGCTTTCAAAAGGGAAAAAAAATATTCTAGGCTAAGTGGAGCTGAGAAGTTGGGTAAGGGGAAATAGGGAAGAGTTCCAGTAATGAATATCATTAAAAGTCTGAACGCCCTTAATTTGTTTATATAAACATAACAAGCATTTTAAACACTGCACAGTTCAGATTTCCAAGCAGGTTACTATTTCCTAACTATTCCTAAAGGGAATAAAACTAAATGTTCTATGTCATCCATTGGGATTATAAATAATCTTCAGCCAATGCAGTATAGAGTACAGAAGAACATTTAGCCAGCCCAGTTCAGCCTGAAAGTGCAGATACTCTCATACAGCCATATCAAAGTTATTAAGAACTAATTCAAGCATCAAAAGCAACAATCAAAGCTGCACAGTCACGCACATTTCCTGCAAATTATGAAGATGTTTTTAAAAGTATTTGCCCTCATTTATCAAAGTAAGAGAAAAAGAACAAAGCGCTATTTTTTGCTGTATTTCAGCTTAATTTTTGAACATTATTTAAAGATGTTGAATGCAATCAAACAACTATAACTCATATGTATGCTTAGTTTCACTCTGCTTCACAAAGGCATTGAGAAATGTTATTAGAGTTATAGAGCTATACAGAATGGAAGCAGGTGCGCCAGGCCAACTTGTCCATGCTAACCAATCTTTAAAGGACTTTAACAGCAGTAAGGCCACCTGAGGGACCAGAATTAAAATTAACAATTTCTTTATCATCAGCAATTGTAGTGGAAAAAAGCTTGAATCCCAGTTTTTAACTTCAGTCTTGAAAGGTCTAGCTGTGATTTCCGACGTTGTCAACATCCTCTTTTTCCCATAAAGCAGAATTAATTTCACTCCATCTTTCCTTTGAACATTTTGAAAACTTTTTTCAGATTGCCATCTAACCTTCTAATTTTCAGGAAAAATAACTCAGTTTGTGTAATCTTGCATCATAATTGAGCTGTTTGGAGTTCAGATAACATTCTGGTAAGTCTAAATTATTTTCCCTCTGCAGACAAGACATCCCTTTTAAGGTGTGATGCCAAGAATTGCTCAAAGCATTCCTGATGTGGTCTCAAGTCTCTGTTTATTTGCAACTTATTTCCAACCAATTTTACCCCTGATAATCTGGGATGAATGGGCATTTCATGAAGTTTCTTGATTTTTTTTGCCTATTCACATTAATGATCTAACAGTCCAAAACTCTTCCAACCATCTCAGCCTAGGCTTTTTTCCCTCATTGAGAAAGTACTCGATTCTTTTTGGTCTCAGGCTTACCTTTACCTACATTGAAATCTGTTGACTACTTTATTCTTGTACATTCATTCAGTTCTTTAACATTTCTCTATTGCCACCTCGCTCATTGTCATTGGAGAAGCTGCTCACTAGGCTTTTCATCCTAGCCATCTCATTCATTAATAAATATGTTATTAGAATGGCCTCTAAAACATCCCTGTGGTTAGCGACAAGATGCACCTGCCATTTCAGCATTTGTCAGACAAGGCCTTTATTCCTTACTCCCTCCCTATTGTTTGGTCAGTTCCAGGATAGATTCCCCTCAGTTCCTTTAGCTTTATTCTTTGTTCACAACCTCCTATGATGTTTTTATCAAGTGGCTTTCAGTAGGTATAAATAGCAACTGTAGGCACTGATTGCTTACTGTTTTCATTGCCTTTTTGGGTTCTTCAGTTGTTATAAGTGACTCTCCGATCAACTATTAATTATAGACTCTGGTAATTTCTAGACAGAAGATGCTAGATGAACTAATGTACAGTTAGTTCCTGGGTTTTCCTCCTCTTCATTTCTTAAATGGTGGGGCTTTATGTGTAATTTTCCAACTTAAAGGAATAGCTTCTGAATCAAAAGGATTTTGATTGATTATTGTTGGGTCATCTGCAGTATTTCCATCTACTGTATTTCCAAAGTACTGCCTTTGATCCGGGAGACAGAGATCTGACTCCTTTCAATGGTGTTATTTTCTTTATTGCTGCTAATTTGCTTACAATAATGGAGTTATTCAGTATGGTAAACAAGGACTTCCCACTTTGTTCTTTCCTGCATACCCATTAACTTCCTCAGATTCACTAGTAGCAATTTAAAGCAGTCCATTAACTTACCAACATGGAGGAAACTTTAGTGGTGATTGGTAGAATGCATAAAAACCAGTGCAGACCCCAGGTTTTTGGAGCAATGAGGAAGAAATTTAACCACACCAGTGTGCCTGTAATTATGCAGTGCTTTTGGCCTTGATTCAAGTGTAGTTCCTTTGGAGAGTCAGGATTTTAACTTTTATCTATCATGGAAAATGAGTACGTAGTGTGCTATTCATTATATTATCAATGATGGCTTTGGAAAAAGACACTTTACAAGCATCCCAATTGTCCTGATGTACTTAAAAGCCATGCTCTTTTCTCACTGCTGCCATCAGATAGAAACTGCAAGAGCCTCAGGACTTGCACCACCAGGTTCAAGAACAGTTACTACGCTTCAACCATCAGGCTCTTGAACAAAACATGATAACTACACTCACTTGCTCATCCATTGAGTTGTTTTCACAACTAATGATCTTATTTTATGGTCTCTTTATCTTGTTATCACATCGTCTATTTATTTATTGTTATTTATTTGTATTTCCATTTGCACAGCTTGTTATCTTCTGCACTCTGGTTGATCTTTCCTTGAGCCTGTTTCAGGAAAATGAATCTTAGGGATATGCATGATGACACATATGTACTTTGATAATAAATTTACTTTGAACTTTGAAATGTTTACTATGATACCTTCCTTCCATCTTTCCTTATATACTCAGTTCTCACAGAGCAACTTGTAGTATTGATTTTCCACATAGAGGAGTCCAAAAGTACAGTCGTCTCCAGGCGCTCAACTCTTGCAACAGAAAACCTGCTGACTGAGATCCAGTGGACCTATTGAAATCAATGGCAGGAAAAGGTTGTCCACAGAATGTAATGCAGAAGTTATTTTTTATACGACATAGCTTAGGTTTAGATTGATTTAGATTAATCGTTTTTAACAGTGTGCAAAAATTAGTAGATGTTTTGATTTTAATTGCTTTAATAATGCTTCAATTTCTCTGCAGAATATTTTTGGATGTTTCTCACAGTCAGACATTTGCAAATATTCATTTTAAATGGTAGCTTTTTGGAAGCCAGTGTAGCAGGAAACTACCAAAGCCATTACAGAGGCTCAACTTGATAATTAATTTTGCTAGCCTCAGCTACATTCTGCTGGGAACATTCAGTGAGAAAGAAGTTCATTTCAGGCAGGTGACCAAAGATCTCAGTTGCCAGTGGAAAATCCCTTAGACTCATTTCTCTACACATTGCTTTTCTAATTATCTACTCCGCAATCTGTCTTTTCTCATTTTTATATGTTTTAAGACCATATAATATAGGATCAGAATTAGGCCCATTGACTCTGCTGTGCTAATCCAATTCTCCTTGTAATTTCTCACATCCTGACTAATCAAGAATCTATAAACCTCTGCATTAAGTACACCCAGTGACCTGGCCTCTACAACCACCTGTGGCAACAAGTTCCACAGATTCACCACACTCTGGCTAAAGGAATTCTTCCCAACCTCTGCTCTAAATAAACATCTTTCTATTCTGAGGTTGTTCCCTCTGGTCCTAGACTCCCCCAATATAGGAAACATCCTCTCCACATCCACTCTATCTGTGCCCTCTGGACCTAGACACCCCACTATAGGAAATATCCTCTCCACATCCACTCTATCTGTGTCCTCTGGTCCTAGACTCCCCCACTATAGGAAACATTCTATCTAGGCCTTTCAACTTCCAATAGGTTTCAAAGAGATCTCCTCTCATTCTTCTAAATGCCAGCAAATACAGGCCCAGATCCATCAAACGCTCCTGATATGATAAGCCTTTTATTGCCAGAATCATTTTCATGAAGCTCATTTGATTCTCTCCAATGCCAGTACACCCTTTCTTAAATAAGGGGCCTAAAACACTTCACAATACTCCCAGTGAGGCCTCATCAATTTCTTATAAAGCCTTAGCATTATATCCTTGTTTTTATATTCTAGTCCTCTTGAAATGAATGCTAACATTGCATTTGCCTTCCTCACCACTGACTCAACCTGAAAGTTAACCTTTAGGGAATCCTCAATAAGAACTCCCAAGTCCCTTTGCACCTCAGAGTTTTGAATTTTATTTTACTTCTTCTACCAAAGTGCGCTTCCTGACACTGTATTCCATCTGCAACTTTTTTGCCCATTCTTCTATTTTGTCTATGACCTTCTGCAACCTCACTACATCCACAACACTGCCTACACCTCCACCTATCTTTGTATTATCCACAAACTTGGTCACAAAGCCATCAATTCTGTCATCAAAATCACAGAATTGATGTGACATAGAACGCAAAGAGAAGCAATCCCAACACTAACCCCTGTGTAACACCACTAGTCACTGGCAACCAACCAGAAATTGCTCCCTTAATTCCTACCCATCAGCCAATGCTTCATCCATGCTAGTATCTTTCCTGTAATTCCATGGGCTTTTATTTTGCTAAGCAGCTCCATATGCAGCACTTTGTCAAAGGCCTTCTGAAAATCCAGTTACACAGCATCTATCAATTCTCCTTGTCTATCCTGCTTGTTATTTCCTCAAAGAATTCTTACAGATTTGTCAGGCAAGATTTTCCCTTAAAGAAAGCACGCTGACCTTGGCCTGTCTTACCACGTGCCTCCAAGAACCCCGAAAACTCATGCTTAGCAACCACTGAGATTCGGCTAACAACCTATAATTTCCTTTTTTCTGCCCATTCCCTTCTTGAAGAGTGGAGGGATATTTGCAATTTTTCAGTCCTGTGTAACTATGCCAGAATCCAGTGATTCTTGAAAGATCATTACTAATGCGTCCACAATCTCTTTAGCTACTTCTCTCAAACACTGGGGTACAGTCCATCTGGTCCAGGTGACCTATCTAACTTCACACCTTTCAGTTTCCCAAGTATCTTCTCCCAGGTAATAGCAACTGCACTCACTTCTTTCCCCAACACTCTCGAACTTTGAATGCATTGCAAGAGCCTTCAACAGTGAAGACTAATGCAAAATATTGATTCAGTTCACCAGGTATTTCCTTGCCCCATTATTACCTCTCCAGTATAATTTTCCAGTGGTCTATTATCTACTCTCACCTCTCTTTTACTCTTTAAGTGTATGAAGAAAACCTTTGGTATCCTCTTTCATATTATTGCCTTGCTTACCTGCATATTTCATCATTTCCCTCCTCATGGCTTTTTAGGTGCCTTCTATTGGTTTTTAAAAACTTTCTAAACCTCTAAATTTTTTTAGTTTTTGCTCTATTATATGCCCTCTCTTTTGCTTTCTTTTCCTATCAGCTATGGTTGTGTCATCCTGGCTTTAGAATAATACTTCTTTGGGATGTATCTATCCTGCACATTTCAAATAGCTCCTAGAAACTCCAGCTATTTTTGCTCTGTCCTTATCCCTCCTAGTGACCCCTTTTAATCGACTGTGGTCAGCTCCTCTTTCACGCCTCTATAACTCCAACTGTAATACTGATGCTTTTGACTTAGCGTCTCCCTCTCAAATTGCAGGGTGAACTCTATCATGTTATAATCACTGTTTCCTAAGGGTTCCTTTACCTTAAGTTCCTTAATCAAATCTGGTTCATTACATTAATGGTTGATCCCCTAGCAGGCTCAAACACAAGCTGCTCTAAAAAGTTATCTTATAGGCATTCTATAAAATCTCTCTTTGGTGCCTTACAGTGGTTACTTACATTTTCATAATTGCTTCACCTACTCCCTAAGTCTGTATCCTACTAAATTATTTTTTTTACCTTCTCCCACTCATCGTTTTTTTCACACTATTTTACACACGGATTTTCCATGTGTAATATACACAATCTCTGCTTCAACTCATTGAGGTCATCCACACTAAGATGTAGACTCCTTGTTTACATGGACTCACTATTGACTCCCGGTTTGGGTGTGGTGGAGGGGGTTCTGTACTGTCCTGATCTGTGGTTCCCACAGCTAGCGCGACCCATTCATTTGAATGGATCACAAACCTAACAAGCTGATGGGATACTTGGATGGCCAACCACTTGAGGTATAGTTGCAGAGCTGAAGCTTCAAAGCGGTTGGGAGCAAGTGCAGAAGGGTGGGGAGAGTCACGGATTGGGTTGATATTATTATTAGATACATTTTGAAACAAAATCTGGCTGTTCATGAAATCTGACTTATTCATCAATATTGTATCTGAAATGGACCTTTGATATTCAGTGATGTGTTAAAGTCTTAGGCACATATGTATAGCTTAGGGGGCCTGCGTTTGTCAAAGCAGAGCAGGGATCGAGATTGTAAATCTTGTGGAAGTAAAGGATATTTGGAATGGCGAGGGTGGAACACCACTGGAGGGGTGTGGGACAGGAGGTAGAGAAGGAGTGCTTGGGCCAGGGTGTGGCACAACCAGCCCTGAGACACCAGGTATTTGATTCCAAACAATTGGTTTATTGATCATTAAAAGATGTCTCTCTTGTGCTTCCCACTCCCTTCCCTCTCCCTTCCCCTTCTCCCAACCATGCTTCCCCTCTCTTCCCCTTCCCACTCTTTCTACAGTAGAGTTCCATATCAGAATCATGTTTCTCACTCACTCAGGTCATGAAATTTGTTTTTTTTGTGGCAGCAGTACAGTTGAATACGTTCAAAAGTACGTACTGTGCAAAAAGCCTTAGGCACCCTAGCTATATCTATGTGTCTAAAACAATCATGAACACACTCAAAAAATCAGCACCTTTCTGATAGAATCTATTCTGTTTATCTGATTCTAAATTAATTATCATTTCTCATTAAACAATTTTGCAGTTACTATATGCTGATCTAATTTCTTAACTAGTGCACTCTGTTAGCTCACAGATCTCTAACATGGTGCCTGCCTTTAACTTAAGTGCAATTGGAAGGTTTAATTCCATCCATTGGGTTGAATTGTGCTGAGTCTGACCACAGCCCACAGCTGTCCTATGCAGTAGCCTCACAGCCACACTTCTTGCTTCTGTGCAGCTCCTGGGGGGTCATGTGGTCTGACTAAGCCTCGGGCAGTAGGAAGTAGGGCCCACCCATAGAACATAAATAAATTCGGAGATAAAGACAAGTAAATATTTTTTTTAAATGAACAGCCTTACCTTTTAATTCACCATTCAAATAGTTCTGGTATTATGGTTGGCATAAAAAAGAAAGGCCAGGTTTGTCTAGTTGGCTCAGCAACTGACAAAACACCACTGAATTCACTGGTGAGGCTGGAATGGAACAAGAGGTCAGACGCACCAACATCTGACCACCAGTGTGTTCTATCAATTTATTTCCTATATATCCTTTCCCTCTCAATAATATCAGCTCTCATATAGCTTATCATATGAGGAACTTTTGATGGCTCTGGGCCTGTACTCACCGGAATTCAGAAGAGTGAGAGGGATTTCATTGAAACCTATTGTATGCTGGAAGGCCTTGATAGAGCGCATGTTGGGGGAGTTTAAGCCCAGAGGGCACACAGATGAGGAGGAATTTATTTAGCCAGGGTGGTGAATCTGTGGAATTCATTACTATAGGTAGCTCTGGAGGCCAAGTCATTGAGTATATTTAAGGCAGATGTTGATAGATTCTTGATTAGTCAGGACATGATGGGATATGGGGAGAAGGCCTGGAGACTGGGGCTGAGAGGGAAATGGATCAGCCATGATGAAATGGTGGAGCTGATTCAATGGGCCAAATGGCCTAATTCTGCTCCTATATCTTATGGTCTAAGATATTCCAACTTTTTCATCAGTAATGGATTGAAAGCGGGCAGTACAGGTGAACAGAGTAGGCCAGTTAAACTTAATACAGGAGAGTGAGTGGTACATTTTGGCAGAATGAATGAGGAGAGTTAATAGAGACAGACTAACTGGCACTGTCCTAACAGGAACCAATGCACTCTTTTGCATGTATCCTGTAGTTTAAGGACACATTACTTGAGTGGTATGTAGAGCTCAGGAATTCTTAGATTCATAATTAGTAGACATTCCCTTTTAATAGCTTTCCCAATGGAAGCCCTATTGCTCCTATTTGGTAGTTTAAAGTTACCATGATAAAGTCTTTTGCAAGGACACTTATTGCATGCTATTTTTATTGGAACCTGGAACTATTCCACTGGCATAGTCCTTTCTGTTCAGCAATCATTTCCAGTGCCTACGGACTGGGAAATCTTTCCCAAATGACTCCTTCCAATGGTCAATACTGTCAACAAAGATGTCTTAATGTGTTTAAATGAACTAGCGCTGCTTAAGTTGTTAATGACTTCATTAAAAACTGTGTGGATGAGTGTGTGCCCACAAAGACTTACTATACTTCCCAAACCAAAAGCCATGGATGAACCAGGAGGTACGTCATCTGCTGAAGGCTAGATCTGTGGCTTTCAAGTCTGGCGACCCAGGCCTGTACCAGCAAACCAGGTATAATATGCGGAGGATTATTTCAAGGGTGAAGAGACAATTCGAATGAGGTTGGAGGTGACATCAGATGCACAACAACTCTGGCAGGGTCTGCAAGACATTACTTCCTACAGAGGAAACCCCAATAGTATGAATGGCAGTGATGCTTCAGTGAACCCAACGCCTTCTATGCACACTTTGAAAGGGAGAACACAACTACAGCTGTGAAGATCCCTGCTGCACCTGATGACCCTCTGATCTCTGTCTCAGAGGCCAACGTTAGGCTGTCTTTAAAGAGCGTGAACCCTCGCAAGGCGGAAGGTCCAGATGGAGTACCTGGTAATGCTCTGAAAACCTGTGTCAACCAACTAGCAGGAGTATTCAAGAACATTTCCAACCTCTCCCTGCTACAGGCAGAAGTTCACACTTGCTTCAAAAAGGCAACAATTATACCAGTGCCTAAGAAGAATAATGTGGCCTGCCTTAATGACTATCGCCCGGTAGCACTCACATTGAGAGTGATGAAATGCTTTGAGAGGTTGGTCATGACTAGACTGAACTCCTGCCTCAGCAAGGACCTGGACCCATTGCAATTTGCCGATCACCACAATAGGTCAACAGCAGATGCAATCTCAATGGCTCTTCACATGGCTTTAGACCACCTGGACAACACAAACACCTACGTCAAGATGCTGTTCATCGACTATAGCTCAGCATTTAATACCATCATTCCCACAATCCTGATTGAGAAGTTACAGAACCTGGGCCTCTGTACCTCCCTCTGCAACTGGATCCTCGACTTCCTAACTGGAAGACCACAATCTGTGCGGATTGGTGATAACATCTCCTCCTCGCTGACGATCAACATTGGTGCACCTCTGGGGAGTGTGCTTAGCCCACTGCTCTACTCTCTATATACACATATAGGCACAGCTCGAATACCATCTACAAATTTGCTGACGATACAACCATAGTTGGTAGAATCCCAGGCGGTGACAAGAGGGCGTACAGGAGTGAGATATGCCAACTAGTGGAGTGGTGCCGTAGCAACAACCTGGCATTCAACGTTAGTAAGAAGAACGAGCTGATTGTGGACTTCAGGAAGGGTAAGATGAAGGAACGCATACCAATCCTCAGAGGGATCAGAAGTGGAAAGAGTGAGCAGCTTCAATTTCCTCGGTGTCAAGATCTATGAGGATCTAACCTGGTCCCAACATATCGATGTAGTTATAAAGAAGGCAAGACAGCAGCTGTACTTTATTAAGAGTTTGAAGAGATTTGGCATGTCAACAAATACACTCAAAAACTTCTATAGTTGTACTGTGGAGAGCATTCTGACAGGCTGCATCACTGTCTGGTCTGGAGGGGCTACTGCATAGGACTGAAAGAAGCTACAGAAGGTTGTAAATCTAGTCATGATACTAGCCTATAAAGCACTCAGGACATCTTCAGGGAGCAGTGTCTGAGAAAGGCATTATTAAGGACCTCCAGCACCCAGGGCATGTCCTTTTCTCACTGTTACCATCAGGCAGGAGGTACAGAAGCCTGAAGGCACACAGTCAGCGATTCAGGAACAGCTTCTTACCCCCTGTCATCTAATTCCTAAATGGACATTGAATCTTTGGACACTACCTCACTTTTTTTAAAATGTACAGTATTTCTGTTTTTGCACTTTTTTAATCTATTCAATATATGTAATTGATTTACTTGTTTATTTATTATTTTTTTTTCTCTGCTAGATTATGCATTGCATTGAACTGCCGCTGCTAAGTTAACAAATTCCACGTCACATGCTGGTGATAATAAACCTGATTCTAATTCTGATGTGCTTAACTTCTGTTTGCTGTGCACCAGTTTACATATGATACAGTTAATGATCCAGAGTTTATAAAGTCTGAGGTCCTGATATGTCATACAAGGGTTTCAGGTATCTCACAAAAACTTCTATTTTTTTTACAAAACTATTGAACCAATGACGAACAGAGGAACTTACTATATCCTCTTATATCAATTACCTAAACCAGCTGGCCAATTATACAAAAGGTATTAATCTTTCCTAATGCCTTGCCACTCAGATGCATTCCAACACTTTCAAAAATATTTTAAAATTTGCCGAAAATTTTTTAAACATTTCTAAACATTGAATAAAATTAAAACAAATAAAACACTCAAAATGATTTATAATATTTAAGTAAACTGAATTGATCCAGATAAATAGCAAATGAGCTAATGCATTTGTCATTCACAAAATTCTGAATGTATATCCTGGAGATGAAATGCCAAATCTAAGTACAACCTCACTGGGGAGTCTAGTGTTGGCGTATCATTGGCAAAATGCCAGTAATTGTCAGCATGTTCAGGACTTCCATATTTGCACAGGATAGCATGAACTTAGTGGTGCTTACATGGAGAAATGCTGGCGATTTGCCCTGGAGCTCCCTGCTTTTCACAGCCTGAGATGTTCAAGGAGGGAATTCAAAGAGATAACATGCAGTTCCTGAAAAAACACATTAAATTACAAATGGTCATCCATGGATTATTTCAAAAATCTGTAGCAACATTAAGAATAAAACATCAGACATTGCCTTAAATGCGCAGCTGGGGATTTAAAAAGAATGCAATATTACATGATTATATTTGTTTTGATTGCTAGTCTATATTTCCTTACTACTTGTGTAAATATTTGATGTTTTCAGTTTTGAATATGATTTTTCTAAACAGGAGCACTTCTTGTTTGTTATAATCTAAGATTACAGAATAATTCTGAAACTGTTAATAAAGTGATTAACCCATATCTGTGATTATTCATGGTCTGAAGCTACGGCTTTGAAAGGGTCCAAATAAAAAACTACATTAGTTCCCAAATTTCCCACCACCTTCCTACTCTAACTTGAGCTGTGGTCAAGAATAGCATATTGGAAAATTGCAAGGAAACTTTAGTGTCTGAAAAAGGGTCTTGGCCCGAAATGTCGACTGGTTATTCATTTCCTTAGATGCTGCCTGATCTGCTGAGTTCCTCTAGCATTTAGTGTACTAAGGAAACAGTAATGCTGCATCCCACCTTACTTCAAGATTCACCTATTTACTGTTTAAAGGGAGTAATTTTCACCTGAAATTTTACAAGTTCTTTGACATTAGAGCTGCCTGAGAAATAGAGAACTGCTATGTTGGGAGGCCACATTTCCCAAATTGAATCCAGCAAAGAAGGAGAGGATATTTCATAAGACCACAAGATATAGGAGCAGAAGTCAGCTCATCAAGTCTGCTCCGCCATTCAATCATGGGCTGATCCAATTCTTCCAGTCATCCCCACTCCCCTGCCTTCTCCCCATACCCTTTGATGCCCTGGCTAATTAAGAACCTATCTATTTCAACTTTTCAGGTAGCGAGTGTTGCTGGGCCCTATTACTGGCAAGGCCAAACTCTGCACTTTGCCCGTCTGAACTTGCAAAATAAAATTGCTCAGAATTTGGTGAAAGGACATAAGCTGAGTACACAGTAATTTTTTTAAATATAGGTCTTGGCAGCATACATTCTGACCAAAATAAGGCAGACAGCACATTTTCAAAGGGGAATTTAAATTGTGCCTCCATGAGCACGAGTATTTTCTGGATGACATAGAAAGAACAAGATAATACCAATATTGCCATATGAGACTTCAAAGCATTTAAAATCATATGATGCCTCAAAGCAGTTTACAGACACCAAGTAGTTTTAAGGTACATGGATGAAAGAAAAAAATGTGGAGGTTCATGCGGGAAGGAAGCTTTAGATTGAGTTGGAAGAGGTTAAAAATTCGGCACACCATCATGGACTGAAAACGCTTCAGTGGGGACACAAGAGACTACAAATGCTGCCAAGCTGGATCTATGGGAGGAAAGATATTAGTGACGCTTTGGGGGAAAAATCCTGCGACAGGACCTAGTAAGTTGAAAATTTCTTTCCTCCTGCAGATGCTGCTCTCCCCACTGAGTTTCTCCAGAAGATTGTTTGATGCCACAGATCTGAAATAAAATCAGAAAATGCTGGAGTCACTCAACAGGGAAGGCAGAATGCATAGAATGAGAAACTGTAAGAGTTTCAGGTCTGGGGCCCTTCATCAGAACTAGGAAAGAGTGGAAACAAATTAGTATCAGTCACAGAGAAAGTAGGGTGATAATGGGTAGTATAAAGGGAAATCTTCTGATGTGGTGAGACCAGATAGTTAAATGCAGCAGTCATATAGCAGATTATGTTGCTATCTGTTTGTGTGGTGCTAATAGCAAGGGCAGGATTAGAAACAGGGAAAAAGAACAACTGACTCAAAATGATGACAGGTGGTAGTGGCCAATTCAGATAGAAAGAAGGGGAGTTTGGCCAAAGTTGAAGTATTCTATATTGAATCCAGAAGGCTGCAATGTGACCAGAGAGAAGCTGAGGCCTCAAGCAGAAAGGTCAAAGGTGCAAGTAGATTAAAGTAGAAGGCACTCTGAGCTCCACGGTCACTTCTGTGAACTGAATGCAGGTTCACCAAAGCATCACCCATCCCGCCCTTTTGCATTTGTACCACACCTGGAGTATTGTGTACAGTTTTGGTCTCCAGGGTTAAGGAAGGACATCCTGGCTGTAGAGTAAGTGCAGCGTAGATTCAAGAGGTTAATTCCTGGGATGTCTGGACTGTCTTACGCAGAGAGGTTAGAGAGACTGGGCTTGTACACGCTGGAATTAAGGAGATTGAGAGGGGATCTGATTGAAACATATAAGATTATTAAGGGATTGGACAAGATAGAGGCAGGAAATATGTTCCAGATGCTGGGAGAGTCCAGTACCAGAGGGCATGGTTTGAGAATAAGGGGTAGGTCATTTAGGACAGAGTTAAGGAAAAACTTCTTCTCCCAGAGAGTTGTGGGGGTCTGGAATGCACTGCCTCAGAAGGTAGTGGAGGCCAATTCTCTGGATGCTTTCAAGAAGGAGCTAGATAGGTATCTTATGGATAGGGGAATCAAGGGATATGGGGACAAGGCAGGAACCGGGTATTGATAGTAGATGATCAGCCATGATCTCAAAATGGCGGTGCAGGCTCGAAGGGCTGAATGGTCTACTTCTGCACCTATTGTCTATTATTGAGTGTCAGATGTGGGTAAGCGTGCCCGATGAGCGTCACCAGTCGAGAAAAAAAGATGGTATGCTTCCACAGCTTGTTAGTGCAAAGGGATTTTATTTAGTGCCAGGTGATAAAAAAATCAAAAGCTGCTCAAAGTTGTGAAGGAAAGTAGTATTTACAAACAGACAGATGAAAACAAACATGCATGTACAAAAATTTACAAATATACAGAGGTTTTCTCCACAACACACTTTGTCCTTAACTTTCCAATATAACTATTCACCAACTGTCAGATCCAACATTCACCCCTCTCCGGTAAAGCCAGACTGAGGGTTTAAATCTGTCTCCACCTGGCCGAGAATGACATGGAAATTCTACTGCGGGGGGGGGGGGGGGGGATAATCACGTGACCAGAACATAAGAATTATTTCACATGCAGAATTGGAACATTTTAAACAGGGATTCTAACATCCTACAGTTTCATTTCACAACAAATACTTTAGTTAAACCCACAGATCAGTGCCCACATGCTCAGATGAATATAAAAGAATAATGCCCCCCCCCCCCCGTGGTGTTGTCTGTGTAGGGTGTGGTTTTCCTGCTCCCACTAACACAGGCATTATTTTAGGACGCCCCAAACTGTCCCTTGGGTCTTTTGGGGCTGTCCTGCTGTCTACAAACTGATGTAAGAGGGAGAGTGAAAATAAATGAAACTGTTTGGAATGCTAATTTTTATGAGTTATAAACCAAGAGAGCACATTAGCTGATTAGTCAAACTAGTGATTGTTTTACTGTTGGGGTGTGTAAATGGTGAACTCCCAAGAACTACAGGACAGGAGGGCAAAGTGTGTGGACTACTGGAGAACCTAGACCAGGGACAGAACGAGGAAGAGTGACTAACTGGGCAAAGGGGCAAGGTTAGCGGGAGAATTATCATTGCCAACCTGTTCTGTCACATCATCCCCACACCTCATCTAGACTGCACAAGGTGGGCAATTTGGGAGAGATTGTCTGCCATTGCATTGTACTGTCCTGCCTTATGAGAGATGTTGAAATGGAACAGTTTTAGAGCCAGGTACCATTTCTTGATGTGTGCATTGTGGCCTTTCATGGAGTGGATCCAGGTGAATGCTTTGTAGTCAGTCTCTAGAATGAATTCTCTGCCCAGCAGGTAATACCAGAGGCTCTCCAAGGCCCATTTTACGGCTAGAGCTTCCTTCTTAGCAGTGGAATACCTTGTCTCCCGTGGTAGCAGCATTTGACTAAGGTATGATACCAGCTGTTCTACCTCTACCTGTTGGACCATCAAGGGAAGCTTCAAGCCCTCTCTTTCTTTCCACTCACTTGGCCGGTTGACACATGTCTGAGAAGCCTTTCCTTTTCCCGGATGGAGCACTTCATAGGTGACCAGACCTTGCTTCCTCAGGACTCCAAAAGGCCCCTGCCACTTGGCCAAGAGAGTCTTGGTGGAGGTGGGAAGTAGCAGAAATAGCTTCTGACCAGGGGTGAACTCACATTGCTATGCTTTATGGTCATACCCACTCTTCTGGTTCTGCTGGGCCCTCTCCAGATTGTACCGAGCCTCCTCTCTGTAGGCCTCCATGTGATCCCTCATTTATGAGACACAAGAGACAATGCCCTCACCTGTGCTGCCTTGGGGCTTGTCCTCCCTCGAGGGGTCCCGGACACCTCACCGCTGTTACCATCTGTCACACCTCACTATCAGGTATGGGTAAATCTGCCTCCAACTGGCCTAGAAGGACCAGGAAATTCTACTGTTGGTCTGGGAGGGTGGGGGGATAATCACTTGACCAGAATATAATAATTATTTCAGATGTAGAATTGCAACATTTTAAACAGGGATTTTAACATCCTACAGTTTTATTCCTTGACAAATGTCCTAGTTAAACCCACAGATCAGTGTCCACACACTCAGATGAATATAAAAGAATAATGCCCCCCCTCCCCCCCAGTGCTGTTGTCTGTGTAGGGTGTGGTCTGCCTGCTCCGACTAACACAGGCATTATTTTAGGATACCCCGAACTGTCCATTGGGTCTTTTGGGGCTGTCCTGCTGTCTACAAACTGACGTAACCGAAGTGAGTGAAAATAAATGAAACTGTTTGGAATGCCTGAGTCTAGAATCCTTATTTTTATCAGTTATAAACCAGTAGAGTATGTTAACTGAGGGGATTGTTTCGATTAGCTAAGCTAGTGATTGTTTTACTGTTGGGGTGTGTAGGTGGTGAACTCCCAAGAACTACAGGACAGGAGGGCAAAGTGTATGAACTACTGGGGAAACTAGACCAGGGACAGAACAAGGAAGAGTGACTAACCGGGCAAAGGGGCAAGGTTAGTGGGAGAATTAACATTCCCAACCTGTTCTGTCATACAACTCTGAAATTCTTCTTCTCTGGGTAGCCATGAAACAAAACAAAACAAAGGCAACACAATCATCAACCTACAAATCCCTCCTCCCACACAAAAAATCAACAAAAAGCAACAGGCACATTGACTCCCAAATCCCCCTCCCCGCACAAAAAATGAGAAAGATTGGGTGAAAAACACTGGATATTAAAAAAACCATAAAACTGGAAAAAAAAGCATATAGTCCAAGTCCACATCCAAAGTGCAGAAAACCTGGGCAACACTCTGCATGCAGTGGCAGGCTGTCAAATCTCCACAGCAGGGCGATCAAAAGACAGGCAGCCAGCGCTTACCCTCTGCATTCGCCTCAATGCTTCAATCTCCCTCATCACTTTAATCAGTGCACAATGGAAGCTTTAATTGGTGAAATGGCAAATTGTTCTCTCCAGTGTAGAGGAATCTACATCATGAACATTGAATGCAGTACACTAGACTGAATGACGTTCAGGTGAATTGTTGCTTCACCAAAGAAGACTGTTTTGTTCAGTAGGAAAGGCAGTGTTGAAAGGAGAAGTGTTGAAACTCCTAAAGTTGCTTAAGAATTGTCATTTGACATGGATTGGTAGATGGAGTGGAAAGAGTAGGAAAGGAAGTTATGAGGAAAATGATTCCTTCAGAATGTTGTAAGACCATAAGATATGGAAGCAGCATTAGGCCATCAAGCCTGCTCCACCATTTCATCGTGGCTGGTCTGATTTTTCTCTCAGCACCAATCTCCTGCCTTCTCCCCGTATCCCTTTATGCCTTGATCAATCAAGAATCTATCAACCTCTGCCTTTAAAGACAGGCCTCCACAGCTTCCTGTTGCAAAGAACTACACAGATTCACTGCTCTCTGGCTAAAGAAATTCATCCTCACCTCTGTTCTAAAAGGACGGCCCTTTATTCTGAGGCTGTGTCCTCTGGTCTTAGACTCTCCCACCACAGGAAACATCCACTCTATCAAGGCCATTCACCATTTGATTGGTTTCAATTAAGTCACTCCTTTGAATTCCAGAGAATACAGGCCTAGAATCATTCAATCCTGGAATCATTTTTGTGAAACTGCTTTGAACCCTCTCCAGTTTCAGCACATCCTTTCTAAGGGGTCCAAAACTGCTCACTATACTCCAACTGAGGCCTCACCAGTGCTTTATAAAGTCTTAACATTACATCCTTGTTTTTATAATCTAGTTCTCTTGAATAAATGCTAACATTGCATTTGTCTCCTCGCCACATTCTCAAGCTGCAAAGTAACCTTTAGGGAATCCTGCACAAGGATTTCCAAGTCACTTTGCACCTCAGATTTTTGTACTTTCTGTCCATTTAGAAAATAGTCAAACCTTTTATTTCTTCTACCTAAGTGCATGACCATATATTTCCTGACAATGTATTCCATCTGTCATTTCTTTGCCAATTCTTCTAATCTGCCGAAGTCCTTCGGTAGCCTCTCTGCTTCATCAAAACTAACTGCCCCTCCACGTATCTTAATATCATCTGCTAACTTTGCAACAAATCCATCAATTCTATCATCCAAATCATTGACATATAATGTAAAAAGAATCTGTCCCAACACAGGCCCCTGTCACAACCACCAGTCACCAGCAGCCTGACTGAAAAGGGTCCCTTTATTCCCACTCTTTGCCTCCTGCCAATCAGCTGCTGCTTTATCCATGCTAGAATCTTTCCTGTAATACCATGGGCTCATAGCATGTCATGTTAAGCAGCCTCATGTGTGACACCTTGTTAAAGGCCTTCTAAAAATTCAAGTACACAACATTAACTGATTCTCCTTTGTCCTCGTTATTCTTTCAAAGAATTCCAACAGGAAACCTTGAAAAAACCATGCTGACTGTGGCCTATTTTATCATTTGCCTCCAATTACCCTGAGATCTCATCCTTAATAATCAATATCAACATCTTCCGAACCACTGAGGTCAGACTAACTGGCTTATAGTTTCCTTTCTTCAGTCTCTCTCCCTTTTTGAACAGTGGAGTGTCATTTGCAATTTTCCAGTACCATTCCAGAATCTAATGATTCTTGAAAGATCATTACTAATGCCTCTGCAATCTCTTCAGCCACCTCTTTCAAAACACCAGGCTGTAGACATCTGGTCCAGGTGTCCGATCTACCTTCAGACCTCTCAGTTTCCCGAGAACTTTCTCTCTAGTTATGGTAACTTCACACACTTCATGCCCTCGACACCTGGAACTTCCACCATACTGCTAGTGTTTTCCACAGTGAAGACTGATGCAAAATACTTATTCAGTTTGTCCACTATTCTGTTGTCCCCATTGTTTTCCAGTGGTCCGATATTCACTCTTGCCTCTCTTTTACATTTCATGTGGGGAAGGGGTATATTTGGAGAAGAGGTATATGTATCTGGTGCTAGACTATCGATGGACCTAGCAGAAATTCATCCAATTTAAGTTCAGAGAATTCTTATTTAGGTAGAGGGAAGCTTGCTCTAAATGCAAATTGCCTGCCAGTTATTACGAATGTGATTAAAAAGTTTTTCTGCGATGCACCTACATTTTCATAATTTGTCTAAATTTCTAAATTGTATGGATATTTATCCATACAATATACAGATGGAGTTTAGTGCAGATAAGTGTGAGATGCTACATTTTGGTAGGAATAATCCAAATAGGACATACATGGTAAATGGTAGGGCATTGAAGAATGCAGTAGAACACAGTGATCTAGGAACAATGGTGCATAGTTCCCTGAAGGTGGAATCTCATGTGGATAGGGTGGTGAAGAAAGCTTTTGGTATGTTGGCCTTTATAAATCAGAGCATTGAGTATAGGAGTTGGGATGTAATGTTAAAATTGTACAAGGCATTGGTGAGGCCAAATTTGGAGTATTGTGTTCAGTTCTGGTCACCGAATTAGAGGAAAGATGTCAACAAAATAGAGAGAGTACAGAGGAGATTTACTAGAATGTTACCTGGGTTTCAGCACCTAAGTTACAGAGAAAGGTTGAACAAGTTAGGTCTTTATTCTTTGGAGCATAGAAGGTTGAGGGGGGACTTGATAGAGGTATTTAAAATAATGAGGGGGATAGATAGAGTTGACGTGGATAGGCTTTTTCCATTGAGAGTAGGGGAGATTCAAACAAGAGGACATGAGTTGAGAGTTGGGGGCAAAAGTTTAAGGGTAACACGAGGGGGAACTTCTTTACTCAGAGAGTGGTAGCTGTGTGGAACGAGCTTCCAGTAGAAGTGGTAGAAACAGGTTTGATGTTGTCATTTAAAGTAAAATTGGATAGGTATATGGACAGGAAAGGAATGGAGGGTTATGGGCTGAGTGCAGGTCGGTGGGACTATGTGAGAGTAAGCGTTCGGCACGGACTAGAAGGGCCGAGATGGTCTGTTTCCATGTTGTAATTGTTATATGGTTATATGTAAATTAAATTATCCAGACAATCATCATAGAAGTCAAAATTATCATAGTAAATAATTTACTTTTTGTGGATTTGACATTTATTGAAATTATTTTTGGAAATTTTCCTGTTGAAAACTTGCCCTTTCTCTGCAGACTGCTTTGTAAAGGAACTATAGGATTATAAGCTTACAAAAATCTTATTGACAAAAAGTTATTAATTTTGATATTAAGTAGGTTAACAATGGGTTCTATTTATCACAGGAAATTAATACTATCGTAATTACCATTGAAGGTCAGGGTGCATTATATATGTTTGACAGGAGTCTGTAGTACATAAATAGGGTTGTGGGGTTTAATTAATTTTCTTGAATGCTGCAACAATATATTGAACCATCTGGAAATCATCAAACAGCCTTTCAAAGTATCCCAAAGTTTGTGTAATAATCTACTTAGCGTAACATTGCAATAAAATCAGTTTCTTAAACACAGTAAGCATCTTTACAATGACTGATTTTATTAACATGACTCGTTCTGATTTTTATTAAGAGTCTATGGATAAAGCCATCCTTAACTGTCTCTTTAACATTCATAGAACCATGGAGTTGGACTGCATGGTTAAATTTAGGTGGGCTAAATGAGACAGAACCAGCTCTTTCAACAAGAAATCAAGTTAGTTACACACTCTTTATCTTTACCTAAATCCATGTATTTTATTCCTAAAGTTTTTACATAATCCCCTTGCAAAAGCTACTACTTAATGTCTGCATCCTTTCAACAAATGGTACATTGCAAAACCAACACTCTGTGTGATATAGTATTCCTCCTTCTGATTCTGTTGTCTGTCACTTCAGATCTGTTTCCTCTTGTTAATGACTCTTCATCCTCTTGAAGTTGCTTCTCTTCACTTCATCGACCTATCCAACAAGTTTGCCAAACACAAAATGATCCAAACTAATCCATGCTCTTTCATTTATCAGTACAGTCAAGGTGGCTGTTAATATTCTTCGACATTATTATTTCAACAAAAAGATTTCCACTGTAGCAGCTGTAATTTCCAGTGTCATTTTGTTTTCTTTATTTGAAAAATATTACAACATTTGCAAATATCCTTTCCTTTGGCCTATCGCAGTAAGAAGGGAGATTTGGATAATTGTAACTTCACCTTCCATTCTAACTTTGCTCAGCAATCTGTACTGAGTAATTTACTCATTTTACACACCTCCAATCTTTCTACTGTTCAAAATTCAACGTAAATTTATTATCAAAGTACATATATGTCACCCTGTGGATCATTTTCTTGTGAGCATTCAGAGTAAATGAATTATCCAGTAATGTACCGACTTAAAGTGATTTTAGAAAAGTCTGAAAAACTTTAAAAACCTGAAAAATAGTTCTCATTAATTTGGCTCCATCAGTTGATCATTGTATGTCCTTAATTGATCTATCACTTGCTTTACATTGTTGAAACTACTAATATGCTTGTTGAAAATCAGCCGCTGATCTATTGTCATGTTTGGTTTCATTTTATTTTCACTTTTCCTTTGCACAATTCATACCCAGCTTAAAACCTTATGTAAGACTGTGCAGACTTGTCATCTGCTCTAGTTTCTGTACATCCTACCATTTCCTGCTTTGTCTTTTGGATACCAGCTTGGTTACCCTCCCTTTATCTCTGGTACAAGTGTACTCTGGCTATCTCTTAAGAAGTTTTCATAGAGTATTCCAGATTGGAGGGAAGTGGATTCAGTCTTTTATTAATTCTACTGAATCCTCAACCTCAGTTGCATTGTTCAAAGTAGTTCCAAGTCAGGGTCTTGGAAATATGTGTGCAGGAAAAAGGATGAAAGGTCAGAGAATAACACACATGGAATGCTCGAGGAACTCAGCAGGTCAGGCAGCAACTATTGATTTGAATAAACAGTCGATGTCTTGGGTCGAGACCCTTCTTTTGGACTGGGAAGGAGGGGGAAGACACCAGAATAAAAAGGTGGGGGGCGGGGAAGGAATACTAGCTAGAAGGTGATAGGTGAAGCCAGGTGGTTGGGAAAGGTAAAGGTCTGGAGAAGAAGGAATCTGATAGGAGAGTGGACCATGGGACCATGGAAGAAAGATGATACAAGTGGGAGATGATAGGCAGGTGAGGAGAAGGGGTAAGAGGCCAGAGAGGGGAATAGATGAAGAGATAAAAGAGAGGGGGAAAAAAACAGAAAGAGAAATTGATGTTCATGCCATCAGGTTGGAGGCTACCTAGACAAAATATGAGGAGTTTCTCCTCAACCCTGAGAGTGGCCTCATTGTGGCAAGAGAGGAGGCCATGGACCAATATAGAACAGGAATGGGGATTAAAATGGGAAATTGCACTTTTGGTGGATGGAGTGGAGGTGCTCGCCAAAGCTGTCCCTAATCTACATTGAGTCTCAGCAATGCAGGGGAGGCCACTTTGGGAGCATTAGATATGATAGACAATCCAACCAATTTGCAGGTGAAGTGTTGCCTCACCTGGAAGGACTGTTTGGGGCCGTGAATGGAGGTAAGGGAGGAGGTGAATGGGCAGGTGTAGCATTTCTGTTGCTTGCATGGATATGTGCCAAAAGGAAGATTAGTGGGGAGAGATGAATGGACAAAGGAATCATGACAGAGTGATCCCTGTGGAAAGCAGAGTGTGGGGGAAACATAAAGATGTGCTTGGCGATAAGATACCATTGAAGATGGCAGAAGTTGTGGAGGATGATGGGTCAGAAGCGGGGACTCATGGCGGTAGTATGTTAAGACAAGAGAAATTCTATTACTGTTAATTTGGCGGGAAGATGGGGTGAGCACAGATGTCTGGTAAATGGAAGAGATGTGGGTGAGGGCAGTTTTAATGGTGGATGAATAGAAATGTCATTCCTTGAAGAAAGAGAACACCTCAGATGTCTGGAAAGGAATGCCACACCTGGGACCAGGACCTGAGATGCATATTTTTCAATGCAATCACAATTGTAGGAAAAGTGGGTCAGTTTAGGGCATAGATCAGCACATAGAATGCCTATGAGATGGCTCTTTAGAGCAGCTCATGGTTGTGCTCACTAAGGGATTAGCTACTCTGGATTGAGTGTTGTGCAATGAACTGGAATTGATTAGACAGCATAAGGTAGAGGAACCCTTAGGAGCTGGTAATCGTAATATGATATAATTCACCATACAATTTGAGAAGGAGAAGCTAAAGTCAATCATATCAGTATTACAGTAGAGTACAGGGAATTATAGAGGCATGAGAGAGGAGCTGCCCAAAACTGATTGGAAATGAACACTATCAGGGATGACAGTAGAGCAGCAATGGCTGGAATTTCTGAAAACAATTCAGAAGGTGTAGGATACATACATCCCAAAGAAGAAGAAGAAGAAGAAGAAGAAGAAGAAGAAGAAGAAGTATTCTAAAGGTAGGATGACACAAATTGGCCGACAATAGAAGTCAAAGCCAACATAAAAGCCAAAGTGAGGGCATAAAATGGAGCAACAATTAGTGGGAAGTTAGAGGATTGGGAAGCTTTTAAAAACTAGCAAGAGAACTAAAAAAGTCATAAGGAAAGAAAACATGGAATTTTAAGGTAAGCTCGCCTATAATATTAAAGAGGATACCAAAAGTTTCTTCAGATATATAAAGAATAAAAGACAGGTGAAGAGTAGCTATCAGACCGCTGGAAAATGATGCTGGAGAGGTAGTAATGGGGGACAAGGGAATATCAGATGAACTGAATAAGTATTTTGCATCAGTCTTCACTATGGAAGGCACAAACAGTATGCTGGAAATTTGAGAGTGTCAGGGGGCAGTAGTGTGTGAAGTTGCCATTACCCAGGAGAAGTCCTTGTGAAACTGGAAGATCTGAAGGTAGATAAGTCACCTAGATCAGATGATATATAGCCCAGTACTCAGAAAGAGGATGGTGAAGAGATTGTGGAGGCATTAGTAATTATCTTTGAAGAATAAATTGATTCTGGCACATTTCCAGAGGACTAGAAAATTGCAAATGTCACTCCACTCTTCGAAAAGGGAAAGAGGCAGAAGAAAGGAAGTATAGACCTTTTAGTCTGACCTTAGTGGTTGGGGTCAATTGTTAAGGATGTGGCTTTGGGATACTTGGAGGCACATGATTAAATAGGCTGTGGTCGGCATCATTTCCTTAAGGGGAAATCTTGCCTGACAAGTCGGTTGGAATTCTTTGAAGATATAACAAGCAGGACAGATGAAGGAGAACCAGTGGGTGTTGTGTACTTGGGTCAGAGGATGCAGCCTCGGATTAGAGGGACGTCCATTTAGAACGGTGATGAGGACGAATTTCTTTAACCAGAGTGTGGTGAATCTGTGGAATTTGTTGCCACAAGCTGCTGTGGAGGCCAATTCATTGGGTATAGTTTAGGCAGAGGTTGATAGATTCTTGATTCATCGGGGCATGAAGGGATGGTGACCAGGCAGGAGATTGGCCTGAGAGGGAAAATAGATCAGCCATGAAGAAATGGCGGAGAAAGATTCAATGGGCCAAATTGCTTACTTCTGCTCCTGTATCTTATGGTCTTGTGGTCTTATGGAATTATGTCATTGTAGCCATTAGTGAGACTTGGTTGCTGGAGGGGTTGGATGGCAGCTCAGTGTTCTGGGGTTCCGTTGTTTTAGACATGATAGAGCAGGAGGGATTAAAGGAGGAAGGGTGGCATGCTAGTTAGGGAAAATATCACGACAGTGCTCAGTCAGGACAAACTGGAGAACTCGTTTAGTGAGGCTTTATGGGTGTCACAGATTGACAGGGCTGTAAAGAAAGCTTTTGGCACATTGGCCTTTATAATTTAACGTATTATTGAGTGCAAGAGTTGGGATGTCATGATGAAATTGTATAAAACATTGGTGAGGTATAACTTGGAGTATTGTGTCCAATTTTGGTCAACTACCTGCAAGAAAGATGTAAATAAGTTTGAAAGACTGCAGAGAAAAGGATGGTCCAGGGTCTTGAGGACTAAGTTACAGGAAAGGTTGAATAAATTTGGACTTTATTCTTTAGAAAAATCATGAAGGATATAGATAGGTTAAATGCAAGCAGACTTTTTCATCTGAGGTTGGGTGAAATTACAATTAGACGCCCTGGGTTAAGGGTAACGGGTGAAACATTTAAGAGGATCTTTTTCACTCAGAGGGTGATGCGAGTGTGGAACAAGCTGCCAGCACAAGTGGTGGATGTGGGGTCGAATTTTACAGGTGCATGGATAAAAGGGGCTTGGGGGGACAGCTATGGTCTGGGTGCAGGTAGATAGGACTAGGCAGATTAATGGTTTGGCACAGACTAAATGGGCCAAATTGCCTGTTTCTATGCCCTAATATTCTGTGAATCTATGACTTTGTGCAGCAGATACAAAGGACCTGAGAAAAGGGAATAGTATTTTTACAGGAGACAGTATGGTAGGAAGTATAGGCAAGATAGCCTTGGGAATCGGTTGGTTTATAAAAGATGTCAGTGTACAGTTCATTCCGCCCCCCCCCCCCCTCCACCACAGATGGAAACAGAAGGATCAAGAAAGGGGAGAGAGTTGTCTGAAATGGATCAAGTGAATTTAAGGGCAAGGTCTCTCTGTCTCCATCTCTGGAGACAAACTGTCTTAACGCCATCTTTTATAAGCCTACCGATTCACACGACTATCTTCGTTATACCTCTTTCCACACTGCCTTGTGTGAATATACCACTCTCTTTTCTCAGTTCCTTCATCTTCGCCACATAACTTCCCAGGATGAGGCTCTTCTTTCAGTGCTCACCCCATCTTTCCATCGCCTTAACGGCGATAGTTTCTCTTATCCTCACCTACCACTCCATGAGCCTCCGCATCCAACACATCATTTTTCACAATTTACGCAATCTTCAACAGGATCCTACTACCACACGTCATTACCTTGCCCACCCTTTCTCTCTGCTTTCTGCAGGGATTGCTCTCTGTGTAAATCCCTTGTCCATTTGTCCCTTCCCACTATCTCCCTCCTGGCATATATCCCTGCAAGTGACAGAAACGCTACACCTGCCCATTCATCTCCTCCCTTACCTCCATTCAGGGCCCCAAACTGTCCTTCCAGGTGATGCAACACGTCCCCAGTGAATCTGTTGGGGTCATCTATTGTATCCATTGCTCCTGATGTGACCTCCTCTACATTGGTGAGACCTGATGTAAATTGAGGGACTGCTTTGTTGAGCACCTCTGCTCCATCAGCCAAAAGTGAAATTTCCCTGTGGCCAACCATTTTAAATCCTATCCTCATTCCCATTCTGACATGTTGTTTTATGTCTCCACTTTTGCCATGATAAGGCTACTCTCAAGGTACAAAAGCAACACCGCAAGTTCCGTTTAGGTATGAATGGCATGAACATCTGTTTCTCCGTCCAGTATTTTCTCCCTCCCCCTTCCCTCTTTTTCTATTCCTCACTCTGACCTCTTCCCTCTTCTCCTCACCTGCCTATCACCTCCCCCTGGTGCCCCTCCTTCTTATCATACTCCCATGGGCCACCATCCTCTCCTATCAGATACCTTCTTCTCCAGCCCTTTACCTTTCACCTTCTAGCTCTCCTCCATCCCCTCTTCCATATTTTTATTCTGGTATCTTCCCCCCTTGCTTCCCAGTCATAAAGAAGGGTCTCTGCCAGGAACATTGACTGTTTATTCTTTTCCATTAATGCCGACTGACCTGATGAGCTCCTCCAGCATTTTATGTGTTGCTCTGGATTTCCAGCATCTGCAGAATCTCTTGTGTTTTGGTCAGAGAATAGTCTATTTTTCTTTAACCTGGAATGATGGGGTAGAATTTTCCACAAACAACATTCATTTGGACAATAGCAAAGTGTAGCAAGCAAGAAATAATCTTATTTTGTTGAAAAATTACAACATCCTAGTACTCCCCAGTTGCTGCTAATTTTCATTCAATAAGGATAAAATAGCTCTACCTTTCTCCAGTAGGCTATGCCGATAAAGCAAAATAAACACATAATTAAATAATTAAAATAAGAGATACTTAAGATAGATGCGAATGACGTCTATGAAGTTTATTTCTTTTTCCCACAGCTTATACAATTGGTTAAACATCCCTTTGAGTGACAACAATTACATGTACACAAGGGATCATTCTTTCAGTTGTCAAAGATACTCAGGTTTTTCTTCTTGTGACATGGTCATAGATGACTACTTGAACATAAAGTTCTGTTTCAATTAAGTTTCGAGTGGTGTTATCCCCAGGAGTTCCCTGCCAAAAAAAAAGGGAAATACAGGTTAAAATGCATGGTTCCAGTTAATATTTTAAATATTAACTTGTCTTTGACGTAAAAGTCTTTTTATCAATGTGTTAAATGGAACTCAAGGTTGTATGCAGATTTCATAGAAAACTCTGCTTGCGTTAGTTCTGTCTTTATGCAGATAAATATTTACTAAATCAATTATGAACATAAAGCACTGGTTTTCATTCCAGTAATTGGTGTTCTACCTTTAGGCATATTTCTAGAACTGTCAAAACAAAATGTTACCCTGGCTTCAATAACCCTTCCCTTTTAACTCTGTGTCTTTCCCAAGTCATCCAACTGGAACAGAATGCTGCCTCAAGACAACAGATCAGAGGGAGTCAAAAATACTGCAGATGCTGGAAATGCACAGTGGATCAGGTTACATCTGTGGTAAGAGAAAAAGAGTTAATGTCTTGGGTTAAGACCCATCATCAGAACAGGTAAAGAGATAAAAGAAAGTCAGTAAGCTGCAGAGAGGGTGGATGTCTCTGAAAGGGTTAAACCAGGTTTGCCATATGGACAAGATGCAAACAAGGTTATTTGGTGAGTGAGTGAATGGAAGCAGTTAGGGAGTGAGTACATAGACAGAAGAATATACTGTAGACAAATAATGTAAGAGTTGTGAATGCAGAAGAAGAAGATAATCTCAACACTTCGGGCTGGGGACCTCATTCAGTTCCAGAGGAGAAAAAGAAAGAAAGAAAGGTAAAAACATAAATAAGCTAGGCCAATATCATAGATGTATCAGATGTATGTTCAAAACAGATAGAGAAATCAAGCTACTAGAAGATGTAGGATTCATTGTTGAGTCCAGAAAGCTGCAGTGTACAAGGACAGAAGATGAAGTGCTATTTCTTATGCTTGTATTGGGTCTCATTTTAATAGCATAGGCGTCCTTTCATCTCCCCCCCTTTTCACCACCCTAGCATCCAAACAGTCTTTCCAGGGGAAGCACTAATTCACTTGCACCTCTTCTGATCCAGTGTACTGCTCTTGGTGGTTACAATGTAGTATCCTCCACGTTAGATTGAATGACTGTTTTGAAGATCAACTCTACTCAGAGCAAAGAGGTGTACCTGAACTTTCCAGTGCTTGCAATTTTAATACTTCACCCCATTTCCACCTTTGACCTTTCTGTCTTTGGCCTTCTGCACAATGAAGCCCAATGCAAGCTCAAGGAACACCTTATCTTCTGGTTGGACATGGCATGGTCTTTGGGTCTCAATAGTGAATTATCTAACTTCGGGGTACTTGATTTCTCTGTCTGTATCAGTTGTCCATCTATGATATTGGCCTATCTTTATATCCTACTTTTTTTCTTCTTTTTTCCCTCTTTGGAAGTGGATGACATACCCAGACTGATCTGATGGGCATATCAATCTGCTCTGCAATCCACAGCTCCTACATTCGTCAGTCTACGCTCTCACTCCCTCACTGATCCCATTCACTCATTCATCAAATTACTTTATTCATGTTCTTCCCATGGTCATCCCAGTTTTACCCAATCAGAGCTAACCACCTCCAACATCCCCCCCACCCCCGGCAATATTATCTCTCATTCTCTTACCATAGATGTGGCCTTACTTGCTGTATCTTTCAGCATTTATTTTAAAATTATTCGATGTTTTAAATGCAGATTCTCACAATCAGTGTATCAAGTCAACTTAAAGGATGTACCATGTAGATCATAGTTCACCCAAATTTCAGATAAACTAACTTAACTAACTAATAAGCAACTCAGTTAACAACAGCAACTGATTTTTCATTCCTGATTATAGACATTAAAATGTCTTTTTTCTCTATGTTAGGACATATTCTGGAGGTAGGGAATAAAACAAATGGTAAATTCAGTAGCAGTCATTCTTCAGACATGAACATGGATTGTAGATTAAATTTAAAATGCAGCCCTGATCAATAGTTTCCTTAGAGCTGTGGACACCAGATGATTGAAAACCAAACAATGCTGATTAACATTGATTTTGGGTGGCTGGAGTGTGGGTGCAAAGAAGTGGGTGTATGAAAAATATATGTAATTCAGAGGACGCATTGTGAAAATTTGGCGCCCTTATTTACAAAAGATAGGATTAAATATATAGGTGCTCCGAAGATGAAATAATTGGTTACTTGGGGAAAGAAATAAATATATATACTAAAGTTATTACGAACTCCATGGAGCATGTGGGGATCTTCCAATATCCAGGCATTCCTTTTTTTCTTTCTTTCTTTCTTTCAATAGGGATGTTAGGGGGAGGGGTTAAGGGGAGGGGGGATGGGTAACACATATTTTCTTTTTCACACACTTTTATTCTGTAACTATTTGAAAACACAATTAAAAAAAAGTTTTTTTAAAAAAGAGGACGCAATGTAACTATAGAATTGTCCTGCTGTTACCGTTGATCTTCAGCATATAAAATGTCATTTAATATTGAGTTGAACAGACCTCTTCCTTCAATGGTGTCTCAATATGATGCCTGCTGCTCTTTTTTGTTGAATAAAACACTTCTGTATCCACTATCTTCAGAGTGTTTCTCTAGTGACTTTATTCATGTTACAACACTGACATGCATCTGCTACAACTACACTCAGGCTGAAAGTGTATAGCACCAGAACTTCCAATGGGCATTAATGCCAGCAATATCTCTGTCAGGGACTTTGTGAATTTAGTTCTCACTGAAAGATAATATTTTTCTCCTTCAAAGGGCTTAAGAATCTTAAATTGAGGGAGCTACAGCAGTAATAAATTTCTAATTATAGCATAGAACTGCTGTAAATTTGTCAACTCACTCTCAATGTCACTCCATTGCAAACAATACTTTGTCACAATTTGCTGTTACAAGCTGGACAAATAACAACAGCTTACCTTATACAAGGCAGGTTTTATTGGAGTTGAGATGCATCAAATTGTGAGTCATGCAAGTTAGGGGAGAGGCTGTATATATAAATTATTTTCAGTGGTGTATATCCAGCCAGAACTCAACTGGAAGTCTTTTCTAGTCTTTGCTGAAAAGCTGAATATTGCTGGTTATTGTTGAAAATACCTCAGGGACTGAGCATTCTTCATGTTTGTGTGCAGCAAACCATAACTACTGCCAAATAGTATGGACCATCACATAATGCAGCCAAAAGCAGCTGCTTTCAGAATGATAATTATAGAAGTAATTGGAAGAAAAAAATACATTGTCATTGTGAGATTCTTCTGAGGTTAGAGCTGTGGTACAATAAAGGAACACATTTTACTATGTGTAGGAAATCTACTGAAGAAGGACATGTTAAAATTCTGTTTCACATGGTAACCAAAACAAATTTCTCCCATGACTGAGACAGTGTACTGACAACTATTTTGTTTCAGGCTGCTCTGCATTTGATTATCATGTAGACAGTGCCCCCACTCTCCCCCACAAAACAGTGGTCTCACTCTCTATCACTGACATTCCTCATCTTGAGAATTACAAGAAATATATTTTTAAATATTCATAAATAATTGAAAAAAGAACTAAGCATGCTTCATGTTAACCCAAGATCTATGGAACCAGATCATTTTCAAGCTCAAAATATTTTGTTAAATAACTTTCATTTTGATGGAGAACATTTCTGTTTATTCTCATTCTTTACCTCGTCACCCTGTTGGCAGCATGTCTGGACATCAACCTTTACAGTTAGATATTAATACATGTTTGTGTAGCTGAATCATTACGTTGTCAGTAATTGCTGGAGCTAAAATTGTAATGAAGCTCCATGTCAACTCCCAAGTGTTCCCTTTCTTTTGGAACTCTCCTTGTCTCAACTAAATCAGAAAGCAAAAATAAACTCCTCATCCTTGAATTCTCAGTAAAAAAATCACAATCTTGTCTATTTCTTTCTTTGATGTAGATATGAGTGTTCAAGTGCTTTATGGTATTTTCAACCTCAGAATAGAAAAAAGGTCAAGGCAGGTGGGGGAGATCAGCAAGAAACAAAAAAACTGACTGACCTTTGGGTCCACATTTATTACTTTCCGATCTCTTTTGTTCTTGAAAAGGAGTCCAGAAGCATTGTCTGTGATCACCTGATAATATGGGCTGGAATTGGATGTGGAGTTCTGGGTGTCCCAGTTGTAGAAGCTGCCATAAAATAAATAGAAACAATTGTGTTGGGTTATTCATTCAAGTATGCTTTTCTAGCTATGTGGAATTTGGAGAGCAAACAGATTTCCTATTCAAGATTTTACTTAAACACAGGTGCTCTCCTCCATGCAGTCCAAGTAACCCCCAGAAGAGAAAATTAAAGAAAAAACTGCAGATACTAGAGATCCGAAATGAGATTTCTAGGAAAACTCAGTGTGTTAGGCAGCACCTGTGGATAAACAAACCAAATTTAGAGTTTAGGATATGGACCTTTTGTCAATGTTTACACGTTTTTGTTTCAGACTCACTGAACTCTCCATTTAACAATATGAAAGAAGAGAAAGAGAGTTAGTGGCCATGAAAACCACCCAGTTCTTTGTTACAGCTATTTCAAATACAAGATTTAAAGGCATAAGAGATCTTCTGTTCTAAGGATCAATTGCACTCTTGTCTAAGACAGTGATTTATACTTGTTGATTTAAATCTTATTTTGTGTTACTCTGCTCCAAAGCAGATGCAAATATGAAAAAAATATGTTGTACATTGTTAGGACAGCCTTGATTCCTGGGCATTTGTGAAAATAAAGTCAATTCTCTATCGATACCCTTGGTGCCATTGGATTTATAAATTATCACTCTTACTGTAGATTCCTGGATGGAACAGCTAGAATAAAATAAAATAAAGAAATGAAAATTGTAAACATCAAGAGAACAGGGAATAATGGAAAAGTTCATTATTATCTCAGTTACTTCACAATAAAGAAGGGGTATCAGTTCTTTTACATATGTTATGCAATAAGCTAGATTATGTATATTTTGGTTGTTCATAACTAAACAAAGCATTGTTGACTCCAGTCAACAACAAGATTCAAAGAAATTGCCTATTTCTTTGAGGCAATTGATGGGTTAACTGCAATGGCAGGTTAGCAGTATTCATCTTGACATTAAAAATTTACTTTTCAAGGAGATACTCAGCCAATATTGTAGTGTGTTTAATATTTCAGTAATATTTAAGTAATGTTGTAAATATATTGTGTGATTAAATATATTGTTTGCTTACCTAATTCATTATGGTTTCTTTGTAAGAAGTAGGAGAATGGCATACGCCATTTGGAATCACGTCATATTTGAGCACCTCACTGAAAGTCAAATGAAGTACTCAAGTATCCCTGGCCTCCGGTGTTTTCTCTTTCAGAAGGAAGGAGAATGTATGGGTTCATAAACAGTGATTACCAGGTGAGAACCATAATAAATGAAATAAACCTGAAATTACTGACTTCATTAGAAAAATAGACACAATTCATTGCACAACATATAACTGAGTGATGTATATTGAATGAACTGAACAGTATTTTGAAGTAAATGAAATAGACAATGAAAAGTGAATGCCAGTGGCACTGAATGTATTTGGTGGAAGAGCATACAGCTTGTTTTAGTGTTTTGACAGCTCCAATCAAACAGCTAAATTGAGCTTTGCTGATATCATGAACGTTTAGAATCAAAACCATTGTTGATTGCAGAATGCTTTAGGATTCATAAGCGGAATCAAAAGGAAGGGGAGTCCATTTCAGCTTATATGTCTAAATTGAAGAGATTGCCGAAGCATTATCAGTTGGGCTTAATGATGCACTGAGAGATCATTTCGTTTGTGGACTGTTACAAGAAATCATTCAAAAACTGTTCCGAACTGAAGCACAGCTCACATTTTTAAAAAAGCAGCTTGAATCGCTTATCAATGGAAACAGCAGTCAAAGATGCAATTGAGTTGCAATAGGAATGAAAGAGAGCATGAACAGAATTGAAACATCTAAACAGAAACCTGCTTGGCCAAACAAAATGTGTTACCATTATGGCAGAGGCTGACATACACCAGACCAACGCAGGTTTAAAGGTGAAACTTGCAGAAAATGCAACAAAGTAAGTCATATACCAATAACATGCCAGGCAGACAAAAATAAATGGTCTGCACAGGGAAGCGAAAATGCTAAAAAGTCAAGTTGCAGTTTCAAAAAGAGAACTAATCTACATGCTGTTGATGAAAAATCTGATAATGGTGAGAGTGACACAAGACTGTGTAGCCTTGAGATTTATAGTGTGAAAATTAGCAACAGGCATACATTATAGCTTACACCAGAAGTGAATGGCAAATTAATTAAAATGGAATTGGCCACTGACAATGCTGAGTCTGAATGACATTTTAAACATACTAAAATGAAGCCTGCAGATATCCAACTAAGAACTTATACTAGAGAAAGATAACTCCTGTGGGAATGCCATTCGTGACAGTGAAATACAACAATCAAAAAGCCACATTGAGCTTGTATGTGGTAAAAATAGAAGGGCTAGCATTATAGGGGTGTGATTGGCTGGGACAGCTACAATTTGATTGGCAATCCATCTACAAATTGCCAGCTACATCCCCATGTAATGAAGCCAACTGAAAGTAAATTAAGAATGGTACTAGGTGATGCCACAGCAGTTTTCAAGGATGGCATTGGAAAATTCAAATCTATCAAGGATAAAACAATATTAAAAGAAGATGCCATGCCTAAATTTTACAAAGCCTATCGGGTTCCAAATACCATCCATGATAAAGCAGCCTGTGAGCGAGATCACATGTAGGCTGAAGGAATTCCTTCCAAGGTTGAGTGGAGCGTAAAGGCAATGCCGGTGGTCCCAGTAGCCAAGACGAATGGGTCTGTCAGGATCTGTAGTGATTTTAAGGTCACCATCAACCCAGCACTGAAAGTAGATTAATACTCTCTGCCCAGGATAGAGAATATCTTTGTAATTTAAATATAATATAATATATAATGTAATGGCTCTGTCTGACTAAGTAGACAATGGATGTGCCCGGTTTAGGACTCAGTTGGGTGTGGAACAGCGTCGGCTGTGGCTGAATAAGCCAATTCTGGAGCGGCGGTCCTTGGCACAGCTGCTGCACACGAAGGCCGATGGCTGCGGTTGGGTAGTGACTGCCGCAGCTTTCCTTCTCTCTCTTCTGTCCGACCACAGTCGAGTTCATCTTTCCTCTGAATTGGTAATGCCTGTACGTACAGCCTGTCGCCAGGTGCAGCGATTTGCAGCTTTCTCTTCCCAGGTGTCCACCCTGATATCAGCAGACTTCAGGTCATGTTTACAAATGTTCTGTAATACAGCAGTGGGTGCCCTATGAGCCGGGATCCTGCGGTGAGTTCTCCATATAGGATGTCCTTGGGGATGCGCCCATCCTGCATGCCGCGGATGTGGCCAAGCCAGTGCAGTCGTCGCTGTGTGAGAAGGACATACATGCTTGGCATGCTGGCCTGGTCCAGGACATCCTTGTTTGGCACGCGGTCTTTCCAGGAAATGCCCAGGATCCGACGCAAGCACTGTAGATGGAAGCTGCTGAGGTGGTGCTCTCGGCGCGTGTAGGTTGTCCAACTCTGGCTGCAGTAGAGAAGAGTACTCAGTACGCAAGCTGTGTACACTGCAATCTTGGTGGCTGCGGTGAGCTTGTTGTTTTTCCCCACTCTCTTTGACAGCTTGGCCACAGCAGCGGTGGCTTTTCCTATTCACCTGTTGAGCTCTGGATCGAAGGACAGGTTGCCGGAGACGGTCGGTCCTAGGTAGGTGAATTCATCTACCGCTTGCGGGGTGTGGTCGTCGATGCTGATGCTGGGGGCTTCGCTGATGTCCTGGCCCATGATCTCTGTCTTCTTCAGACTGTTGATGAGGCCAAATTCTTGGCAAACATGTGCCAGGGAACTCACTAGCCTCTGGAGACCAGACTGTGTGTGTGACGTCAGGGTGGCATCATCAGCGAAGAGTATCTCCCGGATCAGGACCTGACGCACTTTGGTCTTTGCTCAGAGGCGTGCAAAGTTGAAGAGCTTGCCATTGGACCTAGTGTGATCAACTACAAAAGAGACTCATCAGGAAAGAATCTCACTGCACTGAAAATGGCAAGAAACAACGCTCAAAGGGCGGCTAGACGCTGCACAATCGACTACTGGCAGAACCTGTGCCAGAACATTCAGACCTGCGCCGACAGTGGCAACGTGTAAGGCATGTACGAGGGGAAGAAGAAAGCCTTCAGGCCCACCGCTAGCAAGGTTGCTCCGCTGAAGCCCAAGGACGGTGAAGTCATCAAAGACCGTGCCAAGCAAATGGAGAGGTGGGCCGAGCACTACCAGAACCTGTACTCCACTGAGAACATGGTCACTGAGTCAGCCCTTGCCTGTCATGAAAGAGCTGGACCTACCCCCAGCAGAGGAAGAACTCAGCAAGGCCATCGACTCACTTGCTCACAGCAGGGCACCAGGCAAAGACGGCATCCCTGCAGAAGTGATCCAGTGCGAGAAACCAGTGCTCCTAAACCATCTTCGTGAGCTGCTCTGCCAGTGCTGGGAGGAGGAATCTGTTCCCTAAGACGTGCGAGATGCAAACTTCATCACACTGTTCAAGAGTAAGGGAGACAGCAATGACTGTAATAATTACAGAGGCATATTCCTGCTCAACACCATTGGCAAGGCGTTTGCCCGAGTAGTTCTGAAGCGACTGCAGACACTGGCAGAATGCATCTACCCTGAGTCCCAGTGTGGCTTCAAAGTAC
Source organism: Hemitrygon akajei (assembly GCF_048418815.1). NCBI lineage: Eukaryota > Metazoa > Chordata > Chondrichthyes > Myliobatiformes > Dasyatidae > Hemitrygon > Hemitrygon akajei. The sequence continues at coordinate 106,467,877 of NC_133136.1, read as the reverse complement.
AGAGATCCACCATCGACATGATCTTACTCAGGCAGCTGCAGGAAAAGAGCCGGGAACACAGACAGCCCTTGTACGTTGCCTTTATCGATCTGACCTGGTTAGCAGAAGAGGCCACTTCGCACTCCTGAAGAAGATTGGATACCAATCAAAGCTGCTGAATCTCATCGCCTCTTTCCATAACGCCATGCAGGAGACAGTGGAACATCCTCAGAGCCCTTCCCCATCCAAAGTGGAGTGAAGCAGGGTTGCCCCGACGCTCTTCGGGATCTTCTCTCTCGTACTGTTGTACGCTTTCAGGACATCTGATGACGGAGTGTACCTAATTTAAATATATAGAGGGAGGATTGTAGGGTATTTAATATTTGAGCAATATTGATTAAGTATTTTTTGTTTGTTTACATAATTCATTACAGTTTATAGGTAAGAAGCACATGTCATCACACCACTATGCCCCACAAAAAGTAAAACAAGTTTATGAATATCCCTAGACTCCCTTGTTTTCTTTCTATTAGTTTCTGGGGTTACAAAACATAACAAACTTTGATTGTTCTTTATCTCAAGCCTAATCAACAATTTCAGAGAAGCTGAAATTCTTCATCTTTAGCTGTGTGGAGAGGAATTCAGTTGCTCTTAAGGTCTTTGTTGTTGCATAGTGACATTGAACAGCTGCAATGGCAATAATATGGCAGTGAACTTGGATGAAGTTAGACAGGTTCTTTAATCCAAGTTCAGTGTCAGATGCTTTATGCTTTCTGCTTTTAACATGTTTATGTTTTGGTGCGAGACAATGCCTGGGGTATGTGACTAAAAATCTCACACCTAGGATTTGTGCATGTTGACAGCTCTGGCTCCAGGAAAAAATCGGTGGTCAGGTTCTTGACAAGTCTCATGGTTTAAAAATGAGTGGCCAAAGCTACTTTGAGAAGAAATTAATGCAGAATCTAGTTCGAGGTGTCGGCATCTTATTCAAATCTGTCCTCAAAATAACTCTTCCATTCTGTGCTTCACCAACAGCTTAAACTTACTGCTTATTTTGCTGAATGCTTATAGTTTGGGCTTTGGCCATAACAAATGTTTTTTTTGCCAATTGAGTAATGCACCCCCACCAGTTTTATAAAGATTTGGTTTTTATTGCCTAGAGGAAATATTAGATGAATTAAAAGTTTTTGGAACCAGCTATTTTATTATGCTCAAAGTCCAGCTGAATTCACAATCACATCTGGTGATGCAATATAGTGAGATGACACTGTTGTTCCCTCATATTGCTGTTCTTCTTTGCAGCAGTTACAATATATCAAAGACAACTTTCTGGACATGGATTATCATTCCATCTTGTTACACAAAAATTGCCTGTGACCTAAGTATATAATATAGCATATAGTTTAACAACTTGAAAAAGTGCTGGAATTTGTTTTATGAAATGGCCAACAGCATTGTGAGATTAATATCAAATCCCAAATGGTACACTAATGTGCTTTAGAAAAGAAAATCTTCCTTCATTATCCACCCTGACCTAGATATAACTAACTCTGTTCCCACATCAAGATGATGAACACATAATTATTTCAAAGGTGATAGGTATTTATACATAAGAGTACTACAAACATAATGTGACCTGATGTTAGTCAAGTAGGGGGCTCACTGCCCTTCATTTTGGTAACTGATGACAAATCGCAGTTATAATTCTGCTAATGAAGTCTGTAGTATGTGAATAACTCAAAAAATATAGGATCCTTATTGAGATAATCTCTTGCCTTGATGCATCGAATCGGTGAGCATATGAGGCATTTGATAATGAATGAGGAGAAAAACTGTTTCCACTAACTAGTCAGAGAAGCAGAGACAGATTTACAGCAATGTTCTGTATAATCCTTTTTTTTAAATCACAAGACTTCAGTGAGAACAGCAATGAGGCTATTAAACTTGCCTATAAAATAGAGGAAAATCTCACAGAAATTTATGGAAAACATAGAAACAATTAAATGCAGAAGTTCAGAAACTGTTTTTGGACATAGCTGACTTCTCCAGTGTTGCTCTTTTGCCGACCTTACAATTGAAATAACCACAAAAGCATTAACTTTCCAAAGCTAGTCAATAGTAAAGGATATGTGCAGCTTTTGAAGGGTTTCACAAGCACACTAGTACAAGTATAGTCATGCACCTTGCAGACTTTAATTTTCATTTTGTAGAGTACTTAAACATAACTTACATCTGGTGTGTTTGATTGAGGATACCTCAGACTGATTTGTTGAAGGCCCTCATTGACTGACACCCAATAGAGAGTGCATGATGAAATGGACAGATTCCCCACCACTGAGAAACTGCCAATGAAGAGAATGAAAAACATGGGCAGCTGAGAGAAATATTAAAGGCGTTGTATTGCTAAAGACAAACAGTGAAATAAAAACAGATATACACACAAGTGAAACTTACAGAATCATTTGAATTTGATCTTCTATCCCCATAGCTTTATTTAATTGTTATATTGAAATATTTCCATTTTAGATACTGAATGATGTGGTGTGAGTTTTTCAAATTTCCGTTTTGTCTTCTGTTTTGACAATAAATAAAATAGGTTACGAAAATATTTTAATTTGGAGACTAAGTGCAATTCCAGGCTAAACTTGAACAAACAAATATTACTCGACAGTTGTGGGAGGGCTTGAAAACGATCACCTCTTATAAAGTTCAATCAAGCGACATAGGCAACAACAGAGTTTTGCTTCCAGGTGAGCTTAATGCCTTTCCTGCTTGCTTTGACTGTCAAAACATAGAGGAACCAAAACTAATTTCTACAACCCCCGATGATGCTGTGATTACAGTCTCTGAGGCTGACATGCGAGTATCCTTCAGGAGGCTGAACCCACGAGAAGCATCTGCCCCAGACAGGGTATCTAAAGACCTGTGCTGATCAACTGGCTGGAGTGTTCACTGAGATCTTTAACTTCTGTCTTCGGCACTCTAAGGTACACATCTGATTCAAGCAGGCTTCATTTATAATGCTGCCTAAGAAGAACGTGGTAACCTGCCTCAATGACTATCATCCAGTAGCATTTACATCCACCTTGGTGAAGTGCTTTGAGAGGCTGGTGATGAAAAGTATCAACTAGTGCCTGAAAGTGACTTGAATCCGTTCCATTTTGCCTACCAGAGCAGATTTCATTTCATTGGCTCTTCACTCGACCCTGGACAGCAAAGGTGCATATATCAGGAATTTATTGACTACAGCTCAGCATTCAATACCAAAATTCACTAAAAGCTAATGAATAAGCCCCAAGACCTTGGCCTCAATACCTCCTTGTGCAATTGGATCCTCAATTTCCTCACTTACACACTCCAGTCAGTTTGGATTGGCAACAACATCTCCTCCACGATCTCTCAGTACCGCTGCATCACAAGGCTGTGTGCTTTGCCCCCTGCACTACTTGCTTTATACTTACAACAATGTGGCTAAGCACAGCTCCAATGCCATTTTCAAGTCTGCTGATGACACCACTGTCGGAGGTTCAGAGGTGGAGAGGGTCAGCAACTTTAAATTCCTTGGTGCTATTATCTTCGAGGACCTGTCCTGGGCCCAGTATGCAAGTACAATTATGAAGAAAGCATGGCAGCATCTCGACTTCCTTAGGAGTTTGTGAAGATTTGACAAACTTCTATAGATGTGTAGTGGAGAGTATATTTAATGACTGCATCACAAGCTGGTATGCAAACACCAATGGCCTTGAATGGAAATTCCTACAAAAAAGTAGTGGATACAGCCCAGCCCATCATGGGTAAAGCCCTCCCCACCATTGAGCACATCTACACATAATGCTGTTGCACAAAAACAACATCCATCATCAGGAACTTAACCACCCAGGTCATGCTCTCTTCTCACTGTTGCCATCAGGAAGAAGGTACAGGAGTCCCAGGACTCATACCACCAGCTTCACAAAGAGTTATAACTCCACAACCATTAGGCTGGAATTTAAAGGTGCTGACCCTCTCCAAAGGGAATAGTTTCACTCAGTTTCACTGGTCCCATCACTGAAATGTTTCCACAACCTATGTCTGTAATGAGTACGAATTTCAGGCTGTATTCTCTGTACATTCTCTGATATTAAATTGAACCATTGAACTCACTTTCAAGGATTCTTCATCTCATGCTCTCGATATTTATTTGTCATTTATTTATTATTATTTCTTTCTTTTTGTATATACACAGTTTGTTGTCTTTTGCACACTGGATGATCACCCAAGTTGGTGTAGTTTTTCATTGATCCTGTTATGGTCATTATTTTATGGATTTATTGAGTATGCCTGTGAGAAAATGAATCTCAGGGCTGTACATGGTGACATATAGTACACGTAGTTTGATAATAAATTTACTTTGAACTTTGAAAGTGGAACAACTAAAGATTCCTGTAGAATTGTGGCAGTACCATGATAATAAGAATGTTGTACATTGAAAACTTTAAAATTGCAGCATAGTTTTTGTTTGCATCTGACATTGGGATTGTGTAGGAGCAACACACACAAATACCTAATGGAACTCAGCAGGCCAGGCAGCAGCTATGGAAAAAAAGTTTCAGCCTAAAACATCGACTGTACTTTTTTTTCCATCGATGCTGCCTGGCCTGCTGAGTTCCTTCAGCATTTTGCGTGTGCTGCTCGGATTTCCAACATCTGCAGATGTTCTCTTGTTTGGGATTGTGTAGCAAGTAGTTGAATGCTGTAGACTTTTTGTGGATGAGAAGTGAAAGTACTTGAGAACACTTCTCAGGATGAAAGACGTTCAGCTATGACCTCTGGAAAGCAATCTGATGTGCAAAGTGACAACTCTGGGCCAAACTTGAACCACAGATGTGGTAGGGCTAGAATGTTATCACCTCCTACAAAGCCAAGCAGGATAAATGATACAAGGTTTCACTCTCATGTGAGAATAATGCATTTTGTGCTCACTTTGACTGAGAGAAAATGGAGGCACCTTCACGAACCCCAGCAGACCCTGAGGACCCTGTGATCTCTGTCTACGTGGCCAACATGAGAACAACCTTCAGGAGGATGAACCCATGAAAGCATCTGACCCAGACATACCTGGCTGAGTACTGAAGATGTGTGCTAATCAACTGGCAGGGAGTGTTTATTCACTTAGGCAGTCTGAGATACCTACCTGTTTCGATCATACTGCTGCCTAAGAAGAACATGATAACCTGCCTCAATGACTATCATTCACTACCACTTACATCCACTATGATGAAGTGCTTTGAGGGGTTGGTCTTGAAGCATATCAACTCCTGCCAGAGGAGTAACTTGGATATGTTCCATTTTGCCACCATCACAACAGGACAACAGAAGATGCCATTTCCTTGGCTCTTCACTCAGCTCTGGAAAACCTGGACAATGAAGATGCATTCATCAGGATGCCCTTTATTGACTACAGCACAACATTCAACACTATCATCTCCTAAAAACAAATCACGGAGCACCAAATCCTAGGCCTCGATACCACCCTGTGCAACTGGATCCTCAATTTTCTCACTTGAAGACACCAGTCTGTATGAATTGGCAACAACATCTCCTCCACAATCACATCAGCAGAGGTATACCACAAGGCTGTGTTGCTTAGCCCCTTACTCTACTCACTTTATATTTGTGCTTTTGTGGTTTAGCAAAACTCCAATGCCATATTTAAGTTCCCTGATGATACCACAGTTGTGCTTGGACTCAAATTAGAATATAGGAAGAAGATTGAAAATCTGGTTTAATGGTAACACCTCTCAGTCAGCATTAGCAAAACTAAAGGGCTGATTATTGACTATAGGAGGAAGAAGCCAGAGGTGCATGAGGCAGTCTTATTAGGGGATCGGAGGTGGAGAGATTCAGTTTAACTTCCTTGACGTTACCATAATCAGAGAGTCTGTCTTGGCACAAGCATGGAGGTACCATCACAAAGAAGGCATTACAGTGTCTCTAAATTGTTTGACATTTCTGTAGATCCACCATGTCATCTAAACCTCGGACAAACTTCTACAGAAACACAGTGGAGAGTATCCAGACCTCACATCACAGCCCATGAACAGGAAAGCCAACAAACTCTGGTGGATACAGCCCAGTCTATCACAAGCAAAGCCCTCACCATCATTGAACACATTTACATGGAAAGCTGACACAAGAAAGGAACCTTGCCTTGCAGACCATGCTCTCTTCTCACTACTACCACTGGGTAAGAGGTACAGGAGCCTTTAGGTCCCACACCACCATGTTCAGGGACAGTTATTACCCTACATCAGGCTCATGAATCACTTAACTCAACACTGAACAACTCCACAACCAATGGGCTCATTTTCAAGGAGTCTACAACTCTTGTTCTCAGTATTATTTATTTACTTTTTTATTATTTGCACAATTTGTCTTCTTTTGCACATTAGTTGTTTACCAGTCTCTGTTTATGTGAAGTTTTTCATAAATTGTATTGTATTTCTTTATTTTCCCGTAAATGCTTGCAAGAAAATGAATATCAAGGTAGTATATAGTGACACACCGTAAACCTATTTTAATAATAAATTTACTTTGACTTCCTTCTTTTTAATTTCTGATTCTCCAGTGGTGATATCCTTGCCTTTCACAGTGGCTCCTTTGTGTATTTGACGATATTGGGCAGGATTTTCCACTGTGGTGCTTGGAACAAAAACCGCTGTCTTCACAGAGCACACAGATAATAGGCCCACCCAATTTCCTGTTTAATTGTTTAAATAACCAGAAAGTTGTATGAGCTCCATGTTTGCATACTGTCCTCCCTGCCGTTTTTCTTCTGTACTCTGCCCGAACACCCAAGTTTCAGGAGGAGAATTCCCATGCCTAATACCCAGAGCAAAAGACAAACCGCTAGGGAAGCTCAGCAGGTCAAGCGCATCTGTGGGGGAGAGGAAGGGTAAACATTTTGGGTCAAGACCAAATACTTAGTGTTCCTAGCATGAATCAAATTTGTGTTTAATTAGTTTGCAATATGCTGACATTATTGGACTGCAGTCAAAGAAACTATAGTTGGCTTTTCATTTCCTAAGCCATTCACACTTAAATGGAGTAAGTTTGAGATCAACTAGCTCAGCATACAATCCAGGAAACCATCTCCATGTAACACAGTTCCACCACCTTCTTACACTTACTGTTCAGTGATTCCAGCTTTGAATAAAACAATTTCTTTCCACAGAAAATCTGGGATTTAATTAAAACATGTAAGAAACTTTCAGCAATTATTACAAACCTGGCTATAAATCAGAATGGATGGACAGAGACTTGAGCTTACTGTCACATTGGTCTGCGAGGCTCAAGGAATTTAATTACCTAATCTATTTGACTAATTGGAGGAAAGGTATTTGTTCAATCAGCCAATGGAGGAAGTGGTTAGTTCAATGGAATAAGTTGTGCAGTTCTTTTGAGAATGTTTAAACCTTCAGTATAACTGCTACTGAGACAAGAACATGATATTCTGATATTCTTACTTTTCAGACTGCCTTTGTCAAATTTGCCCTTGGTATTTGTGACTCTCCATGATACTGCCTGACCTACTATTTCAGCATTTTCTGCTTTTACTTCAGATTTCCAACATATACAATGCTTTGCTTTCTGTCACTGCTTGATACCTAGTTACAAGAGGGCTAAACTTGCCTTTACTCTTGCTTTCATAGCATATCTTACTGCAATCAAAAAATCCACATGGGGCTCTCAAACCAGTGGAACGAACATTTCAGTCATTTGGTTGGCATTTGCAGATGGCCATGAGTAAATCTGAGCCGGGAATTGGATGTGTGAAAGAGGACTCATTGCTTTGGGAATAAATGTGCAGCAGCATTTTCTGTTTTGGTTTGTAAACTCCAGGGTGCCATCAGCCAATGTGTAAGCTTTTGTTTATAAAGAAAAACTCCTGTGCACCAAATGATTACTATAAGCAAGAACGGATGATCTATGCAAATATGGACTGGCATGCTGTGTTAGGCACTGGAAAGTCTTTAGCAATGAAAGTAGAGGATCTTCAGAATTCGCTGTTGTAAACAGTCTGTGGCTTTGATGTCTGTCACATATATAGAACACTGCAAGGAACATTGGGCTAAAATAACACAATAACATATGTTTGCCATTGGCAGCTGTTTGCATCAAAGGTCCATTATTGACAAATTTTGAAACCATTAACACCACACTTCAGCAAAGTTGTAATGTGGTTTAAGGAAGTTTGGAGAATGAAATTGTTAAACTCCTGACATCATATTCCACATGTTGTCTCCAGGTGTAACCTTCTCTTTGAATAGTGATGGGGTCTAGTTCACATACTTGTGTGTGGTTTATTTTAACTCTCTCCCCACCCTGGAGTTCTGATCTCTCTGAAGACTTGATTTTTAATTTAAGTTTTGGAACATTGTAATTAAAAAAACAATGGTGAAAATTATCTGCATTGGTTACCAGAGGAGCAATTTTGACTCAAACAATCCTTTGGAGAGAGGTCTACATGTGGGTAGATGGAAATAGAGTTATAATCAAATCAACCATGATCTTTTAAATGGAGGAACAAGAGGCTGGATAACCTGCTCCAGATCCTAATGTATATAGTACGTGCTTGCGTTTTATAACCTTTTCCCCAATCTTCCATGAAAGTTTCATTTCATGCTATGGTTGGTTTACTCTTAAGTACCTTGTCCAGGTGTCTATTTTCTGTTTTCAAATTTTAAAATTTGTGTAATAGACTTATCTTGGGGAAAAGACATAACTGAATCTAATATTCACAGATATAAATGAACAAGGCTGTTACATAATCATCAGGACAGTTACCCTCTTACCTTACAATGACTTTACTATCCCTCTCCAAGAATAGGTGGCTTTGATTCAGTTACTAACAATTTTATCATTATTTCGTATGAAATCGGCAAACTTAAATGTATGAATCTCCTTTTCTGTGCTGGCTGCTTTATAAAATTTATCTTTTAGATGATTCATTGAGATAGGTTTTTATTGGCATATCCTTGAGAAAATGTAACAATTTCTTTCACCATGTATTCTACACGTGAAAAATATTTATAATATACATAAAATTACACTTAGTATTTGACCTTAAGTGGTTAAACATTTTACTCTAATGAGCTTAAGGAATTTCCATTATTTTCAATGGGAACTTGCCAGCCACTTTAGGCTTGGTATTTTGGATGAAAATTGATACATATCAAGAAGTGCATCCACATAGGACATATTTTTTAAAATAGCTTGTTCCAAGTATAGAATCCTATTGTACCATTCCTTCGCATCAGAGAAAGCTCCTGATTTGATTTAAGCAGAAAATTCATCTCAGTTCTTAATGTTTACACTGCTAACACACTGAATCTATCCTTTGTCTAATTATGGCTACTTAAAATAATCTGCCTTTTTAAGAAATTTTACTTGCTGGTGAAGTATCTGAAGGGAAATGATTTTTATAAAAAAGGGTTTGAAGCTCTTTAAGAACACACTGGTCAGTCTTAAACTGAGTTGCAAAAGACCCATAGGGAAGGTGAAGAAACAGGTTCTGCACAAAGGCAAATGTAATCAGCAATGCATTGCTAAAGAAGGTGCCAAGCACAATTCACTAATAATATTGATGAAAGAATTGTATGAACTCTTGAAAGGAAAATGTCCGTAGCCATGAAGAAAGAGTGGAAGAACATTGTACCTAAGAAAAACAAGATAATGTGTTGTAACATTGACTGCTCAGTGACTCTGACATTCACCATCATGAAGTCCTTTGAGAGGCTGGTCGTAGAATGAACTAACTTCTGCCTCTTAGCAAACTCAATCCACTACAATTTACCAACTGCCTGAACAGGTTTTTGGTAAAAGCCATCTCACTGGCCCTGTACTCATCTCTGGAGCATCCGGACAGTAGAAACTCATATGTTATTAAGAATTGATTAATTAACTGTTGAATACAATTACTTATTACTATAATTCCAAGCAAACTCATTACCTTGGTGTCAATAACCTCCCTCTGCAATTAGATCCTTGACTTGCTTTATCAAGAGACCACAATCAGTAAGAATGAGCAGCAAGGCATCCACCACGGTTGTTCTCCACGCTGGGGTTCCACAGTGTTGCATCCTCACCTCCCTACTTTACTCCCTGTACACTCATGACAGTATGGCCTGACTCTGCTCTAAACCCACCTACAGTTTACAGATGATACCACTGATGATATCTTAAGTAGCAATGAATCAGAAAACAGGAAGGAAATGGTGAGCTGAGCAATATAATATCATTACAGCAACCTTTCCCTCAGGGTCAGCGAAACTAAATTCAGGAAGTGGGCTGGTACACATGCCCCTGTCTACATGAACATGTTAAAGTTAAGAGGGTTGAGAACTTCAGGTTCCTAGGAGTGAACATCACCAATAGACTGTCCTGGTCCAAGCATGAAGATGCTATTGCCAAGATAGCTTGCCAGCACCTCAGGAGGGTAAAAAAAAATTGGCAAATTGCTGTTCAACCACATCAATTTCTATTGATGCTCCAAAGAAAGTATAATATATGGTTGCATCATAGTTTGGTATGGCAACTGTCTGCCATGACTGCAAGAAACTGCAGAGTTCTGGACACAGCTCATCACATCATGGAAACTAGCCTCCTCTCCATGGACACTATCCTAATTTCTCATTGTCTCAGGAAAGCAGCCAGCATAATCAAAGACCTCATTCAACCTGGACATTCTCTCTTGAACCAGAGGGGACAACTTCAATCAACTTCACTTGCCCAATCACTGAACTGTTTCCACAACCTTTGGACTCAACTTTCAAGGATTCTTCAACTTATGTTCTTGCCTTTAATTGCTATTTTTTCCTTTTGTATTTGCACATTTTGTTGTCCTTTACACATTGGTCATGTCTGTTCTGTTGGGTGTGGTCTTTTATTGATTCTATTGTGTTTTCTGTGTACTCCCACAAGAAAATGAATCTCAGGGTTGTATATGGTGACATATAGAAACATAGAAAACCTACAGCACAATACAGGCCCTTCGGCCCACAATGCTGTGCTGAACATGTACTTATTTAGAAATTACCTAGGGTTACCCATAGCCCTCTATTTTTCTAAACTCCATTTGCCTATCCAGGAGATTCTTAAAAGACCCTATCATATCCACCTCCACCACAGTCGCTGGCAGCCCATTCCACGCATTCACCACTCTCTGCATAAAAAACTTACCCCTGACATCTCCTCTGTACCTACTTCCAAGCACCTTAAAACTGTGTCTTCTCGTGCTAGCCATTTCAGCCCTGGGAAAAAACCTCTGACTATCCACACGATCAATGCCTCAAAGTATATGTACTTTGATAATAAATTTACTTTGGACTTTGAACTTTTCTCTTCTTCATTTGGGCAGAAGATACAAAAACTTGAAAGCATGTAGCACCAGGCTCAGGAACAGCTTCTACCTTGGTGTTGTAATGTGACTGAATGGTTCCCAAGAACAATAAAATTAACTCTTGACCTCACAATCTATCTCACTGTGACCTTGCACCTTATTGCTTATCTGCGCTTTACCATCTCTGTACCCGTTAATGTTCATTTTTCATCTTGTTATTGTTTTAACTTGTTCTACCTGAATGCTCTGTGTAATGATTTGACATGTATGAACAGTACGCAGGGAAAGCTTTTCACACTAACTCCGATTAAATATCTAAAGAGTGCCAGCAAAGACATGTTGCGACAAATGGCTTCGTGCTGTGCTGCATCATGTAATAGTCAGTGTTTGGAGTAGAAGTACAATATCTTGAGGATTTTAATTCAGGAGAATTCAGAATATACGTGAAAAAGACCCTCTGTCATGGATTGTGACTCAATCGCAATGTTTTGTTAATCCTTGAAGATTTGAAACCACAAAGATTAGATTAAGCACATCAACTCTATCTTATTTCAAACAGAATCTTAAGAATGTGCATGGCAGTCATGGATTTTCTCAGTATTTCATCCCAGTCAAGAGATTTCTAAGGCAATTCTCATTATAATACATGTGTAAAAGGAATAACCCGAAGATTTTTAAGATCAATGCCTGTATAGACCAAGCGGGTGCTTCCTTCAGGTTGCGCCAATTTTAAAGACATTTCTTAATATGACTTTCTCCATTGGTCAATTTTAATCCATTATGTTGAGGATGTGAATTTTAATCATTCACTTTCTTTGATTTATCTGGGTATCTACTATCCGAAAATCATTTTGTAATAACTGCATACAAAAGCCAGATTGAAATGTACACATGTACCACTTGCAAATCAAGACAAAAGGGAAGTGCAGATATGGGAATCAGGAGCAGAAACTACATTTCTGGAAGAACTTAGCGGGCCAAGCAGCATCTATGAGAGGACAGGAATTGTTAACCTTGGGATTGAGAGCAGAGAAGAAAGAGGAGTCAGAATGGAAGTGGAATGGAATCACTTTATACCTTCGTCACTCTCCACTAGTGTGGTCTGACCTGCTGGGCATTTCCTCTTTATTCTGGCTAGCTTTCCTCACCAATCTCAATCCTGATGCTGGATCTTGACTTGAAATATTGACAACTGTTTTACCTCTACTTGACGAAAACAATGAGTTGAGCGGTAGCTAGAAGGAGGAAAGGAATTGTTGAAGTTTCTTCAGTGGTTTAGGGAGAGAGGATTAGTGGTGATCATATTGAATGAAAAGGCAGGCTAAATTGCTTAGAAATTCACCCTTACTTGATGTACACAGTATATCTTATGCACTGCAGTGATTCTAAATTGACGGGAAAACAATGACATTGAGACATACTTGCTTTAAGAAATCATTATTATGGTTCTCTCCCATTTAAAAATGCTAAAATATAAGCCAGGTGTTTATAGCTGGCAGCTGACTTCACAGCTTATAGCTTCTTTTGACATTTATATGTTGACTGTTGTGAAGAAGGACTTTGGTGCTGAAGTACAGCCCTCTATGTGTTCTATTTTCCTTCCTTCATCTTTGTCTCCATCAAGAAACAAGGGGGAAAAGAACTATGTAAATGTTGCTGACTCTCTCATTCCATTTTCTGTCACTTTGGCAATAAAGGTTGCAGACTGAGGAAACGTAATGTGTGAAAAGTACCTTGGATGTATTTCTGGCTGAGGTGAGGTTTTTGATTCTCCTAGATTACATGCCAATCGATAGGTGGAAGCCTCCAAGGACCATTACACCTAATGAAAAAACTTGCCTCCTCCTGTCTTGTATTTAGGTACAGTATATTCACTTGCTCAAAGGATAGGACAAGATCTACCCAGACCACCCCAGTTATTACAAACAAGTACCAGTTTCCATGGACGATTCCCCAGTGATCTTTAAACATGCAAACCTTCTGGCCAATGCTGGAGAAGAGCAGCCAAATCTTTTGACCATGGCATTCATGGCTGATGCTGACACCTTCTTAGGTTTGCAATTGTGGCCAGACGTTCTGCCTCATTTCTGAGAACAGGGCTCTGCCAAAGGCCAAGCTGGCACTGGAACTGGGTGGGCAAATGTTACTTGATAAAGATTTGGCCAATCAAGTTTGTCTCTACTGAAGCCTGGAATAGCACAGCACATATTTTCATTAACTATAATTAAATACATCAGAGAGGAATGGAATCAAACACTCTAATTAAATAGTTATGAACCACTGATAGATGAGATCTGGTACAAATAATTCATGTGTTCCATTTCGTCAAGAATTTCCTAGCAAACAGTGCCAATTTAAAGTGGCTGCAATGCTGCTGTTATAAGCAGCCCAAACAAAAAAAAACGTATAATTAGTGAAGACCTGATGAAATTAAACACTTTATGATTCAGGGCAACCAGCAACATATTATGAATGTATATCTGTTAGATCTCCGTTTCAATATAGTACAGCCCTCAGTAGTCGATAAATTTGATTTAGGCATGCAAGTTGTTAAATAAATGCAAAAGTTCCCAGTTATGTTGGACTTCATTGTGATACCAAAACAAAACACAAACACAGATAACAGCATTTTGACAAACTCTGATCAAATTCTATTTTGCACATTGACTCTCTTGCTCTCCACACCAACCCCATCCAAACTATTTTCTATTCTTGATGATAAACAAATGTGCTGTCAGTTTACAACAACATCTAAAGAACGTGTGGAGCAGAAGAAGTGGTTATTGAGACTAGATGGAGGTTCACGGGAAAGTTTGAGATGAGCACAGTTCAAAGTACAGGGACAATCACTGAGACAGAGAGGGGTGTGAGAATTAGCTAGAACAGTCAGGATAGAAGTTGGTTAGCTTGTTATTCAATGCAATGTGGGCATTAGACATCAGGTGAAACTAAACTGGAAATTGCAGGTCAAGAGGGATGAGAGAAGCATTTCTGTTGTAATCTGGAAGGGTTTAAGTATTGGAAAAATTTGGCTTAGTATGCAAAAAGATACAAGGGCACAATCTGCAGAACCAACTGCCTTATGGGTACAGGTATTGTCAGAGAAGACTTAGCCATAGGTGAGGGAAAGGGAGAATGGAATCATATTCCTGAGCAGATAAGGCGTAAAGAGTGATCCCAGGTAACTGGGATTTGATGCATGTTTGATGGGGAGAGGGACTGCATCCAGAAGGATTGGATATAGTCAAGCCATAGAATTGATCAATGGCTTTACATAATAAGCACAAGTCTGTGACCCTAGAACTTAAAGGGAATGAAGATATGAAGCAAAAACATGTGAAATGGTTGTCAGGGTATATGTTTTAGTGTCAATGAATTCAACATTAAAATTCCATATCTTGGAAATTCAGGTTTCATTGTAACAGCTGTTTAAAGGTGAGGAACTCCTGCACCTCCCGTGATCAATAGTGGAATCATGACCAGAGGCTTTTATTTTGCTTTTAAACTTTGATTTCTGTTGGTTGCTGAAAAGCCATATCACCAACCCTTTTCAGGAAAATTTGAAGATGTGGGCCAGACCCTGATTAACAGTGTTCCAGCCAAGCCTCAGAGTGCACAAATGTAGAGCACAGCTTTTCCAACTCTGCTATGCAAATAAGCATGAAAGGATAAATACTATTCCAACGTAGGATGGTGGTGAATTTTGGTAGGTTGGGTTGAGGCATTTGATGTTGTGGTGTTTGCCAAGCATGACATACATTTTGTCAGCAGTCGAGGTGACATCCTCAGTGCCCAGTTGTTGTTGTTTCTCCCTGGGAGTGCTCACGTTAATATAGCCACCTATTTGCTTGCCTCGGTCCTGATTGGCTACCCCTTCATTTGACCTTTGAATTCTATTGGCTTGCATTTCTTTGGCTCTTAGGGGGTTCATAGATGGCATCTATTTCGATATGTTTTATTTATGGAGTTATTAGAAGATAACCACACTTCTAAAAATTCTCATTCCTGCTTTGTGTTTGCTTGCACCAGAACCTCTGTGGTGTCCCACTTAAAGTGGTGTCCCACTTAAAGTGGTGTCCTTCTTGCTCTTTCTGTACCGAGATCAGTGACAGTGGATCATGTCTAGTACCGCCAGATTATGTGTGGAAGATACCAGTAAAGACAACCAAAAAAAGCAGCATAGTGCACAGATCACCTGTGGAGACTGCAGCAAGAACTATGTAGGCCAAACAGGACGTAAACTCCCAACTCGTTTATGGGAGCGCAAACTGGTGGTATGGAGACATGATCCATTGTCATAGCACTGCAACATCGAACTATTTCAACTACCTCCTAGTGACTTGATAAAGGTGCATTGTACAAATCTGTTGAGAAGCTTTTTGATACCCTTTCACTGGCACCCTTCAACATTGGTCAGATAAACTTAAAACTTAATAAGGAACAAGTCTGGAAATCCATCAAACTCAGATTACTCTAAAGTGAATGGGGAAGAATGAGTGAGCTACCAATCCCTATCTGTGCTATTTACTTATTTTTCCACAAGTCTCCTGTCAAAGTTACAGCAGACAACTGGAAGAACAGGGGAAAATTTTCAGTACTTAATATAAACAGAACAGATCAAATTGTCAGTGAAGAACATGTCTTACACTCCAGAAATTTCATGGGTTTGCACTAGTTTTGGAGTAATTCAGCTTTTCCCCTTTTAACTGGGAATCCAAACCTCCAGTAGAAACAGAACAACCATATATTTATAAGTCCATAAGACCATAAGATATAGGAAAGAATTAGACCATTTGGCCCACCGAGTCTGCTCTGTCATTTCATCATGGCTGATCCATTTGCCTCTCAGCCTCATTTCCACCTTCTCCCCATATCTCTTCATTAATCAATAATCTATCAAACTCTGCCTTAAATATACCCAATGACTTGGCCTCCACAGCTGCTTGTGGCAATGAATTCCTCAGACTCCTCACTCTTTGGCTAAAGAAATTCCTCCTCATTTCCATTCTAAATGGATGTCCCTCTATTCTGAGGCCATGTCCTCATTCTTAGAATCCCCTGCCATCGGATTCATCTGCTCCATATCCACTCTATCTAAGCCTTTCATCATTTGATAGCTTTCAATGAGATCCCTCTCATTCTTCTGAATTCCAGTGAGTACAGGGCCAAAGCAATCAAACTCTCCTCATACGAGAAGCCATTCAATCCCAGAATAATTTTCATGAATCTCCCTTGAACCCTCTCCTTTCTTAGATAAGGAGCTCAGAGCTGTTCCAAGTGGGGCCTCACCAGTGCCTTATAAAGCCTCAACATTATATCCTTGCTTTTATATTTTGATTCTCTCTAAATGAATGCTAAAATTGCATTTGCCTTCCTCACCACCGACACAACCTGCAAATTAACCTTTGGGGAATCCTGCATGAGGACTCCCAAGACCCTTTGCATTTCAGATCTTTGAATTTTCTCTCCATTTAGAAATAGTCTACACTTAAATTTCTTTGACCAAGATGCATGACCATATACTTCCTGACACAGTATTCCATCTGCTACTTCTTTTGCCCATTTCCTAATCTGTCCAAGTCTTTCTGTAGCCTCTCTGCTTACTCAACACTACCTGCTCTCCACCTATCCTTATACTGTCTACAGACTTGGCCACAAAGCTTCAATTCCATCATCCAAATCATTGACATGTAACATAAAAAGAAGTGGTCCCAACACACACCCTTGTGAAACACTGCTAGTCACCGGCAGCCAACCTGAAAAAGCTCCCTTTATTCCCACTCTTTGCCTCCTGCCAACCAGCCACTGCTCTATTCGTGCTAGAATCTTTCCTGTAATACCATGTGCTCTTAACTTGTTAAGCAGCCTCATGTGTGGCACCTTGTCAAAGGCCTTCTGAAAATCCAAGTATGAAACATTCACTGATTTTCCTTTGTCTATCCTGCTTGTTACTTCTTCAAAGAATTCCAACAGATTTGTCAGGCAAGGTTTTCCCTTAAAGAAACCATGCTGAATTCAATCTATCTTATCATGTTTCTCCAAGTACCCCAAAACAGCAGCCTCAACGATTGACTCCAACATCTTCCCAACCACTCAGGTCAGACTAACTGGCTTATAATTTCCTTTCTTCTGCCTCTCTCCCTTCATGAAGAGTAGAGTGATATTTGCCAATCCACAGTCCTCTGGAACCACCTCTTTCAAAACCCTGCAGTGTAGACCAACTGATCCAGGTTATTTATCTACCTTCACAAACAAAAGAAAATCTGCAGATGCTGGAAATCTGAGCAACACACACAAAATGCTGGAGGAACTCAGCAGGCCAGACAGCATCAATGGAAAAAAGTACAGTTGACATTTCAACCGGAAACATCGGCTGTACTCTTTTTCCATAGATGCTGCCTGGCATGCTGAGTTCCTCCAGCATTTTGTGTGTGTTATCTACCTTCAGACCTTTTAGTTTCCCAAGCACCTTCTCCCTAGTAATAGCAGGTTCACTCTCTTCTGCCCTCTGACACTCTTGAACTTCTGGCATACTGCTAGTGTCTTCCACAGTGAAGACTGAAGAAAAATACTCACTGCATCATCAAGTGCAATCACATTGTTTTTTAATATTTTTCATTATTTTAAAAATGTAACAAGATGCATATTACAAATACAGTCTAAAATCACATTTAAGAACAATTGCCTAGCACTTCAATATGTTGTGAAGTGTATAGTTCAGAGGAACAACTGGGCAAAATGTAAGATTGGACTGGGTGTGGCTATCAGGAAGTGATGGTCAGTAAGTGACAAATGACCTGAGAGGTCAGAGGATGAACCGAATGCAAGAATATTTGGAGCTCTTATAGGGAGACCATACATTTGGAACAGTACTAAATTAGCCAGCACTGGTTCCTTATTCTGCTTCGGCTATGCTAATTTGGGATAATTCAAATGTCATTACTGGTTTTGTATTTCAGCGTTAGGGAGGAGAAATTTTGGTAG
The DNA here is from genome assembly GCF_048418815.1 of Hemitrygon akajei. NCBI lineage: Eukaryota > Metazoa > Chordata > Chondrichthyes > Myliobatiformes > Dasyatidae > Hemitrygon > Hemitrygon akajei. The sequence goes on along the minus strand of NC_133136.1, from coordinate 106,449,534 downwards.
ACTTTGATTGACTTGCTGGAAAATGCAAAAGGTAAGGTTGGATTAGGCTGTCAAACTTTCCACAAATAGATTGCTGATGCCCATTGTTTGTGTGCTTGAAGTAATGGGTGAAGTGCTGTTTCATTAGTGACTGTGGAAATATGCTCTAGCAACAGTAAAAACCTTCCAAAAAAATAACTTGAGAATTCTTTTTTTAAGGGAAGGCTATTTGAGTTCAGCAACAATAAAAATAATCTTATCAGAAATTCAGAATTCAAGGAATTTCTTAGCCATCACTCTTGTATTTTATAATGTTTACTTTATGAGATTATTTTCTACTAAACGCTCCCACCCTTCATTATTAGCTTTGTAACAGTTATTCACTTTAACCTTCCAACATGTTTTCTGAAGATCCAGCAGTTTGGTTATGATGTTGTAAAGTGCATTTTATGACCATAACTGGCTGAGTGTCATCACTTTGTGGAGAGATTCATCTAGTACCTTGACCTTCAAATCAAAGGTAAGAAATTAAAAGAACAGGATGATTTTAGTCTTCTTTTAAAATCATGATTGTGGTTCTGGTTTCAGGTCCATAGTTAAATCAAGCTGGATTTGGCCAATACCCACACAAACTTAGTGAGGCAGAAGACTGATCACTCTATCCACACAAGTTTATATACACTGTTTGGGTCTGCCACTGATGCACCTTTTTGCATGTCTACTAAAGTTCAAAGTAAATTTATTATCAAACTACATATATATCACCACGTACCACCCTGAGATTCATTTTCTTGTGTGGGTATTCACAACACACAAAGAAACACAATAGAATCAATGAAAAACTACACACAAAGACAGATAAACAACCAATATGCAAAAGACAACAAATCATGGAAATACAAAAGAAAAAAATTATAACAGATAAATAGGTAATATATAAATAATACTAAGAACAATAGTTGTAGTGTTCTTCGAAGTGAGGCATAAGTTGTGGAATCAGTTCAGTGTTGGGGTTAGTGAAGTTATCCGCTCTGGTTCAGGAGCCTGGTGGTTAAGGAATAATAACTGCTCCTGAACATGGTGGTGTGGGACCTAAGGCTCCTGTATACCCTTCCCAATGACAGCAGCAAGAAGGGGGCATGGTTCTTGGTGATGGTTGCTGCTTACTTGGGGCAGCATTGCTTGTAGATGGTGGGGAGGGCTTTACCTGTTAAATGCCATGCTGTATCCACTTAGGCCAAAGGCATTGGTGTTCCCATACTGGACCATGATGCAACCAGTCAGTGTACTCTCTACTGTACATCTATAGAAGTTTGTCACAGTTTTAGATGACATGAAGAATCTTCGCAAACTTCAGAGAAAGCAGATGCAGTGCTGTGCCTTTTTTGTAATGGCAATTACATGCTGGTCCCAGGACAGGTTCTTTGAAATGATAATGGCATAGAATTTTAAGTTACTGACATTCTCCAGCTCTGATTTCTGATGATGATGGAATCATTAACCTCTGGTTTCCTCCTCTTGTAGTCAATAATCAGTTCTTTGGTTTTGCTGAATGAGAAGTTGTTGATAATCAACCAGCCAGTTGAGAGTTTGTTGATAGCCAGGAGCTGATAGTCAGCTTTATCAGCCTCCTGTACTCTTCAAAGGCTAAGTATGGGAGGATGGTGAGCAGGAGCCGATAGGCTTTCAAGATATGTTTTTAAAGTAGGAAAAAGTGAAAAATGTAATGGAGCACAATATCGGTTGAGACAAGGAATTCCTGAAGTTAAAATTGAACAGTTGAAGTCAGTCATCAATAGAGGAGTAAATGAATTTGGTGTGATCATGCAGGTATCTTGAAGAGCTCTAGGGCTGGTGGGGATTACAGGGATCATGGTGGTGGATGTACCTGGAAAGGTTTGAAAACAAGACTGTGAATTGAGAATAGTTTGTCGTGGAGTCTACCTGGGATAGGTTAAGTGACTAGACCAAAACCAGGCAAATGGAGTTTAATATGGAGAATTGTGAGGTCATGCCCTTCAGTAAGAGGAATTGAGAGATATTACCAAGTGAAGAGAGAGAGTACATTCGAGAGAAGCACACAGTGATCTTGATGATCTCTGGGAATGAGAGTGTGCCTTCGAGAGCATAACAGTTACATCCGTGGATGAACCAGGAGATTTGTAGTCTGTTGAGGACTAGTTCTGTGGCACTCAAGACCAGTGATCCAGAGCTAAACAAGAAGTCCAGGCATGACCTATGCTAGGCTATTTTTAAAGTTAAAAAAAACTCCATTTGAAGTTAGAGATGGAAGTGGATGCACGTCAGCTCTGGCAGGATTCCTACAAGGTGAAACCTAACATAATGAATGACTGTAACTCTTCACTCCCAGATGACCTAAATGCTTTTCATGCACGCTTTGAAAGGGAGGATAAAATTACACCTGTATGTATCCCTCCAGCATCTGGCAACTCTGTGATCTTTGTCTCAGAGGCTGATGTCAGAACATCTTTCATGTGGGTGAATCCTTGCAAAGTATCAGACCTTGATGGTGTACCTGGTAGGACACCAAAACCTGTGCAAAGCAACGAGTGGCAGCATTCAAAGATATCTTAAAATTCTCACTGCTAGTTGGGGCTCCCATATGCTACAAAAGGACAGCAATCCGACCAGAATCCAAGAAGAGCAGGGTGAGCTGTCTCAGTGACTATCACCCTGCTACACCCACATCTACAGTGATAAAGTGCTTTGAGGGTTTGGTCATGGCCAGAATCAACACCTGCTTAAGCAATGACCTGCATCTACTCCAACTTGCCTATCACTACATTAGTTCTACACTGAATGCAATCAGCGAGCTCCAAAACCTGGACCTCTGTACCTCCCTCTGCAACACAGATTAGAAGTAACATCTCCTCCTCAACACTGGTGCACCTCAAGGATGCATGCTCAGCCTACTGTTCTACTCTCTCTACACCACGATTGTGTGGCTGGGTGCGGCTCAAACGCCATCTATAAATTTGCTGGTGACACAACTATTGTTGGCAGAATTTCAGATAGTGGCGAGGAGACGTACAGGAATAGGAACGATTTGATTGTTGAGTGATGTCGAAACAACCTTGCACTCAACGTCAGTAAGACGGAGGAATCGATTGTGGACTTCAGGAAGAGGAAGTCGAGGGAACACATGCCAATCCTCAACAGGAGGTACTGTGGAGAGCATTCTAACTGGTTGCATCACTGTCTGGCACAGGATCATAAAAAGCTGCAGAAATTTGGAAATTCAGCCAGCTCCATCATGGGCACTAACCTCCCAAGCATCAAGGACATCTTCCAAAAGCAATGCATCAAAAAGGTGGCACTCATCATTAAGGGCTCACATTTCCCAGGACATAAGATATAAGAGCAGAATTAAGCCATTCAGTTATCAAGCCTACTCCATCATGGCTGATTTATTATCTCTCTCATACCCATTCTCCTGCTTTCTCCCCATTACATATTATGCGTTGACTAATCAAGAACCTATCAACCTTTGCTTTTATTATACCTCATGACTTGAGCTCCACAGCCATCTGTGGCAATGAATTCCACAGATTCATTACCCTCTGGCTAAGGAGCTCCTTCTCACCTCTGTTCTAAATGGATGTCCCTCTATTCTGAGGCTGTGCCCTCTGGCCTTGACTCCCCCACTGTAGGACAGACTCTTCACATTCACTCTATCTAGGCCTCTCCATATTTGATAGGTTTCAATGAGATCTCCCCTCATTCTTCTAAACTCCAGGAAGTACAGACCCAGAGCCATCAAATGCTCCTCACACATTAACCCTTTTATTCCCAGAATCTTCCTGTGAATCTCCTTTGGACTCTCTCAAATGCCAGTACATCTTTTCTTATATAAGAGGCCCCAAAACTATTCACAATACTCAAATGTAGTCTGACCAATGCCTTATAAAACTTCAGCATTATATCCTTGCTTTTATATTCTAGTCCTCTTTAAATAAATGCCAACACTGCATTTGCCTTCCTTTCCAGACTCAGCCTACAATTTAACCTTAAGGGAATCCTACCTGAGCACTCCCAACTCCCTCTGCACCTCTGATTTTTGACTGGCATCTTCCTTCAGAAAGGATAAATGAATCAAATGGGTTTGAGAGCCATACAGTGATGCACCACAAAAATCTGACTATCCGGTTTGTGCTAACCATCAACACTAATACTTTTTATTTTCCAAATAAATTATTCAGAATAAACAGTTTTCTGTCATGGCTAGCATGACTGATTTTTAATCTAGAATATAAATAATTGAATTTAGACTTCTGCCATGATGGAATTTGACCTCTTATGATTGCATCAATAATCCAAGTTTTCAGAATATTAGTTTAGGGATATAACAACTGTATTACAGATCCCGATGACTTTGAAAAAATTATTTGTAGGGGTGCATATATTCTAACAAAGCTAAGGCCTATTTCCACATACTACACGATATATTTGTCCTTGGCAGTGGTAAATATCTTCCTGAAGTACTGCAATCAATATATTTGCAGACAAGCTCTTAAAAATTTCAAATGTTTTGAGTTTAAACTTTACTTAATTCATCTGGTGAGGGTTATTCTAGTCATAATGCATTTTGTAGTGGTTCTGGGATCATAGAACCATAGAACACTACAGCACAGTACAGGCCCTTCAGCTCTCCATGTTGTGCCAACCCATATAATCCTTAAAAAAAGTACTAAACCCACTCTACCCCATAACCCTCCATTTTTCTTTCATCCATGTGCCTGTCCAAGAGGCTCTTAAATACCCCTAATGTTTTAGCCTCCACCACCATCCCTGGCAAGTCATTCCAGGCCCTCACAACCTTCTGTGTAAAAAACTTACCCCTGATATCTCCCCTGAACTTCCCTCCCTTAATTTTGTACATATGCCCTCTGGTGTTTGCTATTGGTGCCCTGGGAAACAGGTACTGACTATCCACCTTATCTATGCCTCTTATAATCTTGTAGACCTCTATCAAGTCCCCTCTCATTCTTCTACGCTCCCATGAGAAAAGTCCCAGCTCTGCTAACCTTGCTTCATATGACTTGTTCTCCAAACCAGGCAACATCCTGGTAAATCTCCTCTGCACCCTCTCCATAGCTCCTACATCCTTCCTATAATGAGGTGACCAGAATACTCTAAGTGCGGTCTCAATTGGATAGAAAATGTATTTTTATTTTAAACTGATTCCTAAGCCTCTGTAGTTAATCAGCTCTTGATCATTTACATTTCATCACTCACTCACCAATTGGAGAATGCCAATGAAAAGGTGAAACAAGAAACAAACACTGAAGGACAATGGAGAAAAGTGAAAGATACTGAAAAATCAGAAGAGAATATTAAGCTTATAAAACCACAACACCCATTGGAAGGAATGACAAAGGAGAGTATAAATAAGACAGATTTATTGAATTTGAGCCTATTTTAACACTGTGAAAATCCAAATAACATTGTTACATTAATCACAGTTGAGGACTCTGAAGGCATCCACATAAAGCACAGTAAACTGCAAGAGACAGAACAAAGATTAATCAGATAGAAATTTAATTATTAAAGTGACATCAGCGCCGGACTCTAGAGCGAAGGTTCCCAAGTTCGAATCCAGTCGGGCCGTTACCGGACACACTTTCCAGCCATGCCGGGCTGAGTGTCAAGTTCGCAACTCGGCCTCGTAAAAAAAAACTGCACTGTGTGAAGGACATGGGGGACCACTGACAGAATCTTTCCTCCAAGACAACCACTTTGACAAAAGTGGTCACTGAGGCTCTGGCAGAGTAAGGCACACAAAAAAAATAATCATTGGTAAAATCATAAGAGATTGAATGCAATAAGTTTTAAGATACTTATACTTTTGATTTTATACTTCGAAGTGTGTTGTGTTCAAGAGGAAAGTGAGATATTTTCTGCTTCTGATGTTTCTAGTATTATTTAGTTGACAACTCATAAGATACATCACTAGTCATTCCAGAATGAGAATCTGATTTATTATCAGTGACATACGTCAAGAAAAATGCTGTTTTGTTGCGGCAGTACAGAGGCAGTACGGATATGACAAAAGAGGGATAGCGAAGTAGTGTTTAAGGGTTTATAAACCATTCAGAAATCTGATGGTGGATGGGAAGAAAATGTTCCTAAAAATTTGTTTTTTTTTCTTTTTTTTGTAATTTATTTTTTTACTGAAGTTCATCAAACAAACATTTCCATAAGATGTATTTCAGACATTGTACATATACATCATATAATCATATATATCACAAATCTCCACAAAGTATTTATCTGAGGTATACACTTATAGAAAAGAGTAGAAAGAAAAAACAAGCAAAAGGAAAGAACTATGTACAAGTAGGGAGTGATTTTTTTTTTACAACAGATTCATTGATTTGTGAGAATAAAATCAGGCCTATGAGGCATTATGTAGTTAAACCATTTTTCCCAGTATGAGTCAAATTGTTCCAGCTTATGATTAACAGATGCTGTTATCTTCTCCATTTTGTAAATGTCCATTGTAATTTCCATCCATGTATTTAAAGTTGGGCTCTCCTGTGATAACCATTTCCTGGTAAGAGTCATTAAATATTTATCTCTTTTCAACCATTCTTGAGGTATTTATCCAAAATATATGGTTTTACTCTCCAAGGGTATTTCACATTTAAAGATGTCTTGCAGGGCATTGTGCATCCCCCTCCAATAGTTTTTGATAACAGGGCAGTCCCAAATAATATGATAATGATTTGCATTTTGATTTCCACAATTTCTCCAGCAAACAGGGAGGTTACTATCATAATGGGATTTCTGAGAGGGTGCAATAAAATATCTTATCAAGTTTTTCCATCCAAACTCCCTCCATTTCTGTGAATTGGTACACTTCCATTGATATCTCCATATTGTTGTCCATTCGCCTCAGATATAATTATCCCTCCTTCCTTCTCCCATTTTGTTTTAATGTATGAAGTCAAATGTGTTTTAAGATTTGACAACCCCTTATACATCTTTGAAATGATTCTACTACCATTATCTGAATTATATGCTTTTCTAAATAGCTCTATCAAGCATGTATTTGCCTTGGTTACATTTTTAAGCGTCTTATTAACATAATGTCGCATCTGTAAATACCGATAAAAATCTTGTTTTTCTAATAAATGTTTCTCTTTAAGCATTTCAAAACTGAACAGTGTTCCTTCTTTCATTATGTTGCAAAGAACTGTTATTCCTTTAGCTGTCTAGTCCTTAAATCTAGCACCCAATTTATTTGGTGTAAAATCAGAGTCATATACACACCATTTAAAAATTGCAATATCTCCCTCTAGATTATATTCTTTTATAGTGGTTTTCCATATTTTAAGAGTCAATTTCACCCATGGGTGAATAGTATTTATGTTCCTTTGCAGGTTGTTATCAGCCAAAATTGCTTGTATGGGGATGCGAAGTATCTGCTCCTCAATGTTTTTCCATTGAGCGTCATATGATGGGTTGCACCAACATATCACAGCTCTCAACTGTGCTGCAAAATAACAATCTCTAAGAGAAGGCAAGCCCCTTCCCCCCTTTTCCTTTGCTAATTGCAAAGTTTTGAGACAAACTCCAGGCCTTTTACCCTGCCAAATATACCTTGATAGCATCTTGTTCCATTCATTGAATTGATTTTGATTAATCTCTATTGGTAGGGTCTGAAAGAGATATAACAGTCTGGGCAGTATATTCATTTTAATAGACTCAATCCTTGGACTGAGACTGAAAAAACGAATCAGGCTCCATCTTGCCACGTCTTCCTTAATTTTTTTATATAGAGGCTTATAATTACATTCTGATAATTTTGCCAAATCTTTTAGCATAATGATGCCCAAATATTTGAAAGACTCTGTGTGGCATGCCCAGGGGTATCGACTTTCAATTTCTCTTGGTGGGCTATAGTAATATGAAAGTAATTGGGTTTTATCTATGTTGATCTTGTATCCTGATAATTGACCATATTGTTCAAAGGACTGCATCAAATTAGGTAAAGAGTATGTTGGTTGCCCTAGATAGATCAAAATGTCATCCGCATAACAAGCCAATTTATGCTCTGTCCCTTTAATAGTAATTCCCCTGATATCTTCATTTTGTCTGATGTATTGAACTAATGGTTCCAGATATAGCACAAAGAGTAGTGGTGACCATGCACAACCCTGTCTCGTGCCCCTTTCTAGGGTAAGACTATTTGATAAATATCCATTGATTTTAATCCTAGCAGTAGGATTATCATATATTGTCTGTATAGTTTTAATAATTGTGTCTTGGAAACCAGATCTATGTAAAACTCTGTAAAGAAAATTCCAATTAACCGAATCAAATGCTCTTTCAGCGTCCATGCTTATCACTATTGCTTTGATTTTATTTTTTTGTATATGATCCATAATGTGAAGTGTCCTTCGAATATTGTCTTGAGTCTGGCATTGTCGTATAAAACCTATCTGATCATTACGTATCAGTATGGGTAGAAACTGTTCCTAAAAATTTGATTGTGGGTTTTCAAGCTTCTGTGCCTCCTCCCCAGTGATAGTAATAAGAAGAGGGCATGACTGGATGATAAGGGTCCTTAATAATGGATGCCATCTTCTGGAGGCACCGACTTTTGAAGATGTTCTGGATAGTGGGAGGGTTGTGCCTACAAAGGAGGGAGCTGAGTCTACAACCTGCTACAGCCCCTTTCGATCCTGCACAGTGGACCCTTCAGACCAGCCAATCAGAAAGCACTCCACTGTACATCTGTAGAAATCTGCTAGAGTCTTTGATGAAATGATAAATCTCCTCAAACTCCTAATGAAATATAACTGCTGGAGTGACCTCTTCGTGATTGCATCAACGTGGGTGCTGGACAGATCCTCCGAGATGTTGCTCCCGAAACCTGAAGCTGTTCACCCTTTCCAACGCTGAGTCATCAATGAGGCTTGGTGTGTGTTCTCCCAACTTCTACGTCCAGAAGTCCACAATCAATTCCTTGTTCCTGCTGAGGTCAAGTGCAAGATTGCTGTTGCGACATGACTTAATCAGCTGATCTGTCTCACTCCTCTTCTCCAACTGGCAGCCAACGGAAATTTTGACAATAGTGGTGTCATCACCTAGTTTATAGATGGCATCTGAGCTGTGCCTAACTATGCAGTCATGAGTGCATGGAGCGAGTAGAGCAGTGAGCTATACAAACATCTTTAAGGTACACCTTAGCTGATTGTCAGCAAAGGTGATTTACTGATTAACACCGACTATTGACTCCTGTTGCAGTTGCAGGTGGAAATTGAGAAGTTCATTGAGAACACTGAGGGAATAATGGTGTTGAACGCTAAGCTGTAATCAGAGTCACAGCAAAGAAACAGGCTCTTCAGCTCACCTAGTCCATGCCAAGCTGTTATTCTGCCTAGTCCCTCAACTCACAGCTGGTTCACAGCCCTTCATATCTTCCCATCCATATACATATCTAAACCTCTCTTACAGTAAATATCGCAATGGAGCTTGCATCTATCACTAATGTTGGCCGCTTGTTCCAAACTTGTACCACTGTTTAAGTGAACAAGTTCCCACTCAGTTTCCTTAAATAGTCACCTTTCATTCTTAACTTATGATGTCTATTTCAAGTTTCCTCGGTGGAAAAAGCCTGTTGGCCTAATCGCAACCCTCAATTTTATCTACCTCTGTCAAATCTCCTCTCATTCTCCTGTGCTAGTCCTAACCTATTCAACCTTCCACTATAACTCAGGTCCTCAAGTCCTGGCAACATCCTTGTAGATTTTCTCTATACTCTTTCAATCTTATTGATATCTTTCTTGTATGTAGGTGACCAAAACTAAGTGGGCTACACCAGGCTTGTGCTGGTGTGGGTGTGGATTACTTCAAATTAGTCCTCACCAGTCTTATCCAAATTTAACATCTCCTGTACTTAGTACCTTGATTTATGAAGGACAATGTACCAAAAGCTCTCTTTATGATCCTATCTACTCACTGACACCACTTTCAAGGAATTATGGATCTGTATTCCCAGATCCCTCTGTTCTACTGCACTGCTCAAGGCCCAATAGTTCACTGTGAAAGCCCTATCTGGTTTGTCCTCCCAAAGTGCAACACCTCATACTTGTCTGCATTAAACTCCATCTGCCATTTTTCAGCCCATTTCTCCAGTCGGTCCCATTAAACATCGATAAGCAGTAGCATGGCATATACTGTATATTATAGTTGTCCAGCTATTGCAAACTAAGCAGGGAGCCAATCAGATTGGGTCTGCAGTTAACCTGTTATGCCATTAGGCAAATTGCAGTGCGAGCAGATCCTTACTCAGGCACAGTAAAACCAAAATTCAAAGTTCAAAATAAAATTTATTATCAGATTACAAGCATGTCACCACATACAGCCCTGAGATTCTTTTTCCTGCATGCATACTCTGCAAATCCATAGAACAGTAAATGTAAACAGGATCAATGAAAGAGCAAGAGTATAGAAGTCCTGAGGCTCTTGTAACTTCTACCTCATAGCAACAGCCAGTAAAGAGCATGGCCTGGCTGGTGAGGATCTTAGATGATGGATGCTGCTTTTCTACAAGGGTGTTTCATGTAGATATGCTCAATGGTTGGGAATGCTTTACTGGTGGAATCCTGGGCCAAACCCATTACATTTTGTAGGATTTTGGAGGCCTTGGGGCTCTCATGTCAGTCCGTAATACAGCCACTCAATACGCTTTCCACTACACATTTATACAAGTTATCAAGATTCGTGATGACATGCTGAATCTCCATAGACTCCTAAGAAAGCAGAGGTGCTGTTGTGCTTTCTTTGCAATTACATTCATATGAGGGGTCCAGGACAGGTTCTCTGAGATAGAGACACCCAGGAATTTAAAGTTATGGACTCTCTCCAGCTCTGATGAATACTGGCTCATGGACCTCTAGTTTCCCTCTCATGAAGTCTACAATCAGTTCCTTGATCTTGCTGACACTGAGTGAGAGATGACACCACTCAACCAAATTTTCAATCTCCCTCCTGTATGCTGATTCATCACCACCTTTGACACAGCCCACAACAGTGGTGTCATCAGCAAACTTGAATATAAACAGAAGAATTAGCAGAATTAGGCTATATGGCCATTGAGTCCGTTTAGCCATTTCATATTGGCTGATCCATCTCCCTCTCAAACCCATTCTCCTGTCTTCTCCCCATAAACTTACATGCCCTGACAAATCAAGAACCTATCAACTTCTGCCTTAAATGCACCCAGTGACCTGGCATCCACAGCCACCTGTGGCAACGAATTCCACAGCTTCACCACACTCCAGCTGAAGAATTCCTCCTCATCTCCGTTTTAAATGGATGTCCTTCTATTTTGAGGCTGTGCCCTCTGGCCCTAGACATCCCCCACCAAAGGAAATATCCTTTTCACATCCACTCTATCTAGGCCTGCCAACATTCGATAGGTTTTATTGAGATCCCCCCCCCCACCCCATTCTTCTAAGTTCCAGTGAGTACAGGCCCAGAGCTTCCAATCGCTGTTCATATGATAACCCTTTAATTCCCAGAACCATTCTTGTAAAACTCCTCTGAACCCTCCCAAATCTCAGAATATTTTTTTCTTAAATACTAGGCCCAAAGCTGCTCACAAACTCCAAGTGAAGCCTCACCAGTGCCTTACACAGACTCAGCATTATGTAATTGCTTATATATTCCAATCCTCGTGAAAGGAATGCTAACCATTGATTCAACCTACAAACGAACCTTTAGGGAATCCTACACAAGGAATCCCAAATCCTTTCATACCTTGGTTTTTTGAATTGTCTCCCCATTTAGAAAATAGCCTACGCCTATTCCTTCTACCAAAGTGCATGACCATACACCCCTTGACACAGTCTGCCAGCTCTTCGCCCATTCTCTTATCTATCTAAGTCCTTCTGCAGCCTTCTTGTTTCCACAACACTATCTGCCTCTCCACCTTTCATTGTATTGTCTGTAAACCTGGTCACAAAGCCATCAATTTCATCATCCAAATCATTGACTCATAATGTAAAAAGATGCAGTCCCAACACAGACCCTTATAGAACATCACCAGTCAGTGCAGTCAATCCGAAAAGGCTCCTTTATTCTCACTGCTTACCTCCTGCCAATCAGGTAGTGCATTATCCATGTTAGCATCTGACTTGTAATACCCTAGTCTTTTATCTTGTTTTGCAGCCTCATGTGTGGCACCTTGTCAAAGGCCTTCTGAAAATCCAAGTATGAAACATTCACTGATTTTCCTTTGTCTATCCTGCTTGTTACTTCTTCAAAGAATTCCAACAGATTTGTCAGGCAAGATTTTCCCTTAAAAGAACCATGCTGACTTTGGCTTATTTTGTTATGTGCCTCCAAGTACCCCAAAGCCACATTCTTAACAATTGACTCCAACATCTTCCCAACCACTGAGACCAAATTAACTAGTCTACAATTCCCTTTCTTCTGCCTCCCTCCTTTCTTGGAGTGACATTTGCAATTTTCCAGTTCTCTGGAACCATGCCAAAATCTATTGATTCTTGAAAGATCATTGCTAATGCCTCCACAATCTCTTCAGCTACCTCTTTTAGAACCCTGGGCTGTAATAAATCAGGTCCAGGCATCTTTAGTTTCCCAAGCACCTTCTCCCTAGTAATAGCAACTGCACTCACTTCTGCCCCCTGACACTCTTGAATTTCTGGCATACTATTAATGTCTTCCACAGTGAAGACTAATGCAAAATATTTACTAGTTCATTCCCCATTTCCTTTACTATCTCTCCAGTGTCATTTTCTGGTAGTCCAAAATCTACTCTTGCCTCTGTTTTACTCTTTATCTATCTGGAAAAACTTATGGTATCATATTTGATATTATTGGCTAGCTCACCATCATCATATCATCTTTTCCCTCTCATGATTTTTTTAGTTGACTTCTGTTGACTTTTTAAAAACAATCAAATCCTCTATCTTCCCACAGTTTTTATCTGTATTATATACCCTCTCCTTTGCTTTTATGTTGGCTTTGACTTCCCTAGTCAGTCACAGTTTTATCATCCCATCTTTAGAATACCTGCTTTTTTTTGGATGTATCTGTCCTGCACCTTCAGAATTGCTCTCAGAAACTCCAGCCATTGCTTCTCTGCCATCATCCCTGCTAACGTGCCATTCCAATCAACTTTGAAAGCTCCTCTCTCATGCCTCTGTGATTCCTTTTACATTACTACAATACTGATATATCTGACTTTAGCTTCTCCCTCTCAAATTGCAGGGTGATTGCTATCATATCATGATCACTGTTTCCCAAGGTTTCCATTACCTTAAGCCCTCTAATCATATCCGGTTCATTAAGCAACATCGAGTTCAGAATTGCTGATCCCCGAATGGGCTCAACCACAAGCTGCTCCAAAAAGCCATCTGGGAGACGTTCCAGAAATTCTCTCTCTTGGGATCCAGCATCAACTTGATTTTCCAAATCTATCTGCATATTGAAATCCCCTATGATGAACATAACATTGCATTTTTGTCATGCTTTTTCTGTGTCTTGCTGTAATTTGTAGACCACATTCTGGCTACTGTTCGGAGGCCTGTAAATATCTCCTACTAGGATCTTCTTACCCTTGCTGCTTCTAAACTATACCCACAAAGCTTTACATCTTCCGAACCCACATGCTCAAAGCACATCATCGCAGTAGATGTGCGTGTTACTGGATGACAATTTGTGAGGCAGCTCGCCTTGCTCTTTCTGGGCACAAGTATACTTGATGCCTTTTTGAAGCAGGTAGGAACCTCCAACACAGAAGTGAGAGGTTAAAGATGTCCTTGAAAACTCCTGATAGTTGGTCAGCACAGTACCTACTATTAGGTTCATTATTTTTGTCAATATTATAAGAAAGGTCATATCTCCAACCAACCGAATTCTGGATATAACTCTATTCATAGAGCCAACCTTTATTCCCAAAATCTGTTGAAACAGTGTATAAATATACTAGACTCATTGAAAATACAACCAGAGTTATTTTTTCATAAGGCCACCGAGTCAGTGGAATTTAATATAAATCAAGAATTGTGAGTCTAGTGTTATTGGAAAATTTGAGAAAAGATTGGTTAAGAACTGTTAAAATGGACAAATTGCAAATTACATAAATGCTCATGGTCTCTTTTTGTATATTTTATCTTAAGCATAACACATTCAGAATTTTCTTCCGGTCCAAATTATATTTGATGATACTATCATTTGTCATATCATTTATTTTCAGTAAGTCACCCTGGTGAACCAAAGACCTCATTTCTGTGCTGTTGTGTCTCTATGACTCGATGTTCTCTTCTCAGTAATATTTCCTAAAAGAAAATAATTTACAGAATTTAAAATGGTGATATGGGTAAATGAGGTTAAAACTTCAAGCACCACCTTTAAGTTCTCTCTTCAGCTGCAGATTCATGTAGTGAACTGATCTCTCTCTCTCTCTCTCTCTCTACTTATTCCAGCCTTTTGCATTTGCTTCACTTTATCCTCATATGGAAAGCAAGCTCCAAACTATGATGAAAATAACTAATTCTGTATGAAACAGAGAATATACATCTTTTACAATGTAGGATGTAATGAAAATATATCCCATATAATAAAAGCACACAGACTACTCAGCTTGTAAGAAATGAAAATTTAAATTTGAATTTATAAAACTTATATTGGTCGCGAGGTGATATTTCAGCTATATAAGACCTTAGTTAGATTCCACTTGGAGTACTGTGTTCATTTCTGGTCACCTTACTGCAGGAAGGATGTAGATACTATAGAAAGAGTGCAGAGGACATTTACAAGGATGTTGCCTGGATTGGAGAGCATGCCTTATGAGAATAGATTGTGTGAACTTGGCCTTTTTTCCTTGGGGCGACAGAAGATGAGAGGTGACCTGATAGAGGTGTATAAGATGCTGAGAGGCATTGATCGTGTGGATAGTCAGAGGCTTTTTCCCAGAGCTGAAATGGCTAACACGAGGAGATGTAGTTTTAAGGTGCTTGGAGGAAGGTACAAGGGGGATTTCAGAGGTAAGTTTTTCACACAGAGTGGTGGATGTGTGGAATGCACTGCCAGTGACAGTGGTAGTGGTGGATACAATAGGGCCTTTTAAGAGATCCTTAGATAGGTACATGGAGCTTAGTAAAATAGAGGGTGATGCGGTAATGAAATTCTAGGCAGCTTCTAAACTAGGTTACACGGTCGGTACAACATTGTGGGCCGAAGGGCCTGTAATGTGCTATAGATTTCTAAGTTCTATGTGTTCTATATATGAAAGAACTATAAATCACCATAAGACCACAAGCTATAGAAACAGAATTAGGTTATTTGGCCTATTGAGACTGCTCTGCCATTCAGTCACAGCTGATTTTTTGTTACTTTTCTCAACCCCATTTTCCCACTTTCTACATTTAAACCCTAACCCTAATCGCACATCAGCAACATTCATAAAACACCTATATGTATATCACTTTTCCAAAAATCAAAATACTGAAGCTGTGAGAAATCTGAAACTATCAGCTGTTCAGGTAGTGACTATGGAAGTTGCAGGTTGAGCAGGATATTTCTGTTTCTTTTCAAGCAAATCAACTGCACTGGGAGAGGTACACAACAAGCTGATCAGGGTGTTACCAGGGATGGAACATGTCAGTTTTGAGGAAAGAATGAGTATGATGAATTTATTTTCCACAGAGCTGATGGGTCACAAAATTATAAAGGGGCATCGATAGGGGAGGTCATAAGAAGCTTTTCCCCGTAACAGGATGTTTAAAACTAGAGTTAAGTGGTAAGTGGTTATTTATTTATTTATTGAGATATAGCACAGAATAAGCCTTCCCGTCCTTCCCGTAGTACCGCCCAGCAACCTCTGATTTAACCCTAGCTTAACCCCAGGACAATTTTCATTGACCAATTAACCTGCTAACTGGTACATCTTTGGACTGCTGGAGGAAACTGGAGCACCTGGAGGAAACCTACACAGTCACAGAGACAAATTCCAAACTCCTTACAGACAGTAGTGGGAATTGAACCCGGGTCACTGGTACTAAAAAGCACTGTGCCAACCATTGTGCAACCATACGACCCCAATACTGGTGTAGAAGGGATCTGAAGAAATTAATTTTTCATTCAGCGGTTGGTTGGAATCTGGAATGTATTACTGAGGGTGAGGAGGAAGGAGAGCCTGAAAACATTTGAGAAATATCTAAATGTGCACAAAAATGATCAACCATAGAAAGCTTTGAGTCAAGTTCTGCAAAATGGGTTTGGTATAGAAGGGTACTTGGTAGTTGGCTAAAGGGCTATTTTTCTAGTTGTATGACCCTTCCTACCATGACTCTAAATTCTAGTTCTGTCCTTGCATAAAGTGTTGATAAACAAACTTCTTTCCTTCAATTTAACAAAATGAAAAAAAAACGCAGCAGCTGCTGGCTTCAAATGCTGAATTGTGGCACAAAAGCCATCATGATTTACAATTTTATTTTCTGAATTACAAAATTAGATAACTATGTTTATACTGCTACACAATGTTTATAAAAGTTCATGACTATACTTACAGAAAGGATTAGTATATAAAACATAGATTTACAAAGAATAAACAGCAATTTTTATTGATTATTCCATATAACTTCCTATTGGAATCTTTCCCATATTTGATCTTTGTAAAAGTTTGGTATGGTTGTAAGTAAGCACCAAGCTTAACCAAGTTATATTCCAATACTGGGCTATTTTCATTTGAGAAAAGAGCAGTATTAAATTAGGCATATTCGTTGGTCTTTTACTGTTTTATTAATAAACAACAGTAACATTCAAAGCCTTCTTTTGATACAATTAAACAAATTTTCTGTACTTTTTTAGACTGGAAATTTACAGATAACTATTTCATATGCAATGTTAATACTAATGACGTGATGTTAGAAATAGAATATGGTTTCGGATGGCTTCTTGCATCATGTGACATCTCTGTAAAAGTTAGGAAGCTTCCACCTGCCACTGGTTAAGTCATGAAAAGGGTTATTAATGCCATAATGATGTTGGGAAGCAAAAGAGAATGATTTTCAACAGTGTTATGGAGTAACATGTCAAGCTACTGAAATCCTTGCAAAATGACTGTTGCTAGCTGTGGACTTAGCCTGACTGACTGCCAAAGATGACACTTAAACAGTCCAGTCCTATTACTATGTTACCATCAATATACTGACACAGCACCAAGTACTGGCTGAAGATCACAACATTATGGAACAAGCTATACTTAACATTCTGAAGCCATGTTTCTGATGTGTCAACAGAATAAAAAAAGTATATTGTGATTAAAAACTCCTCTAGCTTTTTACCATTAGATTTCAGGAATCATGATTGTTTGCTTCATAGCTCTACTAAAACTATCTTAAAAATTCCTCAGAGTAGATCAAGAATAATAATCCTCAACCACACCAAATCAGGAATATTAATACTGAAACTACCAATTTAGTCCACTGACCAGTTTCTCAGCCACCAATGGAGATGCAATCTAATAAGTAATAATCTTAAGCGCCTCTATTTCTGTAATCCGTGTTGCGTATCTACAAACAAAATAGTTCATGATATATTCCACTGCTCAGTTTTCAGCCACTTCTATTCAGTTGTTGCTGAGCTTTCTCATTGCTTCTCATGGTAAAAGCTTTAAAAAACACAAAAAGTTCAAATCAAATGCGGTGCACTTCTTTAAACATTGGTGGCATCCGTTGCTCTCGAGAAACCATGGATCTGTGCCTGGAGTTTCCAGAGCACAGGCCTGGGCAGGGTTGTATGGGAGACCAGCAGTTGCCCAAGCTGCAGGCCTTCCCCTCTCCACGCCACCGATGTTGTCCAAGGGAAGGGCACTAGGACCCATGCAGCTTGGCACCGGTGACGTCACAGAGCAATGTGTTGTTAAGTGCCTTGCTCAAGGACACAAACACGCTGCCTCAGCTGAGGCTTGAACCAGTGACCTTCAGGTTACTAGCTTGAGCCTTGTCCACTAGGCCATGCGCCAACACACTTTAAACATTATGATGTGTAAATGTCATCAATCTGCAATGTCATGACACTGTTTTGTGGTTTGTTTTTGATGTGTGAAACTTAAACCAGCTACTGCTTGAAAATAATCCCCTCGTGGAAGGGGATCATCAATATATCTAATAGGCTGCTCCATAGATTACCCATGTCATGCTCATGCATTGGTATCTCCAATGCTACTTGCGTGGCATTAGATGGGCTCATGGACCTTTCCTTGAGAGACCAGTCAGACTCTTTGAAAGGACTTTTCCTTCGAATATGACTCCAGGGTTTGGCTAGAAATATTAGTTATAGCACCCCCAGCTATACTTCCATTTTTAATAGGGATGACAATACTATTTCAGTTGAACATTGTGTTCCATTGTTGCTGAAGATAAAAACAGTGAACTTATGCAGCAAATGCCTCAAAGTACTTATGAAGTGAGATTACTGTTGTAGTTCTGGGATGCACTAATCCCACCCCACTTTACGCAGCAGTGAAAACTGCGAGCAATTTCAAACTCCTGGGAGTGTACATCTTGCACAACCTCTCATGGTCCCAGAACGCATCCTACACAGTCAAGAAAGCCCACCAATACCTCTGCTTTCTGAGGAGGGTGAGGAGAGCTGGACGATGAACATCAATATTCATGACCTCCTACAGGTGTGCAGTAGAGAGCATCCTAACCTGCTGCATGACTGCACGGTACCGAACCTGCACGGGCTCTACAGCGGGTAGTCTAAAAGCTCAACACATCACTAGCAACAGCTTAACCACCTTTAGGGACATATATACAGAAAGATGCTAGCAATATACTAAAGGATCTGAATCACCCTGCTCATGAATTGCTTGTCCCACACTCATCATGGAGAAGGCTATGTGGCACAAGCACCAGGGCCGCCAGACTCAAATAAAGTTACCGGTACTTACCCCAAGCAGTACAGATGATCAGCACCTTCTTCCACTAACCCACCCCACCACCACGACTTTATCATTTCCTGTCCGAGTCACCTTATGTACAGACATTTCTGTCATTACTTCATGTACATATAATTTATCTACATATATAAGCTATTGTTGGCCAGAAAGAAGTCTATAGATTAGTGAATTCGGTTGAGTCAAGGACCGTGGAAGCAGACAGACCAATTGTCTACGTTCTTGCCATATGCTCGAAGGAGTTGGAGACTGCCATTTTGTGAAATAGTTGTGTCCTCTGTTTTGTGAGCTAAAGTTGCTTGGCTTATCAGTGTTTTAAAGTAGAAACAATGATGCTTCAGGTAATCTGCTGAACTAGAGATAACTTCCAAACAAGGTGTTATTTGTGAGGAGCTCTTTGATATAATATAAAATGCAGGTTTGTGAATGTAGGGATTTGTGCCTGTGTCTGAGTGATTCAAGTTGTTTACTGAAGAGAAGAGCCATAAATTACCAGTTGTTACTTGTGGAAGAAGGGCAATAAATGGATGCTAGCTTGGAGCAGAACAAATAAGAAGGTGTTAAAGGTCAGTCATGTTACCTGTCACAAATAACACTGAAATGGAACATTTGAATTTATAAGGAATGAATATAAAAGCAGATAATT
This sequence comes from Hemitrygon akajei, assembly GCF_048418815.1. Classification (NCBI taxonomy): domain Eukaryota; kingdom Metazoa; phylum Chordata; class Chondrichthyes; order Myliobatiformes; family Dasyatidae; genus Hemitrygon; species Hemitrygon akajei. The sequence continues at coordinate 106,429,945 of NC_133136.1, read as the reverse complement.
TGAGTGTGCAGGCAGTGATAATTCTCTCTTGAGACCCACCATCGTGGATGTGAAGTGCCCCACAATGTGGAGATTCAAAATGGTATTATGGGGAATACATGGACAGCAAAGGCTCCTTTTCACTGGTATTATCTTTTCTTTTCTTTGATTGTTCATGGAAGCTCAGGAAAATTTAGTAGGCATGCACTCAGGTATTTGGTTGTGTAAACTCAGAAATCGTTCTTTGAGACAATAAAGATACTCGTTGGTAATTACTGGTTTTCTCTGTGCCTCCCTGATCATAACTATTAAGGGGTAGATGCTTGTAACACTAGGTTATGTATTTACATTTATTGTGTTTTTTTATTATTGTGTCCTTTATCTTATTGTGATTTTTATCTGTTTCATTGGATTTAGATTAACTATTATTTTGTTTGCCTCTACAGTTGTGTACTGGAAGTGATATTAAACAACCTTGAAACTTGAAAAGTCATGCCAACCATTGCACAGTACTATAGAACAAATTACTAACTCATCTGTGTCAGTGACATTGGTTAATAGATAACTTAATACCAGGTTACCATGTCCTTTGCCTTTCTTCTAATAATGCCTTGGGATATTTTCTGTCTGCTCGACAGAAGACAGGGCTTTTGACATGAGCATATTATTTTTCTGTGCTGATCTAATGCATTAGTTTTATTCATTTACACAAGTCCTAGAGCAGGGCTTGAACAAATGACATGCTGTCTCAGAGGCAATGCCACTGCAACTGAGAAAGACTGTGTACAGGCCAAGTTCAAGGTGAATTTATTATCAAAGTACATATATATCACCATATACAGACCTGAGATTCATTTTCTTTTGGGCATTCTCAATAAATCTATAGAATAATAACCATAACAGAATCAATGAAAAACCACCAACTTTGGCATTCAGTGAGAGTGCAGAAGATAACAAACTGTAAATACAAAAAGTAAGTAAGTAAGTAAATAAATAAATAAATAAATAAGCAAAGTACTATCGAAAACATGAGTTGAAGGGTCCTTGAAAGTGAGTCCGTAGTTTGTGGGAACATTTCAATGACAGACATCCCACCTCTCCCAGAAGTTCTGGGAATCTCCCGCATATTGATAGTGGCACCCTGATGCCCACAAATTATATACAATATCCCGGAAGTCGATCTTTTTGAGAGGGAGAGGAAGAGTGAGAGGGAGCTTCCTGATTAGTCTCTCTTCGTGCTAAGTAGACCTATCAGTTTTCTCTGTGGGCGGGCTTTACAGTCAACCTCAAAAATAATGATGGTGTTGCTCGCTGCACTGTTTGCTACAGTGACTTTTCTATTGCCCATGGTGGGTTAAATGACTGTAAAAGACATGTTGAGGTGAGTTTAACTGGTGTCATTCGTTCATTAGCATAGCTAACATTATTTGAACTAGCTGGCTAGCTGCTAAGGAGCTACTCTACTGATGTTCTACATGATGAGACCAAACTCCCTGTAGACTTGCTTAAAGTTGTAATAGAATATAAAAATGACTCCATGATAATATAATATGTACATATTTTAATGTTACATTTTCTGCATATACCCAACTTGGTTTACAGATTAGACAAAATCACTAAACAAAGTATTACATACACCCTTGGAGGTTGACCGGGGGGGGGGGGGGGGGGGGGAGGGGATATGGGGGGGTGTGCACTACCTCCCTGAAATGAGTTTTTGCAGGGTGGGATGTCTGCAATGATGGGACAAGTGAGGATGAATGAAGTTATCCCATTTGGTTCAAGAGCTTGATGGTTGAAGGGTAGTAACTGTTCCTGAACTTGGTGGTGCGAGTCCTAAGGCTCCTGTACCTTCTTCTTGATGGCAGCTGTGAAAAAAGAGCACATCCTGGGTGGTGGGGGTCCCTGATTATGGATGCTGCTTTTCTACAAAAGATATGGTCAATGGTCGGGAGGGCTTTACCTATGATGCACTTGGCCATATCCACTACCTTTATTGGATTTTCTGATCCAGTGCATTGGTGTTTCCGTACCAGGCAATCAATATACTCTTCACTACATGTCTATAGAGCTTGTGGAAGTTTTAGATGTCTTGCTGAATGGCTGCAAACTCCTAAGGAAGTAGAGCACTGTCGTGCTTTCTTTGTAATTGCACCTACTGGGCCCTGGACAGGTCCTCCAAAATGATAACATCAAAGAATTTAAAGTTGATGACCCTCTCCACCTCTGATTCCCCAATGCGAAATACCTCATGGACCTCTGGTTTCCTTCTCCTGAAATCAACAATCAGCTCCTTGGACATTAAGTAAGAGGTTGTTGCTATGGCATCACTCAGACAGATTTCCAATCTTCAATATGCTGATTCATCACCACCTTTGATTCAACCTACACAGTGGAGATATCAGCAAACTTGAATATAGCATTGGAGCAGTACTTAGCCACACAATCTTAAGTGTAAAGCAAGTACAGCAGGGGGCTAAGCACACAGACTGTGGTGTACCTGTGCCAACAGAGATCGAAGATAAGATGCTTTTGCCAATCTGAACTGAGTGGGGCCTGCAAGTGTGGAAATTGAGGATCCAATTGCACAAGGAGCCAACGTTGAAGCCAACGTCTTGGAGTTTATTGAGGGAATGATGGTACTGAATACTGAGGTGTAGTCAACAAAGAGTATCCTGATATATGCATCATTATGCATAATATATGTATTCATGATGATACATTATGCATAATTTATGATGATGTTTGCACTGCCAGGCATCTCTGGATGCCTTGCAATGTCCCTGGAATGCAACATCGCACAACATGAACATTTTGTAACTAACTCACATTTTTGCAGTTCTCCGCTTCCTGAGCCACTGATAATTAGTTCAGACTTTATTTTAAAACATGAATGGTTCTTCACACTTTCAGTCTACACTAGTATCAATTTATTTTGTTGGAAGATTATACATTATCTTGTCCTAAAGCAGAAGAACAGTGCAAAAGGCATATGAGTTGTAACAAGGTAGTAGAGCAGCATAATTTTATGACCATTCCCACTGAATTGCATATTCCTTTTGGAAAGCCCCTATTAGAGTTTATTCTCTGTTGTAAAGTCATGGTAATTTAACAACAATATACAACCTAAGCACCTTCATTTACATTAAAAATTCTTTGCTGGGGCTGTATCAGAGCAGAACTGAATATGTTTAAGCTTCTGATACAGTTCAGCAAGGATGAAAGGCTAAAAGAAGCAGCAACGGAAAATTCTTCCTTTAAGTGCTTGTGGCAGGTGCTTGTCATGCATAACCATCCTGTTGGCTTATCTTAGCAGATCTATTCAAACCAGACATATGCTTCCATGTATTGGCAATGCAGACAACAATACTGACACTTTCCACTGATGTACTGCACTGGGGTCTACTTTGGGTGCTGGATGCTAATGTGTACCATTATACGGCCTGCTCTCCTTCAATAAGCAAAGTTGACATGGCCTCATATGTGAATTTGGCATGCCTCTGTCAGGCATTCTTCAGCAAAATTATTGTGGTAACAGCTGGCTTACATTAATGCTATAACTTTAAGCACATCATCTTTGTATTTAACTAGTGATTCTCTATGTGTGTGTCAAAGCAAACTTTTAGTGCAACTACTAAAATCAGTCATTAGGTATCAATTAAGCATCTTTTTCAGTAGTCTGCAAAAACCTAAATTTATATTTCATTAACCCCTTGAAATCCAAATGTTTAAAGTTTATTTCAATTTAAATGCTAGATTAGTTAATAAAATTTAATGAAAGGATTGGGGTTTTCTGCATGTGTGCCGCAATGACTTTTGCGTGAACATCTAAGTTTACAACACAGCTGGAGGCTATCCATTCCCTTTCACATTCTGCCAGAATATTAAAAACCAATCCTAATCAAAACCAACCTTTCTGCCCACTCTCTCGCCACAGGCTCTATATTCTTCCACTTCAAGGATATTTCATATACCCACTAAGATAGAACATTCTGTTCTCTGCTTAAGTCCTCCTCCCCCCCTTGTTGTTGAATTCTAAAATGATAACTGTCCCATCTCAATGAAAGGAAATTAATTTTCCCTGTTCACCCCATTAAAACTCAATTTACAATTTCATTTTAAATATTAGCTTCATCTTCTCTCTCTGTAGTTCCAACAGCTTGTTTCACCTTATAAATATAGTTTTCCAACCCTGGTGCTTGCTGTGAACCTACAATGTTTTAAGTCTATTGTATACAGTTTTACCTTCACTGTATTTCAGTAATTTGTTGAAATAAATCCTCCTTGATGTTCTTTTTATGTATTTCTGTAGAGACCTCCAGCAAGTATGGGCTAATGTCTGGTGCAGGTAATTGGGAGTAGGCAGATTAAATGGCATGACATGGACTAGATGGGCTGAAGGGCCTGTTCCTGTGCTGTACTTCTCTATGACTCTAATTCCACTCAATAAAAAATACACGTGTCATACATTTCTTCTTGAATGTTGTGATTGGGGTTGAAACGGGTCAGGGTCTTACAGTGTGTGTTGTTTTGCAAGCTTTAAGTGTAGGTACTGTTTGCTATTTAAATTACTGCTCAACATTTACCTTAGACAAACAAAAGATATAGACATACACAAGCCCCACCAGATTTTAAGATGACAAGGTCCTGTTTTTCAGATGTCAATACTCAAAGACCAGATTGGAATAGAATCAGGCGTAATGCAGAATGGAAACAGGGTCTTCAGTCCAACTCATCAATGCAGACCAAGATGTCCAGTTAAGTTAGTCCCTTTTGTCCATGTTTGCACTTATCCCATCTAAATATTTCCAATCAATTTCCAAATATCTTATAAATATTACGATAGATACCTCAACCACTTCCTGAAGCAGCCTGTTACAGATCTGCACCACCCCCTGCATGAAGTTACCCCTCAAATCTCTTCTAATTCTTTCCCCCTCTCCTTAACCTCTGCACTCCAGTTTTTGATTCTGTTTTCCTGGAGAAAAGGCTGTGTGGATTCACCTGTTCTATTGTTCTCACAATTTTATATACCTTTGCAAGTTCATCCCTCAGTATCCTAAACTCCTTAGAATAAAATCCTAGATTGCACAACCTCTCCCCAATAATCAGGTCCATGAGTCCTTGTAGCATTCCAGTAAATTTGTTCTGCACCCTTTCCAGCATAATGATGTCTTTCCTACAACAAGTTAATCAAAGCTGTACATGATATTCCCAGTGTGGCCTCAAAAATGTCTCATACAACTGCAACATCATGTCTCAGTTATTATGCTCAGTGCCCTGACTGATGAAAGCCACCTTCTTCACCACCCTGTCTAGCTGAGACGCCACTTTTAGAAGTGATGTACTACACACCTATTTCCCTCTGTTCTACAACTCTCCCAGGGCTGACCTATTAACTGTGATAGTTCTTTCTTAGTTTGACTTCCCAAAATTCAGTTCCTCAGCCCACTTAATTAGTTGATCATGATCTCCCTATAATTTTTGATATCCTTTTTTTTCTGTCTATGATACCACCTATTTTAGTGTCAGTTGCAAATTTACTAACCGTGCCTTTACATTCTCATCTATATAATTTCTACAAATGATGAATAACAATGGGCCCAGGACCATGTGGCACACCATTAGTCACAGGCCAAACAAGCAGTCTGGCTTGGTTTTGCTGTACTCCTTAAATATAGATACAACGTCAGCCCCCTTCCACTCTTATGGAACTTCACCCATGGGTGAAGATAACACAGATATCTCTGCAAGGGCCTCCACAACTTCTCACAAGCTTCACTCAAATTCCGTGGATGTATCAGGTGATTTATCTACTTTACTGAGCTTTAAGACTGCTAAGATTACTCTTTGATTACTAAGATTACTCTTTGGTAATTGTATACGATCCGAGGCATAACTCATTTTCATCAGTTCTTCAGCCTTCATGATCCTCTACACTTTAAAAACTGTTAAGGAATATTCATTAAGAATCTCATCCATTTCCTGGGAAATCACCCATAGACGACCATGTTGATTTTTAAGGGGACCTCTTATTCTTTCCCTAGTCATCTCTTTACTTTTAATATACAGTACCGTGCACAAGTCTTAGGCACACACACATATATATAGCTAGGGAGCTTAAGACTTTTGCCCAGTACTGTATTTGTCAACGTGGAGCGGAGAGTGTGTTTGTATTTCTTTTGGGAGCAAAGGATGTTGGGAATGGCAAGTGTGGAGCTCATGGGAGGGGTGTGGAACAGGTGGCAGAGAAGGAGTGTCAGGGGTTGAGGGTGGCATGTGTGCAGACACACCCAGTCCTGAGTCACCAAGCAAGGTGATTTGATTCCAAATTGAACAATTGGTTTATTGATCATTACAGAATGTCAGTCTGGTGCTTCCTGCTCCCTCCCCCCTCCATTCCCCTGTTCCAACCATGATTCCCCCCCTCCCTACCCCCTTCCCACTCTCAGTCCACAACGGAGACCCTTATCAGTATCAGGTTTATCATCACACACATATGTCATGAAACTTGTTTTTTTGTAGTATAATACATAAAATTACAACAGTATTGTGCAAAAGGCTTAGGCACCCTTGCTCTTTATATATATATATATATATATATATGTGCCTAAGTCTTTTGCAGAGTCACATAGCTGTAAAATCTCTTAGGTTTTCCCGTTAACCTTGCCTGCCAAATTCACCTCAAGCCTTGTTTTTGTCTCCTGATTTCCCTCATACATGTACTCCTACTGATTCCTTAAGGTTGTTATAGTAATGGGGATAAGCTCCCACTACCTATTAAATGCACCCTATGGTGTGCACCTCAAATAGCCTCTGACAACCAAATCCAGCTCCTAGCCTTCATGAACATGAGAAAATCTGCAGATGCTGAAAATCCAAGCAACTCACACAAAATGCTGGAGGAACTCAGCAGGCCAGGCAACGTCAATGGATAAAAGATCTTGGGCCGAAACATCAGCTGTACTTTTTTCCACAGATGCCGCTTGACCTGCTGTGTTCTTCCAGCATTTTGTGTGTGTTGCCTGGCCTTCACATGCGGCTTAGCTACTAAGCCCAGTGGAATTGCTTCTATTGATGGGAGAAGGGGTAAAGACAGATTACTCACGTCTTAAACCAGTTGATTCAGGCAGATGGGACTCATCAGCCATGGTTGGCAGCTCGTCTAGGAGGAGGAAAACTCTGATCTCAAACCTTTGCTGCTTGCGGCTATACCCACTCATGGGGAAGGCTTCAGGAGTGAACCCCAAGAAAAAATCTGGAGTTGGAGTCCCTAAGGCAGTCCTACATTCATTTGAATGGTGACTGGCAACTCCTGCGATGCATGCTGGGCCAAATTGTACTGGTCTCTGCCGATCATTTGGGTTCATCAGATGTATGGAGAGGGGGAGCTTGCTACATGGGCAACAGCTTGCTCTCCATATTGTACTGCTCAGGTGTGCATATCTAGACAGCAAAGATACAACAACCATTGTTTGACCTTGACCATTGGAGGCCCATGTGTACTCCTATACATCTTATACTCATCGAGGGATTCACTTGATCTCAACTGCTTAAATCTGATATACACCTCTTTGTTTTTCTTGAAGAGAGACTGAGTTTCTCTTAATAACTTAAGTTCCCTAAAGTTTCCAGCCTTGCCTTTCGCCCTAACAAAAACATACTCACCCCTGAATTATTGACATTGCACTTCTAAAAGCCTCCCACTCATTAAGACTTCCCTTAACCTAAGACACCCAAACTGACTGCAGCAATTTCCAACCTAAAGCTTCCAAAATTGGCCCTGTCCTAAGTTAAGATCTTAAGTTGTGGACCAGTCCTATTTTTATCCCTAACTATTTTACAGCTTAAAGTATTATGGTCACTAGTTGCAAAGTGCTTCCACTGATACTTCAGTCAGTTGCCCTAGATCCTTTCCAAAGGAGAGCTCCAGTGTTGTGTCCTCTCTAGTGGGTGCTCTAAAAATTGATTAAGGAGACTTTCTTGGGCATAGCTGACAGATTCCATTCTGCCCAAGCCCTTTGCAATATGGATGACCCAGTCAGTATTATGCTACTACTAATGTTACCCTATTATTCCTATAAATACTTGCAAACTCCGTACACATCACCTCCTCTAATTCCCACTGGCTAATGGGTTCCTGTAGTACAGTGCGATCAAAATGATCATTTCTTTGTGTCTAAGTTCACTGAGCCGCAGTATACCCTCTCTAAGCATTGTTGTTATGTTCTCCCTCAAGAACCACAAGAAGTCCGGGCATCACCTCCAGGAGGTCATCTCACTTGCAAAGTGGCAATTCCAGACTAACAGATAATCACAGAGGGATGCACACAACTGTGGCAGGGCTGGAATGCTTTTACCCCATACAAAACAATGTAAATGGCAATGAAGTTTCACTCCCAGATGAGCTCAATGCCTTTTATGTTCATCTTGACTAACAGAACATGGGGGCACCTTCACAAAACCCGCACAGCGTCCGTGACCCTGTGATCTCAGTCTTTGAGGCCGATGTGAGAGCATGCTTCAGCAGGCATCTGGTCCGGGCCAAGTACTGAATATCTGTGCTGACTAACAGGCTAGAGAGTTTTTGGACATCTTTAAACTTTTGCTTCAACAGTCTGTGCTACCCACATGCTTCAAACAGGCATAAATCTTACTAGTTCCCACGGTAAACTTCTTCACTGATTATTGAACAATACACTCACATCCACCATGACGAAGTGCTTTGAGAGTTTGATCATAAAGCGTATCAACTCCTGCCTGAGGAGAGATCTGGATCCACTCTAATTTGCCCACTATCACAATAGATCAGCAGCAGATGGCAGATGTCATTTCATTGCTTCTTCGCTCAACTCTGAAACACCTGGAGAATGAGGATGCATATGTCATGATGCAGCAGCAGTCAACACCATCAGTCCCTTGAAACTCATCACTAAGTTCCTAGGCATGGGCCTTGGTACCTCTCTGTGCAACTGGACCCTCGATTTCCTAAATGGCAGACCCCAGTTAGTCTGAATTGGCAACATCTCCTCATTCAACATCAGCACAGGACTGTAGCTTAGCCCCCTGCTCTAATTATTTTATACATATGGATACAACCTGGTCCATCCCAGGCAAGGTCTTCCCCATGATTGAGTATTTTTATATGGAGTGCAGCCACTAGAAACCAGCATTTAAAGTTAAAGACCCCCATCATCCAGGCCATGCCCTCTTCTTGCTACTATCATTGGGCATGAGGTACAGGAACCTTCAGGTCCCACACCACCAGATGCAGGAACAGTTATTACCTGAGAGCCCATCAGGCTTCCGATCTGGCATGGATAGTTTTATTCACCATTACTCTGAAGGAATTCTACAACCTACTGACTCGATTTCAAGGACTCTTTGCACTCATGTTCTCAGTATTAACTTCTTCCTAGGCACTGAGTTTAACTGGAAATCATCATTTATGAGCATGTAACATTGATCTAGTGGTTCAACATCATCTTGCTATTGACATACTGCTATTTATAAAGATTTGAACTGCATGATCCAAATCCATTCAAGGTTCATCTGTGAAATAGGAAGAAACTTAAGGCTTCAGCTTGATGACCTTGCATCGCAATCTTAACTCTGCAGATGCTGCCTGCTGATTATTTCTGGAATTTTAAGCTTTTATTTTGGGTTTCTAACATCTGTAGTATTGTATGTTGCTTTTGGACCATTCCAGTTCAATATTCCATGAGTCTCAAAAGTTGCTGGGATTATATTGCAAAATGTGCACATCTAGTACCCCCATAGGGAACAGGAGCAAATGATCTGTTATTCACAACCTACCTTAGAACTCACTGATAACAGGGATTGATGAAAGTAGAGAAGATTACTGATTTCAAAGGAAAGTTGGAAAGATGTTTGAGTGAAATAAACTTGCTGGACTATAGAATAAGTGAACATAACTGATTGAATTGCTCTACAGCGAGTCAAAATGAACTGATGAGCTTTCCTGGGCTGTAGGACTCCATAATTCTCTCTTGAAAATGCGAGAACATTTATTATAGGCATCTACATAACCATTGTTCTGTTATAGTTCAAAGATCAGTGTAAAAGAGGTTTATAAATAGAAATGTTCAGCATTTCTTGCTGATAAGTGTATATGCATATTTTCTTTCCTCATTTTCCACTTTCCCCTTCCACCCAGAATCTGCAACTTACTGTCTGTCATGCCACTGACACTTCTCTGGCAGTGTTCAAGGCTTCCTCCATCATGTCTGTAACTTCCTCTCAGTTTTCACATCTTGTCAGTCATGTAAGTCCCAGGTGGAGACCAAGAAATATCATTGCGCTCAGATGTAGAAGGATTCTTCATTGCTGTTTCTGTAACAATTTTGGCTTACCAGCCCTGAACTAAACCCCTGAACCTTGAGGACTGATTATCCATTCTTAGTTTGGCCTCTACCCTTTGACCTGTTTGTCAAGGGTGACGCTACCGAGAGCCAAAGCTCTGACTGCAGCTAACAGAACTCTTCAAGTCACTGAACCATGCAAACCTCCAAACCATGACAAGGTTGTGGTCCTCTTGGAAGAGAGTCTGCAAGTTCTACTACATTCCTCTTGCCCTTTCTAGCATCTTCTTTTACTCTGATCCTAATGCTTCCTTACTCTTCTCATTCCCCTTTGCTCATTCCCTTTTTACTTTCTCCCCAATAAGCAGATGACAAACTAAAGTTTAAAAAAAGACTTAGGAATTACTTGCGTAAGTGTAGCGCATATAAATAGTAAAAACCACATAAGCCGCATGATAAAGACAAAAAACAGAGCAGCAGTGAAATGATCCAAATTAGAGAAATGGCTAACGTGTAATCCAAGCAAATTGGATCAATTTGCCCGTAACACCAGGATGAGTGAAATAACCTTGAATTTGAAATGACTATAAACAGCCATGAGGAAATAGTCATCAACTTGAAAAGAATCAAATAACCAGGAATGCTAAAACCATGAATTAAACAAGCTGAGTTGAATCATGACACAAACAAAAATAAACAGGGAATATTGTAGTGGGTCTGTATTGGAGTAGGTTTCCAGTGTGGTTCCTGGTCATAAATCTATCATTGTGAATCTGTCAACAATTGTAGAAATTTCCTGTAGTGGGTGGGAAGGGCAAATACACCTGATTACATTTTAAATGGCTGAATGGATCAGTGAACAGCAAATGGGGTTCAGCTAAAACAGAGGGAACAAACAGCTTTAAGCTGTCAAGACAGACAAAGAGGAGTTAATCACGGCTCCATGAATAGCAGTGGAAAGAAATATGATCATGGCAATGTTCTGATTCACAGTGAGATATTAATTCATATTAAAGCTCACAAGAATTGTCATGATGGATGCAGAAAATTATCTCAAACATTGTAAATAGGACTAAGTTAGGCAGTCTCTGTTAAAAGACACAGACACCGCAATGTCTGTTTCATTCACCACTATCGTTCCTTATTTAAGCCATATGATAGCTTTCTGATGCCTGATAATTAACATGATCACTCTTGAGAGGCTGTTTATGATTGTAGAGGACTCAGAAATGTGAGTGCCCGGCATCAGTGAAAGTCAAGTGGCACCATTTTAATCTAACATACGTCTTCTAAAGATGAGCTACTATGCATGCTCAAACTGCTGCCCATTTGTGTCTGGATATCAATGTTCCAAGTGGCTTAAAGGGTTTCAGCTGATCCAACTAATTATTAGAATAATGCACACAAAATGCTGCAGGAACTCAGCAGATCAGGCAGCATCTATGGAAGACAGACAATGTTTTGGGCCAAGATCCTCATCAGATTTGCTAAGGTGCTAGACTAAGAGAATGACAATATTTCTGTGAAATGTAGATCTACTATTGCCTCTGAAAGTAATGTTTCTGATTCTGCTACAGAGTGTCCACCAAAACTCTGGAGAGACGCGAGACTGCAGATGCTGGAATCTCATCAACAAGGGAGGTGATAAATGGAACCAGATAAGGTCGGAATGATTGGCAGATGGTACCAGATGTGGCAGGGAATAGGAAGTTTAGTACAACACACACAAAATGCTGGTGGAACACAGCAGGCCAGGCAGCATCTATAAGCAGAAGCACTGTCGACGTTTCGGGCCAAGACACTTCGTCAGGACTAACTGAAAAGGAAGTTTAGTAGGTAGTTTTGTGACAGTGGGGAGGGAAGCAAAACTGGGTGATTTGGGGGCTGGGAAGGGAGAGGAAATTGGCAAATTTGGTTGAGAGAGTCAGATTGGATCAGGAGAGAGAATGGAACACAAGGAGTGTGGGTTACCTGAAATTGGACAGCACAAGTGCAAATAATGTGCCTGTACTAATCAAACTCACTCCGAAGCTCAGTCCTCTAGACGGAGAGTTGCTCACTGTTGTTTTCAAGGGAATCTGCAATATCACCCAATGAAAGTCAATAGCCTTCCACCAGTTAAGCTAGGCTAGTACTATGCTGGCCAGTAACTCAGACAAGATACATAGATGACAAGCCATGAAGGTAATACAAGGATGATGAAATTATGCTTTTTATGCAATGTGGAATGCTGAGATATACATTTAGTGTGCAATAAACATTTATTGTAACCCAGCGATGCTGTGCTGGTCAGCAATTGAGGGAAGGTACTTTACAGGAGGGTTGGTGAATAGAGAAGAAACCTTGGGATTAGTAGTGTTGTGCGTGGATGAGATGTTCACAGGCAGCCCAATCAGAGAAGATGTCTATGTTTCCTCCTCTTTTCCTTCTCTTCATCCTGAGGATCACTGCTCCTCAGCAGAAGGTGGAGTAGGATGAAGAAAAGAAGCTGCTGTATCCAAGAGCTGTGAGGTTATGTAGGTTTCATGAATCTTAACACCCATGTACTGGCAAGCTCTGAGCAACCAAACTCATGCACAGTTGTTTGTGCAAGCAGCGTAGTTTTAGAGTGGCAGCTGAGCTTTTGCGAGGTGTCCATAGATGCTTCTCACGCCATTCGGGGATGCTTTGATGATGGCTGAAATGCACGTGTCGCAGCAGACAGGTACCGATGCACAGAACCTGGCACTGAGCTACATGATTTGCTGATTATACATGTTTTCCAGCTGAGGAAATGTAATCACCCTTGGTTATGGTAGCGAAAAGATGATATGCAATATAATCCAGATAATTGGGGCACATCAGGACCAATATATTTTGGCCCATTTAAGTAGCTGCCCCAATTAGCCAAAACTTCATGGAAATAGTTATAAAGGTATTAAAAAAGACAAACTACAATTTAACCGAGTTGTAAGTTATGCATTTAAATGAAATAGAGAACATACGGAACAAATTATAACACTACCAGTACTACTGATGGTTGTCCGTCATGTCAGATGATGACAAGAAACCTGTGCAGGGGAGTTTTTAAAAGTAGAAAAGCCATTGCACTGGGACAGTTCCACTCTTTTGACTTTGGAAATCTGGGTCCGGAGGTATGAGTGGACAGCACAGCTTGGGTCTTTCCTGGTCGCAGTGGGTGACCGTGACCTCTTCTGTGCCTTATCATGCCCCTCACTGTCCAAACAATGCTGTAGAACCACCTTCCAGGCTGTTGGATCTCCCTGTAGATCTCATCCATCCACTCAGTCTGTCAGAGCTGTCTTTTGCATGCTAGGACAAGTATGTCCCTACCTCATCAGAGTATGAGACCCACCGGCTACCCTCATGCAGCTTAGCCCATCTGTTGAAGCGGTGTACCGGGGTGTGGCTGCTGTCACATGCAAACTTGCAGCCACAGGTGAGAGCTGAGTGTTGGGTGGGAACCAAACCTAATATTCCAAGTGATTGTGGATACCTTCAATTTCTTCATAATTCCTAACTTGTTGAATTAGTGAAATCATTTTGTTTACATTCCTGGCTGTTTCTGGCATCTCCGTGTCTCAATGCTTGAAACTGCAGTGAGCTAAACAGTTCTGAATTGTCTTACTGCTTATTTTTCACAAACTAGCAGTGACATAGATCACTGCTTTTTGAGCACAAACACGTACAACTGATGCTCTTTTAAAAACTGTTCACTCTAAGCATGGTGTAGCATCTAACAACCACACAAGCGCGTGCATCTGACTCTGGTCGGAAACTGCTCGGCAGAACAGTCCCAATTAAGCAGCATAGTGACCCAAATAAACAAAGGGAATCCTGACTAGTTTCTTGATTTGCTTTGGTTCTTTAAAAGTTGTCCCAAATAACTGGCTGCCCTGATTAATTGATGGCCCAATTAACTGGAATCCACCAAATGTGCAATTAATGGTAGCCAGAAGGATTGGCAAAATGGAATAGTAATGTGTGTTTTTCATCCATTGTTCTCTGATTAAAAGAGACTTGACTGTAATCAGTTCTCTTTGAGAAGAGAGCTTTGGTGACTTCCCTTACATAGCATAGAAGAGATTGCACATATCACCAATTCCAGTCCATCTGACACATAAAGTTAAAAAGGTATAGTCACCAGCATTGGAGTCTTTGCTCTGCTTGAAAATTATATTTATGAGTGTACCAATGGCAGATTACAGCAGTGTCAGCCCTAGAAACTGCTCATTTCCCCCTCTTGTTCCATCCTTATTCCCTTTTACAACATGCTAAATTGATGAATTGGTTCAGTATTGTTATATGTTCTAATTCCAATGAAAAACCTAATTTGCATTCAGTCCATACAGATCAATCCATTGCAATGGTGCACAGAGGTAGTACAAGGTAAAAACAATACAAGGGTGCAGAATAAAGTGTTTGGCCCGGGAGAAAGGCAGAAGGTTGGGGCTGAGAAGAAAGTTTCAGCCATGATGAAATAGTGGAGCAGACTTGATGGGCAAAATGGCCTAATTCCGCTCCTATATCTTATGGCCTTAAAGCACAGAAAGAGCAGTGCAGATAGACATTAAGGTACAAATTCGTAATGAGGTAGATTATGAGGTCAAGAATCCATTTTATCATTCTAAGGATCAAAGTTGTCTTCAAGCCTAATAGTTTTTTTACAGGCTTTATGATTTTCAGCCTGATTGGAGGGGGCAAAGAGAGAATGGCCACAATGGATGAGAACTTTGATTGTGTTGGCTACTCTATCAAGGCAGTGAAAAGTGAAGACCAAATCCACGGAGGGGAGGCTGGTTTCTGTGATGTGCAGAGCTGTGTTCATCACCTTGATTAGGGGAATGACAAAGTTTAAGGGGAGTACTTCAATGTGCATTCATGACTGGTGTATGAAGTCTTGAAGCTATGTTAGATTTCTCAGCATCTGCCCTGCCACACTCTGTAGACTTAAGCAACTTTAAAGAACACTAGAAAGCACAGATATTAGTACAATCTTAAGCAACACCAGGCGGAAATCATGCAAAATTAATCTGCAGTTTTATAACTGTCCCTTTTGAGAGCAGAATGCTGAGCTCCAAAGTGGCAACACTGGCATCAAATCAGCAAATTGATGTCATGGTCAGCCTAGTGCGCTGATGAGTGTCAGCTGCACATATGCTAACACTTGTATAAGTATAATATCTGGCACGATTCACATCACAACTATGTGCACATGTTGAACATTTTTTTTACCCAAAATTGCACATGTGGGCTCAAAACTGTGCATGCTACAGAGCAGAGTTTAAAATTTTTTATTGGTATTCTTGTAGGATCTGTAGACCCGAGAGCCAACTTTCCTATCCAGGAGCAACTACATGGAATCATAGAATCAAAGAACGTTTAAGACAGAAGGAAGTCATATAGCCCATTACTTCTGCGCTAATCGATGAAGATTTACCCAGCTTAATCCTGCCAATTCAGTCCTTTGTCCTGCAGGGCACAGCTCTTCGACGACACATGTATTTCTGAACTGGGGAGGAGATACCCACATTATATGTTTTAAGAACAGCTTATTCCCCTCCGTCATCAGATTTATGAACACCACCTCATTATTCGTCTTTTGCACTATTTTTGTAACATAGCAATTTTTTCTTTGCAGTATACTGCTGCTGCAAAACAACAAATTCCATGCCACATGTGAGTGGTAATAAACCGGACTGTGATTCACATCTACCGTCCTGTCAGGCAGTGAGTTTCAGAGCCTTTCTATTAGATTTCATTGGATCCTGGGCAATTCTCAACTTTTGGTTTGCACATTGGTGCCAAGACTGACGTCAAGGATTGAGCTGCTCAACCCAGTGCAAGCTCATCAGGCAGGTCCACCCAAATGTATTGGAGCCAAACTCCATTGATTTAAATGCTCACTTAGCAGAAATAGTTAGGATAGTTGGAAATAGCAGCAATTGCTCTGAAAATAATGGCAAAATAGACTATTATGCTTTCCCAGCCTGGGACTCACCATTATATTGGGAAATATTTTAGTTTGCAAAATAGAAGGACAATAGGTTGAACCTTACCAACCACATACAGGACAGACTCTTTTCTATTGAAACAAGGGAAGTAACTGAATAAAGAACCATGCTCGCAAAAATGTGTTTTTCATTCTGTTAACACAACTAAAATTCACTTCATTTCCTCCTCAATGTGTTTTTGTTTTCCCTGTCATTGTTTGGATTTTATACATACAATGAAGTGTTGGCTCTTTTTGCTTAACTTGAAGAAGGTGCCCACAATGAGGAAATAAGGGGTTTGTCATGGAATAAAAAGAGAAAATGCTGGAAAAAACTCAATATGCCAGGCAGCATTTGTGGAATTGGATTTGGTTGAAGAAACCAGCTGATTTTCAGCAAAACAAGTTTTATTTTTGCTTTCATTTACAAAGTAATGGGGACGGGAGAGGTTTTGGGGATTGGAGGGTTGTAGATGTTGTTCCCTTATTCAAGAAAGGGAGTAGAGATAATCCAGGAAATTATAGACCAGTGAGTCTTACTTCAGTGGTTGGTAAGTTGATGGAGAAGATCCTGAGAGGCAGGATTAATGAACATTTGGAGGGACATAATATGACCGGGAAAAGTCAACATGGCTTTGTCAAAAGCAGGTCGTGCTTTATGAGTCTGATTGAATTTTTTGAGGATGTGACTAAACACATTGATGAACACCTTGCTTTGTGGATCTGGTACTGGCTTGCCCACAGAAGGCAAAGAATGGTTGTAGATGGGTCATATTCTGCATGGAGGTTGGTGACCAGTGGTGTGCCACAGGGATCTGTCCTGGGACCCCTTGTCTTCGTGATTTTTATAAATGACCTGGATGAGGAAGTGGAGGGATATGTTAGTAAATTTGCTGATGAAACAAAGGTTGAAGGTGTTGTGGATAGTGTGGAGGGCTGTCAGAGGTTACAGTGGGACATTGATAGGATGCAAAACTGGGCTGAGAAGTGGCAAATGGAGTTCAACCCAGGTAAGTGTGAGGTGATTCATTTTGGTAGGTCAAATATGATGGCAGAATATAGTATTAATGGTAAGACTCTTGGCAGTGTGGAGGATCTGGGAGTACTGTGCTCAATTCTGGTCGCCTCACTACAGGAAGGATGTGGAAACCATAGAAAGGGTGCAGAGGAGATTTACAAGGATGTTGCCTGGATTGGGGAGCATTCCTTACAAGAATAGGTTGAGTGAACTTGGCCTTTTCTCCTTGGAGTGATGGAGGATGAGAGGTGACCTGATGGAGTTGTATAAGATGATGAGAGGCATTGATTGTGTGGATAGTCAGAGGCTTTTTCCCAGGGCTGAAATGGCTAACATGAGAGGGCACTGATTTAAGGTGTTTGGAAGTAGGTATGGAGGGGATGTCAGGGGTAAGCTTTTTACGCAGAGTGGTGAGTGCGTGGAATGGGCTGCCGGCAACGGCGGTGGAGGCGGATACAATACGGTCTTTTAAGAGGCTCCTGGACAGGTACATGGAGCTTAGAAAAATAGAGGGCTATTGGTAAGCATAGATAATTTCTAAAGTAAGTACCTGTTCGGTACAGCATTGTGGGCTGAAGGGCCTGTATTGTGCTGTAGGTTTTCTATGTTTCTATATTTCTAAAGTGGAATTTCTCTTTTCTGAATTTGGTTTCTGTCAGGTTTTAATTCTGCAGGAGTTCTGGCATTTTGCAACAGAAATGGCTTGAAGCTTGTCATTGAAGAAAGGAGATAATTTTAATCCTTACCGGATTTTCCAATTCCTCATTCCCATCTCCAAATCCACCTGATTGCTGACTCCCCTGAATTTTTCAACTGGGGAAACTTCATTTGTCTTCATCCATGTTCATGGAATTTCCACGTCCTTTTTCAATGTTCAGCTATTTCTGAACCCAACAAATCCTTTATCCCAAATTCTCCACTGGTTCATCTCTTCCATTTTCCTAACTCTGACAATTTCTCATTAGAAGTTCTCTGTTTCTGACCCCACGAACCTTATCTTTGGCTGTCCGTGCAACTGCAGCCTTTAAGCACCATGACAATTTCTTTTCTTCACAGATTCGTCCCATCTCCAACTTTTAATTATAATCCACATGAAGGGTGTTAACCGACAGTCCATTTCCCTCCAAGACTGTTGTCTCACCCACTGAGTTTCTTTAGTAGTTTTTATTTGCTCCAAATCCAGCATTAGCAGCCTCATGTCTTCACATTCTCCCTTTCTGAAAACCTTGTGATCTCCAAGTCATCCCACAATCCTCAAGTTTACATATCACCCCTTCTTCATTAAATACTGATGCTACTATTAAATGCCTGTGACTTCCGACTGCGTGAAAGAAACATTGCAGTAACCAACAAGAAGGCAAGCTGCAAACCGGTTAAGAAATTCAATGTGAAAAAACATTGAACTTTTACAGGATGCCTGGTTTACCAGAAAGCTTCCCCTATTCTCGTCAAACACAAGAGATTCTGCAGATGCTGAAAATCTTGAGTGACACACACAAGATGCTGGAGGAAGTCAGCAAGTCAGGCAGCATCCATGGAAGGGAATTAAAAGTTTGGGCCGAAATCCTTCATCAGGACTGGAAAAAAAGGGGGATGAAGCCAGAATAACGGTGGGGGAGGAGAAGGAGAATAAGTAGGCAGCTGATAGGTAAAACCAGTTGAGAGGGAGTAAAGTAAGCTGCTAAGAGGTGAGAAGTGGAAAAAAATAAAGGGCTGAAGAAGGAATCTGAAAGGAGAGGACAGTGGACCGTGGAAAGGGGACAAGAAGGGGCACTAGAGGGATGTGATGGGCAGATGATAAGTAGAAAAGCAAGAAGGGAACTACAAACGTAGAATGGGCAATGGAAAAAGAGAGAAGGGGCAAAAATTACCTGAAGCTAAAGAAATCGAAGTTCATGTCATCAGGTTGGAGGCTACCCAGATGTAATATGAAGTGTTGCTCCCCCAACCTGAGTGTGACCTCACTGTAGTAGTACAGGAGACCATGGACTGACATGTCAGATTGGTGGGGAGGGATGAATGGACAAGGGACTCGTGCAAAAATTGATCCCTATGGAAAGTAGAGAGTGGGGGATGAGGAAAGATGCACTTCGTGGTAGGATCCTGTTCTTACTTCATGCCCACTCCCCCACTCACCCTCCTTCCCCCCACATCTGATTTCACTTATCATCTGCCAGTATGCACTCTTCCCCCTCTCCACACCTTCTTATTCTGGCTCCTGTTTCCTTCCTTTCCTGTCTTGATGAAGGGTTTAGGCCCAAAACGTCGACTGTTCATTTCCCTCTGAACCTGCTGAGCCTACTGGCATTTTCTTGTCTTTTTTTTCATATAATTAACCATCAATAAGTGATTTCCAATTGCAAACAAATTGAAGGGTTTTAGGGTTATTGCTACAAATGGGGGAAGACATGGTCACCTACACAAATTAGAAACCTAAAAAGACATACTTTGTGCAGAAAATTTCTTTGGAGTAACAGGTGAATCTTTACTCCTGTCTCTTATTATAATGATGAATGTCAGTACTATAACTAGAACATGTTGAGGACACCTATTCCCTTTAACCAAAAGTGAGACAAATATTCAGAATTAAAGAAAGCATTTTTACCAAAATATAGTCCCATTATATAGCCCCTTGAATTGAAAGCGAAGAACTAGATCAGAACAACAAATGTGCCAGAGTCACTTGATAGCATTGAATGTGGCACAATAAATCAGAATAGTTTATTTTCCCTTCACATGGACCCCTAAACTTTATGAACATCCTTTTGATAACCACTGCTATTTAAATACATGAAAACTTTTAACGTGAAATCATCTCCAAATAGCATTCATCTCTTCTGACCTTTCTACCTTCACAAACAAAATAATGTTGCCAGAGTATTTTTCATAGCAACAGTCCTCTTTCTTTATCAGAAAACTTGCCATCTGTCCATACTCAGACAATTAAGTTCTGCCTTTAGTTTCCATTGGCTTAAGTTGGTTTGAAGCTGGCTGATATGAAGAGGAAGTAAAACATCCTCATCTGGCAGACAGGTAGCAAATTAATTCCCAGGAGACTCATTAGTGGATTAGTGCTTGTCAGCATCTGCTTAATAAGAGATATATGACCTTAAAATGGTCTATCTTTACAATAGCTCGATTTATTTATATTCCAAAGTGGCAAAGTTGAAAAGAAGCAACACACACAAAATGCTGGAGGAACTCAGCAGGCTAGGCAGCTCCTACAGAAAAGACTAAACAGCCGACGTTTATGGCCGAGACCCTTCATTAGGACTGAAGAAAAACCATGAGAAGTTAGAGTTCTCTTGTTTTTGAAGTTAAAAAGTAACTGGAGCTTACATGACTTGTGTGTCCACAGACTTAGACGTGTTTTGGAAATAGGATGGGTGCAATCCCAAAATGGTGTAAGATGCCCAAATACCAAGTTCCCAGTCAAGGTGAGATCATCTCTATCTTCCCAAGGCCCACCGCTGACCAATATCACCGTACTGAGGAGTGGGTTCCATGGAGTGAACATCTGCAATAGTCAGTTTTAGTCCAACCTTGTCATTGGCACGACCAACAAAGTTCATCAGTACCGTTACTTCCTCGGGAGAAATTTGGCACGACACCTTTGACCCTCACCAATTGTTATAGATGCATCGTTGAAGGCATTCTATCCAGATACATCAAGGTTTGGTATGGGAAATGCTCTGCCCACAATCGCAAGAAACTGCAGAGTTGTGGACACATCTCAGTCCATCACAGAAACCAGACCTGCATCTTTGACCTTTGTTATTACTTCTCATTTCCTTGGTAATGCAGCCAGCATAATCAAAGATTATGCCCACCTACATTGTCTCTTTGTCAACCCCTCCCCACCCCATTGTTCAGAAAATAAAAAAGTCTGAAAGCATGTCCTATTAGGCTCAAGGTCAGTTTCTATGCCACTGTTATAAGGCTATTAAATTGCTCCCAAGTACAATAAGTGAGCACTTGACCTCAGAATCTATCGCATTGTGACCTTGCACCTTATTGTCCATCTGCACTACATTTTCTCCAACCATCAGTTTGCACTTTGTTATTTGTCTTACCCCAAAGAACTATTGTAATTAATTGATCTGTGTGAACACTACGTAAAACAAGTTTTGCACTGTACCTTGGTGCACGTGATAATACTAAGCCAACTTACTACATGTGGTGAGAGAAATGGAGTTACCATTTCATCAGAATGCAAAATTTTAAGATGTACTAGGAAGGACATAGAAGCAGATAGGGAGAAAGAATAAAAGTGTAGGTCTATGATACAAAGGCAGAAAGAATTAAACTAATGAATAAAAGGGATATTTTTATATGTTTGGGGAATTTAGTCATTCCTGGCAAGGACTGCATTTATTACCTATTTTAATGCCCTTGAACTGAATGGCACATTGTATATCTCAGGATAGAGGGGTCTCCATTCAAAACAGAGATGTGGAGAAATTTTGTTAGCCAGAGGGTGGTGAATTTGTGGAATTTATTACCACAGGCAGCTGTGGAGGCCAGGTCATTGGGTGTACTTACGGCAGAGCTGAGTAGGTTCCTGATTGGACACGGCACCAAAGGGTAATGGAACAAATGATCATCATACAGTAATGGAACATGCCAGCACACTTTCCATCACATATCTATAGGGGGTTGCCAAGGTTTTTGATGACATGCCGAATTTCTGCAGATTCCTGAAGAAATAAGCTGTCGTGCTTTCTTAGCAATTATATTTACATGATGGGTCCAGGATCGGTCTTCTGAGATAGTGGTACCCAGGAATTTAAAGTTACTGACCCTCCCCACCTCTGATCCTCTGATGATTACTGGCTCATGGACCTCTAGTTTCTCTCTCCTGAAGTCTACAATCAGTTCCTTGTTCTTACTGACATTGAGGGAGAGTTTGTTGCTATTACAAACACTCAACCAAGTTTTCAGTCTCCCTCTATATGCTGAAATGCAAGATCAGAGTGCAAGCTTAAATGGGGTGAGTAAGGGAAGCTCTTTTACAAAGAGAGTGGTGGGTGCCTGCGGTAGTGGTGGAGAAAATTAAGAGGCTCTTTGATAGGTGCACAAATATGCAGAAAATGGAAGGCTATCGACATTGTGTAGGCAGAAGTGGTTGTTTAATTGGGCATTTTATTACTAATTTAATTAATTTAGCACGACATTGTGGGCCAAAAGGCCTGGCAGTACTGACGTATTTTCTATGTTCTAATGACATAACTCAGGAGGCACAAGAAATTACAGATGCTGGAATATGGAGCAAAGCATAAAATGGTGGAGGAAATCAACAGGTAAGGCAGTATTTGTGGAGGGAGATGGGAAAGTTCATGTTTCAGTTGAGTCCTCTCACCAGTTTAGAACCTAAACTTTAGATGAAGGGTCTGAACCCAAAATGTCAATTGTCCATTTTCATTCCCAGATACTGTTTGGTCTATTGAGCATCCTGTTTTCTCTTTGGTTAGTTAAACCAAATCAATCTCAACCAAATGGTATGGATTTGGAGTCACTTCCATACCAGACTGGGTATTGGTGCAGATATCCTGCAGTCAGGTGGGTGGTTTTTGCAGTGAGCGTTACCAAGAAACTTTAATTTCCAAAATCTGGATAATTAGTTTTTAATTTTTAGTCCAGGCCTCTAGATTACTCATAACTTGAGTATTGATCCACAACTATGCCCATTATTATATTAAGTCACAGGGAAGATGTCACCTGCGTAAAACATTCCTTCAGTCAACGTCTTCTGAATAGGTCATGAAACCATATATTTCGCTTCTTTTGTGTCTTTTACGTTTGTTTTTTATCGTGGATCTGATTCTGGAACTGTTAGAGCCTGTGATTTGGTGTTTGGAGATCGTTTGAGTGTTCCAGCGCTCTGCAGAGTCTGAGAGGATTTTGGGAGACAGAGAGAGTGTGCTCGAACCTTGTCGTGAGCAAGCTGCCGGACAGGGTGCGAGTTAAAGTTTCCATTGTTGGTCGATCAAAGCGATGAGGGAGATTGAAACATAGAGGTGAATGCAGAAGGTCAGCGGTGGCTGCCTGCATTTTGATCTCTGTTACACGACTGGAGAGGGGAGTGCCTGCTGCTGTACCTAGAGTACATTACCCAGGATTTCTACATTTCCGGTATGGACTTGAACTATAGACTTTTTTCCTTGTTTTATAGTTTTATATTCTGTGCTTTTTGCCTGATCTTTCTTGTCTTTTTTGTGTAGGGAGGAGGGATTTGGGGGTTGATGTGCTTGTTACGTTTTTGTTCATTTTTTGTGTGGGGAGGGGGATTTGGGGCTTGATGATCATGCTGCCTTACTTTTCTTTTTTGGTTCCATGGCTACCCAGAGAAGAAGAATTTCAGAGTTGTATACTTTGATAATAAGTTAACCTTTGAACTTTTGTAAAAGTGAGAGGGAATTGGACAAATAAGAAATACAGAACATGACCAGAACATATGTGTCAGTGTAGCTATCTCAGTTTTACATCTGTCACAATATCTATCACAACGTTGGGAAATATTTTAGAAAGTCTCTCCTTCGTCAAATGGTAACGATGTACAATTTTAAACTGAATCAGTGAATGACTAGCACAGATCGAAGAAGAATTAACCAACTTCAGAATCCACATTCAATCCTCCCATATAAAAGTCAAATTGAGTTCCTTCTCCCAGTCCTGTCTAATCTTAAGTCAAGGACGCTTATCCCATTGTAATAATAAATTCTTCCAATAGAACCTTTCAATGAAGGGTTCATGTTCATAATAGTATCTAAGAAGTCAGCCTCCAATATGGAAGGAAAATTACTTAAATATTTTTGTAAAAAATGTCTAACTTGAAGATATTGTAAAAAGTGTGAATATGAGAGAGAATACTTATCGACTAATTGTTCAAAAGACATCAATATGCCTTCTTTAAATAAATCCAAAAAAGAATTAATATCTTTATTTTTCCAAAGTAAAAAAATTGAATCACTCCAAGAAGGTTTAAAAAAGTAATTACGATAAATTATACTACAAAGTTTAAATTTTTTAAGATTAAAAAAATTACGGAACTGGATCCAAATTTATAGAGTGCTTAACCACAGGATATAAGTTTAAATTAGCAACTTTAGCTAATTGTATAGGTAGAGCAACTCCTAATAACAAAATTAAATAAAACTGTTTCACAGCTCTCAGTCTACCTAAATTGGCAGATCATTCCTATCACCCCAATATAACCAAAAGGACATATACCGCAAATGAACAGCCCAAGAATACATTCTTAGATTAGGCAAAGCGAGACCTCCGTCCTTTTTCAAATTTTGCAAATGACATTTACCAATTCTTGAAGAAATACAGAAGAAAGGACAACAAGAGACAAATTGAAATAGCAGAATCAAAGATATAGCATGAAAGACTCCCCACTTTCTCTACATTTTAAACTCTCTCTGACCATGATGAGGTAATGAGAAGACTAACTACTCATTTCTTGGAGATTAAGATAGATTTGAGAATGATCTCTTTGGAATATATAAAACGCTCAAACATTTGACAGTGTGGATTCCAGGTGAATGTTCCTCCTAGCTGGGAAGTTCAGAACAGTTATAATCTCAGATTAAATAATCAGACATTTAGAAGGAGAGGTTAACTGCCATGGCATCAAGGCAATATAAATTAAGAGCGTAAGCCTCAGATCTGAAAACCAGGCATCAATGAGAATCAAGGGGAAAATTATGCACTAACAAGAGCTACAGTTTACAAATGATTGCAGGCCCTCATTGCAGAAGTTCTTCAGGACAGTGACCAAGGCCCAGGCATTTTCAGCTACTTCATCGATGGCCTTTACATCATAGTGTCATAGGCAGGATTGTACAATGTTCAGTTCCACAATAACATAGAAAATAAAGTATTCCATGCAACAAAGAATGAAGATACTCAGAATGGACTGAGAAGGGCTGTGTAGATTTTATACCATATGTACTATCCCCACCAAGGGAGCATCCTACCTTTGACTTCCAAAGAAAGCATCATTGTGAGTTCCTTAGCTTCAATACCAATGACCAAAAGCCTTAAATTACTAAACTCAGCGATGAAAAGTTATGAAGTACAGTATCTGAAGTGTATCAAGTTATGAGTACTTGGAAATTCAATTTCAATGGACAAAATATCAAGAAGTTGACTCTATCTATACCCCACATAATTTTCACATTAAACCGTATTACCCTTATTCTGAATTAAAGTAATTTCTATTCTATCTCACAATCTGGGACCAATAACATTCATTTTTGTTCATAGTCTTTTCCAAGAGACTTTCTGCAGATATAACCTGACCATTTCAATTCACTTTTTCTAGACTGAGACAGTATACAGTATAAATTTGAAGCTATGCGTGAATATTAAACCACAGAATCTCTTTAGGTATTCTATTTGAACAAAGAAGTGCTGGTTATCAGTGTTTGGCTGTTTGAGAAATTAGGTAAGATAATGGTGCTAAAATAGTAACTTAAATCTAACAATATAATAGAGATTCAAGCCAGGAAACAGATCATAAACTGATATTTAACAAAAGCATATGGACACACCACCCTGTTTTCGATATTATCCTGCACTAAAGTAATGCACTGTTCATAATAATATGTGCATGAAATGTTTCTGTTCATGATTTCAATCAAAACCTTAATTTGTTTATTTTAAATGGATTAAAGCATTACTTGACACAGTGGAGAGAGGACTTCCTTACAAAGGTATTTAAAATTTATATAGATTAACTATGATGGAGTAATAGTCTAAGTTTCTCCCCTGTCATCAGCAGTATTTACTCCGTCCATTTTAAAACTGCTTTAGCATGAAAAATGAAGTTTATGAGGGTTAGCATTGTAAAGGGTGAACAGCTTGAAGTTCCTGGTGTTAACATTTCAGAGGATTCATTTTGGGTCCAACACATTGGTGCAATTATGAAGAAGCCACATCGGCAGCGATGTCTCAATGGGAGCTTGAGGAAATTGGGTACGTCACTAAGACTCTAGCAAATTTGTACTGATGTACAATAGAGAGCATTCTGACTGGTTGCTTCATTGGTATACAGGCTACAATGAGCAGGATTGAAAGGGGTTGTAGACCCAGCCAGCACCATCATATGTAGAATTTTACGCACCAATAAGGATATTTTCAAAAGGTGGTGCTTCAAGAAGGTGGCTCCCATCATCAAAGACCTTCACCATCCAACCATGTCCTCTTCTGGGGAGGAGGTACGGGAGGCTGAATGTTTTAGGAACAGCTTCTTCCATCCCATAGATCTCTGAACTGTCATGAACACTAGCTCACTGTTCCACTTCTGCACTGTTTATTTACTGACTATATCTTAAAGCAAATTTTATGTCTTGTATTGTTCTGCTGCCACAATACATGAAATTTCACACACGTTAATAAACCTGACTCTCATTCTAACAACACATGGAACAAAAGCTGAAAATGCTAGTGAGATACTGCTTTATTTGTAGCAAGAACTGAGTTGTAAACATTTGGTGTGCAGGTTTATTAAAGATAGTGAAAATAGGATGAATTCAAATTCAAACACAATACAAACAGAAGGAAGGAAGAAAACAGAAATGAACATAAACACACGGGGATGCATCACTGGATAGACTAAATCTGTTTAAGAAATTAAAAGGCATGTTTAATATATTTCTCTTCTGCTTTCTTCTTTGCCTTTTCTATTTTGTTTCTCTCATTTTGATCTGGCTAATTTTATATAGTTGTCCTTTTTAATCTGTATTTTTTTCATTTCTGAGGAAGAGCTATATCCTGACATTACAATGTTTCCACCATTGATGCTGACTTGACCTACAGTATGTTCAACATTGTTATTTTTCTATATTAATGCTGCTGGAGATAAAAACACCATTGGCATCAGCTGTTCTGAAGAGAAATAGGTCTCAGAATCCTGTGTGCATTGTGGAGCAATGATTTAACAGCTGTATCCTTTTTTAAAATTAATCTCTTAATTTAATGAGGTTAATAAAGTCCAAGAGTCCAATTAACTTTTAAGGTTATTTATTTCAATTTTAATAGATGGTAAATATCTTAGATCAGAGATCTTTTAAAACCTTTAAGACCATTTACAGCTTTGACTGAAGACAAAGATCCATCTGTGAAGTTACCTTCTGTCAAAGACGCCAGGTCTGTTCCTACAGTCAGTCAACACTCATTTATGAGGCCAAGTCTAGCTGCCAGGAAGCAGAATCGGCCTCGGCACTTAGTTCCCGTAAGTGTGGGTGTGTAGAAACCATGGACAACAAATTCAGGCAGTGGGCCGCATCCAACAAGATTCACCCACTATGATTAGAACCTTCAATAATATTAATGAAATATTGAATCTTTGGTTGCAGGGGAACAAGCATGTGCCTGACTAAAGAAAGGAATGGCACAGTCCTTTAAGAAATTTAAGCACTGCAATTTTGTGGGCAGCAATACATGTACAATGATATTCTCCATTCATTTTGATATTTAACAAATTGAAATTATTGCATTTGCTAGAGAGACTGTCTTATGTTCATGCAAAGCTGTCATTGTTCGTTAAATGTGGACCTTTTTTACATTAAGAAAGCTTAATTCAATGGCCACTGATTCAACCATGTTTCTTACAAATATGAATCCATTGACTGTGCTAGAAAATGTCGGCTTGGAAAGTAGTCAGTTGCTTTTCTACCATTTGACACACATTGTTTTACTTCTTCAATGCCTTTACAGCTGTTCTTTGACTTCACAGAACCACTGTAGTATACACAGGTCTTCAATGCCACAATGCCACTCAGATTTCTGTACTGTAAACAGCAGTGCTTGCCTGAAGCAGCACGTAGTATCACAATCTCACTCACAGTCAATGATACAGTTAATAGATTTTGCAATGTTACAGCCAGTGCCTGCAGCAATCACAACAACTGTCATTACTGGAACTGCACCAGTTATCTCACAAGGACTTTAAACATGTCATGATTTTGACAGCTGTGTTGATCTCTAATAATCATTTTCTTAAAGGGCTGCATTGCCTTGCTAGTGTGGCAGTTTATTGACAAGAGTTGCACAGCTAAAGAATGCTTCTAGAATCTATAGCCAAAAGAGGAAGATGCAATGCGAATTCAAAAGTGTAATTAAAATTCCTTCAGACTCCTGAAGCTGTTAGTCGCAAAGTAAATGTTAATGAGAATAGCTAATCAAGAATTAAAGCTTTTCTTGGAAATGGCCAAAAATAAAGTAACAGTCAGTCTCACATTGCCATAAAGAAATTATTTTTACTCACTTATAGCTATTATTCAGTAATTTTATGTACCTTGGCATTACTTTGAAATAAGTTAATTTCTAAACCATCAAATATATTTTAATAAAGAAAGGATGATTCTGAAAGTGACCTATTTCAATTTTTTAAATGACTATTAATCTGAATAACATGCAAAACCTTTGTACCAATTATTAAAAGCTTATGACCATTTGTAACAATTTAAACGTATAATGTAGCTATAGAGGGTGCAATGAGCAGCTTAGCTGATTCCGTCATATGAACTCTCATGTTGATATTGGATATTTTATTCCTCTAAACCTGTATTCTAGGAAGAGATTTTAATCTTTCCTTCTTTAGAGAAACTGCTAGAATTTAACATTTCCACATTCAGTGGTGTATTTGGCTATGTATGTTTGCAGGATCGTAGTATAAATTAGCTTCTCAAAATCCATGTATAGTAATAGGCTCTGACTGCAAGTTTCATTTTGGTTTGAGAAGAGAAACTTTCTCACCAGTTGACTGCTAGAAGCATAGTCCTTATAAAAAGTATTCACCCCATTTGGAAGTTTTCATGATTTACTGTTTTACAACATTGAATCACAGTGGATTTAATTTGGCTTTTTTTAAAATCACTGATCAACAGAAGACTCTTTGTGTCAAAATGAAAACACATTTCAACAAATTGGTCTATAATTATCACAATTATTAAACACAAAATTATTGATTGCACAAGTATTCACCCCCTTCAAGTCAGTAATTAGTAGATGCACCTTTGGCAGCAATTACAGTCTTGAGTCTGTGTGGATAGGTCTCTATCAGCTTTGCACATCTGGACACTGAAAATTTTCCCCATTCTTCTTTACAAAACTGCTCAAGCTCTGTCAGATTGCATGGGGATTGTGAGTGAACAGCCCTGTTCAAGTCCAATCACTGATTCTCAATTGGATTGAGCTCTGGACTCTGAGTTGGCCAACCAGGACATTAACTTTGTTGTTTTTAAGCCATTCCTGTTTAGCTTTGGCTTTATGCTTGGGATCATTGTCTTGCTGGAAAACAGATCTGCTTCCAAGTTGTAGTTCCCTTGCAGACTGCATCAGTATTTCCTCCAGGATTTCCCTGCATCTTGCTGCATTCATTTTACCCTCTACCTTCACAAGCCTTCCCAGGCCTGCTGCAGTGAAGCATCCTCACAGCATGATGCAGTCATCGCCATGCTTCATGGTAGGGATGGTGCGTTTTTGATGATGTGCGGTGTTTGGCGTACACCAAACATAGTCCTGCCAAAGGGTTTCAGCATGAAATGTCGACTGCACTTTTTTCTGTAGATGCTGCCTGCAGCATTCTGTGTGTGTGTGTGTTGACCAAACAAATAGTTTAGTTTAATGGTCAAAAAGTTCAATTTTGGTTTCATCAGCCACCGCTGTGTTTTATGGTAGGGATTGTGTGGTCATGATGATGTGTAGCATTTTGCTTACGTCAAATATAGTGTTCAGTCAGATAGCCAAAAAGCTCAATTTTGGTTTCATCAGATCATAGGACCTCATTCCAGCTGATATTATCAACAAGCTTTTTAATCATAAACTGTGAATTTACATTTAAGTAATTGATATATATACCATGAGAAGCAATTATCATGGCATTAACCCTTACAGAGTCTTTCCCATCATTAAAATTCATGTTCAATATTACCCTTGGCCATCACCCACTGAAACCTGCTGAATACATCCATCTCCCTCTAAATGCTCCTCTCCATGTACCTGACCAAATGTCCTTTAAAAAATGTAATTGCACCAACCTCTACCACACAGCAGGTGGTGACTATATAGAATGAGCTTATTGCATATATCCACCACACCATGGAAGTCTTGCCTCTGAGGTCCCCTTTAAATCTTTCTCCTTTCACCTTGCACCCATGTCTTCTAGTTTTAGACTCCTCAGCTCTGTGAAAAGGCTGTGACCTTTCACTTTGTCTATACCCTTCAGGATTTTATAAACCTCTAGAACATCAGTGTTCCACTGCCGCTCCTGAGAAAGTCTCTGCTAGTTCAAGCCCTCTAGTCCCAGTCGGATCCATGTGAATCTTCTCTGCACCCTCTCGAGTGTAATCACATTTTTCTGACAGTACGGCAATCAGGACAGCAGACATTACTCCAAATAGGATCTCACCGGCATCTTGAATAACTGTAATATGACATCCTAAATCTCGTACTTAATGCATCTTGTACAGCTGTAATATCTTTTATTTTTATTTTATTTAGGTATAGAGTGTGGAACAGGTTCTTCTGGCCCAACAAGCTGCACCATCTGGCAACTCACCTATTTAACCCTATCTAAAATCAGGACAATGTACAACGACAGAGTAACCTAGCCACCGGTATGTCTTTGGAGTGTGGGAGAAACCATTGCACAGACACATTCATGGGGAGAATGTACAAATTCTTACAGATGGCATCGGAATATCATTGGAACTCTGAACTCCGATGCCTTGAGCTGTAACAGCATTCTGCTGAAAGCTACTGGATAACCTAGGATTGTTTTCCCATCCTAAATCTTGTACTTAGTGACCCAACCAATGAAGGCAAGCATGCCACATGCCTTCTTCACCACCTTGTCCAAAGCTTTTCAGTTTTTCCTTGTTGCTTTGTGTTCTCTCCCTCTGAATTCCCTCATTCTTCTATCAATCATCATTGCCATGGCAACCTTGGAGATATTCTCCACCTCTTCAGTAAATTAGAGACTTATTCATTTCTTTTTCCCAGTTCTGATGAAGGGTCTTCAACCTGACACACCATTTCTCTTTCCATAGATACTGTCTGGCCTGCTGAAGGATTTCAGAACTTTCTGCCTTTGTTAAAGATTTCTAGCATTTGTAGTTTTAGGATTTTCACTTATATGGTTGTGCTTTATTGTGCTTTACTGTTTGCAAAGCACCACTGATTAACAACTCTAGTGACCAGGATTTGATATTGACCGCTCCTGCTGAATGGAATTTGCACATTCTATCTGTGGCCACATATAAGCCCCTCTTTTACAGCCCAGAGACTATTTGGTGGTATGTTAATTACCCCAGTGCAGATGATTGGTAGGGGAATTAAGGGTGGAGTAGATGGGCATGAGAGAGAGAATGAGTAACAGAGAAATAAGTGGGGGGGGGATTGAGATTGGTGGGGTTGCTCTTAGAGCTGGCATATACTCAATGTGCCAAATAACCTCCTATATAATGAAAATAAACATTAAAATATTTGAACATAAATGGCCTGACACCATGAAAGGTAATTCATAATTGGAATTTTCATTTTTTATTTGTCTTGAAAAACTGTTGCATTTGAAAAACCAAGATCCTTTTCTATAAAAAGACAATTTCTTATGTTGGAACATAAGAGAACCAATTCCATTTGAAGCTATTCTGCATTTGCATCGAATAAAATTAAACAGCACTATATTCCTAACTACGTTTGCAATGGATTTGATGGACTTAAAAAAGCCAATAATCCAACTTGACTTACTTTTGGTAATGGAGAATCACAGTTTAATGCTTTTTTCAGCATCTTGGCACAGACAAAATGACTATTCAGTTGCCAGGCCAATAAATTAGCAATTGATGCTAACATCTTTTGCTATGGCTATTATCTGGAGGGCTTGGATCACAAAAGGTGGCACTGAGTCACTTAGTACTTTGGACTTATTGGACAAAAGAATGAACAATACATAATAGATTAAAAGAATATCCAGTATGGATCTCAATGGCCCGTGGGGTGTTATTTGCAGTTGATAAATGTTTTTGATTAATATTTCACTGAAGACTGGGATTGTGAAGCTGGCTCATGGGACTGTATATTGTTACATATAAAATTACAGTAATAAAATGTAGTTCCCTAAATTTAAAGATGAAGGATTTTGCAACACTGATACACTGTAGGTTAGCTCAGCTGAAAGGCTCAGTTGCACACCATATATTCTACCAAACACAAAGTGTTTTATTAAGTTTGCAGGCTTATGTGCAGCTCCCTTGATACAAACTCCACCAAAACACCACAGGCAGCAGAAGGTTTAAAGCAACAAAAGAATGATCTAATCCAAAAACATCCCAAGTGATGATCGAAAACTACCTGTATACTCCTTTTGACTGTCATCTTTATTGGATAGTAACTATTCATAATGAAATCTACTACAAGCTGCTTTTTGAGTAGATAGAGCTGAGGTGTTAAAGAACTACTTTTAGATCATTATGTTGAAATATCAATGCAGTTACCAACAGCCTGGTGGAACTTACTTCCTTTTCATGAAATAATTTTGAAATAAAATCCTAAAATTGCTGTAACTAATACATTTAAGTCAATTTATTGTTCAATTTTGCCAAGTTCATTTTCTGAAACATTGTCCTGAAAATTCCCTGGCAATGGGAATGGTGCAATAAATAGTCATGGTGTTCATTTGTGATGGTATTAGGTTTGTTGACGGTAAAGTTCTAAACTCAAACGAAGACCATAAGCCTTTTTGGATATAAATAACCATGAGTACTCTCACTAAATGGAGATTATACTGTATCTACTCAATATTAAAAGACTGGTATACTTCCCTGTTTATTCACTATGGTGAGATTAGCTCTCAATTCCCATTATATGAGCACTGGATCAAGAGAAGATATTTCCAGCTAATAACTTAAATAACTAAACACAGTTAATAACTAAACACTGTTCATTTACTTTCAGTGGTACACATTTAAATCAAAACAACACTCTTAAAGCACATTTAAAACTCAGAGGATTTATAAAACACATTCCTAAAACATAAAAGACAAAGGATTTCTGAAACGCAAAGGATTTTGAAAACACAGGTACAATTCCTATAAACTAAAAATACATACCAAAAATGCAGGTAATATATTGTCTGTCACAGAGATATGGATGTAATTGGCACAGTGAGAGAGATGAGAACTGATGGGGATGTATTGTTAGCCCTGGGCTGGCTCATAATCAGGGAACAGTTGTCCTGAGAATACCTTGTGCACACACCTTAGAACAACAAGACCTAATTTCCCAAGCAATGCTTTAAAAATATGTACAAGCCAGTTGTAAAGTTTTGTCGGTACTGTGTACAAGATGCATATACATTACTGATGTTTAAGTTTTTGCATTTGTGTTTACGAATGGAATAGAATGCCCTATTGTAATCACATTTTACTCTAGAACTGTTCAATCAGCATGCAGCTGAGAATTTCCAGGGCACTTTTAAACGGCGTGATGCATGAAAGCAACTAGAACTCACAAATGCCTTTTCTGAAGTAGTCCTTGTAATCTATTCACACGTAATGACTGAGCAAGAAGCATCAAGGACCAATAAATATTTAAGCAAACTGTTAGAAAGAAATAAATCTGAGTAAATCCAGTGGAATAAGTTCAATAATTATAAAGAATGGGAATTTAATAAAGGGATTTTATTAAAATCTTTTCAAGTTATTGATTCAACACATTAACAGAGATATTAAGTAGTAACTTACAGCATAGATAAGCTTAGAATTCTTATATCATTTTTCAATCTGACAATCCAAGTGAAAATTTGTTACAACATTAACTTTGCTGAAATTTGGCAACTGGATGGGAAATGGTTGCCAAGATCTGTTAGACTAAGTATTCAATGAGCAAGAAACAAACTGCTGGCAGAACTTGGTTGATGTTTTGGTTGTCCATTTGCATGGTTTGGAAACTGACTCAAAATGTCAACTGTCTCTTTGCCTCCGTAAATGCAGCATGACCCAACGAGTTCCTCCAGCAGTTTGTTACCTTTTTGCTGCAGATTGCATCAGTGCAGATGCCGTATTTATTTATTTACTGAGAAACAGCATGGAATGGGCACTTCTGGCCCTATGAGCCACGCCACCCTGATTTAATCCGAGCCTAATCATGGGATAATTTACTCTGACCAATTAGCTTAGCAACTAATAGGTCTTTGGAGCATGGGAGGAAACAGGAGCACCTGGAGGAAGCCCACACAGTCAAGGAGAGAACGTACAAACTCCTTACAAGCAGTGCCAGGAATTGAACCTGGGCCACCTATACTGTAAAACATTATGCTAACCACTGCACTATCATGCCACTCTGACTCAGAATGGCTCAGCTACAGCTAATGTCAGCAAAGCAATGACCAGAAAAATGAATTTAATCACTGAGTGAAATCATTGACAATGATTGAAAATAGAGGGGAATGCAACCACTATTAGGACTGAACCACCTCCTGCTTCATGGACCACTTAAAATCAAAAAATGAATCTTTTTATATAGTAGGACCCTATAAGGCATTTCTGGATTTAATTACTCTGATCTATTCTGAGTATCAATTGTGGACATCATCTAATGCTAACTGCTCAGAAGCTCTTGCAGTATTATACTTACAAGAGCTGGAAATATGTTCATGTTATATACATTTTTAAAGAATTCCTTTTATTTAAGCTGTTAAGTGTGAGGTGCTACATTTTGGTAGGACTAATCAAAATAGGACATACATGGTAAATGGTAGGGCATTAAGGAATGCAGTAGAACAGAGTGATCTAGGAATAATGGTGCATAGTTCCCTGAAGGTGGAATCTCATGTGGATAGGGTGGTGAAGAAAGCTTTTGGTATGTTGGCCTTTATAAATCAGAGCATTGAGTATAGGAGTTGGGATGTAATGTTAAAATTGTACAAGGCATTGGTGAGGCCAAATTTGGAGTATTGTGTACAGTTCTGGTCACCGAATTATAGGAAAGATGTCAACAAAATAGAGAGAGTACAGAGAAGATTTACTAGAATGTTACCTGGGTTTCAGCACCTAAGTTACAGAGAAAGATTGAACTAGTTAGGTCTTTATTCTTTGGAGCATAGAAGGTTGAGGGGGGATTTGAAAGAGGTATTTAAAATTATGAAGGGGATAGATAGAGTTGACGTGGATAGGCTTTTTCCATTGAGAGTAGGGGAGATTCAAACAAGAGGACAGGAGTTGAGAGTTAAGGGGCAAAAGTTTAGGGGTAACACAAGGGGGAACTTCTTTACTCAGAGAGTGGTAGCTGTGTGGAATGAGCTTCCAGTAGAAGTGGTAGAGGCAGGTTTGGTATTGTCATTTAAAGTAAAATTGGATAGGTATGTGGACAGGAAAGGAATGGAGGGTTATGGGCTGAGTGCAGGTCAGTGGGACTAGGTGAGAGTAAGCATTCAGCACGGACTAGAAGGGCCGAGATGGCCTGTTTCTGTGCTGTAATTGTTATATGGTTAAATATTGGAGATCTGGAGAAAGGTACGTGATCTGGTGAGTCCAAACTATTGAACATAGCCACTGAATGGGCTTGCAAGTCAGTACTTTCTTTTACTCCTCCTTTCTTCCAGACTGTGTCAATCTGTATAAAAACTGCAAACTAAATTTACAAAAGCATGTAACTTCTTCCAAGATGGCGGCGCGACACAGTTTGCAGCAGCCTCTCCGGAGTTGATATCTGTTATTTGTCAAGCGGGGTGCCGTGCACAACCCTAATCTGATGAAAAACAGACTTGGGAGCATGGAGGAACATCTGGAAATCTCCAGGAAGGCCTCTGCTCTCCAGGAAGCGTTGCTGTTGCTGTTGTGAGGTCTGGGTCTCTGCTGAGAAGAACAGGCCCCCAGTCCTTGGGGTCGCGTTGCTGGTGACCGGCTGCAGGGGCGTTGTAGTGCGCTCGGCAGAGGATGGTGCTCAGAGAGGCTGTGCCGGAGGGGATGGTCGGAGGCTCGGAGGTTCTACGGACTCGGAGTCCGCTGCGGTCAGGTCGCTTTCAGTGTGTGCTGCGTCTGCGAGGCTGGTTTTGACGGAGCTTTCATTGTGTTCTGCGTCTGCGAGGCTGAGTCGGGCGGCGCCGTGGAAGTCCATAGCGGGGTATTCCCTTCTGCCACCTGCGTGGGATGACGAGACTATCGGGACCCTGAGTACTTGTGGAAACTGTGTGGTGGTTTCTTTTGAACATATAGTCTTTTAACATCTTTGGACTATTTTTACTGTGCCCATGGTCTTTTTTTAATCAATTATGGTATTGTCTGCACTGTTGTAACTATATGTTAACTATAACTATATGTAACTATGTGGTTTTGTGTAGGTCTTGTAGCTTTAGTTTTTGGTTTGTTGGGTGGTAGAGTTGGTCTCCTGACTTGGTGTGTCTGGGTAGTCTTGTTTTGTCTGGTGGATTTGGAGCTCCTCTCCGGGGAACGCGCTAAGATGGTAGCGCCACATTAATACGCAGCAGCCTCTCCGGACTCTGGATTTGGGGATTACCAAACATTATGTGGATTTTCTGGTGTAGTCTGTGCTTTTGTGATATCATTCTGGAGGAACGTTTTCTCATTTTTTAACTGCATTGCATTTGTGGTTTCTAAATGACAATAAACCGAAATTCAATTCAATTTAATTGTTGTAAATTACTAGTACGTTCAAATCTAAGAGCAGGGGAATTTTCTTATGGGAGGAATCACAAATTAAAATGAAGAAATGAAACAAGTTATTCTAAACTTACATAGCAGTTTATCATGTTCTGTCAGTGGTATTTCATGATATGTCAGGGCTGAAGCAGAACCTATGAAACCAAATAATATCTGCAAGAATACTGCTGTGGGAGCTGTACACCAGAAGCGGAATTACTGACCGAACCAGAGTAAACTTAACTGCACAAGATGTTTCAGGCCGTGATCCTTCATCAGGATCTCTTTTCCATAGATGCTGCCTGGCCTGCTGAGTTCCTCCAGCACTGTGTATGTGTTGCTCTGGTTTTCCAGCATCTGCAGATCCTATCGTCTTTGTGACTGTACTAGATGTGTTACATTACTTGCACTATTCTTAAATACAGTGATTGTTATGTAAGCCAGTCGCAAAAGAAAGAAGAAAATGGGGAAAGTAAATTTCATTGCACTGAAAAATGATAAATTTTGTACTAGAAGTTATTAGAATTGTGGATAATCTATTCTTCCAAAAAAATGTTAATTTAAAACTACATGGAAGAATAGTCAGGTGAGATGTTCAGCTGCAAATTCTGCCCTTTTGTCAGAAAGGTCTTTGTGGAAATTTCATCAGATGGAAATGAACCATGACACTCATCACATAACATTTACAATTGTACTTATTTGTGAAACGGAGTCACAATTGATTCAATTCCTTTGCTCTTTGCTTTGCTCTCACAGCAGCCTGTGAGCAGATTACCAATAACCCTATGAAAAGGAAAATTGATGCTATAAATTACATTCCCCTTTAGTTTCCAGTCAGTCCATCATCAACTTCTGTTTTCAAAACCTATAGAAAGAAATAACAAGTGAATGCAAATGTAATATACTAAACTAAATACGAGGGGCGATTGATATGTTCGTGGCCTAAGGTAGCTAGCACATTTATTTTTCAACATAGTCCCCGCCTACATTTATAGACTTAATCCAGCGGTCGTGGAGCATACGGATCTTGGACCTCCAGAAAGTGTCCACAGCAGGGGTGATTGATAAGTTTGTGGCCTAAGGTAGAAGGAGATAAGTTATACAGCTCTCGTTACATGCACATACAGGTCAACTCTTTGAATGATTATGCAGAAAGTTTGAAGTTAATAACATCTCCTTCTACCTTAGGCCACGAACTTATCAATCACCCCGATGCGTTATTAACTGATGTTATTAACTTCAAACTTTCTGCATAATCTCTCAATAGTTTTCAACATTCGATTGTTTTAAAATACCTGTCAGTGATCAATTCAAAAGCCCATGAGCATTTAAATTTGTCAGCATGATCCAAGACTCAGGCCCATAAGCCTCTCAGTTCCCCCTCCGCCTAATTAATACCGTTCAGGTCCTCCAAATCTGGCAAACATAAGCCTATGTGGATGCGAAGTATGGGGAGTTCATTAGCCCAAGTCCAACATTATCTAATACCATTACTGGGACTCTATAACACGAAGATAAAAAAAACTGCAATGCTGGAAATCTGAAGGGCCTTTCACCCAAAATGTTAGCTTTATTTGTCTTTCTACAGAAGCTGCCTGACCTGCTAAATTTTTCCAAAAGATTCTGGTTTTATACCAATAACATGAATTGTTCTAAATATCACCACAAAAATACACTTCAGGGATGCAGATACCCCTTACCTCATAATATTCACATGATTCATGACAGCACTACTCATTACCCTTATTCGTTTGCCATCCCAAATATTTCTAGTAACTACCAAGAGAAGTAGCTATTACAAATCTTAACCATCCCCTGCAGCTCTATATAAGTAGGCCTGATGATCTTTAAGAGGACATAGCTTCTCCCTAGTTACCCTTTTACTGTTAATACCACTGAAATTATGTGAATGGAAATCGTATATAAATAGTAATGTGATCACATATTTGGAAAATCCTACAAAAGGTAATGGATTCAGCCCGGTACATCACAGGTAAACCCCTCCCAACTACTGAGAGCAACTACATGAAAGATTGTTGTATGAAAACAGCATCCATCACCACCCAGGCCCTCTTCTCCCTGATGCCATCAGGTAAAAGAGGCTCAGGACCTGTACTATCAGGTTCAAGAACAGTTCCTACCCCTCTTGAACAACAGTGATAACTACACTCACTTGCCCCATCATGAAATATTCCTACAACCAATAATCTCACCTTAGGGACTCTTTATCTCATTATCTTACATTCTCATTATTTATTGCTAATTATTTATATTTACATTTGCACCATTTGTTGTCTTCTGCACTGTGGTTGATTTTTCATTGACCGTGTCATTGTTAATATTCTATAGATTTGCTGAGTATGCCCGGAGGAAACCCAATCTCAGGGTTGTGTATTGTGACATGTCTGTACTTCGATAATAAAATTTACTTTGTAGTTTTGAGGAATACCTGCTCCCTGCTCTAGTTCTTCAGCCAAATTTGTCTGGCCTGCCTTTTTATTCCTGGACTCTCTAGCATTTGGCACCATGGATAATCAGAGCTCATTACCCTTGAGGTGCTGCATTTTAGTTTCTTACTCAGCTCCCTGCAGGACCTCATTCCCAGCTGTAGATATGTCATTTGTACCAATGCGGTCAATGACCTACAGCTGTTCCCATCGTCTTCGAGAATATTCTGCACCTGTTAAGAGACATCCTTAACCCTGGCACCCAGCAGGCAACATACCACCTTGGCATCTCCTGATGCCACAGGATCTCCAGTCTGTCCCTCTCACTATCGAGTTTCCTATCACAAACACCCTGCATGACTGCACTTTCCCTCTCAGTCTCAGAGACAGTGACAGTACCGGTGAAGTGACTGCTGCTGCTAGCCACTGAGAGGGCGTCCACATCAACAGTGTCCAGAGAGGTATGGCTATGAGGGGAAGAGCCACTGGGAAACATTGCATCGCTTGCCTACTCTTTTCACTTCTGACAGAAGCCTGTACCTTAGGACTCATCTATGATGCTTTCAGCTTCCCAGATGATCCTGAGTGCCTTCAGAGCCAACTTCATTTGTGTGTCAGGAGCTGCACCTGGGTCCACTTCCCACAGAAGTAGTCACCAGGAGCAGAATTAAGCCATTCAGGAAAATATAAGTTTGCTGCTGATGCACTGTCTCGAGCAGTCAACAAGAAAGAAAAATGTGACCAAGAGATTAATGCTGATATACAGGCCCATATTGGCATGATTGTCATCTCATTCTGGTATCTCCATTCCTGCCTTTCTTACTTCCTTCCAAACCTGCAGCTTCGTTTCTCTCACATTCTATTCCACTCCTTTCTGATTCTTTTTCCACCTACTTATTATAGGGTTAATTTACACAAGCCAAAATGCAATATTGTCTTGCCTTGAGGAAGGAAACTGGAGCACCCAAGGAAACCCAGACAGGTACAGTGAGAACATGAGATCAGAAACATAGAAACACTGCCGGCACAGTACAGGCCCTTCGTCCCACAATGTTGTGCCGAACATGTACTTACTTTAGAGATTACCCATAGCCCTCTATTTTTCTAAGCCCCATGTACCTATCCAGGAGTCTCTTAAAAGACCCTATTGTATCCACCTCCACCACCGCCGCTGGCAGCCCATTCCATGTACTCACCACACTCTGCGTAAAAAAAACTTACCTCTGACATCTCCTCTGTACCTACTTCCAAACACCTTAAAACTGTGCCCTCTCCTGTTAGCCATTTCAGCCCTGGGAAAAAGCCTCTGACTATCCACGTGATCGATGCCTCTCATCATCTTATACACTTCTTGCAGGTCATCTCTCATCCTCTGTCGCTCCAAGGAGAAAAGGCCAAGTTCACTCAACCTATTCTCATAAGGTGTGCTCCCCAATCCAGGCAACATCCTTGTAAATCTCCTCTGCACCCTTTCTATAGTTTCCACATCCTGCCTGTAATGAGGTGACCAGAACTGAGCACAGTACTCCAAGTGGGGTCTGACCAGGGTCCTATACAGCTGCAAACATTACCTCTCGGCACTTGAACTCAATCCCATGGTTGATGAAGGCCAATACACTATACGCCTTCTGAACCTCACAGTCAAATTGTGCAGCACCTTTAAGTGTCCTATGGCCTCAGACCCCAAGATCCCTCTGATCCTCCACACTGCCAAGAGTCTTACCATCAATACTATATTCTGCCATCATATTTGACCTAACAAAATGAACCACCTCACACTTACCTGGGTTGAACTCCATCTGCCACTTGTCAGCCCAGTTTTGCATC
This sequence comes from Hemitrygon akajei, assembly GCF_048418815.1. NCBI lineage: Eukaryota > Metazoa > Chordata > Chondrichthyes > Myliobatiformes > Dasyatidae > Hemitrygon > Hemitrygon akajei. The sequence continues at coordinate 106,388,690 of NC_133136.1, read as the reverse complement.
CTATTGATGTCCCGCTGTAACCTCTGACAGCTCTCCACATTATCCACAACACCCCCAACCTTTGTGTCATCAGCAAATTTACTAAATCATCCCTCCATTCCCCATCCAGGTCATTTATGAAAATCACAAAGAGAAGAGGACCCAGAATAGATCTCTGAGGCACACTACTGGTCACTGGCCTCCATGCAGAATATGACCCATCTACAACCACTCTTTGCCTTCTGTGAGCAAGCCACTTCTGGATCCATAAAGCTATGACCCTTGGATCCATGCTTCCTTACTTTCTCAATAAGCCTTGCATGGGGACCTTATCAAATGCCTTGCTGAAATCCATATACACTACACCTACTGCTCTTCCTTCATCAATGTGTTTAGTCTCCTCTCTCACCTCCCACGGCAGACTGGGGTATATCTCATCCGGTCCCAGTGACTCATCCAACTTGCTGCTTTCTAAAAGCTCCAGCACATCCTCTTTTTTAATGTCTATATCCTCAAGCTTTTCAGTCCGCTGTAGGTCATCCCTACACCAAGGTCCTTTTCCATAGTGAATACTGAAGCAAAATATTCATTAAGTACCTCCACTATCTCCTTCAGTTCCATACACACTTTTCCACTGTCACACTTGATTTGTCACCAGGTTCAGATATGGCCAAGTGAGGACTGAGAGACACTGAAGCGGGTTGATACTTCATAGACTTTAATGCGAACAGTGTTAAAGGGAAAAGAAAACAATAAACTCTTGGCCAAGCAGGACCGTTAACTAAAACGCTCAAATGGAAAACAAAGCCTACACTGCGGCTGAAAAGAACAACTAAGAATAAAATGAATACCGCTAGTCTTCAGAGGCAGTTGACTCGCCAGTCCAATTTCTCAGGCAAGGCGGAAGACAGGCAGCAAAGTGTTGCTGTGTCCATGTCCAAGTCTCGACAAATACTGAGACAGAATAAATGGAGTTAAATACTATCATAATGAAATAATAATTAGCTGACCTGTGCATATTCACAAGCACAATCGCCATATCTGCTGCGCTGCGAATATGTGGTTGTGACATGATTGGTCCTATTCTCTCACATCTTATCTGCTTGCTCTTCACATACTTGTAGAATGCCTTGGGGTTTTCATTAATCCTGTCCGCTAAGGCCTTCTCATGGCCCCTTCTTGCTCTCCTAATTTCATTCTTAAGCTCCTTCCTGCGAGCCTTATAATTTTCTAGATCTCTATCATTACCTAGTTTTTTGAACCTTTCTTCTCTTTTTGATTAGATTTTCAACAGCCTTTGTACACCACGGTTCCTGTACCCTACCATCCCTTCCCTGTCTCATTGGAACAGAGAGATTGACTGAAACCATGAGACAACACCATTAACTGTTGCACCACCATGTCCCCCAACTGCATCATGGTGATTATATGTAATGATATGCTTACAAATGAAAGGCACAAGACGAACAGTGTACATAGAACATAGTACAGGAACAGGCCCTTTAGCCCAAAATGTTGTGCCCAACCAGCTAAAATGCAAATTAACTCCCCTCCCAAAAACTAATCCCTCCTATCTACACACTATCATATCCCTCGATCTTCCTCATATTCATGTGCTTATCCAAAGATCTCTTAAAAGTCTCTAATGTATTTGACTGTAGGCAGTGCATTCCAGACACCAACCACTCTCTGAGTAAATATATTACCACTCACATCCCCTTTGAACGTACCCTTCTCATCTTCAATGCATGCCCCCTGTACTAGACATTTCTACCCTGGGAAAAATATACTCCTTGTCTACCTTATCTATGCCTCTCATAATCTTATAAACCTGTCAGATCTCCCCTCAACCTCCGTTGCTACCCAAGTTTGTCCAGCCTCTCATGTTACTGTAGCATACACCTTCTAAACCAGACAGCATCCTGGTAGATCTCTTCTTCACCCTGGCCAAAGTTCAACATCCTTCCTATAGTGGCGCAACCAGAACTGTACGCAATACTCCAGATGTGGCCCAACCAGAGTTCTATAAAGTTGCAACATAACCTCTTGACTGTTGAACTCAGTATGTCGACTAATAAAAGCAAGCATTACATAAGCCTTCTTAACCACCTTATTGACCTGTGTAGCCATTTTCTTGGAGCTATGAACTTGAACATCAAGATCTCTCTGCTCAGCAACACTGTTAGAGGTGTTATAGTTGTAGAAATATACAGCATAGAAATAGGATTTATATTCCACTGAGCCCATGTTGACCACAACCTCATCTTTCCCCTCAAACCCATTTTGTTCTGCCCACATTTCTGGTAACATTAATCACTATAAGTATATGATTGACATCCAAGATGCAATTTTCTAGCACATATAAACTTCAGAAGCTATGAAGGCCAATTCTTGGGCTTACTAAAGAACCCATCCCAATCCAAGCTGTTCTTGATGAAGTCAGGGAACCATAAAAAGTTCTGGAGTTTTCTAGAATGGTTCTCAACTGGTGGATGTGTTCAAAGATATTTTCAATCTCTCATTGCAACAGTCGGAAGGTCCCAGCTACTTCAAAAGGGCAACAATCATACCAGTACACAAGACGAGCAGAGAGAGCTACCTAAATGACTGTCACATAGTAGCCCTCATACCTATGTCGATAAAGTGTTTTGAGATGTTCGTTATGGCTAGAATTAACTCCTATCTCAGTAAAGGACCTCAACTCGCTACAATTTGCCTATCACAATAGGTCTACCTGCCGTGTCTGCCACACAATCTCATTGGCTCTCCATGCAACCTTGGATTACTTGGACAATACCAATCCCTTATGTCAGGATGCTGTTTATTGACTACAGTTCAGTGTTTAACGCAACCAGTCGTACAGTTCTGATTGAAAAACTTCAAAACCTGGGCCCCTGTACCTCCCTTAGCAACTGGACCCTTGACTTTCTGACTGGAAGACCACAATCTGTACAGATTGGAAATAACATCCTCACCTCACTGACAATCAACACTGGCACACCTCAGGGATGTGTGCTTAGTCCACTGCTCTACTCTACACCCATGACTGTGTGGCTAGGGACAGCTGAATGCCCTCTATAAATTTGCTGATGACACAGCTATTGTTGACATGATTTCAGATGGTGATGGGAAGGCGTACAGGATCAAGACATATCAGCTTGAGGAGCAACATGCACTCAACGTCATTAAGACTAAAGAACTGATTGTGGGCTTCAGAAAGAGTAAGACAGGGGAGCACACACCAGTCCTCATAGATTTGGAAAGAATGAGCAACTTCAAGTTCCTGGGTGCCAACATCTATCCTGAGCCCAACATATCGATGCAGATACAAAGAAGGCACAACAGTAACCACTTTTTATTGGGAATTTTAAGAGATTTTGAATGTCACCATAGGCATTTGGAAATTTCTACAGATGTACCATGGAGAGCATTCTAACTGGCTACAACATTGTCTGATATTGGAGGGGGAGTGGTGGCTACTGCACAGGATTGAAATATGCTGCAGAGAGTTGTAAAGTTAGTCACCTCCATCATCATGGCACTAGGTTCTGTAGTATCCAAGACAACTTCAAGAAATGATGCCTCAAAAAGGCAGCATCCATCATAAGGACCCCCATCACCCAGGGAATGTCCTGTTCTCATTGCTACCATCAGGATGAAGGTGCAGAAGCCTGAAGGCACACATTCAGTGATTTAGGAAAAGCTTCTTCCCCTCTACCATCCAATTTCTGAATGGACCATACTACTTCTTTTATTTTTGCATTACCTATTTAATTTTTTATATATGTATATATACACACATACATATATATGCATTTAAATTATATAATTTAACTTATATATAAATTTTCCCAGTCCAGGGTAGGCCTTTCTTTCTTGGTATAATCCTTCACTCAGGATACAGCTCCATTTGTAGAATGTCTCCACAGCTGTCAAAAAATGTGAGTGGGCTGTATCCATGAAGCATTTATCAGGAGTAAATTTAATTCCGATCAGCTCCACTAATTGGCTGATCCAGTTCACCAATTTAAACCTCCCTCTTGGTGAGAAAATAAGTTGCAAGACTCTAGTGTAAAAAGAATATATGGAATAGGGTGGATGAGGTCACTTTACAGAGAGCTAGCATGAATCTGATGGGTCAAGTGGTCTCCTCCAGTATTGGAATTAGTAACTAAATTTCCCATGCTGATTCTAGCACCTTGTTTTAGCACTTGGTTTTTATATGAAAATAAATCTATTACATAGTACGTCCAAACATTGCACTGAATTTCTAAATCTACCACACTTCTGGAAGCTTTCAGTTGGTCTCATAAAGTGCAAGGACAGCTCGGCTCAGTATGGGCATTTTGGTGAGCCTGTTGGCTTTGCAGCTAATACACAATATCTGATCGTAAGCCTGGAATGCATTCCACATTCTATGCATTAAAAATAGCTCCCCTGAGACAAGAAATTGGCATGGTTACTGTGGCATTGTTTTGATATGTTATTAAGCACAACAGAACATCTAGGGCATAGTTTGAGAGCTAAAGCTGAAGTTATTCTTATTTCCTGCAGTACTTTCGTATCTTTTTTTTGGCTAACTCAACCTTACCAGCTGCTGTCACGAACTCATCTGGAAGTCTTAGTGTCCTGCCTGACCTCTAACATGAGTTTTTCAGTGATGGATCCACCAACTAACATTCTACCTGCCACTGCTAAAACATAGGTTTCATCAAACTATGTCCTTTCTCAATCATCATCAATCCCTTCCAAGCTTGATTTTTAAAATATACTTATCCCTACCTCAGTCTTCAAAAATGTCTTCAACTCCCATGTTTTTTCCTGTCCTGATGATGGCTTGTTCTCTACTGTCAGTCCAATGTATGGTGAGCACTGGATTCCTTGCTCTCCAAGTAATCAAATAGAAGATCCATGTTTAAATTTATCTGAGGCTCTGTTTCCCCTCCCTTATACTTCCCTTCAGCCAAACTCAGCCCCTGCTTCTCAGAGAGCAGGTCTCAGCTTTTTCTTTCATTATAGATAGATAGATAGATACTTTATTCATCCCCATGGGGAAATTCAACTTTTTTTCCAATGTCCCATACACTTGTTGTAGCAAAACTAATTACATACAATACTTAACTCAGTAAAAAAATATGATATGCATCTAAATTACTACCTCAAAAAGCATTAATAATAGCTTTTAAAAAGTTCTTAAGTCCTGGCGGTTGAATTGTAAAGCCTAATGGCATTGGGGAGTATTATACTCTCTCCACTTCACCACTAGTGACTGTGCCTTCAAAATCCTTTATAAGTTCATACCACCTTAACACAGTTTTCAAAATAAAAGCAGAAGATGGAAATGGGAAATAATTTAATGTGAAAATATTCAGCAAGTCAGGCCGCATCTGTGAGGATGGAAGCAGAGTTATTGTTTCAGGTTAATGATAATTTAACAGAACTATGCAACACACTAACACACACACACACACACACACACAAATGCTAGAGGAACTCAGCAGGTCAGGCAGCATCAATGGAAATAGATACTTTCAGATGAGGCACCACTTCACTTGCGAATCTGTTAGGGTCGTCAACTGTGTCCGGTGCTCCCGATGCAGCCTCCTCTACATTGGTGAGACCCGTTGTAGATTAGTGGACCGCCTCACTGAGCATCTCTGCTTCGTCTGCCAAAAGTGGAAATTTCTGGTGGCCAAACATTTTAATTTCCATTCCCATTTGTGTTCCGACGTGCTGGTCCATGGCCTCCTCTTGTGCCAAGATGAGGCCACACTCAGGGTGGAGGAGCAACACCTTATATTCTGTCTGGGTACCTTCAACCTGATGGCATGAATATCGAGTTCTCCTTCTGGTAAAAGGATTTTTCTCTCCCCTTCCCCTCTTATTCTATTCCCCACTCTGGCCTTTTATCTCTTCTCACCTGCCTATCACTTTCCCCTGGGTCCCCTCCTGCTTCCTTTCCTCCTATGGCCCACTCTACTCTCCTATCAGATTCCTTCTTCTCCAGCCCTTTACCTTCTTCACTCACTTGGCTTCACCTCTCACTTTCTAGTTAGCCTGCTTCCCCTCTCCCCACCTTTTTATTCTGGTGTCTTCCCCTTCCTTTTAAGTCCTGAAGAAGAGTCTCAGCTGGAAACATCAACTGTTTATTCATTTTCATAGATGCCTCCTGATCTGCTGCGTTCCTCTACCATTTTGTGTGCGTTGCTCTGGATTTCCAGCATCTGCAGACTTTCTTGTGTTTATAATATGCAGCAGAGTATTTTAAATGAGGTGGCTATGGTGCTGTGGGAGGCATTGGTCGCCACTTATCAAGTTCTATATTCATTAGACCAGTTACCAAGATTGAATGTAGCAGGCATAGGAAAGTGAAAAGAAAGAATAGACTATCAGTTAATAGAAAGGAATCTTATAAACAAAGAGTTATCAGGTCAGTGGTTTTACTTTCTCCACAAACCACCTGATCCTTTCCAATAGTTTTTTGAGTTTGTGTTTCCAGCAACTGCTGAGATCTGTTGCTCCCAGTTACAGCATTGTTTTCCTTCCATTTTCCTTCACCTATGTCACTTCCAGGCAGATCTGCTGCAATTAGCAGCCCTTCACCACCCACACTCATCTTGCACCACCATCACATCCTTCATCTGATCCGCCTCGGTCTCTTCCCTGTAACAGACATTTAATCTTACTCTCACCTTGCTCCTTCAGTGCAACTTCAGAAAGATTTGATTTCTAACTCATTGTCATTCTCATTAAAGATCATCAGCATTTTAAATTTCTTCTCTTTTCTTTTTGCACATTTTTGTTAATAATAACTGACTGTTTACCTGATAGATCTTCACATACATGATTATAAGATGGAATTGTAATACACTGGTGACAATCTAATGATAACTTTTGTTTAATACAAAGTTCTCCAGAAATTCAATCGTGAAACTAATGTCTTTATACAATGATTGACTTCCACATTCATCATCGTTTGAATTTCTGACTTCTGTTCACGTGAAGCACCAATGCAAGGGAGTTGCATTTTGTGCCACTGTGATGTTGAACGATGAGCAGCATATTTAACATCACTTCTGTCCTGGAGTAGGCACATATGCTGAAGAGACCTCAACTACTTAAAACACTGACTTCCTAAAGAATGAGTGTTTCAGAAGCGCCTGCTTGGGGAAGAGATAGCACTTGTTAGCTTGTACTTGTCACGTGATACCTGAAATTGCGTGTGGCTGCTTTGCATGACTGTGCCAACATCTCAGGATTCATGATGCTTATGCACAACACCCTTTATAATTTATGTGCAAGGAAATATGTTCCCTTATGGTCCTGCAGGATACTGGCTCACACCCAATTCCAAAACAATTTAGCACATATTTCCACATGCTGCATATCTCATAACAATACATATATACATCAAAGGATAAAACACCAAAACGTATTGCCACGAGCAAAGAAATTAAATTTAAATACATTATAAACATAATTTAAGTAATCTATATCTTTGCAATTCTTAAAATAGTTATTTGTTCAGAAAAAATGTTTAATATCAATCATTATCATGAAGTACAAAGCAATCAAGTATATCATTCCTGTTTCCTCTTATTCAGTCCTGAGCTCTCTGATCTTTGGCTTTAAAGGGACAAGTTTCCTTTAATTAATCATAAATCACCATCTAAAGATTACCATCAAAGAGAAGCAATAAAGCTATTTGCTTTACTCCTGCAATTCAATACACACACAATTATAATTGCTGGTATTTTGTTACCAGATCATCCATTTATTTTAAGACCTGTCAAATAAAGCCCTGCTGATTTTTCACAGACTTAATGCAAAAGTTGTTGAATTTACAGATACCACAGATAAATAATGATCAGAAAGACAAATCTTCAGTGACAGGAAGATTTATTAGATTTTAAGTTGAAATATAATTGATCACTGAAAAGGATTATCATGATAATGTAATGCTCTAAGGGAGGTTATTTAGTCCATTGACCTAATTAAAAGTTCAAAGTAAATTTATTATCAAAGTACATATATATCACCATATACAGCCCTGAGATTCATTTTCTTGGGGGCATACTCAATAAATCTAATAACCATAATTGAATCAATGAAAGACCACAACAATAAGGTGGACAAACAGTGTTGAAAAGACAACAAACAGTGAAAATTGAAAAAGAAAAAGAAAAGAAAGAAATAATAATACAACTCTTAATAAATAAGTAATAAACATTGTGAACATGATATGGAGAACCCTTGAAAGTGAGTCCATAGGTTGTGGAAACAATTCAGAGATGGGGTAAGTGAAGCTGAGTGAGGTTATCCCTTCAAAAGCCTGAGGGTTGAGGGGTAATAACTGTTCCTGAACCTGGTGGTGTGGGTCCTGAGGCTGCGGTGCCATGCTGGTGACAGCATGTCCTGAGTGATGGGGATTCTTGATGGTGGATGCCGGTTTCCTGCGGCAACGCTCCGTGTAAATGTGCTCAGTGGTGGGGAAGGCTCTACCTGTGATAGACTGGATCACATCCACCACTTTTTGCATGATTTTCTGTTCAAGGGCATTGGTGTTTCCATACCAGGCAGTGATGCAACCAGTCAATATATTCTCCACCACACATCAACAGAAGGTTGACAAAGTTCTATGTATCAAGCCCAATCTTTGTAAACTGCTCAGGAAGTAGAGATGCTGCCGTGCTTTCTTCGTAATTGCACTGACATGCTGGGCCCAGGACAGGCCCTCTGAAGTGATAACACCGAGGAATTTAAAGTTGCTGACCCTCTCCATTTCTGAACTTCCAATGAGGACTGGCTTATGGACCTCTGGTTTCCTCCTCCTGCAGTCAATAACCAGCTCCTTGGTCTTGCTGACACTGACTGAGAGGGTGTTGTTGTGGCATTACTCAGCCAGCTTTACAATTTCCCTCCTAAATGCTGATTTGTCACCACAGTTGGTTCGGCCTAGGACAGTGGTGTCATCAGCATTGGGGCTGTGCTTAGCCATACATTCATAAGTGTAAAGTGAGTAGAGCAGGGGGCGTAGCACACAGCCTTGTGGTGTACCTGTGCTGATGGAGATGGTGGAAGAGATGATGTTGCCAATGTGAACTGACTGGGGTCTGCAAGTAAGGAAGTCAAGGATCCAATTGCACAAGGAGCTTTTGAGGCCTCCCAGAGCTGTTTTAACTGAAAGATTTACTTGTATATTTTGCAATTTGTGATGCCAACAATTTTAAAATCAGTTTTTGGATTATGCTATTTTTAGAAAACTAATTATTTCAATATTAATGCATTTGCAATGTTAGAAAACAATAAAATCAGTGTTTTAATCATTAATTCATAAAATATGCCTTTATCTCTCTCATATATGTTGAGTTTTTTTACTATGATGGAAATTTACACTGCTTTTACACAAAAACAGAAGTGATGAAAACAATCTCTGAGCTAAGTTCAGTTTGTATTTAGAATCTGCTTGACTGCCTTCAAAAACTAGAAAAAGTAATTTTGTAAAAAATGTTAAACTAATAGTAGAATGAAAATAAAACTATCACCGCTTTCTAGAACTAATTGCTGAGATGTACCAAAACCAAAGTTACCATGGTTATTTTAAAAGGAAATATTCATAAATTAAGAGGTTACCAGTAGTTTTACAAGGCCAATTGTTATTTGACATTATGATTAATTAGGGACAACAACTAAAGCTTGCATGATTACAATAGAAAATTGAGGAGGTTGTTTTGGTTTTATATAGTTACCCCTCCAAAGAAAAGTGTGGCCAGCCAAGAGATGTTAATGTTTGCATTGCCCTTTATGATTGTTGACACAGCATATAAGAAACATTTATTTGTTTATCAATACTGAACAAAAAAACACTCATTCATCCAGGCATTAAGGAGGATCCAATGAAACTTACCTTTTTAAAATTATTTTAAAGCATTTTATTGGGTTTTTATGAAACCAGGGATATCCACCACTGTAAATATCAATAATGCAAAATTTGAGTTGAGCTGTACATAAAATATATAAGTAATAATCATATCTAACTTCTTGCAAGTCAGATAATCAGGATTTGAGGTCTCTGGTTTGATGAAGAATCTATATTGGTAATAGGTGACCCTGGTTTGAAACATAATCAGTGAATCTATATTTCTGCAAATGGCTTTTATATCTGTACGGTCCATAATCTTTCAGTACTTAAGCTTCTATGCACCTCTGTCTAATTTTGATGATACTAGCTGGCTGCCACATCGACTTCCACCCAAAGGAGATGTGACATCACTGAACTGCTAACTAAACTAGCATTAGGACACCAGAACCATTCTTAGACTTGTTGCTCATTTATTGGGGGAGAAGATGCAAGTCCCAAAAGGGAGGTTTGTGGCAGATCACCAGTCATGGAAGGCTGTGAGATGAAATTGTTTCAAACCACTTCCACTGAGACATGGACTGGTGGTACCTGTAACAGTTGTTCCCAGTGGCCAAACTGACTTTACAGAGTTTGACGTGTGGGGAGGTGACAGAAAATTGACTGAATACATTCAGGTTTCTCCCTTGGCAATATAGAAGAGTACAGAACAGGAACAATGTTGTGCTCAACCAGCTAAAAAGGAAATTAAAAAAACAAAAACTAATTCCTCCTACCTATACAATGTGCATATCCCTCCATCTTCCTCATATTCATGTGCATATCTAAATGTCTCTTAAAAGCCTCTAATGTATTTGCCTCTGCCACCATACCAGGCACTGCATTCCAGGCATCCACCATTCTCTGAGTAAAAAACTTACACCTTACATGCCCTCTGGTATTAGACATTCCTATCCTGGGAAAATATACTCTCTGTCTACTCTAGAGAACTTAGAGGACAATGGATGTTGAGGGTCATAAATGATCCAGAATACATTCCAAAATACCTACTTACAGATCGAATGGGAACTAATGAAAAAATTCCTTATAGTCTGTTTCATGTGTATAACATACTACCATAGGAAATGATTGAAGATTTGATGCATTTGATAGGAAAGTGACAAGCACAAGAGAGAAAAGGTTGTAGAAAATCATGGTGAAAGAGAGAAATTACGTGCTGTAGATAGAATGGAAAGAGACTTACTTGTTCTATGTAATTCAAAGTTCAAAGTACACTTATTATCAAAGTATGTATATATTACACAGCCTTGAGTTTTCTTTCCTCCCAGGCAGCCACAAATCAGAGAAACACCAATAGAACTCAATAAAAAATCAGACTGTCAAACAAGCAACATGCAGAGAGAAAATAAAACACAAGTTGTGCAAACAATAAAAGTAAGCTAGCAGCACCCAGAAACGGAGTTTTACGAAAGACACAAAGACGGGGATCATGGCAGCTGAAGCAGGCCACAGCCTTAGTTCATCACAGAGCTGAGTGAACATTGCAGGGCTGAACGGGCCATCCCCAACACCCTGAACTTTTCAATCTGGCCCACCTCTTAAATCGCCTACACATCTGGTCGTTCCTCGCACTTTGGTGCGTGGACCCAGCCGTCATAGCTCGGCCTGAATCCAAACTTTCCAGTTCGACTCAGCACTTTAGTCACACAAACATTGGGACTTTATCCGTTCCCACCGCTGCTTGCCTCCAGCACGCCTTGCTTGGCTTCCGCCTCTGCTCGCCTCACCATTGTCATTATTAATAACTTCCTTGCATAAGATAGATAGATAGATAGATAGATAGATAGATACTTTATTCATCCCCATGGGGAAATTCAACTTTTTTCCAATGTCCCATACACTTGTTGTAGCAAAACTAATTACATACAATACTTAACTCAGTAAAAAATATGATATGCATCTAAATCACTATCTCAAAAAGCATTAATAATAGCTTTTAAAAAGTTCTTAAGTCCTGGCGGTAGAATTGTAAAGCCTAATGGCATTGGGGAGTATTGACCTCTTCATCCTGTCTGAGGAGCATTGCATCGATAGTAACCTGTCGCTGAAACTGCTTCTCTGTCTCTGGATGGTGCTATGTAGAGGATGTTCAGAGTTATCCATAATTGACCGTAGCCTACTCAGCGCCCTTCGCTCAGCTACCGATGTTAAACTCTCCAGTACTTTGCCCACGACAGAGCCCGCCTTCCTTACCAGCTTATTAAGACGTGAGGCGTCCCTCTTCTTAATGCTTCCTCCCCAACACGCCACCACAAAGAAGAGGGCGCTCTCCACAACTGACTTATAGAACATCTTCAGCATCTCACTACAGACATTGAATGACGCCAACCTTCTAAGGAAGTACAGTCGACTCTGTGCCTTCCTGCACAAGGCATCTGTGTTGGCAGTCCAGTCTAGCTTCTCGTCTAACTGTACTCCCAGATACTTGTAGGTCTTAACCTGCTCCACACATTCTCCATTAATGATCACTGGCTCCATATGAGGCCTAGATCTCCTAAACATTGCAGAAGCCCAGTACAGTCTGTATCTTGGAGAAGAAGCCATTGTGCATTATGACGGTGCTGCACTACTTATGTTATTGAACTAGTAATCAGGAGATTAGAACCAATAATCCAGAGATTTGAGTTCAAATGCCTCACAACAGTTGTTGAATTAAATTTCAGTAAAAAATCTTGAATCTGGAAAGCAAGAAGTTGTCCAAACTACTAGATTGTTGTAAATATGCAATAGTTTCCTAATTGCTTTTGGGGGGAATCAGTCCTCCTTACCTGTTCGGCCCTATACTTGACTCCATACCCAGCCCATGTTATTGACCCCTAAGGTAGACTAACAAACCACTCGGTTTCAGGGATGGGCAAAAATGAATTAATAGAACATTGAAGTCTGGCATAAGGCTCCTCAGGAAGGGTCTTGACTCGAAACATTGACGTTTACTCTTTTCCATAGATGCTGCCTGACCTGCTGAGTTCCTCCATGTTTTTTGTGTGTTGTTATAATTTCCATATTCTTTTTTTCTTGCTGAAGATAAATTTGGGAATCTCAGTAACCTGACAAACATCTAAATTAATTCTGCTGAAATTATAGAATTTAAGATCCAAGATTATTTAATGTCACTTCCAGTACACAAGTGTAAAGGAGAATGAAATAATTGTTATTCCAGACCCAATGCAGCATAAAAAAGACACATAGTAAGATAAGGAACACTGTAGCAACACAATAAATATAAATATGTACATCAGATGATACCACAATTGTAGGTCATATCTTGGGTAATGATGAGTCTGAGTACAGAGAGGAAATTAAGAACCTGGTGGCATGGTGTGAAGACAATAACCTATCCCTCAACGTCAGCAAGACGAAGGAATTGGTTGTTGACTTCAGAAGGAGTAGCAGACCACACAACCCTATCTACATCGGTGGTGTGCAGGTGGAACAGGTCAAAAGCTTTAATTCCTCAGGGTGAATATCACAAACGACCTGACTTGGTCTAACCAAGCAGAGTCCACTGCCAAGAAGGCCCACCAGCACCTTTGCTTCCTGAGAAAGCTGAAGAAATTTGGCCTGTCCCCTAAAACCCTCACTAATTTTTATAGGTGCAACGTAGAAAGCATTCTTCTCGGGTGCATCACAACCTGGTATGGAAGTTGTCCTGTCCAGGACTGGAAGAAGCTGCAGAAGATAGTGAACATAGCCCAGCACATCACACAAACCAATCTTCCATCCTTGGACTCACTTTACACCACACGCTGTCGGAGCAGTGCTGCCAGGATAATCAAGGACAAGACCCACCCAGCTAACACACTTTTTGTCTCTCTTCCCTCCGGGAGAAGGTTCAGGAGCTTGAGGATTTGTACGGCCAGCTTTGGGAACAGCTTCTTTCCAACTGTGACAAGACTGCTGAACAGATCCTAACCCGGATCTGGGCCGTACCTTCCAAATATTCGGACCTGACTTTCACTACCTTACTTTCCGTTTTCTATTTTCTAATTATGATTTATAATTTGAATTGTTATTATATTTACTTCGATTTGTACTTCTGGGAGCGCAAAGCGTAGAAACAAATATCACTGTGATGATTATATACTCTAGTACCAATTGTTTGGTGACAATAAAGTATAATGAGATAATGAGATAGCTTATATACATAGATATACATATGCCCATATAGGCACAGGAATATCTGTACATAAGGTAATCTGACAGGAAATGATAAAGTAGTGGCGCTGGGGGATGTGGAGGTTTAAATTAGTGGGTGGAGATGTTGATCAACCTTACTCTTGGAGAAAGTAACTGTTATTTAGTCTGGTTGTCCTGGAGTGAATACTCCTCCTTGATGGGAGTGGGGCACACAGTCCATGAGCAGGGTGGGTGAGATTCTTTGTGATGCTACTGGCCCTTTTCAGAACCTTTCTGAATATATGTCTTTGATGGGGAGTAGGCTAGTGCCTGTGATGTGTTGAGAAATTTTGACTACCTGTTGTAGAGCCTTCCTGTAGGCCACAGTGTGTTTTCTGTACCGTGCAGTGACTCAACTTGTTAAGATGCATTCTACTGCACATCTTTAGAATGATATGAGCATACATGTTCATAGTCCAGTTCTTCTCAGCGTCCTCGGAGAGGAGCAGTGCTGGAGAGCTTTCCACACTGCAGCATATGTTCTGGGATTATGAGAGTTGTACGAGATATACACTGCTGTGCTGACAATGTAAGGAGAGGGATGAGTGGAGTGAGTTCTCCTTTTACTTGTTGACATTGATGAAGAGGTTACTTTCCTGGCACTAGGTCTCAGGCTCGTCCACCTCCTCTCTGAAGGCTGTGCCATCATTGGTGATGAGCCCCACCACTCTTGTGTCATCGGTGAACTTGACCATGTGAGTAGAGTGTACAGCAATGGGTTCCAACACACGGCCCTGGGGGAGGGGGGACACGTGTTGAGGATGACGAGGAGGGAGGAGCGGTTGTGCATCCTGACTATCTGAGGTTTTTTGGTTAGAAAGTTCAACACGCAGTTGCATAATATTTTAGACCAAGGAGCAGGAATTTGTTCACCATGGTCTGTGGTTCAAAAGTGCTGAATGCCTACACATCATGTATCCTAGGGTAGCATTTATGTTATGATGACATGGCAATAAAATGATGTAAATTATTGTACAACTATTAGTTTGTTCACTAGTGTTTGCTGCTGAATTCCTCTTGCACTTTAGATTAATGCTGAGTTAAACTTAAAATGGTTCAAAGTGCACTTCTTGTATATGCTTCTGAATTCAAATGCAGCATAAATCCTTTAAAGAGAAATTAATGGTATTTTTCTACTTTCCCTAGTGCAAACAAGGTGAATTAATAGGAAATGACTGTTAAAAAGAAGTTTTTGGTATATGTATTTGAAAGATAAATGTTTCATAAATCTATGTGTTGCTACATGGAGAGGTATTGTAAATATTTCAATAATATCTTGCTGGAGGTAATTTCCCTTCATTGTTGGCAGTTATATTCAGAGTTCACATTGACAAATATTAGCTCCTCCACTGGCTATACTTCTCCACAAGTTATTCTTTGGGCCTAGATGTTGAATACTTCCTTTTTCTTGGTGGTTTTCTTAAGATTTCTTTGCTGTATACACAGCTCTGATCTGATGTTGATAATTGGCAAGAAGTTATTCAATTGCTGTCTGTTTCTACTCATGCCTTCATTCTGCTTGCAGAGAGCCAGAGGAATCATCATGGTATCTCCTAATTTCCCAACCTATGAGATCCAATTCCCATTCAGCAATGTTCGCCAAATATTATTTTTGATCAAGTGAGTTATTTTCTATGTAAAGTACCTCAAGTACAGTCTCATGGTGATTATAATTGGCCAACCAGTGGTTGTAAAGCTCTGCACAGCAGAAGGTAGAAAGAAGCCAGCCATATCTGTAAATGAGCAGTGTTTTAGGCATATTAAGTCTCTTTATGTTATCACTCCAAAGAACATTAGAGGTTGCAACTGCAGAAAATAATTAATTAAACTAGGAATGTTTAATTCTGAACAGAATACTTTGATAAACTACAGCTGATATCCGTTTCCTTCAGAAATCTAGATTGGAATCAGAGCAAAACAATAACTTTATGTCTAATTCAGTTGTTTAATCCAGTAATTTGGAAGCTAGTAGAATTTGATAAAAATGGCATTAAGATCCCAAGTTTCATATTTTCCATATGCTGAATTTTATTAGAGCAATATAAGTAAAAAATTTTGAAAAACTGTGAATATGGAGAGGGTTCAGCTGACCTCATTATCGACAGAAGAATTTGCATTTATACATGGCTGTGGTAACAGGACTGATATGGAATGCTGAAACTATTTTGTGGCCATTATTTCCACTGCTGGTTCAATATGATGTCCTATTCAGCTCTACTGTACTGGATGGAACCTCAAGAAGTTTACCAACTTCTTCAGTTGACAAGTCATCAAAATGTTGAACTTTCCAAAGTGAACTATTCTTTTATCAGATAAAGAATAAAAATAAACCACTGTTGTAATGGTAGAACACACACAATAAGAAAATTAACAAGAGTGACAGGATCTTTTCTTACTATTCACTTTTCTTGGTTTCTGTCTATTGTTGCCAATCAATTTGATACCTAACCTTAAATGCTCCTGGAGATGGTGGTGAGTCCTGTTGAAAGTATTAACACAATCCGTTTGAGAAAGAGCATCTACGGTTTAGACCCAGCAGCAATGAAGTATTGGCAATGTATTTTTAAGTCAGGATGATGAGTGACTTAGAACAGACCTTTGGGGTTGTGGTTATTTCCAGGAGTCTGAAACCACTGACCTTCATGATGGTGGAGGTTCTAGGTTCAGGATGTACTATCAGAGAAACCAAGGTGAGTAAATAGTGCATTTCGTAGATAGTGCAGAATCTAGCACTAGTTCAAGACAATGTATGGCTAGGTTAGAAGATGGGGAATGAACCAAATAGGTCACACTGTCCTGTATGATGTTAAGATTCTTGCTAGAATCTGTGTTATTAGAGCTGCACTCCACCATATTTTCTGATCAACTGTGGTCTTGATGATGCGGATTATGATGGAAAACCATTAAATATCAGAGTAAGTGGTTACACTCCCTCTTGTCGAAAATGTTCATTACTTGGCAATTTTGTCTCATGAGCATAACTTGCCACTTAGCAGCTCAGACTTGAATAATGTTTAGGTCTTAGAATATGCATTTCCTGTGAAGTTGGCAACATTGTGCAATTATCAATGATTGTCTCCATTTCTGATGTTATGATAAAGAAAATGTTATTGATGAAGCATCCAAAGCTGATTGTGCTTTAGGCTGTGCCCTAAGGAAATCCTGCAGTGCTGGTGCAATAGAACAATTAGATTTCAACAAGCCAGTGACTTTCTGTTGTGCAAGATATGATTTCAACCATTGGATTGTTCTTCTTTTGATACCCACTGACTTTAGCTTTTTCTGTGGTATCACACACATGCTCACACACACACACACACTCACACACACACACACACACACTCACACACTCTCTCACGCACACACTCACTCTCACACACACACACACTCTCACACACTCACTCACTCTCACACACACACACACTCTCTCACCCTCACATACACACACACTCACACACACACACTCACACACACACACGCACACACACACTCTCACTCTCACACACTCACACACACACACACTCTCTCACCCTCACATACACACACAGACAGTCACACACACACACACTCTCTCACACACACACAAACACACACACTCTCACACACACACTCACACGCACTCTCAAACGCTCTCACACGCACACTCACTCTCACACACATGCACACACACACTCACACACATGCACACACACTCTCACCCTCACATACACACACACTCACACACACACACTCTCACCCTCACACACACGCACTCTCACACACACACACTCACACGCACTCTCACACACACACTCTCACTCTCACACACTCACACACACACACTCTCTCACCCTCACATACACACACTCACACACTCTCTCACCCACACACAAACACACACACTCACACACTCTCTCACACACACACACAAACACACACTCACACACACACACACTCACACACACGCACACACACACTCTCACACACACAAACACACACTCTCTCACCCTCACATACACACACACACACTCACACGCACTCTCTCACACACTCACTCTCACACACACACACTCTCTCACCCTCACATACACACACACACACACACACCTGTGATGTCAAGGTAAACCACTCTCACCTCAGCTGTAGAAATCAGATCTTTAATGCAAAATTTCACTAAAGCTATTGTGAAGCCAGGAGCAAATCCAGGTCAAGTATTCTGAGCAAGATATTGTTAAACAAGTGCCACTTACAAGCACTGCCAACAAAACCTTACAATACTTTGTTGTTAATTAAGAGTAGACTTTTAGGATAGTAATTAGCTTAGTTATTATGTCTAATACTGAATCTATGTGGTTGTATCACATTAGTCTGGGCAAGATTAAGACTACGTTGAATATTAAGTATGTTGATCATATTTGGAGCTTTGAATATATGTCAGAGCATGTCATTACATGTTATGAGGATACAAAATGGCATGAAGTCAGCAAAACATTATGGGTGCAGAAACTGGACTCAGGTCTGCAGCTGATTATTATTCATGGATATGATTTTGTACTCTTAAAAGGAACAAAAATAGACTGAATGATTTTACTACAGACATTTCTCTACTATTTAACATCGTAGACAAACTCAAGATGATAGAAGCACACTCACAATAGAATCATTTGAAACTCTGATTAACTAACAAATATCTAAGTTATTTGTATGTTTAATGGACATTGGAGGTAATAGATTCATGGCTTATGTGTTGCATTTACAATTTTACTACAGAAATTTATCTTCTTGCCTCTCTCAACCTGAAAATATAAAGAACTGTTCTGGCTTATCTCATCCTACTGCATTTTGTAGGTGTGGAAATAAATGCAATTTATCACTGCCATATGACAGTTTCCAGACTCAAAACAAGCTTAGCCTAGTATCAAATTAAACCTTGTTACTTCAAAATCAAGGCAATGTAAATATTTTTAGCACCATATTATTCTAGCTAGTCAACCCTGCTTTGTCAAGTGGAAACATACTGATATGGTATTAGGAAACAAAATATTAGTGGTGACAGATACCATATGTAGTGAGATACAGAATCCACTTTTGTACATCCAATGGAGTCTTATTCCTTTTTTAAAACCCGACACTGGAAGAAACAAAAAACCTTAGGAAAAAATAACAAAATTGCAGCTTTCCTGCTGATTTAAGTTCAATCAGAGGATATTACTTTGAAGCAGGAAACTGGCTGTAACATCTTCATATATTATGTAAAAATTCACCAAAATGGAAAATGTTCTGTTGTCATAGCATGTAGTTATCGTAATACTTGTATGTTTAATCAGTCAAAGATTCCTCCGACAGGCTTTGACTTCCTTAATATGACTTAGGAATGAACTGGGAAAAATTGGTAACAGCGTGAAAGGATGGGAAGATGAAATACTTCCAAAGACAGAAGATTATCTATTAACGATTTCCATTTTAAAACAAATTTTATACTATATAGATTGATATTTCTGTATTATAAAGATTATTGCACTCAAAGCATGACATGTAAATGAGATCCTGTGAGTGTTTTCGTGGATGCTGAACACTCAGCTGCACAGCCTTTGCAAGCATCTTGAATATCTGTTATTAAAAATAGAACCTACACAATCATGCTAGATTGAATATTGAAGCAATTATATTGAAATGCTTTTGTGGCACGCAGCTGTGGCATGTTACAAATATCATTTAATAGGACATATGAAACTCATTGTGTTAATATGATGGGTGAAAATGAGATCTGGTAACAGAGCAGAAGTCAGTTGTTATCAAAACAAGAAAGCTTTTGCCAAAGTGTAAGAAAAGCTTTCTTTCTGACAAACACTGTGTCAACGTTTGTATAAATTCAAACATATTTTGATAGAGCTGTGATTATTTCTGACAGTTCATGTTTAGATTACATTGGAAAATAACATTTTGGCACTGAATTTGTTTAGTTGCTCATCCTGTTGTGTACTTTATGCTGTTTGATGAAGCTGTTTGCTGTCATTACAATATGTGTTTCTGAATCTTCTCCATATGTTACTAAACAGTGAAATGTCAGCCAAGTACTTTTTGTGTGTAAGGGTTTAGGCTTTATAAGTAAATATTATAACATGTTTTATGAATAGCCTCTCTTAATAAAGATACAAAACATGTCAACAAAAACATTCCCTCAACAACCAAACTGGGCTGTAAAGAAAATAGGGAACAGGAATGCCCATTCTTATCATGGATTTGAATGAAATTCTTACCTAAGTAGGCAACAGTTTAAAAAATGTCAGTACAAGAGTCAACATTAAAAATATTCAGCTACTCTCTTGACTATTCCAAATGAAACTGTTGTTACTTGACCACCTAATAATTGTACAGGATTCCTGAATCACATAGTAATAGTGCAATACGTCGAGTATGATGTTCTCCGAAGGGGTTGTCTACTGGTGGGTCCTCAGCTGGCCACTGCTGTTTAAGGTCTGGGGAAAGGAACAACTTCCTTGAGAGCTCAAGGATGCTCTAATAGTGACCATATTCAGGAAGGGAGACAAGGCAAATTGTGCTAATTACAGAGGCATCTCCCTCCTGTCAACCACAGGCCTATAACCTTGCTAAACAACTCATACCACTTTCTGAGGTACTCCCTGAATTGCAGTGTGTTTTCCTCCCATCCAGAGGTCCACAGACATGATCTTCACAGCATGCTAATTACAGGAAAATGCTGTGAACAAAGGCAACTATTGTACTTGGCATTCATAGATTTGACAATGCTATTTGATAGAGTAAATCACTGAGCTTCCGGGCGTACACTATCAAGACATGGCGTTCACATACATGATGGCGTGTCAGCCACAGTATTCGGCTATAGAGGCACTGAATCAGAACCCTTCACTGTTAAGACAGGAGTCAAACTGGCCTGCGTCATTGCACCCACCCTATTTGCCATCTTTATTGCTGCCATTCTTCACCTCATTGGCCAAGGCCTTGCACAGGGAATCCCAGTCGTGGAAAGAATGAACAGCACGCTTTTCAACCTCAACCAATTCAAGACAAGAACAAGGTCAACATCAATAGGGAACAAATTACAACATAATTTATCGCATGGAAACTTTGTATGCATTTCAATCTAAGTATGAGGCCTGACTTCAAACCCACGCTGCAGAAAAATCTATGGGCTTTGGATGATGTGACATTAGCAAGGTGTAAATTCTTTGAATAGGATTCACTTAGGTGTAAATACTGATTTGATTCAGATTGAGATCATCACGCAGGTTAATTTAAAAATTAAGATCGGTATTACAAATTATAATAATGAAGTTGAAGACTACATGTTCTGTTGTACTAAAGGATCTATCCTGGGCTAAATATATTGATGCAGTTACAAACAGTGGCTACATTTCATTAGGAATTTTAGGAGATTTGGTAAGTCACCAAAGGCACTCGCAAATTTCTACAGATGTACTGTGGAGAGCATTCTAACTAGCTGCATCACTGACTGGTATGGGAGGAGGGTGGGGACTAATGCACAGGATTGAAAAAAGCTGCAGAAAGCCATGAACTCAATCAGTTCTATCATGGGAAGAGACCTCTATAGCATCCAGGGCATCTTCATGCAGTGATGCCTCAAAAAGGCGACGTCCATCATTAAGGATCCCCACCACCCAGGACATCCCCTCTTCTTATTGCTACCATCAGGAAGGAAGTACTGAAGCCTGAAGGCACACTCTCACAGATTCAGGAATAGCTTCTTCCCCTCTGCCATCAGATTTCTGAATGGACATTGAACCATGAACACTACCTCACAACATCTGCCGGTGATATTAAACCTGATTCTGATTCTGAAAGCAGCAACAAACTGTAAATGCAGATACACAACAGGTTGCAAAGCAAAGACGTGGAAGTCTGTGAGGTCAAGAGTTTATCTTTATCATACAAGATGTTTGTACAATGTAAGAGTCTTATAACAATTGAATACAGGCTGTTCTTGAGTCAGCTGATGTGTTTTTTCAATATTTTTCAATTTTATTTAATTGTCTTCATAAGCCAATATTATCAAGTAGTAAGCCTATTTAAAACAACAGTTGGATCCTAGAATGTAGCTAAGACCTTAACTACTATTTTATATATAAAATGATTAGACCTAGCAGTGTTCATTCACCAACCAATGGCAGCCTGGCAGAAATAATCACAAATATACATTGAAAGCAAAAATATAAAAACTGCAGATGGCAGATATCTGAAATAAAAACACACAAAATACTACTGCAAATACACAGCAATCAGGAAGTATCTATGGAGAAAGGATCAGAGTTCATATCATCAACCTGGAACTTAAACTCTGTTTTTCTCTTCAGATCAATCTCACCAAATATTGTCCCCATCTCCTTGGGCAGGTCCTTGAAGATAGTTGAGGAGGAGGTGCAATCAACCTGCTCAAAATGGGAAAACAGCCTCAGAGATATGAGCAGAGGGTGGAGCTTAGGATCATGTTGTCTAACAGTCACTCCTTTGCTTGCATCTTCTAAGTTGAATATCTCTTTTTTTTCCCTTTCAGGGTTCTTTTGAAGACCCTGAGCTGGAGTTACACACTGACTACGGTTCTTTGCGGAAACGGGACCCGGTCTCAGGGCCTCGCGACCAGCCGCTTTTCGATATGCCAAGGACGCAGCCTGGAAGACTCGCGCACCTTCAATGTAGCAGATTTCTGTGGCTCTGGAGGTGGGCGGATTCAAGGCCAGTGCCACCGCCTGATGTGTCATGGGATACGCGGAAGATGGAAAGCAGCGAGCTGGCTGCTGGCTGTGTGCCCAGAGACCCAAAATCACAGCTCAGATAAGGCAATGCAACAGACTTTTAACCCTATAAAGCGATGAGTTGTTTGTTATGCCTCTCCTCTCGCTGCGAAATGGGGACTCCTCTTTTTCCCTTATTAGGGAGAGAGTGAGAGAGAGAGCCTGTGGTATGTCGAATTACTGGGTGAACGAGTAGTTTTTTGGGTACTGTGTCTTTACTGATGCTTTGCTGCATGCTTGAGTGCTCGGTGGAGGGTGCTGATGTGTTTTTGCTGGTGGGGGAGGGAGTCGTCACTTTGCTGCTGCTTGTGTGTGGGAGGGGGAGCTGGAGGGGTCTTTGGGGTTCTAACATTTAACTATCATTCATTCTGTTTTTGTGGATGTTTGCAAAGAAAAAAAATTTCAGGAGGTATATAGTATACATTTCTCTGACGTTAAATGTACCTTTGAAACCTATTGATGTAATTAATATCTACATTCTTCCACATAAAGCCCAAATTAGCTGAACAGAAGGCTTTTTATTTAATTTTCTTTTGAAGTGATCCTCAAGTTAACACTAAAGATGAAAGAGAATTCAAGAGCATCAGCTTCGAAATAAAACTTACTTAAATATAATCATAAAGAAATGTAAATTCAAACTGTTCTCAAAACCAGTGTTACCATGCTACTCTGAGGGTCTGTCTCTTCCTTTCCACCGTTCTACCAACTCCTATAGTTGCCTCTTTTTCTGCCTCTACAAGGGGGACATTAATATTAGCTTGCCCACAGTAAATCCCCTTTGAAACTTCTCAGCAAAGTCCTGAGGCATCCTTGCTGGAAATATGCCAGAATTCTGCCAGCTTCAGTGCTGAACTTCTAAGCTGTGGCTCTGAAGCACCATGGGGGATCACCAAAGGGGAACAAGAATTACACTTACTCCAAAACTTTCCTTTCAGATCACTTATCAGAAAATTAATACTCTTCTATCATAAACATCAGCAGGGAAACATCACTTAAATTCTGAGCAACACACAAAATGCTGGGGGATCTCGGTAGGCCAGGCAACATCTAGAGTACAGCCAACATTTTGTGCAGAATTTAACCCATTTTTCTCCTGGGTTCCTAGTAAGAATGCGTACAATTTCACTGGAAGGATAACGATTCAAGGGCTATGTGGGGAGGGAAGAATTACTGTGTCTCTGATATCCAATATCTCCAGTAGTCTAATGGTGAAGTACTTAAACAGTACTTGTCAGATATTGACAATCTGATCAGTTCTAAGAGAAAGGATTTACTTTGGTTCTCTATCAGTGCTGAAGATCATACACGATCACTTTGCCTTGTACTTCGATGATATTTGTTTCTTGGCAGTGTAAAGGGATTTAGGTATTAGGCTGCAGAATAACGTGAAAATGCATTACTTTGAATCTTTGTTTGCTGGGGCATGAGGACCTGAGTTATAAGGAGAGGTTGAATAGTTAGGACTTTTCTCACTGGAGTAGAAGTATATAAAATTATAAGGGGTTAGAAAGGATAAAAACAAACAGGATTTTTCCACTAAGATTGTGTGAGACAAAAACTAGAGATCACAGTTTACAGGTGAAAGGTGAAATATTTAAGCAAAAACCGAGGGCAAGTTTCTTCACTCATATGGTGGTGTGACTGTGGAAAGAGCTGCCAGCAGAAATGGTGGATGAGGTTTTAATTACACCATTAAAAAGAAGCTTGGGTAAGTACATGGACGGGAGGCATGTGGAGGACTGTGGTTCAGGCACGAGACAGAAAGGTTCAGTACGGTCTAGATGGGCAAAAGGCCTGTTTCTGTGCTGCAGTGATCTATGACTCTATAACTCTATTTCATCTGAATAAATCTGTCAGTGTGCTGATCGATCTTAAGATTATAACACAAGAAGTCCTGTTAACCACTATTGTTCTCTTTCATTAAAGATCAAATTTAATCTTATCTCAAAGACAATACATTTCTAAAGTATGTATCGCTTTTCACAGATACAGGTACAAACACATTTTATAGATAACGTTATCAAGCTAAAAATAACCTTAGAAGGATAAAAAATTTGCTACTACCTAGCAACTGTAGTGCAGCATCTTAAATTCCTGAAATACTGCTTGTTTACATACCAAAGTGTTTATCTTTTCCAGCTTCCAACTATATGATTTAGATCCTATTTCCTGTTGTCTAGAAACAGAAATGTTTTTGTCCAAAGTTTTTTTAATTACTTTTTCTCTGCAAGGTTCTAGTTCATCTACAGCAGTGTTTTCCAATCTTTTTTAGCCTAACACCCCCCCTAAAGGCACCTTCATACTTGGCAGCTCCCCTCTTAGGCACAATATACTTTCCGGCACCCCCATAGTGTCAAAACATGTCTACCATATGCTAACATGAGAAAATTATTCTGTTTTAAATTTTTATTTGCCTTTAAACCTAGCTTACACAGAACCTGAGCACTAAACAGTTGTTTTGATATCAATGTGAAGGATTTTAGCAAGAGCTGAAATATTTGGTTCAAATTGTGACAGCAAACGTCATGCGTAGCAATGTCCAAATGGTTTTTGTTTTTTGTGAGTATGTGGTTCACTGCATTAAGGTAGGAGGATGGAAGTGCAATGAAGACCAGTTTGTCTCTTCTCCAAAGACCAGGAAACTTCATATGACAGTGTAGCACATACCACAAAAGATGACATTTTTGAAAAGCATTTTTGCTTCCTGATCATTCTGAATTTCGATAATTTCTCATAGAAACATAGAATACTTACAGCACAATACAGGCCCTACGGTCCACAAAGTTGTGCCAAACATGTCACTACCTTAGAAATTACTAGGGTTACCCATAGCCCTCTATTTTTCTAAGCTCCAAGTACTTATCTAAAAGTCTCTTAAAAGACCCTATCGTATCCGCCTCCACCACCATTGCTGGCAGCCCATTCCACACACTCACCACTCTCTGCATAAAAAACTTACCCCTGACATCTCCTCTGTACCTACTCCCAAGCATCAGGTCACCACTCATCCTCTGTCGCTCCAAGGAGAAAAGGCCGAGTTCAATCAACCTATTCTCATAAGGCATGCTCCCCAGTCCAGGCAACATCCTTGTAAATCTCCTCTGCACCCTTTCTATGGTTTCCACGTCCTTCCTGTAGTGAGGCGACCAGAACTGAGCACAGGACTCCAAGTGGGATCTGACCAGGGTCCTACATAGCTGCAACATTACCTCTCGCCGCCTAAATTCAATCCCACGGTTGATGAAGGCCAATACACCGTACACCTTCTTAACCACAGAGTCAACCTGCGCAGCTGCTTTGAGTGTCCTATGGACTCGGACTCCAAGATTCCTCTGATCCTCCACACTGCCAAGAGTCTTACCATTAATACTATATTCTGCCATCATATTTGACCTGCCAAAATGAACTACCTCACACTTATGAACCACCTCACACTAATATACCTATTGTTGAGGGGGATGGCCATAGTGGTACTCTGCACTGGTTGCTTAACCCCTTCACCTGCCAGACTGTCACCCAGTTTTCTGTGTCCTGCTCCTTGGGTGTAACTACCTCTCTATATGTCCTGTCCATCACTTCCTCAGCCACCCAAATGATCCAGAGTTCATCCAGTTCCAGCTCCAACTCCTTAAAGCAGAGTGTTAGAAGCTGCAGCTGGATGCACTTCTTGCAGGTGAAGTTGAATCTTATTAGATCTTAAAGTTAATGTGAATCAATAACTCAACAAGAAAATAGAAGCTCATTTGATAAACCAAGAGTTCCTGGTTTTGATTTTTTTACTGTGTACAATTGAGAATCTTAATAAATCTGACCGCTCCCTCATCCAATTGTTGTTAGTAACACTAAGAAAACATATAAAGGTTAACATAATATATAGTATTTCAAACCTGCTTTTGAAATGCTTGAAATAATGTATTTGAAGATTCAAATTTGTAGCAGGAGAGACACGTGAGACTGTAAATGCTGGAATCAGAAGTAATATACAATCTGCGGAAAAAGACAGCAGGTCAAACAGCATCGCTTGGAGAAAAGGAATCTTCAACATTTCCGATCTAAACCCTGCAGTAGGACTGAGAGTACAGAAGGGAAATGGCTAGTTCTGAAGCAGTGTCTTACTAGAAACATCCTCTCCATGTCCACTCTATCCAGGCATTCTCCATAAAACCTATCCTTATTTCAGACAAAGTCATGTAAATTACATAAAAGAGAAAATCTGCAGATGCTGGAAATGTGAGCAACAGACACAAAGTGCTGGAGGAACTCAGCAAGCCAGGCAGCATCTATGGAAAGAGTACAGTCAATGTTTCAGGTCAAAACCCTTCATCAGGACTGGAGAAAAAAAGTCAGGCTCAGATTAAGAAAGTGGAGAAGGGGAGGAAGAAACATAAGGAGAGAGGTGAAATTGGTGGGGGAGGGGAGGAGAGTGAAGTAAAGAGCTAGGAATTTGATTGGTGAAAGAGATATGGGGATGGAGAAATGAGAATCTGATAGGAGAGGAAAGAAATCCATGGAAGAAAGAAAAGAGGGAGGAGCACCAGAGGGAGGTGATGGGCAGGTAAGGAGATGATGAGAGAGGGAAAGGGAAATAGGAACGGTGAATAGTGGAGGGGGGACATGACCAGAAGTTCCAGAAATTGATGTTCATGCCATCAGTTTGGAGGCTACCCAGACGGAAGATAAGGTGTTGCTCCTCCAGCCTGAGTGTGGCCTCATCACAACAGTAGAGGAAGCCAAGGACTGATGTGTCGGAATGGGAATGGGAATGGGAAATGGAATTAAAATGGGTGGTCCTTTGAGACTCTGCTTCTTCTGGCCGATGGAGAGTAGGTGCTTAGCAAAGTGTTCTCCCAATCTACGTTGTCTCACCAGAATACAGGAGGCCACACCAGGAGCACCAGATACAGTGTATGACCCCAACTGATTCTCAGGTGAAGTGTTGCCTCACCTGGAAGGACTGTTTAGGACCCTGAATGTTA
Source organism: Hemitrygon akajei (assembly GCF_048418815.1). Classification (NCBI taxonomy): domain Eukaryota; kingdom Metazoa; phylum Chordata; class Chondrichthyes; order Myliobatiformes; family Dasyatidae; genus Hemitrygon; species Hemitrygon akajei. The sequence continues at coordinate 106,360,869 of NC_133136.1, read as the reverse complement.
GTGAAGAGAGGAGGTGTAGAGGCACTTGTTCTGCTTGTAAGGGTAAGAGCCAAGAGGGAGATCAGTGTGGGGGACGAATGGACAAGGGAGTTGTGTCGAGAGTGATCTCTGCCGAAAGCAGAAAGGGGGGAGGAAGATGTGTTTGATGGTGGGATCCCATTGGAGGTGCCGGAAGCAATGGAGACTGGTGGGGTGGTAGGTGAGGACAAGAGAAACACTGTCTCTGGTGGGGTTGTGGGAGGATGGGGTGTGGCAGAAATTTAAAAGATGCAGTTGAGGACAGGGAAGCCCCTTTCTTTGAAGAAGGAGGACATCTCCTTCATTCTGAATTGAAAAGCCTCATCCTAAGAGCAAATGCAGCAGAGACAGAGGAATTGATAGAAAGGGGGTGGCTTTTTTAGGGGTAACAGAGTGGGAAGAGGTATAGTCCAGGTAGCTGTGAGAGTCGGTGGGTTTATAATAGACATCAGTAGATAGGCAGTTTCCAGAGAGAGAAACAGAGAGATCAAGAAAGAGGAGGGAGGTATCTGAAATGGACCAGGTAAATTTGAGGACAGGGTGGAAGTTGGAGGCAAAGTTGATGAAGACGATGAGCTTCGCATGGGTGCAGGAAGCAGCACCAATGGAGTCATTAATGTAGCATAGGAAAAGTTGGGGGGTGACACCTGTGTAGATTTGGAATATAGACTTTTCCATGTAGCTGAGAAAAAGACAGGCGAAAAAAGACTGGGACCTATGCGAATGCCTGTTACTACGTCTTTTGTTTTAAGGAAGTGGGAGGAGCCGAATGAGAATCTATTGAGAGTGCGGACAAGTTCCACCAGATGGAGGAGAGTGGTGGTGGAGGGGAACTGGTTGGGTCTGGTGTCCAGAAAGAAACAGAGAGCTTTGAGGCCTTCCTAGTGGGGGATGGAGGTGTTGAGGACATCTATGATGAAATTAAGATGACTGGGTCCAGGGAACTACTGAAAAGAGCAGGAGCATATGAGGTGTCACGGATGTAGGTAGGAAGGGACTGAACCAGGGGGAGTAAAACAGAGCCGAGGTAGGCCGATATGAGTCCATTGGGGCAGGAACAAGCTGAAACAATGGGCCAACTTGGACAAGCGTGTTTGTGGATCTTGGGTAGGAGGTAGAAACGGGAGGTGTGGGATGAGGGAAATATGAGGTTGGTGGCAATGGATGGGAGATCCCCTGAGTCAATAAGTTCAGTGATGGAATAATTAATGTAAACTAGTTTCATTTTGTTTAGTCTTTCAAATCGATCTTCAGAAATGTCCAATAAATATTTCTCTTCAAAGGAGTAATGCTATAAAACGGAGAATGTGGATTTGAAATGAAATTGTAAATGGAAATAATTAAAGTAGGTTTAAGCACAGAAAAGATCAATTTTAATATTTCTTTCCAGAATTTAACTGTGTGAAAATTAATTGTTTTGGATGCATTCTCTAGTTTTGTTTGGAAGAAGGGGCTACAATAACTAAGAGAAGATAAGTTGAAATGAATTAAACATAGTATTGCAATAGATTTTCCTGCTCATTCACAAACTGATAGAAAGTTTAAAAAAAGTCATTTTGTAGTTGCAGACGGCTGCCATGGAATGTGTAAGAAGAAAATGAGACAGATTAATTGGATTGGAAAATGATGAAGATAAGATCTGAACAGAGAATTTGGGAAGGAAATGTTTTCCAAGGCCTCAGGGATCATCTCTCTGATGTGAAAAAAGAAATCAGAAAAATTAGAAACTAGCCTTCAATCATCAGATGCACAAGATCACAGATAATGAACTATATATGTTAACTGCATTTTGCAGGAGCACCATTGAGAGCGTGTTGGTAAGTTGCATCTCCATCTGGTATGGGAGCAGTCGAGCATCAGATTGGGAATCCCTACAAAGGACTGTGAGAACAGCTGAGAGGATCATAGGGGTCTCCCTACCATCCATTTCGGACATTTATCAGCAGCACTGCATACACAGAGCCCTTAGTATTATTAGGGATCCCACCCTTCCATCCAGCATCCTCTTTGACTTTCTACCATCAGGCAGGAGACTACGATGCATAAAAACAAGAACGGTCAGGATGAGAAACAATTTCTTCCCCCAGGTCATTACAACCGCTGAACTCCCAGCCACATCGTATTCAAAGTGTCACTGGTTAATCTGCTCCATACCTTACACGATTTAGTATTAATACACTTCAGTTTGTTATTTATGTGTGATTCATCTGTAGATATTTTCTTACCTTCATAAGTTATCATGTGATATATGCTTTACACCATGGTTTAAAGAAACATCTTGTTTCTGTACACATTATATATGTATTTTAGTTAAATAACAATACACTTCACTTCATATGGTGTGTTAAAGTAAAATCCATGTGAAGCAATCAACTGATGTAAGGCAAGGAATGACTCCAGAAAATATATGCAGACAAACTCGTTAGCAGAGGATGTCTGTCTGTGCATTCTGCTGACAGGCATATCAACCATGGACTTGCCTTTTGTGGATCTGTTTTGTTTTGGAAATTCCACCCTGATCTGTGTAATGCAACCTTAATCAGAGAGAACAAATTATGCCCACAAACCAACTGAAAGCATTTAACATTTGGCAAAGCCCCCAACTGTTAGGTATGGGATATGAACACTTGTGAATGCTTCTTCCATTCAAAACATTGAAAACTATTAGAAATCAAATTAAATCAATGAAATTAGCATTTACACATCTAAAAAAATCATATTTAACCTTATCCTCAGACTTTACTTTCACAACTATGACGATGGCATTGGCTCACTATAGCTGTAACCAGTCTAACCTTAGGCTACGTCCACACTACACCGGATAAATCTGTAACCAAAGCTTTTCAGCTTCGTTTTTACCCTCCGTCCACACTAAAACAGCATTTTACACACTAAAACAATCCCCCGAAACCAGAGATTTTCAGAAATGCTCTCCAGAGTGTGTAATTGTGAAAACACCGGATTGGCCGGAGCAGTGTGGACAGGGTAACCGGAGAAATCTAAAAACACTGTCATGATGTGCCGGAACAGATGGTGACAGCAGCGCGCCATTTCATTGTTTTCTTGAATGCAACCTAACAATTTCAGACAGACAGCAACGAGACTGAAGCCAGAAGAGTTGGAAATGTACTCACCAAATACTTTGACCCATAACTTACTGAATAAATAAGCATACTCACTTTGCCCTGTTTTCTGTCCTTGCTTGTATGAAGGTGGTTTACCTATTTATGCAAGAACTTCTCTGACAATAGATGTGTAACAGCCTAATGTAACATTGTATGGAAATACAAGATAACACTGATGCAGACATGTTTTATACATTTAACAAGGGGCTTTATTAATGCAACAGAGTTTGTCAGTTTTTCAATGTTCATCAAGGTCAGCAAGGTCATACTGTCGGTTGCCTCCATACACTCCAGTATTAGTTTTTTTTACTTTTAAGTCTTCCTGTGCGAGAGCCAACAGCTGTCCGTCGTTTAAGTTTTTCTAGTCTGTAACTGCACAAACGCGCACTTTCACTGCGAGATTTGACACCAAATATGTCACTTGTTTTCGGTAGATGTCCTGTGCATGCACAGTAAGGGGAGATTCGCCGAAATATTAGTTTTAATGTGGACAGAGATATTTTTAAAAACGCAGTGTGGACGCCTATCCTTACACGAAACCGGTGTTTTCAAAATTATCCGGTCTAGTGTGGACGTAGCCTTAGTGTGAGTGCAGTGCTTTGTATCCTTAGGCAACCCCATGGCATTGAAGAAGACTAATGCAGTTGCCTCACATAGCTCATAAGGTGCCTTATGGGACAGGCAAAAGCACTCCTGCAGCTTACACTGGTTTGTGTTTGCAAGAAATCAGGATTCCCAAATGCTCCTTCTCCACTTTTAGCGGTCATGGATTCCTAGAGTTAGAGGAGGCTTTTAGAACTTCACTGAATTTTTTCCTCTGTCCTACTCAACATCCTTGCTTATGACAGAACTAAGAACAGAATATCTGTTTTAGGAAACTTGGACAACATCGGTGACGTGGAGAGGGGAAGGCTTGCAGCTTGGGCAACTGCCGATATCCCATACAACCCTGCCCAGGCCTGCGCCCTGGAAACCTTCCAAGGCACAAATCCGTGGTCTCACGAGACTAACGGATGCCTATTTATGTTTAGGAATCTAGTGGTGGGCATGAGAAAGATATGGCCTATGCAATGTAATCAACTGAGTTTAACAGATCCGCAATGCTGGGGGTGTTGGCCAGGGAGAGGACATTGATGATCACTCTCAATTTCTCCAGTGAACTTGGAAGATTCTGTAGAGATGGCATTTCCTTAAGGTGGCTGCTCTAAGTAGTCCAGAAGGCGTCTGCATGTGAGAGTCTCTCTCTCTCTCTCTCTCCCTCCCTCTCATTTGCGACTCCCGAGGGAAGGTCCCTGCATTCGAATGGTCTCTCGTTCTCTCTCTCTCTCTCTCTCTCTCTTGATGCTGTCAGATGATGGTTCCGAAGTTCGGAGTCTGCAGTTTATGAACTGTACTAATGAACACTGAGCTGAACTCAGCATGGCCTCTTGCAATTTTATGTTTTTGCTCATTCTCTCTTGTTGCCATTTGCACGATCTGTTTTTTTGCTCATGGGGAGTGGTTGATGTTCTTGTTGCTGTTTATGTGATTTGTTTTTGGATGGGGGTTTGGTTTTTTTTCTGAATGGTTTCCATGTTTTTTTTTTGTTTCATGACTGCCTGTGGAGTAGATGAATCTCGGGGTTGCATTCTGATTGCTGGCTCTCTCCATTCTGATCCCCTGATCAGGACTGGCTCATGGACCTCCATTCTTCTTCTCCTGTGGTCAATAATCAGCTCTTTGGTCTTGCTGACATTGAGTGAAATGTTGTTGTTGTGGCACCACTCAGCCAGATTTTCAATCTCCTTCCTCCATGCTGATTCGTCACCACCTTTGATTCGGCCAACAAGATGGTGTCATCAGCAAACTTAAATATGGCGTTGGAGCTGTATTTAGCCTCACAGTCATAAGTATAAAGTGAGTAGAGCAGGGGAGTGGGGCTAAGCACACAGCCTTGCGGTGCACCTGTGCTGATGGTGATGTTATTGCCAATCGGAACAGATTGGGGTCTGCAAATTAGGAAACCCAGTTGCACAAGGAAGTAGTGAGGCCTAGGTCTTTGAACTTACTGACTTGCTTTGAGGGGATGACACTGTCGAATGCAGAGATGTAGTCAATGAAGCTTGTACTGATATAAGCTCTTTGTCAACTGGCCTAAACGATGTAACATCCCCTTTTCCAGCAGGCATGATTACCCGAAAGTGCAAAGTGCCAAAGATGAAGCATCGGACAGAAATTGATTGCAGCAGAAATGGAAGGTGAAACAAACATTGGGTCTATGGAAACAATATTCTCGGTTAATAACTGGGAAGAACCTGGTTATCAGTTACGATATGCTCTCGGGACTGCTGTATTTGTTCCAGGTATCACCCAGTCACTGCATCTTTCCCTCGGTAATCACCCAGGACATCTTCCAGTTCATCAGGGAGTGAAGATACAGTGAGTCTGATAGCTCATGATGCACAAGTCTTAAAGTGAATTCGGGCAAAAGTGTGTGCCATGTTGCCCTCATCCTGCTGTCCATCTTCATGTGGACCCAAACTACATAGGCACTAAATCCCACTACATGCTGAGCGTTCACTTACCTCTGCCATGCAATGTCCCACACTACCTGTCCCTTGTGAAGAGGTCTTCCAAGTAAACACCTTTGACCATAAGTCCATCAGGCAGTGGTCAACATGGAATACACTGCAGGAATGGGATTCCTTTGGCCACTGTAAACCCTTTTGGTCATCGTTCCATGAGTGAGCTGTCCAAATCATCCGGCAGAGCATCATTCCCAGAACTCACCTACAAGCCGTAAGACCTTGCTTGGGGGATGTAAGATGAGTCCTCACAGACAAAGCTTTTCTGTACAAACGGCAAATCATTCCCAAAGCAGGGTGTGCTTGGGTCAGTGGGCAAGAGCTAGTCACCCACCTCTTTGCAAGCTGTGGGTTTGCTAAGGGAGTGTGGAGAAGGATGCAAGGGTCACCTTCTCAGTTCATCTCCAACAAATGTGTAACAGAGGACTCTCTGATCTATGGGCTATTCCAGAGACACCTCAGAGACAGACATCAAATACTGCTGGACATCATCAACTCAGTGAAGATTGTCTCCTGGGTGCCTGTAATTTTTTGGCTTCCAGGACAGAGAGATGTCCATAAGGGAATGCTGACAATCAGCACAGTCCAGGCTGAGGGTTACACCAAAGCTTGGTGCAGCTAATGCAAAAACTTGGTGGGGAACAGCCACAGTCAAGATTGCTTCTGCTACCATGCACAGAGGAGCTGAGATGGATGGGGAAGTCCCTCAAACAATGAAAGGGGTATCACCACAGGGAGCCGCATACGTTGTAATGGTGCTATAGCTTTAAAAATACTGTAATTTATTAATTCCGAATATAAAAGATTTTCAGTTAATTCCTTTATATATACCTATTGTAATAAAGTTACATTTTGAAATATAATATGTTGCTGGACTCCATGAGGAATCCAACTTCAGAGTCAGACAGTGATTTACTTTACTTTTATTGTCACCAAACAATTGATACTAGAGCGTACAATCATCACAGCGATATTTGATTCTGCGCTTCGTGCTCCCTGAAGTACAAATCGAAGTAAATATAATAAAAATTTAAGTTATAAATCATGATTAGAAAATAGAAAAGGGAAAGTAAGGTAGTGCAAGTCAGGTCAGGATATTTGGAAGGTACGGCCCAGATCTGGGTCAGGATCCGTTCAGCAGTCTTATCACAGTTGGAAAGAAGCTGTTCCCAAATCTGGCCGTATGAATGCTCCTGAACCTTCTCCCGGAGGGAAGAGGGACAAAAAGTGTGTTGGCTGGGTGGGTCGTGTCCTTGATTATCCTGGCAGCACTGCTCCGACAGCGTGTGGTGTAAAGTGAGTCCAAGGATGGAAGATTAGTTTGTGTGATGTGCTGGGCTATGTTCACGATCTTCTGCCGCTTCTTCCGGTCTTAGACAGGACAACTTCCATACCAGGTTGTGATGCACCCTAGAAGAATGCTTTCTACGGTGCACCTATAAAAATTAGTGAGGGTTTTAGGGGACAGGCCAAATTTCTTCAGCTTTCTCAGGAAGTAAAGGTGCTGGTGGGTCTTCTTGGCAGTGGACTCTGCTTGGTTAGACCAAGTCAGGTCATTTGTGATATTCACCCCGAGGAACTTAAAGCTTTTGACCTGTTCCACCTGTGCACCACCGATGTAGATAGGGTTGTGTGGTCTGCTACTCCTTCTGAAGTCAACAACCAATTCCTTCGTCTTGCTGAGGTTGAGGGATAGGTTATTGTCTTCACACCATGCCGCCAGGTTCTTAATTTCCTCTCTGTACTCAGACTCATCATTACCCAAGATACGGCCTACAATTGTGGTGTCATCAGCAAACTTATATATTGAGTTTGATGGAAACTTGGCTACACAATCATGGGTGTACAGTGAGTACAGCAGGGGGCTGAGTACACAGCCTTGTGGGGCACCGGTGATCAGAGTGATTGTAGAGGAGAGCTTGTCCCCTATTTTTACAGCCTGGGTCCTGTCTGTGAGAAAGTTGAAGATCCAGCTGCAGATCTGAGTGCTAAGACCCAGGTTCCGGAGCTTAGGAATCAGTTTATTTGGAATGATGGTATTAAAGGCAGAGCTGTAGTCAATGAAAAGGAGCCTTACATATGCGTCTTTATTCTCCAGGTGTTCTAAGGAGGAATGTAGTTCCAGAGAGATGGCATCTGCCGTTGACCTGTTGCTCTGGTAGGCAAATTGCAAAGCGTCGAGGTTGACCGGTAGGTTATGGTTGATGTGTGCCGTAACCAATCGCTCAAAACACTTCATAGCAATTGATGTTAGAGCCACGGGTCGGTAGTCATTCAGGCATGCCACCTTGCTTTTCTTCGGCACCGGGATTATTGTTGCCTTCTTAAAACATGAGGGGATTTTAGACTGAAGCAGGGAGCAGCTGAAGATGTCAGCAAACGCTCCAGCTAGCTCGCTTGCATAGGCCCGGAGAACCCGTCTCGGGATGCCATCTGGGCTCGTCGCCTTCCTTGGATTTATCTTCAGCAAGGCTCTTCTAACATCTTCCTCAGTGATGATGAATCTTGATGTCACCAGGTCCGGTTCATCTGGAGGGGGTGGGACACTCCTCTTCTGTTCAAATCTTGCGTAGAATATATTAAGTTCGTCAGGAAGAGAAGTGCTACATTTATTGATATTCCCAGCCTTTTCTTTGCACCCAGTGATCTTATTTAGACCCTGCCATAGTCTACTGGCATCCCTCTGGTTAGCCTGGGCTTCCAACTTGGTTCGATATTGCCTCTTGGCACCCTTAATGGCTTTCCGGAGTTCACGCCTGGATTCCATGTAGTGACTGGTATCCCTGGACCTAAAAGCCACAGCTCTAGCCTTCAAAAGGGACTGGACCTCATAATTCATCCAAGGTTTCCGGTTAGGGAATACCCGGATCGTCTTGCGAGAGACACAGTCCTCTGTGCATTTCCAGATAAAGTCCGTGACAGCTGAGGCATACTCATCGAGGTTAGCTGCTGAGTGCTTGAATACTAACCAGTCCACCGATTCAAAGCAGACACAGAGGACCTCATCCGTTTCCTCTGTCCAACGCGACACCACCTTTGACACCGTGACCTCCTGCTTCAGTTTCTGTTTGTAAGCTGGGAGGAGGAATACGGCCTGATGGTCTGATTTTCCTAAGTGAGGTCGTTGGAAGGAACGGTAGGTATCCTTGACTGGGGTGCAGCAGTGGTCAAGTATACTCGGGCATCTAGTGGAGCAGGAGACATGTTGGTACAACTTTGGCAGCGCTTTTCTGAGGCTGGCCTGGTTGAAGTCCCCGGCTGTAATGAGCAAAGCTTCCGGTTCACTGATGCTGGCATACAGTGTATTCACAGCACACTCCACGTCCGCCTGGGGGGGTATGTAGACCGCTGTCAGTATCACCGAGGTGAATTCCCGTGGCAGATAATAGGGACGACACTTCACCGACAGATGTTCCAGGTCCGGACTGCAGGAGCTCGTCAGTGCCACTGTGTCTGAGCACCACGCAGTGTTGATCAGTAGGCAGACTCCACCTCCCTTTGTCTTGCCCAAAGACGCCGTGTGGTCCATCTGATGGATCGAAAATCCCTCTGGTCGGATGGCACAGTCAGGGGTGGCAGGGGAGAGCCAGATCTCTGTGAAACAGAATACACAGCAGTTCTGCATCTCCCTGCAGTAGGTGAGTCTCCCTTTAAGATCATCCACCTTGTTCTCTATGGCTTGCATATTAGCTAGTAGGATGATGGGCAGAGGGATCCTAAAGCCCCTCAGCTTCAATCTGACCAGCAGCCCAGCTGTTTTCCCACGCTTCCTCGGTAATTTGTGCATCTTTCCAGGTTTCCATCGATGCAGTGTGCTGTTGGCAGCTCTTTGAGGTTGGTGGATGCGTCCGGCGGGGATCGATTGGCGGGTCGCATCGTCGGGCGCTCCAGGTCGGGCCAAGTGACATTGACATTTTGGGACCTATATGATAGGTGAATTCCATGCTTTGTTACACTTGTTTTTTATGACCATGGCAGAGTCATATTCCCCACCTAGCTAAAAGTGAGCTCATTTGAGAAAAAGTTGAGCTAAGTACAACTTGGTAAAACTTTGAGAATTTGATCCTTATAGAGCACACTCACCTCACATCTACAGTGATGAAATGCTTAGAGAGGTTGGTCATAACTAGAATGAACTCCCGCTTTAGCACGGACCTGGACCCATTAGAATTTGCCTATCTCCACAATAGGTCAATGGCAGACATAATCTCAATGGCTCTCCACATGGCTTTAGACCACCTGGACAACACAGACGCTTACGCCAGGATGCAGTTCATTGACTACAGATTAGCATTTAATACCATCATTCCCACAATCCTGATTGAGAAGTTGCAGAACCTGGGCCTCTGTACCTCCCTCTGCAATTGGATCCTCAACTTCCTAACCAGAAGACCACAATCTGTGCAGATAACATATCCTCTTCGCTGACGATCAACACTGGTGCACCTCAGGGGTGTGTGCTTAGCCCACTGCTCTACTCTGTATATACACATGTCTGTGTGGCTAGGCATAGCTCAAATACCATCTATAAATTTGCAGACAATACAACCATTGTGGTGACGAGAGGGCGTACAGGAGTGAGATATGTCAACCAGCGGAGTGGTGCCATAGCAACAACCTGGTACTCAATGTCAGTAAGACTAAAGAGCTGATTGTGGACTTCAGGAGGGGTAAGATGAAAGAACCCATACTAATCCTCATAGAGGGATCAGAAGTGGAGAGAATGAGCAGCTTCAAGTTCCTGGGTGTCAAGAACTCTGAGGATCTAACCTGGTCCCAACAGATCAATGTAAATATAAAGAAGGCAAAATAGTGGCTATACTTTATTAGGAGTGTGAAGAGATTTGGCATGTCAACAAATACACTCAAAAACTTCTATAGTTTTACCATAGAGAGCATTCTGACAGGCTGCATCACTGTCTGGTATGGAGGGGCTACTGCACAGGACCAAAAAAAGCTGCAGAAGGTTGTAAATCTATTCAGATCCATCTTGGGTACTAGCCTACAAAGTACCCAGGACATCTTCAGGGAGCAGTGTCTCAGAAAGGCAGCGTCCATTATTAAGGATCTCCAGCACCCAGGGCATGTCCTTTTCTCGTTGTTACCATCAGGTACCAGGTGCAGAAGCCTGAAGGCACACACTCAGCAATTCAGGAACAGCTTCTTCCCCTCTGCCATCCGATTCCTAAATGGACATTGCATCTTTGGGCACTACTTCACTTATTTTTAATATACAGTATTTCTGTTTTTGCACATTTTAAATCTATTCAATATATGTAATTGATTTACTCACTATTATTATTATTTATTTTTATTTTATTTATTATTATTTTTCTCTAGATTATGTATTGCATTGAACTGCTGCTGCTAAGTTAACAAATTTCACATCACATGCCAGTGATAATAAACCTGATTCTGATTTTACAAGTTGTCATGGCATTAATAATGTTTGTTCAATCCCTCCAGGTTTTTCTGTGATTTAATTATTACTTGTATTGGATATTATGATATTTCATTCTACTGACTGTGAGTTGTCCAGGTTATTTCTGACTCGCATTTAAATTCACAGTTGAGTTCCCTTGCACAGCTAGCTTTATAACTGCTGCCTAAGCACAAATATGGTAATATTACTGGCTGACCATGAAAGAGGGAAGTGTTAATCCTAAATATAAAGATACATAGTCCTTTGATATGTTTTTTCAATCCACCTAAAGATTTTTGAATAGCTATGGACACTTCACACTAGCATTCAATGAAACCACAGTAGAACATGCAAATAAAGTCAATTTTACAACTCTATTGACATACTACTTAAGTTAATATACCTAAATATCTATTGATCTCACCTAGTGACAGGGCACTTCAGATATAGGAACTCCAAAGATTTAAATAGCTGACTCTTCATCCTGAGATTATGGCTGCTAGTTGTGGATTTTCTAGTGAAGGAGCAAGTCATTGAGCTGTGACTATTTCAGGCTCTTGGATTTCAGTGAAGTCAATCAGAATGTGGATCTATCTTTCTCAGTCTATTCCCGTGCAATAAATCTATTGTTCAAAGATCTGATTCTATGAACCTTTTTTGTAAGCCTCTTAAGCAAGCCAGAATGCGATATAATATCACCAGTGTATGTTGTGAAATTTGTTGTTTTGCAGAAGAAGTACATTGCAATACATAATAATAAAAAACTATAAGTTACATTAAAATATATATTTTTAAAAAATTAATTATATAAGTCGTGCAAAAAAAGAGAAAAATAGGGAGGTAGTGTACATGGGTTCATTGTCCATTCAGAAATTGGATGTTTTAAACTGTTCTTAAAACATTGAGTGTGTCTCTTCAGGCTCCAGTACCTCTTCCTTAATGGCAGCAATGAAAAGAGGGCAGGTCCTGTGTAAATGGGGTTCTTAATGATGGATGATGTCTTGTTGAGGCATTGCCTTTTGCAGATGTCCTCGATGCTGGGGAGGCTATTGTCCATAAAGGAGCTAGCTGACTTTATAACTTCCTGCAGATTTTTTTTTGATCATGTGCAGTTGCCCCTCCATACCAAACAGTGATGCAAACAGTTAGAATGCTCTCCATCTGTACGAATTTACAGGAGTCTTTTATGTCATACCAAGTCTCCTCAAACTCCAAATGAAATATACCTACTGTTGTGCTTCTTTGCAATTACATCAACATGTTGAGCCCAGGACAGATCTTCAGACACCTACTACCTTGAAACTGCTTGTTCTTTTCACCGCTGATTCCTCGATGAGGACTGGTGATCCCTCACCTTCCCTTTCCTGAAGTCCACAATTCAATTCTTGGTCTTACTGACATTGGGTGTAAGTTTGTTTTTGCGACACACTCAATCAGATGATCTATCTCACTCCTGTATGTCTCCTTGTCACTCTCTGAAATTCTGCCAACAATAGTTGTATCATCAGTAAATTTATAGCTAGTGTTTGAGCTGTGACTAGCCACACAGTCATGGGTGAAGATAGAGTACAGCAGAGGGCTAAGCATGCATTCTTGAGGTACGCCAGTGTTGATTGCCTGTGAGGAGGAGATAATATTTCTGATCTTCACTGCTGCAGATGGAGGTACAGAGGCCCAGGTTTTGGAGCTTGTTGATTAACACTGAGGCTATGATGGTGTTGAATGCTTAGCTGTAATCAACAAGCAGCAGCCTGACGTAGGTATTGCTATTGCCCAGGTGCTCCAAGGCCAGGTGGAGAGCCAGTGAGATTTCATCTGCTTTAGATCTATTGAGGTGAGAGGCAAACTGCGGCCGGTCCATCTCTTTGCTTAGGCAGGAGTTGATTCTGGCTATGACCTACCTCTCAAACCACTCCATCACAGTAGATGTGAGTGCAACTGGGCAACTCTAACTGAGGTTCTCACCCTGCTCTCCTTGTGCACTGGTACGATTGTCATCTTCTTGAAGCAGGTTGGAACCTCTGACTGCCAGGGTGAGAGATTGAAGATGTCCATGAACACACCTGCTGGTTGTTTGGCACGGTTGTCAATGGCCTACCAGGTACACCATTAAAGCCTGCCGACTTGCAAGGGTTCACCCCCTTAAAAGATGTTTAACCTACTTCAGTCTGATCACTTGCACTGAAAGTGCAATCTAGCAGGTGTTACTGCTTTAAACTGTGGCTGCTTCTTTGGCTCAGTGGAATGAGGTGCGGCTTTCAAATCAAACACATTTGTGCAAAGAGGGAATAAATAGTTTGGTGAACTAATATTATGGGCATGCCCTCATTTTCTGTAGGCAGCACTACCAGTAGCCGTAGACTCTTTAATGGGCACTGTCTGCTCCAAAGAGCCAACATGATTCAGCAGGCATGCAGTTCATTGCTGCTGGAAGTGTTTGATGGCATCTGATGAGAGGTACTGTATAATGAGTAATTCAACTCTCATGGCTCTATTGTTGGCAGTGTGTGGAGACTCTGAAATGTGATTGTGGGCGAAGTAGGACCAGGATGACTTGAAGCATAAGAATGTAATGTTCCAGCCCTGATAGAGATATTTGGGATATGAATAATGTGTGTTTATGACACTGATGGTCTGAGGCTGGTGGTGATGGTGTAGTTGATGGAAAATGTAAGTTGACGTAAGTGATAGTTTTTCAATTATTTTGCAGCAGGACAGTGGATTCACTTCCGCAGTTGTCTGCTATTACAGACGTTCTGGCCAGATGTCTGAGGACCTCCAGACCACCTGCTATTTTTTCCCCAAACCAAGGTCTCCAAGAAAGCAAACGTTTCTATTCTGGTTTGTGCTCTGTCAATAACTTCAATTTCTTCTGAATTGACTTACAAATCTTCCTGCCATCACATGCATCACTTAGTGACCCATGAAAGTTAACTGGAAGTTATGCTGGGCATCAATGAAAATGAGTCTCAGGTGAAACACTAAAGCAATCAACAGACTATAAACAGATGTGTGTTTATCATACTTCGTGATTTCCAGCTCTATCCAATTCATACTTCAATAAGTTTTAATACATCAAAATGGGCAAAGATAAAAGATAACCTGTAATAGGAACAGAAAATACTGGGAATGAATTAGCATTGTTTTGCAATCTCTCCACAGATGCTGCTTGATGTGCTCAATATTGCTGGCTTTTTGATGGTGTCATTCTCAGGGTTTTCTGAATTTTGGTGGCCAATGGCGATGTTCACTTCCTGTTTAATGCTTTATTGACAGGCCCAGTGGTTTTTCCTGGAAGATCTTTTTCAAAATTGCTTTCGTCCCTCCTGTAGCATTTGCAGTTTTCTCCTTCCTGATTCTCTTTGATAGGGTGGCTGGCAGAAGATCTTAAATGTCACTAAAGGGATAATGAAGGGATAATGACGTGGAATGGTGTTACGCGTATAAAGAAGCTAGAGGTGTTTTTCAAGAGGTGTAAAGGGAAAGAGTAAATTCTTGCCTGAAATTGTTGAATCTATCCCAAAAATAGTTATTTTCCTAATTGAAAGAGGTGCTAATCCTTGAACAAAATGAATAGAAGAGTAGTTGAGATCGATTAACTCCTTACCACAAAGACACAAGCAGAGAAGCTCAGAAAAGATAACAAATAGACATTAGCTGGACCATAATATGGTTTGCTGGGTGCATGGAATGATTCAGTAAACATTGCGTCTTGCAAAGAAAATAATGTGGAATTATTTGAAAGACAAGCAAGAGATAGATCAGCTTCAGATTATTTGGGCAAAGGGCCAACACAGACTCATTGGATTGAATGGTCATTATATCGGCCTTATTACTTAATGATACAAAATTATATCTCAACTTCTAATTAGATTTTTTGTAATAATGAAACAAATTCCATTTTATATCTCAAAAAAGGATGCATGGCATGTTTGGTCAGACAATGTTATGCATGTATAGAAGGAATGGGATTTGTGAGATTTTGGGAAAATTAAGCAAAGTGCATCTATCAAAGAATGATCATAATTTAAAGAGTTCCAAATGAAAAAAAGTTTTGTACTGGACTTACGTCTAATGCTATATTTATTTTCTTACATATTTCATATCACTCAATGGTTATTTGCATACTGCAGTGTTGGAATTTGGAATAAAGTTAATATTAGCTATATGTTTGTTTTAAATGTGATATGGTTGGTTTATCTCAGCGGTCTGTTGTAATGCAAAATCTATTTTTGTATTAGTTACTTATCTACTGGTATTTCTGAGAGTTATTATTACTAAATAGCTCAAAAGCAGAATTAGCAGATCCTTGGACAATTGAAAGAAAGCATAAATTTGTTAAAGGTGAGCCCAACCAAGTCCATGACTTTATGATAAAGTGAAAGACAGGGTCTCTTTCACTTCAACATGGAGAATATGAAATTTGAATGGCATTTGATACTGTGTTCATAATAGGTTTGCCTTCAAGAATGGAGGCCATGGGATAAAAGGGAAGTTGGTTAGGTAACAGAAAACAAACAGTAGAACTGCAAAATACTTCATGAGACAACAGAAAAGAGCACAATAGATTTCCACAGTAGTTGTTAGCATTACAATTCCCAATGTAAACTAAAGATCATGACTATCTAGGGCACCTTCCAAATTTGCAGATTACATAAATAAGGAATGGAGAAGATAGTTATGAATTTCAAGCAGATCTGAACAGTCTCAGAAATGGGTGTCAAGTGAAATTTAATGTAGAGAGATATGATGTGTTGCATTTTGTAAAAAGAATGAGAAGAGACAATTTAAACTAAAGGGAATGACTCTAAATGGCATACAAAAATAAAGAGATCTGCATTTATATATAGTTCACGAAAAGTGGTAGACAAGTTGAGAAAGTGATAGATATCATGATGAACATTTATAAAACACTGTTTAGTTACAACAGGAGTTTTGTGGCCAGTTTTGAGCACCACACTGTTGCAAAGGTAAGAAGAATTCAGGAAACATGCTGAAGAGATTTACCAGAATGATTCCAGGCTTGGTTGATTTCTGTAATGTTGATAGACTGGAGGAAAGGAAATTGTAAGGTGATTGAGAGTGCACAGAGAGATGATGAATGGAGAAATTCTGTCTTGCTGGTAGAGTGCAATGGAATATAGATGACTGGCGAAGGTGCACACACACACACACACACACACACACACACATAATTTATATATATATATATGTGTATGTATGTGTATATATATATATCTATATCTATCTATCTATCTATATATATATACACACACACATATAAATAAGAGATTAGAGTCCAGAAAACACTGCTATGGGTAGTGAAAAAGTTCAAAAGGTTCAAAGATTCAATTTTTTTTGAAGTATACAACTCTGAAACTCTTCTTCTCCAGATAGCCACAAAGCAAGAAAGATAAGAATGGCAGGACAATCATCAATCCCTAAATCTCCTGCCCCACAAAAAAAACAGAACAAAAATAGAACAGGCACAATGAACCCCCCTTACCAAGTCTTTCTCCTTTGCACACAAAGAAATATAAGAAAAATTGGCTGAAAAACACAGAATATAAAAATAACTATAAAACTAGAAAAAGGTCAATTTTGATTTGGCCAAATCTATATTCATATCCATATCAAAAATGCACAAAACCTGGGCAACATTTTCTGGGCACAGTGGCAACCTCTGCTCTCTCTGGCAGCACAGTGATCAACCGCTCCGGCAGCAGAGTGATCTCACCAGAGATCAAGTGGTAGGTACCTGATGCTCACCCTCCATGTTCCCCTTGGTGTGTCAGTGTTCCCCATCACTTTAGTCGGTGAACAATGGAAGCTGTAATCAGTGAAATGGAGTCAAATACTGGCTCACAGTCTCCTCGCCACAAGGTTCCCACATGCTGCCTTGCCTCCCGGAAACCTCTTGGAGACTGCAAAGTGCTGGAACACCCAAATGATCTCCAAACTGCTAACCACAGGCTCCAACAGATCCAGAATCACAATCAAGATGAAAAACAGATGTAAAAAAAAACATGAAAGAAGTGGAATAAGTGGTTTTATGGTCTCTTCAGAAGATGTCGACCAAAGGAGTGTTGTACACAGGTGCCATCTTGACCCAATTAGTGTAGACGTAGTCAAGGCAGATTCATTTGTAGCATCCAAAAATGAGATGCATAAGCACCCGACATGAAAGGATTTGCAGGACTATCGGGAGGAGGTGGAGGAGCAAGACTACCTGGATTTCTCATGCATAGAGTCATTGCAGATTTGATGGGATAGATGACCTTCTCACGTGTTATGTCCATTCTGTGTTTCTGTGAAGTTTACTTTCTTGTTGCTCCACATAAATTACATATTTATCAAAACACATCACCATTTGAAATGAAGTTTTATTGTCAGTGTAATATTTTTTGGAACATGAAGAGATTTATCAGCACATTGGCATAATTTTAAGATGATACAATAATGTTTCTTGAACTTGCTTCTTAAGCATATTCTTATTGTAGGCAATGAAAATGAGTTTTTAAACTAAAATGCACTAATGACAAATTTCTGTGAACAGCTTGTTGGAAATTTGATTTGTGAAAAAAATGTTCCATCAACTGGAGGCTTAATCAACATTTCGCATAAAAAAAATCATGATACCTTGACAAATATGAAAGCTGGAAAGTCAAATACTTATAATACAGGAAGAAAGTTAAGAAAGGGAAGAAAAGCAATTGGATTTCACTTAAACAGAAAGTGCTAATCCCTCATTGCATGTCAACCCATACTTGCTGCTGGTAAAGCCTTGACAAGATTCAAAGTCAAACCCATTGAAATGTCTCAGTGTATTTAGAGTGCCAGTGATTTTCCTTCAGCAGCTATCTGTACATGTCTGAGCAATGACTCCTGGAATTCCAAATACTTGTCGCCCAAAAAAGCACAGCCTTCAACCAGCCTCACCACTGTCAAAGTGGACACTCTCTATACAATTAGCAGGATGAGCAAGCATGGTTGGAAAACTTTTACAAGGGAAAAATATGAGGAAGATTAATGTCTTTGTATCGCCAGTAATCTTCACTTGTTATAATTGTTTTCACTGTATCATTTTTAAAAATATTTTCTTTAAATCATTCTACCTTCAGGACTTCAATGAGAAGAGTGAAAGGGGTGACTAAAAGACTTCTGAAAAATGCAACAATGTGTGTTACAATGGTGTTCATCTGTGTAACCTTTATCAATCATCTAATTTTTATTACGCTTGAAAGCAGACAAATTGTGGAGGAATATTTTGTTTCATTGTAAGCCAATCCCTGAAGCATTTTGGCATTCTCCTTCAGAAAGGAGATGAAACTGCTGCAGCTGCCACATGAGTAATCTGATACATGTATGAGAAGTCGGCAGGAAGTTTTTCCTCCATTTGCAGAACTTCCTCCTCCTGCTCACTCTCACCAGCATAGAAGCATGTCATCATAAACAATGTATGTCACAGAAGAATGCCACTCAGGCTATTAGCTGGTGAGCTACCCAAACTATTCCTACTTCCCAGCACCAGGTTCAGAGTCCTGCATGTAACAAACACTAAAAAATACAGATAATAGATCTCAAAAATAAAAACAGAAAATGCTGGGAACAGGCAGCATTTGCAGAACAAGAAAACCAGCAGACTTGCCAGCTCCAATGCAGTTACCCCAAAAGAAGCCAGCAAGTTCATGTTTTTTCACACCCAACACATGCATTTGTATTCATAGGTCAGTATTCTGTTTGATCTCTTGCCCAAGATGCCAAAAGCCATGCACCCCATCCTGTTAGTCACCCTTTAAACCAGTCTCCATGTGACAGACTCTTCAATTACACGGGTGTGGTTTAATGTGTGTAGGAGTGCAGAAATATTTCATAAAACCAATGCTTAAATTGCTGAAAGCACAAAAATATTTGAAAATAATCTATTAGTGGGTGTAATCAAAAATACTACAGAAGTCAGAAACCTGAATGAATTGGAGTATTCAAGCCACTGGCTCTAATGGACTAAGTGACATTTACTGTAACTTATTAAAAGTCTCGCATCAGTGAGCATTTTGTATGAAATTAAAATGGTTCTATTAGAAATTTTTAAGAATCCTGCCTGTCTTCATTTGTATTAACAAATATACAAGGTATACTTTCCCACTGGAAGGACGCAATAGGATACTAGTTAGAAAATGTTCTAAATATACGATGATGTGTTCAGTTTCTGTTATAAATGTGGAAATTTTCAATAGAAAATAAGAAATGATTAAGAATTAATAGATTAAGTTACAGATACTAGCTGAAATATGGAAAAATATTACTGTAATGATAACTTAGATATACGTAGTTCCAAAGGCAGCATATTATTAGGGAATGTTTCAGAAAGAATGTAAAGTTAAGAGATGCGAGGGGTTGTCAGTACTGCTGAAGGAGAATGTTATAATGCTGGAAGGGGAGATTGTCATTGAGGGGTAATGGATTGAATCTATTCAATTGAAGTGAAGGACAGAAAGCTGCAGATGAGCTCCACCAAATATTAGGAAATGAGACTGGGATTATGGGATTGTTGGCTATTCAAATCTGGCTCGGAGAGCAACAAAGTAAAAGAAAAAGAGATGAAGGAACTTCTCTGATCATTTTCTTGATTTGTGTGTCCCTGCACTTTGAGCAAGAGGCATTGATGCATCTGTTTCTAGGAATCTAAGTGTCAGTGGGGGTAGGGGGTACCTAGGGATTGCTAATTGCAATATCGTAAGGTTTAAATTAGTGTTGGAAAAGAACCATCAGCAATCTACAGAAACTTCTCAGCCGGGGCAGTCCAGCTTCAGTGGGCCAAGAGAAGATCTGGCCTGGTTTAATAGTGATTAAGGATTAGCTAGCAAAAAGGCAAGCCATTAAATGAGGGGATGATTTTGTATTGCCTTAAGGGTGAAAATAGAGCAAAGGCCATAACCTTCTGAATAATCAAAAAAATATAAAAGTAAGCAGGCACATAGTAGGTAATGAATTAATATTACCACTGAGAGTCAGACATATATACAAAAAATTCAAATGGGTATTTAAAGAGTTAGTCAGTAAAGATGGAGCATACAGTAAGGATATACTGCTAACTAACATAAAAGTAAACAAAACATTTTTTCATGAGCATGCAGATAATGAATGGATGGTAAGGAGAAGGAAATGACAGGCATAGGTGACTAATGCATGAAGGTAAAAGGCATAGCTGAAATACGTCAATGTCTATTAAAGGGAGAAAAGGCAAAGGAGATAATGAATGGGGAGAAAACTGATAAAGAGTCACATTTAAAAGTTGGCTAGTAATATAGAAGCCTCTGGAATAAAGAGGTCAGTGGCTTAGTTTGGCTTAGAAACAGAAATTTTGCAGATGTATTGTGGAGAGCATTCTGACTGGTAGAGGGGCTCCAATGCAGAGGATCACAGGAGACTGCAGAGGCTTGTAGATTCAGCCAGTCCCATCATGGACACAAGTCTCCCCACCATTGAGGACATCTTCAAAAGGTAGTGCCTCTGAAAGTGGCATCCATTATTAAAGACTGTCACTCTTTAAGACATGTTCTCTTCTCATTACCACCATCACTCAAGGCACAGATTCGTACCCTCCACCATCAGACTTCTGAACAGTCCATGAACCCATGAACACTATCTCACTATTCATTGTTGCATTCTTTTATTTTATATCATAACCTATAGTGATTTTTTTACCCTGCATTGTACTGCTGAGACAAAACAATGGATTTCATGACATATGTCAGTGATAACAAACCTGATTCTGAGAAACGGAAGTGTTGCTGCAAACAGTGGTACTTCAGACCAGCGGATGGTGGACAAGGCTGTTCCCCAAAGATCCATGCTGGGATGACTGCCAGTTTTGATATATTACTGACTCACACATAGTTTTTTGGAGTAAAATTTCAACAAAAGTATAATTTGTAGTCAAACATTTTCAAACTCTATACTATAGCTTTCTATGTTTACTTGTCATAATGTAACACTCTCCTGCCAGGAGTGACAGAGGCATCTCAGGTTTGCACTTTACATTGAAACCATAAACCATTCCAAGTACAAAACAGCAAGTGACAGCCACAAATTGGCAATGAGCAAGTACCACGAAACCAACCCGTTAAGCAACTGAGGTGCTTTTGAAACCTATCAGTTCTGGGCACAGCAAGAACTACAAGGTGGGTCAATCAAATGTTATGAAAACTATTCACAGACTGCATCATTAAATGTGCCTTTCTATACTTCATCTGGGTTCACCATGAAGAGCCAGAAGAAACATCAGCAAGGGAATCATAACCAAGAGCTACATTTTTCAGGGCACAAGGCAAAAAAAGGAATAACTCAGTAAAGAAAGCACAATGGCATATTGGATTCAGAATATTGCTCAGATAGGGAATCATCAAAGGTGAATCAAATCTTAATGGTTCTTGATGTACCAGAGGCCTTCCTCCTATCACTACACCAGGAATAAGAAATTCAGCATTTGACAAAATAAATGAAAACTTTGACAAGGGGTTTGTTTCTATAATATCCTCCATTTTGCTAGCAACAGAAGAAAGTTTCATCTCTTAAGTGCATCTCACAAAAGTGATAAACATTTAGTATCATAGAGTTTGTCTGAATACAATTAAATTGGCTCTTTTTTGAAAGTCTACCATAACAATTAAAAATAAAAAAGGATACTTTATATTCATTAGGGAAAGATTAATAGCTGCTATAATCCTATCCAAAGTCCCAAAACATTAAATTGGCAAAAGTTGATCATGATTAATTAATGATTTCATACTTCTGGATAGATGTTATGGCTGGAGTGTGGCTCTGTGGCAAAGATGTTACCAATTATTGTGCTATTTTATCTATGAAACTTACAATCCTGACTAGCTACTTATCAAATAACATGATACGTTTTTCATCTTGAAAAGATAAAGCAGTATTCTGGTGATACACTCTTTGTTCAAACAATTACAACTTCCTGATCAACTATGAACTAATTGCATATGTCTATCTATGATATTAACTATGAAAGTACCGATTACAGGATGTTTAGGGAAACTAGTCGACAACAAAAAGGCAAATAAACTAATTAAACTATTTAGTTCATAATATTTCATGAGATATTGGTAATAAACATACCTTCTTTCTTGTCTGGGTCCAAACTCTTGGAAAACTTCCTTGAATGTTCTCTTTGTCCTTGCCCTTAAAGCTGCACCTTCTTGACTAATTTTTTCATCACTTGAATAAATACCCACTTATGTGGATCATGTTAAACTTTTAGTTGATAAGAATTGTGAAGCTCCTTGAAACAGTTTGTTATATTAAAGGTGCAAATCAAAGAGAGTTCTGGTTTGAGTGAATGGTCCATGTGCTGGTGTAATTAACTCATCTTTTGTGCAAGAAGTTTTAGGACACATCTGAGCGAGCTTCGCGGCGATTTGCCCCACTAATATGATGAACTGAGACCAAGGCTTTGGGCCTACTCTGGCAGCTCCGCGGATTCAGATCTAAGGACTCAAATTTGGTTTGGAATGCTGTTGCTTGCTTCTACTGTTTGCATGATTTGTGTTTTTTCACTTTCTCTGCGCATTGGGGGTAAGTCTTTCTTTTTTTTTAATTGAGTTCTTTTGGGTTTCTTGCTTTGTGGCTGCCTATAAGCAGACACATCTCACGGCTGTATAATTTATACATACTTTGATAATAATTGTACTTTGAACTTTGAATTGATAGTACGTCGAACACATTTTAGGATTACTCCTGGTGTTCAATAAATCTCACCCCATATGATTTTTATTAAAAGAATTCAAGTGCAAGAGATATCTGAAATAGTGAGGTAATTTACAATAACTTCAGTCAATTTGTATGCTATGATCTGAAGAGTAACATCAGTTTTCATGTACTTTATAGGTTTTGTGGATGGTCCCTAATTATTAAGTCACAGTCAAGAAATATGAAGCACTGCTAACCAAAAGAGGTAAACTACAAAATGAGGCAACATTGGGAATTTATTATTTATGGAGGGGCATTATAGTTTGTTGATAACTGAACATAAATGAAAGCATAACTTCTACCAACATTGTTACTGCGTCACTGCTCAAGTATGTAAATGTACCTCAGATCTGTTGATCGTGGCAATAGTTTCTTCTTTCCACTGAAATATTCTTCAAAGTCTTCCAACCTGAGTCTGTGTGAATAATCAATATATCCAGAAATCTCTTGACTATGGGAGTTGAAGTCTCGGATAAAAATGATGGACTGTAAAATTAGAAAATGCATATTTATGTATTATAAGCTAATATGTCAAAGAAAACTGAGCATACTGAATTAATGATTAATTTGCTTCATTTAGCAATGACCTTGTCTTTATTGTTTAATTTATATTTAGAGTTTTGGGAAGTAGACTTGGAATACAAAGTAATATTTTTCTAAATTGCATATTTTGCAGTTATGTTCATATTACGTAATTAAAAGTTGAGTAGGTATTTGTAAGGATGGATGTCTTCATTTCTACAATGAATTATTGAAGCTCAATTGCTCTTGAAATAAACAGAGAGATCTCTTCCTAAACACAAGAAATTCTGCAGATGCTGGAAATTCAAAGCAACATACACACAATGCTAGATGAACTCAACAGGTCAGGCAGCATCTTTGGAAATGAATATACAATCAACGTTTTGAGCCGAGATCTTTCCTCAGGACTGAGAAGGAATGGGGATGACAATAGAATGAAAATGTGGGGGGAGAGGAAGGACGCTAGCTGGAAGGTGATAGGTAAAGCCAGACGGGTGTCCTCTCCAGTTTCTTTCTACTGCACATTAATCATTGTCTTTTCTGTTCAACCAAATAATTGACCACCTTTTCCAAGTTTTCACTGATCTGCAAGATAGTGATACAGTTCTCATGAAAGTCTGAACCGTGAATAATTTCACTGACATTATCTTATAGAACCTGCAGCTACTAATAATATCATTCAGTAAAGAGCATTCAGGAAGTTCAGTTGGGAGGGTTACCATTAATAAACACAAGACACAGGGATGATGTAAAACATATGAAATTAAAGTACATTGCTTGTTCATTCTATCACATGTAAGATTACAATTAATTTTGCCTGCCCATAACAAATATAACTTTTAAATCATTGACAGTATTCTCAGTTATGTAGATAGGATATTCTGAGGGGTGAGAGGTGGGAAATTAACTAGAAGTGATGGTTGCAGATAGATAATGGTTTAACTGATAGGCACAGACCAAAGCATAAAACTGACCTATTTACCGCAGATTCCGGATTTTAAGCCGCTACTTTTTTCCCACATTTTGAACAGCTTTGAACTTTGCGGCCTTTAATACGGAGCGGCTAATACATGATTTTTTTCATGCCGCCTCGTAAACATTTTGCCTCATAACAGTAGACCAATAAAATTGATGAGTAGTTCACAGAGGTCCAATGAAATTGTACGATAAATCAAGCGCACTTTCACAATTAAATTATTGTAAATCAGTCATTTGTACTCACCCTCATCAACATGGAAAACACTCGAAGCATTGTGCTGCCTTATGGCAGTTATTTAGTTTATAATATTTTCGCTTAGTAATTCATTTTCTAGTTAAAGTTAGAAGAGTTTTAACTATATTTGTTTTCTGTACTACATCGCGGGATGCTATGACGTCACACCCGGTTTCGCCGCGTCTTGTGGGAAAAATGCCGTTTGCGATAAAACGGGACGGAGGGAGGGAGCGCATTACGCGAGCGGCTTTGGATCTGAGCGAACGCTGCTTTTAAGTTAAAGGCGATCAATAACTTTTCCTGGTAGGCTGCAGTATATATATTTTTTACCAGTCATTAGGAGATATTGGAATGTTGTTCAGTAAAGAAGTATACGCAACGTATATTTAAAAGTAGCCGCGTTACGGGCACGGTTCGAAAAAAAGCATTTGCAATATGTATTTGTTTTTGTTACCATATGGATTTAATTAAAAGTTAAAAAATCCTCACGTGTAATATCTTTCTGTGTAAATATCTCATATTACAACGTGGGACACCTGCGGCCGAAAATCCGGTGCGGCCTAAAATCCGGTGCGGCCTTTACAATTAAAAAATTGATTTTATTTCTAAAATTAGAGCCAGCGGCTTTTAATCAGGTGCGCTCTGTAGTCTGGAATCTACGGTATATAAATCCATTTTTCTGCATATCATTAAAACATTCTGTCCTTCCTTATAAACATTAACCTATTTAATGTTTCTCATTAACCTATTCAGAATTTTTAATTTTATGCAGCAGTCAGATCTTTGTTACCATGAATAAAATTCCAGTCACTATCGTTATCTTCTGACATTCAAATCTGTTATGACACATGACTTTACTTTTTTAAATTAAGAGAAGAACAATGTTAGCAACATAAGACATAAACTGGTGGGGAAGGGGGAAGATAATAATGTTGATCCAATTAATGTGGACTCATTTACAGCATATATTGGAGCAAGGACCTTACTCTACTTAGGTACCATCTTTCTCTTCTATGTTTTCATTTAGTATTGCTTTCTGTTCTTTGATATACCTATGGGAACATTCACAGTGTGAATTCTAATTTAAAAAAAGGAAAAAGGTCAAGTCCTTTAGACTCAATTTGTGAATCGACCCTGCACTGTGGAAGTAAAGCCCGCTGACTCAAAATTTTCCAGGTGCAATCTCTGATCATAGTTTCAAAGTTCAAAGTAAATTTATTATCAAAGTACATATATGCCACCATATTCAATCCTGAGATTTATTTTCTTATGAGCATTTGCAGTAAATGCAAGATACACAATAGAATCAATGAAAGTCCACACACAAGAAGATGGGCTAACAACCATTCGTGCAAATAAGAAAGAATATATATATAAATAAGCAATAAATATCAAAAACACAAGATGAAAAGTCCTTGAAAGTGAGTCCATAGGTTGTGGGAACAGCTCAGTGATGGGGTGAGTGACATTGAGTGAAGTTATCCTCTCTGGTTCATGCTCTCTGATTGAGGGGTAATAACTGTTTCTAAACCTGGCACTGCAGATTCCTAGGCTCTTGTGCCTTCTTCCTGATGGCAGCAGCAAGAAGAGTGTATGGCCTGGATGGCGGGGTCCTTGATGATGGATGCTGCTTTCCTGTGACAGCGCTCTGTGTAGATGTGCTCAATGGTGGGGAGGGTTTACTTATGACGGACTGGACTGTATCCACTACTTTCTGGAGACTCTTCCATTCAAGAGCATTTGTGTGTTTCAATACCAGGACATGATGCAGCTAGTCAATATATCCCCCATTACACATCCATTGAAGTTCGTCAAAGTTATAGATTTCAGGACAAATCTTAGCAAACTCCCCAGGAAGTAGAAGCGCACATTTCTCTGCAGGGCTAACTGCAGAGAATTGTGAACATAACCCTGTCCATCAGGAAAACAAACCTTCCGACTGTTTACGCATCTCACTGCCTCAGTAACACATCCAACATAATTGAAGACCACACCCAACATGGGCATTCTTCCTTCTACACCATCCCATCGTGCAGAAGATAAAATGCCTGGACACACGTACCAGCATGCTCGACAGCTTCTGTCCTGCTCTTAAAAAAGTTATTGGATGGTTCCTTAATTTGATAAAAAGGATTTTTTTACCTTAACTTACTTGCTATGACTTTGCAGCTTATGGTCTACCTGCATTTCATTTTCTCTGTACAACACTTTATTGTGCATTCTATTATTCTTCTACCTTGTACTACCTTAATGCACCATTGTAATGAATTGATCTGCATGGACAGTAAATAAGACAAGTTTTTCACTGCACCTAGGTACATGTGACATAATAAACTAATTTACCAATTACCAAATAGTCATGAAAAATGTATTCAGGTGAGAGGGAATTCTGAAACTTACACAAAATATAACAGTACTAGGTATCAGTAAAAGTAATGATAACTAATATCGTAAGTCCTGCAGACCCCTGATATATACCATAGAGTGTTGGGCTTTAGCCTTTTCCAACACCTTTATTTACTAATTGGTGTCTTAACAAGAGTTGTTAAGCACTGGTGCTTTCTGTTTAATCTTGTCAAGTTAAATGTGACTGGATAGGCTTTCAGCATGCTACGATTATTTAAGGAACACTCTCAGTTAGGGCTTTGAGTGGAATCTTTGTGTTTCTGGAGAATGATATGTCTTGCAGTGTTGCTGGGTGTCTAACCTCTTGCTTCTGTCTCTTCATTGGAGTTTGTTGCTCCTTCACACCTGCACTGAGTCCTGCCTGTGACCACTGTGACAACTAGAGTGTTTCAATAAGTCACAGGGAGTGCATAATGCCTGGTTTAGCCTGAAATCTGCCATAGTAAGCAGATATTCAGAGATTGTTGACACTTGTAGTAGAAATCACAGGACCATTTGACGAGAATGACCAGGAGATCTAGGAACTAATTAATCACAAACACATGGTGTTCTTGAATTGGATGTTCCATCACACTTAAAGTGAACAAAGCTGATCTGGGACTAAACAGGAAACTCACTGTCTATAAGAACAGAATCTGGGTGGAAAAAGTATAGAAGACTCGGCATGTGCTAATAAATATAGTATGGTGTGCTGTCAATATTGTCGATAGCTTAAAAAAAAACCAGTGGAACACCTTGCTCAGAGTCAAGCAAAGAAGGCACCTTATCAAGAACAGACAGTCTGTGCTGTCTGGAAAGAGCATTCTGAAGAACTTAACTGAAGCTCAGTCTTTGATACAAGTCTCCTGGACTCCATCCCACATTCCACCTAGACCAGGATCACCACCACACCTGATTGACATGAGGTTGAGAATTCCATCTGTGAAACAACAAATCTTCAGGAGCAGACAAAATTCATCCTGAGCTATCAAGGCTTGAATAATAGGAGATACTGGGACAAACCCACAACCTTATCTCCTGCATCTGAGATAAGGAAATTCTGTAATTTTCACCAAGTCAAAAAAGGAGACAAATCAAATTACAGCATTACCCAGTCTCTCAGCAGTCGATCACAAGAACTCTTTACAAGGGTCCTCTTCAGCTACCTCTCTGTGGTCAGTGAGGAGCTTCTGAAATTGTATTGTGAATTCTGTCTAACAAACTATATTCTGGTCATATCTCAATTGCAACGATTCCCAAGAAGTATTTGGCGAGCAACATTAAGAATACATACAGTGCCTTGTAAAAGTATTCACCACCCCCCCTCAACCAGTTGTTCACATAAGTGAGTATTACAACCAGAGATTTTAATCAATTTAACTGAAAATTTGTATTTATAAATCGCATGCTCCTTTTTTCACAGTAGAGCCTCAAAATAGGGAAAACTGTAAACCATGAAAAACTAAAAATTAAAAAAACTGAAATGTTAACATTTCAAAAGTATTCAAGGCTCTTTGCTCAGTACTTAGTTGAACCACCTCTCACAGCTATTACAGCCAGTACTCTTTTTGGATAAGTCCCTAATTACTTTGTACAACGTGATGGAGCAAGATTTGCCCATTCCTCCTTGCAGAATTACTCAAGCTGTGCCAGGTTAGTTGGGGAGTAGCAGTGGACAGCAGTCCTGAGGGGTTGCCTGAGGTGTTTGATCAGGTCAGGTTAGGACTCTGACTGGGCTACCCAAGGACATCGATTTTCTTCATTTGAAGCTACTCCATGTTTGCTCTGGCAGTGTGCTTTGGGTTGCTATCCTGCTGAAGACAAACTTCCTCCCCAGTTTAAGCTTTCTGACAGAGGCAAGCAGATTTTTATCCAGGGTCACTCTATATTTAGCAGCATTCATGTTCCCATCAATCCTGACCAGATTTCCAGTCTCTGCTGCTGAAAAGCATCCCCATAGCATGATGCTACTTTCACCAAACTTTACAGTAGGGATGGTGTTACCTGGCTGATGTGCAGTATTAGATTTACACCACACATACTACTTAGTGTTGAGGCCAGTAAGTTCCATTTTAGTCTTATCTGACCACAAGATCTTCTTCTATATCTTTACAGAATCTTCTAAGTGGAGCTTTGCAAGGTCCTTCCAGGCAAGGATATGCTTTTTTTATCCAGCTAAAATAAATACTATTTTTGTGCAATGTGTAAGTTTAGAGTGGCAGCCTGAACTAGTCAGTGTGGCTGTGGTTTAACTCATTTTCACGATGGACTGCACTGAGCTCCGAGGTATGTCCAGTACCTTTGAGATGGTCTTGTACCTTTCCCCAGATTTGTGCTTCTCTGTTATCATTTCCCTGACTTGTCTTGAATGCTTTTTTGTCTTCATTTTGGTTTGGTCAGTTGAAAATCTAACATACTGTGGTATCTTACAGAGAGAGAGGGTATTTATTCTTATGAATTCATTGAAAAGAGGTGATCCTCCAATTTTCTACATCAGACTGGGTGAATTAGTAAGGTAATGTATTGCATCTGAGGAAATTTAGCATAGTAATTACAAAGGGGATGTATTCTTCTTCAGCCTTATAATTTAGGTTTATATTTTTTAATTCATTGTTTACAGGATTTGGAATTTTTCTTTTAATTTTGCATGGTGCACAATGTTTTGTAGATTAGCTCAAAAAATCCTACTTCAATATATTTGAAATTTTTAAAAATGAGACCATAAAATGTGAAAATAGTTGTGAGGGCTGAGTACTTATTCAATGCACTGAATTTTATTTTTATTTGCATTCTATTAACCTATAAAAACTTGTTAACCAAGAGACAATCTGCCTCAAATTTGGCTGCCCTAACAAATTTGTCTCTGATCTACTTCTGCCACACAGTGAAATGCAAACTGTAATTTTAAACATGAGGTCCAACACAGGCCCAACCACAGTATGCAGTTCTGGTCACCTAACTATAGGAAGGATATATTGTGTGCAGTTCTGGTCACCAACCTTTTGGAAGGATATCAGTAAGATTGAAAGAGTGCAGAGAAGATTTACTAGGATGTTGCCGGGTCTTCAGGAGTTGAGTTACAGGGAAAGATTGAACAGGTTAGGACTTTATTCCTTGGAGTGTAGAAGAATGAGGGGAGATTTGATAGAGGTTTACAAAATTATGAGGGGTATAGACAGAGTAAATGCGAGTAGGCTCCTTCCACTTAGATTAAGAGAGATAAATACAAGAGGACATGGCTTTAGGGTGAAAGGGGCAAGGTTTAGGGGGAACATTAGGGGGAACTTCTTCACTCAGAGAGTGGTGGGAGTGCAGAACGAGCTGCCATCTGACATGGTAAATGCAGGCTCACTCTTAGGTTTTAAGAATAAATTGGACAGATACATGAATGGGAGAGGTCTGAAGGGTTATGGACTGGGTGCAGGTCAATGGGACTAGCGGAATAAAGTTTTGGCACAGACTAGAAGGGCAGAATGGCCTGTTTTCTGTGCTGTAGTATTCTATGGTTCTATGGACTGAGGTTAGGCAAGGCTGTCTCAACTTTCATCTTCCTCACTGCAATACCTCACCTGACTTCCAACAAACTAGAGTGAAGCTGAACTACAGGATGAATAAACACCTTGCACTATATAAACATCAACACGTACACTAAACCAGAAGGGCCTCAGTGAGATATCGACATGCCTGCCCTAGTATGTGAAGTATCTCTGATGGTTCGGGTGAATGAGATCAACAAAAATCCAGTGGCCAGGAAGGCAGTTCTGCAATACTTTGTGGAGAACAAGGGGTATGATGAGGCATAGAAGAACTTATAGTCATCCACAGCTACCAAGGAAGACCCCTGTTGTGATATAAACTCGTACCACTGGACCCAGACTTGCAAGATTGAGAGAACAACATTGACAACCTTCTCACCACCTACATAAAGAAAGCAGTTGCATGCAGACAAGAAGTGTCACAAGGGAGACATTAATTGGGAGATAATAATCACCCTAAGCAGTTCGAAATAGTTCAAACATTCCTATATGTAGGTGCTATAGTGCCTACTGACCCTTCACTGCGTGAAGAGCTCAAAGTTCACAGTTCAAAGTAAATTTACTATCAATGTACATACAGTAAATGTGCTTTTCTTTAATGTATATATAAATTTATTACAAAGTACTGTTATGACTTGCTGAGTTTCTCCAGCGTTTTGTGTGTGTTGTTTTATATGTCATCATAAACAACCCTGAGGTTCATTTTCTTCTGGACATGCACAATAATTTCAATCACCGTAATAGAATCAATGAAAGACCGCACCAACTGGCATACAACCAATGTGCAAAAGACAACAAACTGTGCAAATACAAATAAAGAAGAAATAATATTAAATACTGTACATAAATAGATAAACATACACATGAACAATAAATATTGAGATCAGGGGATGAAGAGTCCTTGAAAGTGAATCCATAGGCTATGGGAACATTTCAGGGACAGGGCATGTGAAGTAAGTGAACTTACCACCCCTGGTTCAAGAGCCTGACGACTGAGAGGTAGTAACTGTTCTTGGACCTGGTGGCATGAGCCTGAGGGTCCTGTACCTTCTTCCTCATGGCAGCAGTGAGAAGAGAGCATAGACTTGATGGTGAGGGCCCCTGATGATGGATGCTGCTTTCCTGCAACAACACTCCATGTAGATATGGTCAATGGTGGGGAGGGGTTTACCTGTCATGGACTGGGCCATATCCACTACATTTTGTAGGATTTTCTGTTCAAGGGTATGGGTGTCTCCATACCAGGTGATGATGTAGCCATCTCCACCACAGATCTATAGAAGTTTGTCAAAGTATTAGATGGCATGCTAGATCTTTGCTAACTTCTAAGGAAGTAGAGGGGCTGTTGGAGAGACATAATCTGATAAGGGATAGTCAGCATAGCTTTGTCAGGAGCAGGTCGTGGCTTATGAGCCTGATTGAATTTTTTGAGTATGTAACAAAACTGAAGGTAGAGAAGGTAGATGAAGGTAGAGCAGTAGATGTAGTGTATATGGATTTCAGTAAGGCATTTGATAAGGTTCCCCATGCAAGGCTCCTTCAGAAAGTAGGAGGCATGGGATCCAAAGAGACCTTGCTTTGTGTATCCAGAATTGGCTTGCCTACAGAAGCCAAAGGGTGGTTGTAGATGGTTCGTATTCTGCATGGAGGTCAGTGACCAGTGGTGTTCCGCATGGATCTGTTCTGGGACCTCTTCTCTTTGTGATGTTTATAAATGACCTGGATGAAGAGGTAGAAGGGTGGGTTAGTGAATTTGCTGATGATACAAAGGTTGGGGGTGCTGTGGATAGTCTGGAGGGTTGTCAGAGGTTACAGCAGGACATAGGATGCAGAACTAGGCTGAGAAGTGGCAGGTGGACTTCAACCCAGATAGTGGTTCATTTTGGTAGGTTCAATTTGAAGGCAGAATATAATATAAATGGTAAGATTCTTGGCAGTGTGGAGGATCTGAAAGATCTTGGCGATAGGACACTCAATGCTGCTACGCAGGTTGACAGTGTTGCTAAGAAGACGTATGGTGTGTTGGTATTCATCAACCGTGGGACTGAGTTCAAGAGCCGTGAGGTAATGTTACAGACCCCACCTGGTGTACTGTGTTTAGATCTGGTCACCTCACTACAGGAAGGATGTGGATACTATAGAGAGAGTGCAGAGGAGATTTACAAGGATGTTGCCTGGATTGGAGGGCATACGTGATGAGAATAGGTTGAGTGAACTTGGCCTTTTCTCCTTGGAGCGACAGAGGATGAGAGGTGACCTGATAGAGGCATATAAGATGATGAGGGGCATTGATTGTGTGGATAGCCAGAGGCTTTTTCCCAGGGCTGAAATGTCTAACACGAGGGGGCATAGTTTTAAGGTGCTTGTAAGTAGGTACCGAGGGGATGTCAGGGGTGAGTTTTCCACACAGAGAGTGGTGGGTGCATGGACTGCACTGCTGGTGACGTCAATGGAAGCGGATACGATAGGGTCTTTAAAGAGCCACTTAGATAGGTACATGGAGCTTAGAAAAATAGAGGGCTATACACTAGGAAAATTCTAGGCAGTCTCTCGAGTAGGTTAAAATGGTCGGCACAACACTGTGGGCCGAAGGGCCTGTAATGTGCTGTAAATTTCTATGTTCTATGTTGTGCATTCTTCATAATTGCACTTATGTGCTAGGCCCAGGACAGGTCCTCTGAAATGATAACACTGAGGAATTAAAAATTGCTGATCCTCTCCACCTCTGGTCTTCTGATGAGCATTGGCTCATGGACCTCTGGTTTTCACCTCTTGAGGTCAAAAACCAGCTCTTTGGTCCTGCTGACATTGAGTAAGAGGTTGTTACTGTGGCACCACTCAGCCAGATTTTCAATCAAACTCCTATATGCTATTTCATCACCTCCTCTGATTCAGCCTTCGACTGTGGTGACATCAATAAACTTGAATATGGCATTGGAGCTGTGCTTGACCACACCTTCATAAGTGTAAAGCCTGTAGAGTAGGATCCAATTGCACAAGTAGACATTGAGGCCAGGGTCTTGAAGTGGATTGATTAATTTTGAGGGGATGATAGTATTGAATGCTGAGCTGTTGTGCTGCTACGCAAATTGAAGCGGATCCAAGTTCCTTTCTAGACAAGAGTTGATATGCTTCGACACCAACCTCACAAAACAGTTCATCAATGTGGATGTAAGTGCTATTGGACAATAGACACCGAGGCAGGTTACCATGCTCTGCTTACGCATTGGCGTACTTGAAGCAGGTGGGTACCTCAAATTGCAAAGCAAGAAGTTAAAGATCTCAGTGAACACTCCAGCCAGCTGATTAGCGCACATCTTTAGTAATTGGCCAAGTGCCCTGTCTGGGCTGGATGGGTTCACCCTCCTGAAGGATGCCCTCACATCAGCTACAGAGACAGAAATCACAGGATCATCAGGGGCTGTGGGGATTTTTGGTGGTTCCTGCATAATCTGATGGTCCTAGGGAGTACAGAAGACATTGAGCTCATCTGGAAGTGAAGCCCTGTTGTCACCTATGTCGCTCGATTTTACTTTACAAGAAATGATGGCATTCAAGCCCTGCCACAACTGTTGGGCATCCTTCATTGATTCAAGTTTAGTCTGAATTGCCACTTTGCCATGAGATGGCTTTCTGGAGATCATACCTGAATCTCTAGTAACTTACTTGGTCGCTAGACTTGAATGCCTCTGAAGTGGCCCTCAGCAGATTCTGGATCTCATGGTTCATTCAGGGCTTCTGGTTGGGGAAGACTCTGAATGATTTTGTGGGGACACATTGTTTTAATAAAGTCCATGACAACCATTCAGATCCACAGATGAATATGGCCCAGTCCACTAACTCGTTGCAATCCTATAACTGCTCCTCTGCCTCCTGCAACCACTTCTTTGAGAACTCAAACAACAACACACACAAAATGCTGGTGGAACACAGCAGGCCAGGCAGCATCTATAGGGAGAAGCACTGTCGACGTTTCGGGCTGAGACCTTTCGTCAGGACTAACCGAAAGGAAAGATAGTAAGAGATTTGAAAGTAGGAGGGGGAGGGGGAAATGCGAAATGATAGGAGACCGGAGGGGGTGGGATGAAGCTAAGAGCTGGAAAGGTGATTGGAGAAAGTGATACAGAGCTGGAGAAGGGAAAGGATCATGGGACGGGAGGGCTCGGGAGTAAGAAAGGGGGAGGGGGGAAGCACCAGAGGGAGATGGAGAACAGGGAAACAACTAAATATGTCAAGGATGGGGTAAGAAGGGGAGGAAGGGTAAGAAGGGGAGGAGGGGCATTAACGGAAGTTAGAGAAGTCAATGTTCATGCCATCAGGTTGGAGGCTACCCAGCCGGTATATAAGGTGTTGTTCCTCCAACCTGAGTTTGGATTCATTTTGACAGTAGAGGAGGCCATGGATAGACATATCAGAATGGGAATGGGACGTGGAATTAAAATGTGTGGCCAATGGGAGATCCTGCTTTTTCTGGCGGACCGAGCGTAGGTGTTCAGCGAAACAGTCTCCCAGTCTGCGCTGGGTTTCACCAATATATAAAAGGCCACACCGGGAGCACCGGACGCAGTATACCACAAAAGCCGACTCACAGGTGAAGTGTCGCCTCACCTGGAAGGACTGTCTGGGGCCCTGAATGGTGGTGAGGGAGGAAGTGTAAGGGCAGGTGTAGCACTTGTTCCGTTTACAAGGATAAGTGCCAGGAGGGAGATCAGTGGGAAGGGATGGGGGGAACGAGTGGACAAGGGAGTCGTGTAGGGAGCAATCCCTGCGGTAAGCAGAAAGAGCGGAGGAGGAAAAAATGTGCTTGGTAGTGGGATCCCGTTGGAGGTGGCGGAATTTACGGAGAATTATATGTTGAACCTGGAGGCTGGTGGGGTGGTAGGTAAGGACAAGGGGAACCCTATCCCGAGTGGGGTGGCGGGTGGATGGGGTGAGGGCAGATGTGCGGGAAATGGGAGAGATGCATTTGAGAGCAGAGTTGATGGTGGACGAAGGGAAGCCCCTTTGTTTAAAAGAGGAAGACATCTCCTTCGTCCTGGAATGAAAAGCCTCATCCTGAGAGCAGATGCGGCAGAGACGGAGGAGTTGTGAGAAGGGGATAGCCTTTTTGCAAGAGACAGGGTGGGAAGTGGAATAGTCTAGGTAGCTGTGTGAGAGTCTGTAGGCTTATAGTAGATATCAGTGGATAGGCCGTCTCCAGAGATGGAGACAGAAAGATCAAGAAAGGGGAGGGAGGTGTCGGAAATGGACCAGGTAAATTTGAGGGCAGGGTGAAAGTTGGAGGCAAAGTTAATGAAGTCAACGAGCTCAGCATGCGTGCAGGAGGCAGCGCCAATGCAGTCGTCGATGTAGCGAAGGAAAAGAGGGGAATAGATACCCGTATAGACTTGGAACATGGACTATTCCACAAAGCCAACAAAAAGGCAGGCATAACTGGGACCCATGCGGGTGCCCATGGCTACACCCTTGGTTTGGAGGAAGTGGGAGGAGCCAAAGGAGAAATTATTGAGATTAAGAACTAATTCCGCTAGACGGAGGAGAGTGGTGGTAGAGGGGAATTGATTAGGTCTGGAATCCAAAAAAAAAGCGAAGAGCTTCGAGCCCATCTCAGGGGGGGGGGGCGGGAATGGATCACCCCTCGAATGTCATTACCTTGAGTAATTAACCACCTTCCAATCCATCCAGATGATGAAACCCGAACAAATTTTTGTCTTGTTCGGTAAAATTGTTTTATGAAAATCTTTTGGCTTAATGACCCTCTCTAGCCATTTGATACTGAGGGAGCAGCACAGAATGAAGCTATATAGTGTTTGCTCTTTGAGAACTCAGTGTACACACTGAAAGAGCTGCCAACTCCTTCAGTGGACTAATTAAAAACACATGAAGATAAGCGCAGCTCAGCATCAGGACTGAATGAAGTGTGTCGGCGCAAAATATTAACTATTCGTTTCTTTCTGACCTGTGGAGTTCATCCCACGTTGTGGAGTGTGTGCTTTGATCAAGACTAAAATGCTAACAAACAAAGCCTATTTAGTTAGCATTTGCATGTTCAGTAGGAAAGCATGGACAACTTAAGAAAACTGAAAGGTAAGGTTAACTAGCTTCTTTCTGTGCTGCTCCCTCAGTATCAAATGGCTAGAGAGCGTCATTAAGCCAAAAGATTTTCATAAAACAATTTTACCGAACATGACAAAAATTTGTTCTGGTTTCATCATCTGGATGGATTGGAAGGTGATTAATTACTCAAGGTAATGACATACGAGTGGTGATTGATAGGTTCATGGCCTAAGGTAGAAGGAGTCAGTTTTAGAAAACCTAGCACATTTATTTTTCAACATAGTCCCCTCCTACATGTACACTTAGTCCAGCGGTCGTGGAGCATACGGATCTTGGACCTCCAGAAAGTGTCCACAGATGGGTGATTGATAAGTTCATGATCTAAGGTAGAAGGAGATGAGGTATTAACTTCAAACTTTCTGCGTTATCACTCAAAGAGTTGAACTGCATGTGCATGTAACAAGAGTGTCTTGTATCTCCAGGTGGTCTACCAGCAGGGGTGATTGATAAGTTTGTGGCCTAGGATTGAAGGAGATGAGTTATACAGCTCTCGTTACATGCACATGCAGTTCAACTCTTTGAGTGAAAATGCAGACAGTTTGAAGTTAACAGCTCATCTCCTTCTACCTTAGGCCACAAACTTATGAATCACCCCATGCTGTGGACCACTTCTGGAGGTCCAAGACGCTGACTTCTACAAAGAAGGGATCTGTATGCTCCACGACGCTGGATGAAGTGTGTAAATGTAGGAAAAATAAATGTGCTAGGTTTTCTAAAATTGATTCCTTCTACCTTAGGCCACGAATTTATCAATCACCCCTCGTATGTGGAAGTAACTGAAGGTTCAAGATCCACAGAATGTCTCAAATTATCTGTAAATTGAGATAGGAAGGCATTTTAAATAGATCCTGATCAAAGGGAAATCTGGCAGATGAGTGGAACAGTTGGCTCCAGTTTTTGATGCTTTGTTGGAGCCATTGAGGAAGAGCCACTCCCAATATTTGAACAGTAAAGAATCTATGAGAACTTTTCAATTACAGCATAGTCACTTATAGTCAAAACAATAGATGATGCAAATATCTAACTAAAATATTTAGTCATACGTATATTTTAGCCCTCAGCTGAAATATCCACCATACCCCAGAACAGAAAGATGCCAACATTTACACTCTAAATCACATATAGTCACTTGGGGAAATATCCATAGCACTTCATAATTCAAAACACATGAACACAATTAATATATTTATGTAGTCTGAAAGAAGTTAAATTAATGAAATTCATATAATTAGTTGACTATGCAGTTGTGTCATCTTTCTATAATCTTCAAAAGTGCAAACTAATTATAAAAACAAAGATGGAGGCAAAAATTTAATGAATTCTGCAAGTATTTCACAACTGTCAGTTAATTGAGTTTCAAACTCTTCATTTCATTCAGACCAAACTATATTTCTGACTGACAACATTTTTGGCTATCTCCTTCTATTAAGTCATGATAATATGGGGTTAAGTATCATCCAATCTGTTTCAGTCTGCTAAGCAATGGACCAGTGGGTGGTCACAGCATTAATTTGTGAGCTTGCAGAGCAACTTTGTGCGTGACCCCATGACAAGAGAGGGAATGGATAAAAGGGTCTTTCACATATTATTTTTCCTCTCCCTTGCTTTGCACCATGACATGGCTTGGCAGTCTTTCAGAACTACATAACGCGCTTCGGTGGTATCGTTTCAGGCAACATTAGTCTTCCAAGGAAGTGGAAATATTTCAGAATGATGGCTAACCAACTTCCTTTAAGACAAACAATTGTGTAGTGTAAATGATTCTGCAGGTGTCCTTGGGTCTCAGCTGGCTGTTGTTTATTATTAAGGTGTGCTGTGTGGAGGAGGCAGATGAGGTTGCCACTGACAGCTCTGCATAAATGTGGTGGGGAAATGGAAATATTACTCTAACAGGAACATTTGAGAACTGTGTTTTTGGTGTTTGTGACCTGATTTCACTACTTGAAAACTGCGACTTGTTCCAGAAGGAATAGGTTCCCACACAGTAAGCCCTGTGTAAAAGTATGCAATAGAGAAAGCAAGCATGTACACAGGTGGGCACTTCCCTTGCCGTCTGCTGTAAACTGAACGACCTAGAAGTCTTTCATAAAAATACAGCTCATTTCAGACTAATGTTTAGTTGATAACTGTTGTAATATATACAAAATAATAAATTCACTGCACTTTTTAGATTTGCAATGGAGAAATCAGGAGCAATAAAGGGAAGAAAAAGGCTTGATTATATGATTAACATTCGGTTTTAGGAGTAAGGGAAAAAAGGACAATGGGCAAAATTAAGTAAAATCAGAAAGCTAGAAATACTCAGAAGGTCAGGCAGCATTTTCAGAAAGAGAGCTAGAGGTAATACCCCATCAGAACCATGAAAGGATTTTGAAGAAGCTGGGCTTTTATATGAATGATTAGTTCAGATATGATACTGTTGAAATCAACTGAGTCCAATTAGGAACATTCAATCTATTGCTGGCTCCAGTCCTTATGGGAACTTTGGTGTTAATCTGAGACTTGGGGTATACAGGTGTTACACTTTGCATTTGATATTAACTATACAGGAAAATCCACATTATTTCAATCTCATCATCTTAGAACCAAGATACTTTTAAAATTCACTGCTCATTTGATTCAATATATAAATAATAACCTTGCTATTTTCCTGCCATTTGTCTTTGTGTTGCATGTAGTAATATATAGCTTTTAGCTTAGCTACAGAATTGGACCTCTTGTGTTCTTTGTTTTCAGCATTTTGGCTACCCCTGCTAATTCGGATGCAGTGATACAGTTCACTGACTTCACAAATCACTGCCCAAGATAGGACTGCTGATACTTTCAAAGGCAGAGGAAGTGGAGTATACTTTATGATCAACTCCTTATGGTGTACAAACTTGGCAGTGTTATCCCAGTCCTGCCCACCGAACCTGGAATATCTTACGATCAAGTGCCATCCACGTTTTCTGCTGTGGGAGTTTTCAGCTATCATCTTGTTAGTGATGTACATCCCACTTTTGGCCTGTGTCAAACAGGCTCTTGATGAACTGAGCAAAATAACCAACCAGAATGAAACAGTGTACCCTGATGCCTTCCCCATCACTCTGGGGGATTTTAACCAGGCCAGCTTGAAAAAGTCTCTGAACAATTTGTTATTACCAACATATCATTTGTGGAACCAGAGGAGCCAACACACTGGACCAGTGTGACAGCACCATCAAGAGAGCTTACTCTGCCATCCCACACCCACACTTTGGAAAGTCTGATCACCTGGCTGTACTTCTACTCCCTGAGTATAGGCAGAGACTGAAGACTGCAGCTCCAGTAGTAAGGACCAAGAAGGTATGGACAAGGGAAGCACAAGAGTGCTTACAGGACTGCTTTGAGTCAGTGAACTGGACTGCATTCAGGGATTCATCTTTGAGTCTGAATGAGTATGCTTCAGCTGTCACTGACTTCATTAAAACCTGTGTGGATGATTCTGTGCCCATGAGAACATACTGTACACAACAGAATGAAAAGCTGCAGATGAACCATAAGAGTTATAGTCTGCTGAAGACTAGATCTGTGGTATTCAAGTTCGGTGATCCAGGACTATACAAGAAGTCCGGGTATGACTTACAGAGGACAACCTCCAGAGCAAAAGGGCAATTCCAATTGAGGCCAGAGGTGGAATCAGATAACTGTCAACTCTGTCAGGGTTTGCTGGCCATTACTTTCTACAAAGCAAAACCCAACATGATGAATGGCAGTGACGGTTCATCCCCAGATGAGCTCAACACCTTTTATGCTCACTTTGAAAGGGAGAATAAAACTACAGCTAGGCAGATCCCTGCAGAACCTGGTAACCCTGTGATCTCTGTCTTGCAGGCTGACCTCAGGTCATCTTTCAAGAGGGTGAACCCTCACAACATTACAGGCCCTGATGGGGTACCTGGTAGGACTCTGAAAACCTGTGTCGTTGGCGGGTGTATTCAAAGACTTTTTCAATTTTGCACTGCTGCAGTTGGAAGATTCTGCCTGCTTCAAAAGGGCAACAATCATACCTGCTTCTGTACCTCTCTCTGCAACTGGATCCTCAACTTCCTCACCAAAAGACCACAGACTATGCGGATTGGAAGTAACATCTCTACCTTGCTGATAATCCACACTGACGCACCTCAAGGACATGTGCTTAGCCCACTGCTCTGCTCTCTCTACATTATGACTGTATGGATAGCACAGCTCAAAAGCCATCTATAAATATGCTGATGACAAACTATTGTTGGCGGAATCTCAGATGGAGAGGAGAGGGTGTACAAGAGCAAGATACGTATATCAGTTAGCTGAGTGGTGTCACAGAAACAACCTTGCACTCAATGTCAGTAAGACAAAGTATTGATGTGGACTTCAGAAAGGATAAGACAAGGAATCACACACCAGTCCTCATAGAGGGATCAGAAATAGAAAGAGTGAGCAATTTCAGGTTCCTGGGTGTCAGCATCTCTGAGTATCTATCCTGGGCCCAACATACAAAGAATACGTGACAGAGTTTCAACAGATTTGGTATGTCAACAAAGACACTTGCAAATTTCTACAGATGTACCATGGAGAGCATTCTAACTGGCTGCATCACCACCTGGTATGTGGGTGCTACTGCACAGGATTGAAATAAGCAGCAGAAAGTTGTAAATTCAGTTGCCTCCACCATGGGCACCATTCCTGTCCCCCCCCCCCCCCCCCAGCACCTAGGACATGCCATCTTCTCATTACTACCATCAGGGAGGAGGTACAGGAGCCTGTAGGTACACACTCAATGATTCAGGAACAGCTTCTTCCCCTCTGCCATCAGGGAGGAGGTACAGGAGCCTGTAGGTACACACTCAATGATTCAGGAACAGCTTCTTCCCCTCTGCCATCAGGGAGGAGGTACAGGAGCCTGTAGGTACACACTCAGTGATTCAGGAACAGCTTCTTCCTCTCTGCCATCAGGGAGGAGGTACAGGAGCCTGTAGGTACACACTCAGCGATTCAGGAACAGCTTCTTCCTCTCTGCCATCAGGGAGGAGGTACAGGAGCCTGTAGGTACACACTCAATGATTCAGGAACAGCTTCTTCCTCTCTGCCATCAGGGAGGAGGTACAGGAGCCTGTAGGTACACACTCAATGATTCAGGAACAGCTTCTTCCTCTACCGTCAGATTTCTGAGTGCACATTGAACCCATCAACTCTATCTCACTACTTTTTTGCACTACTTATTTAATTTTAACTTTTAAGATATATATATATATATATATATATATACATTTCTTATTGAAATTCACAGTTTTTGTTATTAGGTATTGCCACAAACAACAAATTTTACAACATGTGGCTGTGATATTAAACCTGATTCTAGTTCAGATTCTGAATAGGTAAGCCTCTGTTAATTGAGATGTGATTGTGGTATCTGTGCCAGAATGTTTGCATTAATGGACACAGAGAATCTAAGGTTAAATACTGGACATAAAGGATTGGAACCAGAATAAGAAGGATAATTTGATAACAAAGTCTTTTTGCAAATTGTATTGTCATTCAGTTAATTCATGAAGATCTGTGATACATTGAACATAAGAACATAAGAAATAGGAGCAGGAGTAGGCCATCCATCCCATCGAGCCTGCTCCACCATTCAATGAGATGATGGCTGATCTGTCCCTAACTCAGCTCCATCTACCTGCCTTTTCCCCATAACCCTTAATTCCCTTACTATGTAAAAACCTTTCTAACCGTTCCTTAATAAATTTAGTGAAGCAGCCTCAACTGCTTCCCTGGGCAGAGAATTTCACAGATTCACCACTCTCTGGGAGAAACAGTTTCTCCTCATCTCCGTCCTAAATCTTCTCCCGTGAATCTTGAGGCAATGTCACCCACCAATGGAAACAACTTTTCTACTTCTATCTTATCTATCCCTTTCAAAATTTTGTATGTTTCTATAAGGTCCCCTCTCATTCTTCTGACGCCAGAGAGTATAATCCCAGGCAACTCAATCTCTCCTCATAGGTTAACCCCTTCATCATTGGAATCAACCTGGTGAACCTCCAAAGCCCCCAAAGCCAGTATATCCTTCCTCAAGTATGGAGACCAGAACTGCACACAGTACTCCAGGTGCGGCCTCACCAGTACCCTGTATAGTTGCAGCATGACCTCCCTGCTCTTGAATTCAATCCCTCTAGCAATGAAGGCCAACATTCCGTTTGCCTTCTTAATAACCTGTTGTACCAGCAAGCCAACTTTTTTTGAGGTTATATACCAAGGCCACAATACCTCCTTGTGCCATTGAATTGTTGATTTCCTAATTTGCAGACCCCAGTATGCTCCGACTAGCAACAACATCTCCACAATTTCCATCAGCACGGGTGCACCACAGGGCTGTGTGCATAGCCTCGGCTCTAACTTGCTTTACACTCATTACTGTATGTCCAAGCACAGCTCCAATGCATGTTCAGGTTTGCTGACAACACCACTGTTGTTAGCAGAATCAAATGTGGTGATGGATCAGCATAAAGGAGGGAGACTGAAAATCTGGCTGAGTGGTGCCAAAACAACAATCTCTCACTCAATGTCAGCAAGACCAAGGAGCTGATGATTGACTTCAGAAAGGAGAAACTGGAGCTCCAAGAGCCAGTTCTCATCGAGGGGATCAGAAGTGGAGAGGGTCAACAACTTTAAATTCTTTGGTGTTATGATTTCAGAGGAATTGTTCTGGGCCCAGCACTTAAGTACTATTATGCAACAGCTCTACCCCCTTGGAAGTTTTCGAATATTTGGCATGTTATCTAAAACTGATGAACTTCAATAGATGTGTGGTGAAGAGTAAATTGACTGGTTGCATCATGACCTGGTATGCAAACAACAATGCCTTTGAATGGAAAATCCTACAAAAAATAGTGGAATCACAGACATGAGAAAATCTGCAGATGCTGGAAATCCAAAACAACACACACAAAATCCTGGAGGAACTCAGCAGGCCAGGCAGCAAATATGGAAAAGAGTAAACAGTCAATGTTTCAGGCCGAGACCCTTCTTCAGGAAAGTATTGGATACGGCCCAGTCCATCATGGGTAAAACCCTCGCCACTAGTGAGTATATCTACATGGAGCACTTACACAGGAAAGTAGCATCCACCATCAAGACCCCCACTAGCCAGGCCATTCTTTCTTCTCACTGCTATGATCAAGAAGAAGGTAGAGGAGCCTCAGGTCCCACACCATCAGGTTCCCTTAGTACCCCTCAACCATCAGGCTCTTGAGTCACTCACCCCATCACTGAACAGTTCCCACAACCATGACTTACTTTCAAAGACCATCCAATTCACATTCTCAATATTTGTTGCTTTTTTTTGTATTGGCATAGTTTGTTGCCTTTTGCTCATTGGTTGTTTGTCTGTCCTGGTGAGTGCAGTCTTTCAGAATCAAATTTATTATCACTGGCATCTGTTGTGAAATTTGTTAACTTTATGGCAGCAGTCAATGAAATGCATGATAAATAAATATAGAGTACAAAACTGAATTACATTATGTATATACATGTCTACTTAAAAGTTAAGTTCAATTAAGTAGTACAAAATAACAGAAATAAAAAAATAGTGAGGTTGTGTTTATGGATTGAATGTCCATTTAGGGATTGGATGGCAGGGGGGAAGAAGCTGTTTCTGAATCACTGAGTGTGGTCCTTCAGGCTACAACACTTCCCACCTGATGGTAACAATTTGAGGAGGGCATGCACCGAGTGGTGGGGATGTTGGGGATCTTTAATGATGGTGCCACCCTCCTAAGGCAGCGTTCCTT
Organism: Hemitrygon akajei; assembly: GCF_048418815.1. Classification (NCBI taxonomy): domain Eukaryota; kingdom Metazoa; phylum Chordata; class Chondrichthyes; order Myliobatiformes; family Dasyatidae; genus Hemitrygon; species Hemitrygon akajei. The sequence goes on along the minus strand of NC_133136.1, from coordinate 106,316,408 downwards.
GAAGATATCTTGGATACTTCGGAGGCAACTTATTTCAATCTTGTGCAGTAGCTGCCCCCACTGCCACCCCCCAACTTCATACCAGGCGGTGAGGTAGCCAGTCCAATGACTTCATAGAGTTTCTTGGATTTACTCTGTATGCCCGCAAGAAAACTAATCTCAGAGTTGTATATCTTGACATGTATGTACTTAAATAATAAATTTACTTTGGACTTCAAATGTACATAGGTTCAATATTTGGAGTTCCAATGCCAAGACTTTAACACCATTAACTACTTCATGACCCTGGAAGTGGAGAACTAGAGCAATAGAAGTTTATATGATAAATTATGTTCTGTTTCGAGCAATAAAAAATGAGCTCTTAATCTGACTACATCCAGATACATAGCAGAAACAAATGCAGCTCCTTTTGGCTAAAGGTAGAAAGGTTAACTTTTGTGAGGAAATGATACACATCACTGTCAGTCTACAGTGACCAAGGACTACTTAATCTAGTTTAATATTGCACATAGTCTAGAGCACTGAAATATGGCCAATATTATAAGACCATAAGATATAGGAGCAGAAGTAGGCCATTTGGCCCATTGAGTCTGCTCCGCCATTCAATCATGGGCTGATCCAATTCTTCCAGTCATTCCCACTCCCCTGATTTCACTCCATATCCTTTGATACACTGGCTAATCAAGAATCTATCTCTGCCTTAAGTACACCCAATGACTTGGCCTCCACAGCCACTCGTGGCAACAAATTCTACAGATCTACCACCCTCTAACTAAAGTAATTTCTCCACATCTCAGTTCTAAAAGGATGTCCTTCAATCCTGAAGTCATGCCCTCTTGTCCTAGAATCCCTTACCATGGGAAATAACTTTGCCATATCTATTCTGTTCAGGTCTTTTAACATTCGGAATGTTTCTATGAGCTCCCCCCTCATTCTCCTGAACTCCAGGGAATACAGCCTAACAGCTGCCAGATGTTCCTCATGCAGTAACCCTTTCATTCCTGGAATCATTCTTGTGAATCTTCTCTGAAGCCTCTCCAATGTCAGTATATCCTTTCTAAAATAAGGAGTCCAAAACTGAACACAATACTCCAAGTGTGGTCTCACGAGTGCCTTATAGAGCCTCAACATCACATTCCTGCTCTTATATTCTATACCTCTAGAAACAAATGCCAACATTGCATTCGCCTTCTTCACAACCGACTCAACCTGGAGGTTAACCTTTAGGGTAGCTTACACAAGGACACCCAAGTCCCTTTGCATCTCTGCATTTTGAATTCTCTCTCCTTCTAAATAATAGTCTGCCCATTTATTTCTTCCACTAAATTGTATGACCATACTCTTTCCAACATTGTGTTTCATTTGCCACTTCTTTGCCCGTTCCTCTCAGCTATCTAAGTCTCTCTGCAGGCTCTCTGTTTCCTCAACACTACCCACTCCTCCACCTATCTTTGTATCATCAGCAAATTTAGCCACAAATCCATTAATACAGTAGTCCAAATCATTGACATACATTGTAAAAAGCAGTGATCCCAACACCGACCCCTGTGGAACTCCACTGGTAACCAGCAGCCAGCCAGAATAGGATCCTTTTATTCCCACTGTCTGTTTTCTGTTGACCAGCCAATGCTCCAACCACACTAGCAACTTCCTTGTAATTTCATGGGCTCTTATCTTGCTAAGAAGCCTCATAGAACCATAGAATATTACAGCACGGAAACAGGCCTTTTGGCCCTTCTTGGCTGTGCTGAACCATTTTTCTGCCTAGTCCCACTGACCTGCACCTGGACCATACCCCTCCATACACCTCTCATCCATGTACCTGTCAAAGTTTTTCTTCAATGTTAAAAGTGAGCCCGCATTCACCACTTCATCTGGCAGCTCATTCCACACTCCCACCACTCTCTGTGTGAAGAAGCCCCCCCCCCAATGTTCCCTTTAAACTTTTCCCCCTTCACCCTTAACCCATGTCCTCTGTTTTTTTTCTCCCCTAGCCTCAGTGGAAAAAGCCTGCTTGCATTCACTCTATCTATACCCATTATAATTTTATATACCCCTATCAAATCTCTCCTCATCCTTCTATGCTCCAGGGAATAAAGTCCTAACCTATTCAACCTTTCTCTGTAACTCAGTTTGTGCTGCACCTTGTCAAAGGCCTTCTGAAAATCCAAATACACCACATCTACTGCATCTCCTTTGTCTACCCTGCTTGTAAATTCCTCAAAGAATTGCAGTAGGTTTGTCAGGCAGGATTTTCCTTTCAAGAAACCATGCTGGCTTTGGCCTATCTTGTCATCTGCCTCCAGGTACTCCATAATCTCATCCCTAACAACTGATTCCAACTACTTCCCAACTACTGATGTCAGGCTAACAGGTCTATAGTTTCCTTTCTGCTGCCTCCCACTCTTCTTAAATAGTGAAGTAACATTTGCAATTTTCCAGTCATCCGGTACAATACCAGAATCTATCAATTCTTGAAAGATCATCGTTAATGCCTGCACAATCTCTCCAGCTACTTCCTTCAGAATCCGTGGGTGCATTCCATCAGGTCCAGGAGATTTATCCACCCTCAAACTTCCTGAGCACCTTCTCAGTTGTAATTTTCACTGTGCAAACTTCACTTCACTATATTGCAGACATCTTCCACTGTGAATACTGATGCAAAATACGCATTCATTTCCTCTGCCATCTCTGCATTTCTCATTACAATAGCTCCAGCATCATTTTGTATTGGTACGACTCTCTTTTACCCTTTATATACTTAAAAAAGCTTTTAGTATCCTCTTTGATATTAGTCACCAGCTTCCTCTCATAATTCATCTTTTCCTTCCGAATGACCTTCTTAGTTTTCTTCTGCAAGTTTTTTAAAGTTCTCCAAACCTCTATCTTTCTACTAGCTCTGGTTTCCTTGTATACCTGCTCTTTAATATTTAACTTTGGCTCTGACTTCACTTGTTAGCCACGGTAGTGCCCTTTTTCCCTTTGAAATTTTTTTCTTATTCGAAATTTATCTGCCTTGCACTTGCCTCATTTTTACAGAAACTCCAGCCATTGTTGCTCTGCTGTCTTTCCTGCAAATGTCCCTTTCCAGTCAACTTCGGCCAGTTCCCCTCTCATGCTATTGTAATTTCCTTTATTCCACTGAAATAATGACACATTGGATTTTAATTTTTCCCTCTCAAATTTCAATGTGAACTCGATCATATTGTGATCACTGTTCCCTAAGTTATTTTACTAGCTTAAGTGGCCTTTAGGCACCATAGACAGACAATGTTATTGTGTTCATATGAAAGGGGAATTTTCATCAGTGGATCTTGTTTGAAGATTATCAGACACTGAGAAAGATACAGTTAGCACTTATTAACCTGCCTATTAAGTAGGAGAGTCAATCAACCAAAGCTTTTCTTATTTTGGACGGGCTACATGTATAAAACGCTTATGTCGTCTTGCTCTATAATACCAGTGTAGATGCTGCCAATCTAACATCTAGTACTCTCCCGCTCTCATTGTAACCTCACCCATCCCACCATTAAGTATCCTTTATCTTTATCTCTATCTCTAGTCTCACAGGGTGCGCTACAGTTCCACTATCAGCATCCTAATACACCCAAACTAATGACCTCCTTGTGAATGCTCTGTTTGTTTCTGCACTTCAGTGGAATTGTACATTTAAGGTGCAAGGACATGTCCAAATGAACCTCCAGCTTAAATGTTCCATTAATGGTATTACTACAAAAGCAAAAATACTCAATAAAAATTGTATTTTCATTTACATACTATTTGGAAATTGAATTAGTTAGTAAATAATTCTTGACAGAAAACTTAACCCATAGAGAGTAAAACAGCTGAGACATAAAACAAACTGAATTATATTATTGAAGTCCAGCTGCTACAAATGCTTCATGAATTTTGAAAGTTAGTTTGCTCTATAACTTGTACTTTGCTGGTCATGAATCCTAGCAGCATATTGTTTTTATAAACATGCATATAAGCACACACATGCATGTTTACATTTTGTAAATATACTAACAAGCGTGAACTTTCACTTATTGCATGAAACTAAGATTTTATAACTACAATTTAGATTATAGAGGAAGTGTTTTTACTGCAGCTTTGGGGAACATAAATGATGTAATACACACTTTTTTATTACGCATCCTATGGGGAACTATGACTTTTACAGCAAAAGAAATACACTGTGTGTAACAGAGTGTTCTTCCCTTTATACAGCATAATATCTACTATCATTGTTTAAATGGATTATCAGCACACACACCAAACTGCTTCCTTGTGTGTTGTACTATCCAAGCTGATGTTATGTAGTTAATGGTGTCAATATTCAGTTTTTCATGAAACTGAAACAAGTAGAAATTAATGGCAACTGACAATGATGGAATGATTCCCTGTGAGTCTTTTCTTCTTGAGTCTACTTAGAAGTCCTGAAATACAAGACTGTATCAAGCAATCACAAATAGTAAAACAAAATTGGTAAGAAGGTAGAAACAAAAGAAGACTTGGAAAAAAATCATACAAAATGATTGCATGACAACAGAAAATTGCCCCTGCTGGTAACTGCCCCTGATGAGCAGCCAGAAGCTGTGGTACATATTGGTACCAATGACATAGGTAGATAAAGGGAGGAGGTCCTGAAGAAAGAATACAGGGGGTTGAAGCAGGACCTCAAGGGTAGTAATCTCTGGATTGCTGCCTGTGCCATGTGAAAACGAGGATAATAATAGAATGAGTTGGCAGATAAATGTCTGGCTTAAGAATTGGAGCAGGGGGCAGGGATTCAGATTTCTGGATAATTGGAACCTCTTCTGGGGCAGGAGGGTCTGTACAAAAGGGATGAGTTGCACTTGAATCCGAGGGGGACCAATATTCTTGCGGGCAGGTTTACTAGAGTTGTTAGGTGTGGATTAAGCAGGAGGTGGGAGCCAGTAATGATAGAGCTGAGAATGAGCTAGCAGGTTTAAAGTAGATGGTGGATGTAACATGAATGTAAGAAAGGACAAGTCAATGATTGGGTACATATTCAGACAGAGCAAAGAGTTAAATTGTACCACGGACGCAAAATTCAAAAGGGCGAAGAATGCAGGACTGAAGGTGCTATACTTAAATGCAATTAGTAGCCAAGATGTAGGGTTGAAATTGCAAAGGGAGCTGGAAAAGGCATGTGATAAGGGTAATGACACAATTGTAATGAGGGACTTCAATATGTAAGGGGATTGGGAAGATCAGGTTGGTGTCAGATTACAAGAGATTGAATTTTTTGAATGCCTATGAGATGGCGTTTTAGAGCAGTTTGTGCTTGAGCCTACTCAGGAAAAGGCTATTTTTGATTGGGTGTTGTGTAATAACCCAGATCTTATTAGAGAACTTAATGTAAAGGAACCCTTAGAAGGCACTGATGATAATATGATTGATTTCATACTGCAATAGGAGTGGGAGAAGCATAAGTCACATGTATCAGTATTGCAATGGAATAAAGGGAATTACAGAGGCATGAGAGAGGAGTTTGCCCAGGTGGATTGGAGGGGGATACTGGTGGGGATGATAGCAGAGCAGAGATGGTAGAAGTTTCTGGGAATAGTTCACAAGGTGCAGGATTGATATATCCCACAGAGGACAATGTTCTCAAATGGCAGGGGTAGGCAACTGCGGCTGACAGGGGAAGTTAAGGACTGCATAAAAGACAAGGAAAGGAAGGGCATATGAGATAGTAGAAGTTGGATTACTGGAAAGCTTTTAAAATCCAACAAAAGGCATCTAAAAAAGCTATAAGGGGGGAAAAGATGAAATATGAGGGCAAACTAGCCAATAATATAAAACAGGATACCAGATGTTTTTTCAGTTACTGTATATAAAAAGTAAAAGGGAGGTTAGAGTATATACTGGAACACTGGAAAATGAGGTAGAAATGGGGACAAAGAAATGGCAGATAAACAATCTGTGCTTTGCATCAGTCTTCACTGTGGAAGACGCTAGCAATGTGCCACAGGCCAAATGTCCATGAGTGGCAGGGAGCAGGAGTGAGTGCCAATTCCATTACAAAGGATAAAGTGCTAGGTAAACTCAAAGGTCTGAAGGTGGATAAGTCACCTGGACCAGATGGACTAATCCCAGAATCCTGAGAGAGGTTGCTGAAGAGATAACAGATGAATTGGTCATGACCTGTCAAGAATCACTTGATTCTGGCATGGTCCTGGAGGACTGCGAGATGTCTAAGAAGTGAGAAAGGCAAATCTCTGTGGTTAGGGAAGTGTTGGATTCTGTTATTAAAGATGAGATTTCAGGGTACTTGGAGACTAATGATAAAGTAAGTCAAAGACAGCATGGTTTTAGTAAAGGGAAATCTTGCCTGACAAATCTGTTAGAGTTATTTGAGGAAGTAACAAGCAGGATAGACAAAGGAGAGGGAGTGGATGTCATTTACTTGGATTTTCAGAAGGTATTTGATAAGGTGCCACTCATGAGGCTGCTTAACAAGATAAAATTTTATGGTGTTACAGAAAAGATACTAGAATGGATAGAGGAATGGCTGACAGGCAGGAGGCAGCGAGTGGGAATAAAGGAGGCCTTTTCTGGTTGGCTGCCAGTGACTAGTGGTGTTCCTCAGGGGTCAGTGTTGGGACCACTACTTTTCTCATTGTTTGTCAATGATTTAGATGGTGGAATTGATGGTTTTGTGGCAGAGTTTGCAGATGATACAAAGATAGGCGGAGGGGTAGGTAGTGCTGAGGAAGCAATGCGATTGCAGCAGGACCTAGACAAATTGGACAAATGGGCAAAAAAATGGCAGGTTATTATCTAAATGAGGAGAAAGTTCAAACATCGGATTATTATCTAAAGTACTATAATTTAAATGCAAAGAAGGTTCAAAGATCAGATTATTATCTAAAAGACTATTATTTAAATGGGGAGAAGGGTCAAACATTAGAGGTATAGAGGGACTTAGGCATCCTCATGCAAGACTCCCAGAAGGTTAGTTTACAGGTTGAGTCTGCGGTAAAGAAAGCAAATGCAATGTTGGCATTTATTTCAAGGGGAATATAATATAAATGCAAGGAGATAATGCTGAGCCTTTATAAGACACTAGTCAGGCCGCACTTGGAGCATTGTTAACAGTTTTGGGCCTCATATCTCAGAGAGGTTGTGTTGTCATTGCAGTGAGTCCAGAGGAGGTTCCCGGGGATGTTTCTGGGAATGAAGGGGTTAACATGTGAGGAGCGTTTGGTAGCTTTGGGCCTGTACTCACTGCAATTTAGAAGAATGTGTGGGGACTTTATTGAAACCTACCGAATGTTGAAAGGACTTGATAGGGTGGATGTGGAGAGGATGATTCCTATGACGGAGGTATCTAGAATTAGAGGGCACAGAGTCAAGATTGAGGGGTTACCTTTTAGAACAGAGGTAAGGAGGAAGTTTTTTAGCTAGAGAGTAGTGAATCTGTGGAATGCTCTGCAACAGCCTGCGGCGGAGGCCAATTCCATGGGTATATTTAAGACGAAAGTCGATCGTTTCCTGATCAGTCAGGGCATCAAAGGATATGGCGACAGGGCTGAGTGGGATCCGGGATCGGCCATGATGGAATGTTGGAGCAGACAATGAGCTGAATGGCCTAATTCTGTTCCTATGTTTTATGTTCTTATGGCTTTATGGTGGATCTGAGTATTTTTCAGTCATGTGAAATGGCAACGTTTACCAGCTGCATCAATTATATTGCCGATGGACTAATAGTCATAGAGTAAAAGAAAGGCACAGACAGAAACATGTAGTCCGTGCTGAACCATTTAATCTGCTCACTCCCATTGACTTGAACCCAGACCATAGCCTCCAAACCCTTCCAATCACGTACTATCTGCTTGTGTTGAGTGAAGAGGTTGCTCCTCATGCTCCCCTTAAACCTTTCACCTTTCACCCTCAACCATGACCTCTTGTTGTAGTCCTACCCAACCTCAGTGGAAAAAAACCTGCTTGCATTTACCTTATCTATATTCCTCATAATTTTCTATAACTCTATCAAATCTCCTCTCAATCTACTAACGAATAAAGTCCTAACCTATTCAATCCTTCCTTATAACTCAGGTCCTCTAGACCTAGCAACATCCTTGTAAATTTTCTCTGTACTCTTTCAAACATATTTATGTCTTTCTTGTAGGTAGGTGACCAAAGCTGCACACAATACTCCAAATTAGGCCTCATCAATGTCTTATACAAATTCAACATAACATCCCATCTCCTGTACTCAGTCCATGGATTTATGAAAACCAAAGTGCAAAAGCTTTTTTATTGACCCTATCTACCTGTGGCACCACTTTCAATGAATTAGGGACATGTATTCCTAATACTGACACACTGAATGGGGTGTTCAGCTGGTTTGGAAGAGGTCATACAGAATGTAAGAATTTGAAAATAAGAACAGAAGATATAAAAATTTAAATTTTTTAAATACTTCATGCTTTGAGTAATATAAACCAATAGATTTGCAGATTAATGCCAGGAGTCACACCATCAGGAGCTGGCTACAATATTGAAATAATTGAATTGACCTCTCTTGCATGGCCAGTGAGCACATCTGCAACCACCACATACTAACAAGCTCAGACACTGCTCAGTGTACTCTCTCTGCATTGCTTTGCCTTAAGCTTTCTCTATCATTCAGTAATCTTGTTGGAAGGGGAGAAAGATGCTTGCTGCTAATGGGATTGTTCTCAGACAGCTCCCTATATCTCTGCTCTAACCAGGAGCAAATCAGTTAAGAGTGAATTGCAGGAAATCGAAGATATGTGAATTAAAGGCTCAGTCAGTTTTGGTAGAGGGCAAGTCATGGTTCAGGAAAACAGGAAAACATCTCTGATGCACGTCTGTAGAACGTACAAGGGGGATGGAGTTCCCCCGATGCTCATCTTCCACCTCACTCAACAGTTTCTGCATTCAACAGATCGTAATTTCCATTACCTCATATGAGATTCTTCCATCAAATACATCTTCCTCTACTTTCAGTACATGGAGGGAGCCAGTCCTTTCACAACCGCCTGGCCCACACCCTGTCTCTACTATCACCTCTGTGCTTACAGCACTTTGTGATGCAATCACAGGTGGTGCAATACCTGTCCTTTTACTTTGTCTCTCCTGGCCTTCCAGGAACTCAAACAACCTCTTCAAGTAAAGCTGTGATTCGCCTGCACTTCTCCAATCTAGTATACCATATTATGATGATGTTACTTCTACACCAGGAATTCCCAGTCTTTCTATGCCATGGACCCCTACCATTAACCGAGGGGTCTGTGGACCCCGGGTTGAGAACCTCTGTTTCACATTGAAGAAGCCACATGTAGAGTGGGACATCACTTTGTAGATCACCTGAATTCAGTCCACAAGCACAAACCTGGCTTCCATTTGCCTGCTGTTTTATTTCTTCATCTCACTCATACTCTGTCTGAGCCCTCCTGCCCTGTCCTAACAAGACTGAATGTAGGCTTATCAATTGACTTCATTGGCCACATGAGACATTCTAGATTCAATAAAATAAATTTCTACAACAGTAGCCATTCAACTTATCTGTGTGAATTAAAGTTGGCCAATTCTTCTTCGGATTGCTCACTTGTAATATTGGCTCAGTTTTTCTCTCCCCTGGCCTATTGAGAATTATCTGCAGCTCAAAATTATAGAATTCTTAGGTTCCTTTGTTCATGATCTCATTATTTAAACTTTCCTCATTAACCTATCAAACGCATAATTCCATCCACAGTTTATATCCAAGACAATCCTGTTTCTCTATTCATAGATGCTGCCTGATTTGCAGAGCAGTTCCAATATTTTCAGATTATTTCAGATTTTTATCTCTTGCAATTGTTAAGAAAAATGTTTGAGCAGGTATCACCATTATGGACATGGAAACCACTGTTCAAAGAGCTATTGCCCAGTAGTAAACATGGATTCCTCAGCCTATACCAGTGAGAATGGATCAATGGTAATGTATGAACTGGAATTTAATTTGGTTCTGATTTAGAGTTGAAAATGATGTCTGGGTGATCAATACACCCTGCAACGTGAATTGGTTTGGGTTCCCAGCTGAATGTAGGGTCGCTCTCCCTGTTGCAATACATCAAAAACATTGCAACAGGCTATGGGGCAATACAAACATTTCCCATGCAGACTGTTATAACACGCTCGAATGAAAGTGATGGATTTTTGATCTCTAGGTCTACCACATCATGCACCTTATTTGTCTTACTCAAAGAGGAAGTAGGTATATTTTTGGGATGAAGCCTGAGCACATCAGCCTTGATCACATTGAATACTGGAGCAGGTTTGAGGTGCTGAATGGCCTGAATGTTCTCATGATTTGAAGACAGAAGACCCAATTCTCAGGTTCCCTCACCTTCTCCTTGCTGCCTCACTCACTGCGTCCTTTCATTGCCCTGAGGCTGGTTTCCTTTTCAATTATGTCTGACCCGTGCCGAGTAGTACTGCACCCAGAATTATACAGAGACACGTGGACTCTACTGTTATTATACCCAGACCTTTATGAGTTGTATAACAGCCTTTCCCAACTGAAGTCTGTCACAGTTCCAGCAAAATAGACCTGTGTCTGCTAGCACTATATCTCAGTGTTGTATAATGACAGATCTATGCTCGAAAGTACAGACCCTTGGTCACACAGTGAAGGATCTTTACCAGATTTCCATACTCTTGCGTCAAACCTGTCCCTGTTACTGTCCTTAGTGTTATAGACTGACAGACCCACAACTACAGCTATGTAAATATCATAGTGATTTCTACCTATCCAATGTTATACAGTAACGTATGTGCCTACCTATGTGTATGCCTGTTAAGATTGTGATCAGAACTGTAATATGGTGTTATATAATGAAAACATGCTCAGTAATGCTGTAACCATGTTATACAGTGAAAGACCTGTGTTTCCATTACTGCAACCAAGTGTTATACATTGATAAATCTGTACCAATAACTGTACAAGCTACCCAGTGAACTGTGCCCACAATAGACTCTACTATGATGTCAGATCTCTCCCCACTGGTTCTGTACTCTGGTGGTGTAAAGTGAATGGCCAGCAGTACTATAGCTAATGTTATGCAGTGACAGCTCTAAATGCAATGTTTTACAGCGACAAATTTGTGCCCACTCACACAGTTCACCTGGGAGTAGAGCTGAATTTGAATGTTTATCGGGACTCAATCCCAGAAGGTTACATACAATTTGGCCCCTGATTCCCTGGAATCTGCCTATCACATTTTTAGGTTCCTGCTCTGGTCATGTGATTGGCAATCAACTTTGGGTGTGCCCAAGAAACTGGAGTCTAGACATGATGTCAGGGGCACCAGCTGAAAGGGTTCTAGTGGGAAACATGATCTTAAAGTAATGTTGACACAAGAGATTGTAGATGTGTGATTCTGAACAAACAAGAAACAAACAACAATGTTCTGGAAGAGCTCAGCAGATCAGATGGCATCTGTGGAGAAGAATGGACAGTTGATGTATGGACAGTTGATGTTTTGAGTTGGGACTTCATCTGGGCTGAGGCCATATGAAGGGTCTCAGACGAAACATGAACTGTCCAAGTCCCTCTATAGATTCTGCCTTATTGCTGAGTTCCTCCTGCACCTTTTTTTAATGTAAATCACTCTGGGTTGGATCACTTTGGGCGCTGAGCAGATTTGGAGAATTCAAGAATGGTTTCAGGCTGGACGGTGAAATCTGAGCCCGAAGAGAGTTGCTGGCCAGCGAAATCCAGACACAGAGCAAGTCACTGGGTGATGTATTATAGGCCCTCAGTCTTTCACTGCAGCCGTGCCTGGGTCCTAGTGTGAGGTATGTTGTCCTGTTTGGACAACTTAAACGCCGGCCTAGATACATACTGGAAAGAAAAGGTGTTGGGATCAGAGGTGAGAGCCGATTTCACTCACTCTCCCTAGATGTTCATTCCTCCGTCCATGGCTCTAAGGCTATGAAGTCTGCCCCGGCTACTGTGCACGGTGACCTCTAATATGATGGACTGATACCAAGGCTCTGGGCCTACTCCGGGCTGCTCTGGGGTTGAGATCTAAGGACTCATTGTGGTTCAGATTGTTGTTGCATGATTTGTACTCTTCTTTCTCTTTCTCTGTGCATCAGGTGCTGGTCCTTATTTTATTTGTTTATTATTGGGTTCTTTTGGATTTCTTGCTTTGTGGCTGCCAGTAAGCAAACAAATCTCAAGGTGTTCTGATTTATACATTCTTTGCTAATAAATGTACTTTGAATCTTTGAAATCAACCTGCTAGGAGAGTACTCCGAATGTTGAAATTACTTTCATCTGCTTGACAGGAAACAAGGGAATTAACTGGAACACAAGTTTCAAAATAGCAGTGGTGCTGTAAAACTTCCCATTGCTATGGAACCATATTTTATGCTAATTTCCTGTAAGGTCTAATGATAATTGAATTGTTCATGTTAATTAACTCCACCGAGGTTATTTTTCTCCCTTTATTGTTCCTTTTTCTTACCAAGTCATTTAATATGCTTTTTATTACATTGACACATAATTCTTTCACTTCTCTGATTTTTTTTCCTTTTCAATCACCCATTTTGCTTTAATCATTATTGTTTATTTTTCCTTCAGCTTTTTCCCTTCTTTGTCAGATTTTTTAAACAATTAATTTTAAGGGTCATAAATAACGTCCAGATATTTCAGTGGTGCCTTTGTGTTTGCTTTCACTAGTATCCCACTCAATTATGTTCATCTAACATCAGAGCAAATCAGGCAATTTCCTTCTCTTCCTCCTTGTCCTCGAGATTATGAACTATAATGGTATAATTCTGTTTACTGTTTCAAATATTGAACCTTGATAGAAAGTGGAGGATATTAACTTCCAGTATCCATTACATTATTCCTAGAAGTGCTCTTCAAATAATTCAAAAATTCCAATGAATGAATAGCCAGTGCTAAACAGTCAGCAGCTAGCACTTTTGTGAGTGAACATGCTGGTTTGTATGTACCACTGATCACTCTGCAGTTCGAGAGGAAGAAGCTGAAGTCAGATGTATCAGCATTGCAGCTGAGTAAATGGAATTACAGAAGCATCTGAGAGGAGCTGGACAAAGCTGATTGGAAGGGGACACTCGTAGGAATGATGACAGAACAGCAATGGCGGGAGTTTCTGGGAGCAATTCAGAAGGTGAACAATAGATAAATCCCTAAGAAAAAGTATTCTAAATGGAGAATGGGGCAACCATGAATGACAAGGGAAGTCAAAGGAAGCATCAAAGCAAAAATTAGTGAAAGCTAAAGGATTGGTAAGTTTTTTTTAAAAACCAACAGAAGGCAACTGAAAAAGCAATGAGAAAAAAAGATGAAATATGAAGGTAAGCTAGCCAATAATATAAGATACCAAAAGTATTTTATAGAAATATAAAAAGTAATTGAGAGGCAAGAGTAGATTTTGGACCACTGGGAAATGATGCTGGAAAGTTGTAATGGGTTACAAAGAAATAGTGGAAAAACTTAATAAATATATTTCATCAGCTTCACTGTATGCCAGATAGTCAAGAGTGACAGGGGGCAGAAGTGTTATTACTAAGGAGAAGGTTCTTGGGTAGCTGAAAGGCCTGAAAATAGATAAGTCACCTGGACCAGATAGATTACATCCCAGGGTTTTGAAAGAGGTAGCTGAAGAGACCGTGGAAGCATTAAGCATTAGGAGCAATCTCTCAAGAATCATTAGATTCTGGAATGGTTTCAGGGGATGAGAAAATTGCAAATGTCACTCCACTCTTTAATAAGGGATGGAGGCAAAAGACAGGATATAATAGGCTAGAATAACACATATAAATGCTAGAGAAACTCAACATGTCAGGAAGCATCTATGGAAAGGAATAAATAGTTGAGGTTGTGGTCCAAGACCCTCCATTAGGACTGGAAAGGAAGGGGAAAGGAGCCAGAAATTGAAGGTATGGTGTGGGGGGGAGGAGTACAAGCTAGATAGATTGGGAATTGAGAAGCCAGGTGGGAGGAAGAAGGGGGATGAAGTTAGAAGTGGGAAGGTGATAGGTGGAAGTGGTGAAGGGCTGAAGAAAGAGGAATCTGACAGAGAGCAGAATGGACAATATAAGTGAGGAGGGCCACTTGGGGGATGTGTTAAGCAGGCAAGGATAAAAGAAAGGGTAAGAGGGGAACCAGTTCCTTCATCTCTGCTGTATCTGTTCCCAGGAGGGAGCCTAGAGGAGTCTAAGACCAAATAGTACAGCCTCAGAATCAAAGGAACTCCCTTTAGACCTGAGATGGGGAGGGGGTTCTATAGACAGTGGGTGGTGAATCTGTGGAATTCATTGCTGCAGATGGCTGTGGAGGATAAGTCGTTGGATATATTTAAAGGGACAGTTGATAGGTTCTTAACTGGCAAGGCTGTCAAAAGTTATGTAGAAAAGATGGAAGAATGGAGTGAGAAGGATAATAAATCAGCCATGAAGGAATGATGGAGCAGATTCAACGGCCCAATGGCCAAATTCTGCTCCTATGTCTTATGGACATGGTTTAGTTGTTGAGATGTTTTGGGAGGGGCTCATACTACGAAGTAGGGGGCTGGTCATTTAAAACTGAGGTGTGTAGAAGTTTCATCTGCAAGAAGGTAGTGAAACTCTGGAATTCTCTGTCCCAATGATGGTGGGAGCCTGACCATTAGATGTAGTTAAGACAAAGATAGATAAATAGTTTAAAGGTCAAGGAACTGGATGGAGGAGTTGTGACTAGAAGAGGTTAGCCATGAATTTCAGTAGCAGAGCAGGGTTGAAGAGCCATGTGGTGTGGTCCTGCTCATACTTTCTTGTGCTTTTAATGCTGTCCTCCTGAGAACTCATAGGTATTTATATCACACATTTAATTGTAGAATCAGAAATGAAGCAATTACAAATTGGAAGCAGGCGTGATATGGCCTCAGATTATCCTTCTCTAACACCACTCTGGGAAGGATAACTAACAATTATTTCAGACCCTGTGTTAAACTGAATTGCTTTGAATGGTCCCAAAGCACTTAAAGGACCAGTTTTATTCACACCACCCATCAAACTGCTTTCCTTATCCACCTCAGGACCCAGCTACTGCCCTCAGCTGGCCAGTCTCATTTTCTCTATGACCAAAGACCTACCTTTGAAGTTGCAAATGCTGCCTGCATTTTAGTTGACAAGAATAAATTAAGTTGAGAGTTGGCACGTTGATGTAATAGCTATCATTTTCAATCTCTAGGCCAAGAATGCCACTTACAGTATTACTGCAAAAACATAAACTATTGACTTCTAGAAGTTACTTGGCTTGAGTCAATTCACACCTATGAAAAGGCTCAAATGTTTTAGACTAATAAACTACTTCAGATTTTTTTCTGTCTGCTTAAGGTCTGTTTAACACACCCTGCAATCGTGGACATCCTGTGCAATACTAACATCATTCCTTATCTGGACGGTGTGAATGTATAATATTACAGTATTTCTTGCACTACCATCTTATCAGTGTGAACTTGGAAATTTAAAAAATCTTGTAATATTTGACTTGTAAATCTTGCACGTACATCTTATTTTTAAGGTAACTTATTTTTGTACTTTCTTACTTCTTTTCTAATATTTGTATATCTGTGCACTTGTAATGCCACTGAGACGCTGTAATTTCCTTTGGGATCAATGAAATGTCTACTTATCTATCTATCTATCTATCTATCATTTTAGGTGTCAGAAAACCTCTGGAAAATTAGGAGGTGAGTCACACACAGCATGATATTCAAAGTTCAAAGTTCAGAGTTCAGAGAAATATTTATTATCAAAGTACATATATGTCACCACCTATAACCCTGAGATTCATTTTCTTGTGAGCATTTACAGCAAATACTAGAAATACCCCTAGAATCAGTGAAATTCCAGCAGGATGAACAAACAGCCAATGTACAAAAGGCAACAAGCTGTGCAAATACAAAAAATAACAACAACAACAACAACAATAATAATAATAATAACAATAATAATAAAGAACATGAGATGAAGATTTCTTGAAAATGAGTTCATAGATTGTGGGAACAATTCTGTGATGGGTGGAGCGAAGTTGAGTGAAGTTATCTCCTCTGGTTCAAAAGCCTGATGGTTGAGGAGTAATAACTGTTCTTGAACCTGGTGGTGGGACCTGAGGCTCCTGTACTTTCCTCCTGATGGCAGCAGCAAGAAAAGAGCATGGCCTGGATGATGGGTGTCCTTGATGATAGATCAAAGTTCAAAGTTCAAAATAAAAGCATTATCGAAGTACATATATGTCATGATATACAACCCTGAGATTCATTTTCTTGTGGGCATACTCAATAAATTCAATAGCCATGATAGAATCAATGAAAGACTGTACCAACAGGCGGGCAGTGTGCAAAAGACAAAAAACTATGAAAGTACAAAAAATAAATAAATATTGAGAATGTCAGATGAAGAATACTTGAAAGTGAATCTATAGGTTGTGGGATCAGCTCAGTGATGGGGAAAGTGAAACTGAATGAAGTTCAGGAGCCTGATGGTTGTGGGGTAATCACTGTTCCAGAACCTGGTGGTGTGCGTCCTGGGGCTCCTGTACCTTCTTCCTGATGGAAGCAGCAAGAAGAGAGCATGTCCTAGGTAGTGGATATCCCCAATGATGGATCCTGCTTTCCTGTGATAATGCTCCGTATATATGTACTCAATGGTGGGGAGAGCTTTACCCATGATGGACTGGGTTACATCCATTACTTATTGCATGTTTTTCTGTTCAGTGGTATTGCTATTTCTGTACCAGGCTGTGATGCAGCCAGTCCACTACACATCAGAAGCTAGTTAAAGTTCTAGATGTCATGAAGAATCTTCGTGAACTCCTAAGGAAGTACAGGCACTGCTGTGCTTTCTTCATAATTGCACTTAAGTGCTGGGCCCAAGACGGGTCCTCTGAAATGATAACACCAAGGAATTTAAATGTTGCTCACCCTCTGAACCTCTGATCCCTTGATGAGGACCAGCTTATTGACCTTTGGTTTCCTCCCCCTTAAGTCAATAATCAACTCTTTGTTCTTGCTAACTCTAAGTAAGAGGTTATTGTTGTGGAACCACTCAGCCAGATTTTCTATCTCCCTTCTGTAAACTGACAGGGGAGTCATCCGCAAGCTTGAATATAGCACTGGAGCTGCTGTTAGCTACACAGTCTAAGTGGGAAGTGAGTAGACTGTGGTATACCTATGCTGATGGAGATCACGGAGGAGATGTTGTTACAAATCAGAACTGACTGGGGTTTGCAAGGGAGGCAATTGAGAATTGCATGAGAATGTATTGAGGCCAAGGTCTTGAAGGTTAATGATTAGTTTTGAGGGGATGATGGTATTGAATGCTGAGCTGTAGTTGACAAAGTGCATCCTGATGTATTACAGATATTCCAGGATTGAGTGAAGAGCCAATGAAATGGCATTTGCTGTGGACCTGTGGTGCCAGTGGGCAAATTGGAGCAGATCCAAAATACTTCATAGGCAGGATTTGATATATTACATCACCAACTTCTCAAAACACTTCATTACTGTAGATGTAAGTGCTACTGGATGATGGCCAGTAAGCAGGTTACAACGTTTTTCTCAGGCACCAGTGTAATAAAAAATGCTTAAAGCTGGTGGGTACCTCAGACTACCAAAGTGAGAGGCTAAGGATATCAGTGAATACTCCAGCCAGTTGATCAGCACAGTTCTTTAGCATTCGGCCCTGTAACCCCATCTAGGCTGGATATTCACCTTTCTGAAGAATGTTCTCATGGCCGCCTCAGAGACTGAATTCACAGGATCATCAGGAAATGTGGGAGTTCCTGGGGTTCTGACAGTCAAAGTGAGCATAGAAGACATTCTCATCTGGAAGTGAAGCCCTGTTGTCACCTACATCACTTGATTTCACTTTGTAAGAGGTGATCGCATTGAAGCCCTGCTACAGCTGTTGAGCATCCTTCATTGATTGAAGATTAGTTTGAATTTCCCACTTCACCCGTGAAATAGCTTTCTGGACCTCTTGTAACTCTCCTGGTCGCCAGACACGAATGCCTCTGCCCCTCAGCAGATTGTGGACTCCATGGTTCATCCAGGCAGAGCCAGATGAACCTAGTAGCAAAAATAGTAGCATATGCTACGGGCCCCACATTTTTGAGGGCCCTGGACTAAATGCTGGCAAGCTGCGGTCCGGTGAAATCAGCATCTCACCGTGTTCTCACGATGATCTGGCAACGCTGTTGTTTTCATGTCGGGGGAGCTGCATGCTGCATGGTGTGTGTGTGTGCAGGTGTGTGTTGGCTCCTTGCTGTGTCGTGGTGACCTTCGTGCTATCTCCCACGCTCCCAAGCCGCTGCAGCGTGCGCTGTTACGCTGCTGGAGGGTGCGCCACCGCGGTGAGCCTGTGACGAGGAATGTGCGACTCAACAGTTTTATGTGATCCAGTTCATGATTCCTCATTGTTTTCCTGATTTTAGGTCATCCGAAGCAGCTCAGGAACATACAAGATCAGATTAGACTGTGAGTTTCCTGTCACTAAACGTGTTGCTTCCCACCTTGTAAAAGAAATGGAGACTGAACAAAAGTATTGGCTCACACTTCCAGAGCAAATAATTGAAGTTGCAAAGTTTTTAGCAGAACGAGGCCTTTCATTTCGTGGTAGTGATGAAACTGTTGGCTCTCCACATAATGGAAGTTGCTTGGGTTGTTAGAATTGCTGGCCAAGTTTGACCCTTTTCTGGCAGAGCGTATAAATGCTCATGCAAACTAAGGAAGGGGACATAAATCATACCTATCTGAAACAACATGTGAGGAATTCATCAACCTGACTGGACCCAGCATACTAGATCACATTATTGGTGAAGTGAGGAAATACAAGTATTATTCTGTTTCATTGGATTCTACTCCAGATATATCTAATGTGGACCAGCTGACTTTGACTGTGCACTATGTTTTGCTGTCTGGACCAGTTGAAAGATTCATGAAGTTTTTGGATATGGAAGGTCATAGTGCTGAACAGCTCGTTCAAAGTTTACTTGACTTTTTAAAGGAA
Organism: Hemitrygon akajei; assembly: GCF_048418815.1. Taxonomy (NCBI): domain Eukaryota; kingdom Metazoa; phylum Chordata; class Chondrichthyes; order Myliobatiformes; family Dasyatidae; genus Hemitrygon; species Hemitrygon akajei. The sequence continues at coordinate 106,297,340 of NC_133136.1, read as the reverse complement.
AATGACATTGATATAAGAGACTGCCGTGGTCAAAGTTATGATAATGCCAGCAACAGGAGTGGCAAGTATAGTGGCTTACAAGCACGAATTAAAGAGCTGAGAGTGTTTGTGGATTACATTCCATGTTTTGTACATTCACCAGATTTGGTTGGAAAATGTGCTGCTGAATGTTGTCAAGAAGCATTAATCTTCTTTCAATTTATAGAAAGCCTACACACATTTTTTCTGCTTCTACTTATCAGTGGGATCTCCTTTCTGCTTCATTATATGATGGTGGTGCTCATTTGCCCGTTGTGAAAAGAATGTCAGATACCAGGTGGTCAGCTCGTGTAGATGCAGCAAAAGCACTCTTACACAGCTTTTCTGCAATAAAACAAGCCTTGGATGACATTTCAAATAACAATGATCAGAAGGCAGAGTGTCGACAACAGGCTCGTGGACTACTTTCAACCACGACGAAGTTGGAAACAGGAATAATGGTCAAATTGTGGGATCAAGTATTACAGCATTTTCAAATGACCAGTGCTTCTTTGCAATCTTCTGTCCAAGACTTGAACACAGCTTGTGCACTCTATGAATCCTTGCATGGATATATTCAAGCTATGCAGTCTATGTTTTCAGATATTGAGCAAAGAGCCAAGGATCTGACTAAGTGTGAAGATTATCAACAGCAAACTCACAGAAAACACAAGCAAAATCGCGCGTATGATGATTTCAGTAGTTCCAGCACTCTTGATCCACTTGTTGAATCTCAAACACCTTCTCAGAAATTTAAAAGCCGAACATTTTTTACCATTATTGACAGCTTGCTTTCTGCCCTGTCAAAAAGGCAGAAAGCTTATCTAAAGGTGAATGGTGTTTTTGGATTCCTTCATCAGTTACAGTCATTTACAGCTGAAGAGATTGTAAAGAGGTCATCAAATCTTATTAATTCATATCCCTAAGATCTGGAAGAAAGTCTTGATGAAGAATTTGTGCAGTTTACTGAACTGTTGAAAACTGATCTTGCTTCTCATGTTGGCGCCAAACAAGAGCTTGTAGAGTTACAGATGTACCGTTTGATAACTGACAATTCTTTGGAGTCATGTTTTCCAAACGTAGAAAATGCCTTGCGCATCTATTTGTCACTCATGGTTACCAACTGCAGTGGAGAACGCTCATTTTCAAAACTGAAAAGGATTAAAAATGAACCAAGGAGCACCATGGGTCAAAACAGATTGAACAATCTCACTCTAATGAGCATTGAACATGAACTCTGCGTGAAATAGACATTTCCAGTATCATCAACAAATTTGCTTGTTTTAAATCTAGAAAAAGTAACTTTTAAATTGTAGTTTTGTTACTTTTGACATTTGAAATTGATACCTACATGTAAGTAATACTATTACTGAAGTGTCAGATATTTGTCATAATATCTGGCTGTATAGCAAATGAAAAAAATTGAATTACTTTACTATGCAAGTAAATAATTTATGTTTTAATACTTATGTGCATTTTTTAAATTTAGGGCCCCGTTATAACATATGCTACAGCTTTATATGCTTAATAACATATGCTATGCACTAGCTTAATCCAGCCCTGCACCCAGGGCTTCTGTTTGGGGAAGATTCTGAATGATTTTCTGGGGACACACTTGTCTACAACTGTTTTCATAAAGTCCATGACAACTGTGGTGTATTCATGCAGAATCACAGATGAGTCCTTGAACAAGGCCCAGTCCACTGACTTGAAGCAATCCTGTAGCCACTCCTCTGACCACCTCTTCGTTGTCCTGATCTCTGGAGCTTTGCTCTTTATCTTCTTCCAGTATGCAGATAGGAGATGGACAGCGAACTGTTCAGATTTCCCCAAGTATGATCTGGCAATGGAATAGGAGACATTCCTTATCTTAGCGTAACAGTGGTCCAATGTGTTGGGACCTCTACTGGTTATATGCATTGGATCGTTAGGTGTTGAAGGTGATATCCAGTTAAGACCTGCGTTTTCTTAACCACAGTAGTTTTCTAATACCAGTGATCATCAGTATGTAATGGTAGAGGACTGGTAATTGTGTTACTGCTGAATATCATTGGAGACAGCGGCTGTGCAGCAGGGATATTGCTTGTGTTTGTCAGCTAAAACACACATTACCCACACTTTCCCACATCCAAGCTCATGGCCATTCCATTATCTGAGGATCTGCAAATAGTACTAGGCACTGCAATTACTGCTACTGTACTCTCAAGATGAGAGAACAAAATTGAAAAAAAAAACACAGCTAAGTATTGGTTGAGCAAGGATCTGCCTTGATTCCTGTAACAAAACTAGAGGAAAAGTAAACATTAAAAAAAACTGATAATGCAGTGAATCAGTTCAACAATAGACTCAGTTTTACAGAATGTTGGTATACAACAGTCACACAGAAAACTTATCAAATAGCCTTGCATGTAGCATTTATATCAGTGTGCCAGACAATGCACATTCTGTAAAACTGTGACACTCTAGAAGACTGATGCCAAACTTCCTAGTTAACTTAATCTTTCTTCCTGAAATAGTTACCTTGTATCCAGTTTTTAGAAAGGTAGCAAAATCTGAAATATTTATAAAAATCATTTTCCTTCAACAGTAGGTTTGTGTTGCAAAAATCCCAACAATCCATGTGTAAATGAATTACAGATTATAAAAAGGTTTCCTTATTTAGATAGTGATTATTCGAGTAACACCACATTAGTTCCTGTAAAATAACCCAGTTCTTTCAAAGAGCAGAAGATTTTATAACTACAACGATAAATAAATTGTTGCTATAAGCAATTTCCACAAGGTGCATCAATTTACTTAATCTTAAAATAGATAAAATTCAGATTCTGCATGTATTTTTAATTGAACATTATTTTTAAACCCCACATTTTGGGTGCTGCATGTCTATTGTCAAATTACATGAATTTGAATTTTTTTTAATTCACTAAACTTCCTTTTCCATGTATTTTAAGGAAAGAGGACGGATGTCTATAACAACTATTATTTTTGCATTATTGTGTAAGAATCTTGAGAAAGATTATTCTCAGTGTTGCAATACTCCATAATTTTCTGAGCTTAATCTTCTAGTAGTAATCAAGATAATCACAATAGAAATCATAAATTTAAATTAGCATGCTGATGATGCAAGATTTAGCGTATCATTTTACCTGTGATATTTTAGAGGGAAGTTGGGATAGCATTGGTGCAGATAAGTAGTTATTTTTTTATTAAAACATTAATGCTTGCTGATTGTTTCTCTGTTGCAATTTTGCATTTTTTCTTAGCAACACAGTATATAAAACCCTGAAAGCTTGCAAAATTGGAAAGAATAGGGCATGCTCTTTTCAACTGTTGTAAAGTTTAATTGCATAGCAAGGAAAGCTCGGTTAGGGTTAAAGTTTTCAATTAAAGCATGTGAGATAATAAAAACCTACTCTATTGCCTGGGATTTTATTTTCATTTTACAGGAAAACATTTTAAGGAATTAACAGTTTTAAATCAAGTGAAAGGAAGTCCACTGAAATAATTGGAACTGAAACAAAGAATGGAAAGATGGAAGTGGTCTGGAGTATAATTTTTCAAAAGGCAGGTTGCAAGATTGAAATGTTGGTGCAGACAGTTCCACAGAACAATCAGTTCATGCAACACTCATGTCAGGCAGTATTCAGCAAAACAAAATATTTTTGCTGTCAGTGAATGTAAAACTAAAGAAAACAATCTTCATTTTAATAATGGCACATATAAATAACTGAATATTCTCTATTGAATCTAGCACTACATGTTAACGTCTGTGAAGAAAAGCTGGATAGTAAAGTTACTATCAGATGTTTATTTTGAAGACGTTTCATTTGATGGAATGTGATTATTTGATAGGGCATGACAAAACCTGTTCCTGTAGAGCAGATATAGTCTGCTCCAGGTTCTGGATGCATGACAAAAAGAAAATCATAGAACTATGAAGTCAGTGCCATAGCAATTACAGAAGCTAACAACTTTATAAGGAACAGTAGCTGCCTTTGCATTCCACTAAGCTTCATTCAGTTGTAAACACATGCTTCAGGAATTGTCTCCTTACAATATATAACTCACCCCTCATGCTCTTTAAAGTAACCACATTAAAGAAAATAAAACTGAAACAAAATCCTCAGAAATCTTCAACAAAAGAAATCTATCTGAAAGTAAATGAAAAACTTACTAAATTTAGTTTTATCCACACTGCAGAGATTATTACATTTGATAAAACTGTATCTAAAATGAAGGGATTAATTCTGCAGAAAGTTTATTTCTAAATGGGTTGTTCCATGAAGAATAAATATTAGACATCATGGAATAGATTCTCCCTGGAACAGAATTGAGGCAACTTTGGAAATTCAACAATGTGGACTAAACCCCTACCTCATTTTGATGGCTGGCTCTTCCGTTTATTCCCTTAACAGATGCCCAGTTCCAAGAGCTTATCACAAGGCAAAACAGTTTAGATTAAAAGCCACAGTGAAGAACGATAGAACCACAGAACACTACAGCACAGTACAGGCCCTTCAGCCCTCCATGTTGTGCCGACCCATATAATCCTTAGAAAAAGTACTAAACCCACACTACCCCATAACCCTCCATTTTTCTTTCATCCATGTGCCTGTCCAAGAGGCTCTTAAATACCCCTAATGTTTTAGCTTCCACCACCATCCCTGGCAAGTCATTCCAGGCACTCACAACCCTCTGTGTAAAAAACTTACCCCTGATGTCTCCCCTAAACTTCCCTCCCTTAATTTTGTACATATGCCCTCTGGTGTTTGCTATTGGTGCCCGAGGAAACAGGAACTGACTATCCACCCTATCTATGCCTCTCATAATCTTGTAGACCTCTATCAAGTCCCTCTCATTCTTCTACGCTCCAAAGAGAAAAGTACCAGCTCTGCTAACCTTCCTTCATATGACTTGTTCTCCAATCCAGGCAACATCCTGGTAAATCTCCTCTGCACCCTCTCCATAGCTTCCACATCCTTCCTATAATGAGGAGACCAGAATTGAACACAACACTCTAAGTGCAGTCTCACCAGAGATTTGTAGAGTTGCCACATGACCTCTCTACTCTTGAACTCAATCCTCCTGTTAATGAAGCCTAGCATCCCATAGGCCTTCTTAACTACCCTATCAACCTGCGCAGCGACCTTGAGGGATGTATGGATTTGAACCCCAAGGTCCCTTTGTCCATCCACAATTTTAAGTAACTGACCATTAATCCTGTACTCAGTCTTCTGGTTTGTCCTTCCAAAATGCATCACCTCACACTTGTCCAGATTGAACTCCATCTGCCATTTTTCTGCCCAACTCTGCAGCCTGTCTACATCCTCTTGTAACCTTCGCCAACCTGCAGCTCCATCCACAACTCCTCCAATCTTCGTGTCATCCGCAAACTTACTCACCCATTCTTCCGCCTCTACATCCAGGTCATTTATAATAATCACAAATAGCAGGGGTCCCAGGACAGATCCCTGTGGCACTCCACTAGTCACTGATACACAGAACTTCGTCTCAATATCTGCTTTAACTTCAGGTGGAGTACATATAGATAGGATTCCATATCTACTTATCAGCTAAGTAATTGGTATCATCTATAGCTGGTTTTATTTTAATCTGTCCTTGCTTTTCGTAGATATGCCAGTAAAATCCACCTCACTTATTTTGACTCAAAAGGACAATGATGCAAAAGATATTGAATGTGTCTTCTACTTCCATTGGTTCTGAGTGTTTAAACGTCCTGCTTTCTACCAAGAGAATCTTCACCTATATAGCTTCTTGGTGAAAATCTGACAACTATGACACAAATGTGGCTAACAAGAAAAGTTAAGGCTAAAATAAAAGCAAAAGAGGCAGCATAAAAGGAAGCAAAAATTAGTGGGAAAACTGAGGACTGGATGAATTTTAAAAATTTACATAAGGAAACTAAGAAAGTCATTAAGAAAGAAAAGATGAATTATGAAAGGAAATTGGCAATTAACATAAAAAAGGACACTAAGAGTTTTTTTAAATATATGAAGGGTAAAAGAGTGACACGGGTAGATATAGGACCTATTGAAAAGGATACTAGAGAAATTATAATGGGTAACAAAGAGATGGCAGAAGAACTAAATGAGTATTTTGCATCAGTCTTCACAGTGGAAGACATTAGCAACATATCTGACAGCCAGAGGTCTCAGGGAATAGAATTAGGTACAGTCAAGATTTCTAGAGAGAAAGTGCTTGAGAAGCTAAATGGACTAAGGATAGGTAAGTCTCCCGGAATGGATGAAGTGCATCCGCAGGTTCTGAAGGAGGTGGCTTTGGAGAGTGTGGAGGCATTGGAAATGATCTTCCAGGAATCAGCAGACTCTGGCATGGTTCCGGAGGACTGGAAGGTTACAAATGTAGTTCCGTTGTTTAAGAAAGGCAGGAGGCAGCAAAAAGAAAATTATAGGCCTATTAGTCTGACATCGGTAGTTGGAAAGTTATTGGAGTCGATCCTCAAGGATAAGATTATGAATTACCTTGAGGTGCATGACAAAATAGGCCCAAGCCAGCATGGTTTCATGAAGGGAAGATCTTGCCTCACCAACCTATTGGAATTTTTTGAGGTAATTTCAAATAAGATTGACAAGGGAGAGGCTGTGGATGTTGTGTATTTGGATTTTCAAAAGGCCTTTGATGAGGTGCCGCATAAAAGGCTGCTTAATAAGGTGAGGGCCCATGGAATTACAGGAAGGATATTGGAATGGGTGGAGCATTGGCTGATAGGCAGAAAGCAAAGGGTGGGAATACAAGGATCCTATTCTGGTTGGTTGCTGGTTACTAGTGGTGTTCCGCAGGAGTCGGTGTTGGGGCCTCTTCCTTTTACACTGTATATCGATGATATAGATTATGGATTAAATGGATTTGTGGCCAAGTTTGCGGATGACACCAAGATAGGTGGAGGAGCAGCAAGTGTTGAAGAAATGGAAAGGTTGCAGAGAGACTTGGTCAGTTTAGGAGAGTGGGCAAAGACATGGCAGATGAGATACAATGTTGAGAAATGTATGGTTGTACATTTTGGAAGAAGAAACAATCAGGCAGATTATTATTTAGATGGGGAGAAAATTCAAAAATCGGAAGTGCAAAGGGACTTGGGGGTCCTAGTGCAGGATACCCTAAAGGTTAACCACCAGGTTGGATCGGCAGTAAGGAAAGCAAATGCTATGTTGGCATTCATTTCAAGAGGAATAGTGTATAAGAGTAAGGAGGTGTTGATGAGGCTCTATGGGGCACTGGTGAGACCTCATTTGGAATACTGTGTGCTGTTTTGGGCCCCCTATCTTAGAAAGGATGTGCTGATGTTGGAGAGAGTTCAGAGAGGATTCACTAAGATGATTCCTGGAATGCAGGGACTAACATATGAGGAGCGTTTGTCGGCTCTAGGATTGTATTCTTTAGAGTATAGAAGAATGAGAGGGGATCTCATAGAAACATTTTGAATGTTGAAAGGGTTGGACAGAGTAGACGTGGAAAGGCTGTTTCCGTTGGTGGGTGAGTCCAGGACAAGAGGTCACAGTCTTAGAATTAGAGGGTACCCATTTAAAACAGAGATGAGGAGAAATTTCTTTTAGCCAGAGGGTCGTGGATTTATGGAATTCGTTGCCACATACAGCTGTGAAGGCCCAATCATTGAGAGTTTTTAAGGAGGAGATTGACAGGTATCTAATTAGTCAGGGTATCAAGGGATATGGGAAAAAAGCCGGAAATTAGAACAAGACGGGAGAATAGTTTAGCTCATGGTGGAGTGGCAGAGCAGACTCGATGGGCTGAATGGCCTACTTCTACTCCTTTGTCTTGTGATCTTGTGAACTGATTTTGTATCTTCAGACTTACAAATGTAAGTCACCTGTCACCTGATCAACAAGCAAATTGAATAATGCAGTTCAAATATTCTCTCCCTGTTCCTCCTCGTGCTCCCTTCCACCACCCTTGTCTCGTTCTCTTTCCTTTTTCTTCCTACAATCGGGTTGCTAGACTCATTCCTATTCCTCCTTTCCTGATTCAACTTCCCTAAAGGCAAAATAATTAATTGTGCTGATTATCGCTACAAAGCTTTGTGGTGATAACTGGCATTTCTCACATTGCAAACCTATCCAAATCTTGGCAATCTCGTGAACAAACGAGATCAGAAAGATTTGAAAACTTTGATGCAGAGAAGATTTTTTTAAAAACTAGTCACTCTTTTAGATTGCCTCATTTTTCTAGCATAAACTTGGCAGGGCCATGTTACAGTAGCAAGCTCAATGTGAAAAAAAAGTTTCTTCTGATAGATGCAGGTCCCACATTTTAATCAAATAGCCTATAGCTACCAGCATAACAGTGCATTCAACAAAAAGAATCTTGGCCAAAGAAAACGCACATGAATTAATTACAAGTATGAAGAAAACAGTTCAACATATGGTAGAGGTTACATTCTGAGATATACAGCAGTTTTAATGAAGTTAGATAAAGACAGGTTGTCAATACTGAATTAGAAAGGTATTGTGTCAGGGAGAGAAAAGGGAGAATAAGAAAGAGAGAGCAAGAAAAATAGAGAAATATGGAGAACAGAGAAACAAAATTGAAATTGTTCAACAGGAAATAGTATTTTATAAAAGTTTATTCAACTATGCATCATCATCGGTATCAGCTATGGTGGCTCATGGAAAGTAATTGGAATAACAGGGCACATTCCTAGACCGACCACGTGACTCAGTCATCAGAATCAGATTATAATGCATATTACAAAAGTAATACTCGATGAGAAATACAGTGTTGTAATTCATTATTTGATTGATGTGGTGTAAGATTCATCACTGAGCACAATTGCCACTTCCTAGCACATAGTGAAAGTTAAACGGTGTGCTTCTCTCTGTATAATAGGTCCACGCATGACAGTCACAGTACCATACAAAAGTGACATACATCAGCATATAACTTACTTTTGACCTTGTTATTGCAACAGTAGAATGCACACATCCGATTAGAAAAATATGGGCCTTTACCAGAAAAACTGAAATTCAGAAGAGAAAGAAAGCCTGTTCCTATAATCCTTAAAAGCACAGATCTTACCTAAACTGTCATTGGGAATGCTGTCACTGAAAGTGATCACAGATTTTAGCCTGGTGCACCAATGGGCTAAATGAAGGCAAATGCTTCAGCTAAGGTTTTCCATTTCCCTTGTGAGCAAATTGATCTCAATTATTTTGAACTTTGCCTGATTATGCATCAGAGAAGTAATGTACCATCCCATACCTGTTCCTGCCACTCCTACCATTACAGGTCTATACCCAACAAGATATTTACAGCAGCATTTACTGTGTCACACCACTACTTTAAATCAATCCTCATGCCGGCATATAGTGCAGACAGATGACATCTGAAACCATGTGTGATTTTTTTGTATAAGACCAGAGAAATTGTTCTGTTTGAATATATATTGCACTGTATGATAGGCGACCAATAAAGTGACTTTCTAAAGCTCCAGAGAAAAAAAATGCAGTGGGAAAATGACCACCGCACATCATTTTTGTGAGCCTTTCTATGCATTATGCAACTGGGGAGAAGAATAAAATTGTGCCACTCAAGATGTTTCTTCCAGCTGTTAATCTATCAACCACCCCATTTACCTTCTCCTTCCTAGCTTATCCTTAAGGTCTGAAAGTTGTTCACCTCAATTATTCATTTTAGTTGTAGAATAATAATGATGGACAACACAAATCAATGAAAAGAGTAACAGAGATTAAAAAGGCACTCTCAAAGGGATGAAAATGAAAAGCAGAGAAGATATGTTCAACCTTAATTACTGCACTGGGAGTACAGTGCATATAATTAAAAATGCATAATCTGTAAAAACAGATCAAGAAGAATAATATCAGAACCAAGAGATTATACATACCAGAATAAAGTGAAAGGCTATATGGTACGAGATCCAGGAGAGCTAGCTAATTGGATACATAATTGGCTTGAAGGTAAGAAACAGACAGTGATCATGGGAAGTTGTTTTATGGACTGGAAGCCTCTGATTAGTGACATAACTCCAGGATCAATGCTGGAACCATTGTTATTTATCTGCATGAGAGTGTACAAGGCATTGTTAGCAAGTTTGCAGATTACACTAAATAAATGACATAGACAATGAAAAAGGATGTCAGAGTGATTATCGGGTTTAGGTTATTTACATTTAGCAAATTGTCTTGCTCCTTAGTAATGTGTTGTGGATTCAGTTTGGGACAATGCATTCCGAAAAGCTGTGGATCCCAGTCCAGACGCTGCTGGCATCTATGGGATGGATGCAAATCAGAAGGTGTGAAGTTTGTAGGCAGTTTCAAAAGAAAGCATTGTCTATACTTTGTAAATAGGGAATTGTCCTATGTGTTTAGCAAATAAATATTGAGTCCCATGTTGGGCCAGCAGACCTCTCCACCAAAATCATCTCCATATGATGCCTGCTGTACCTTGTTTTATTGAATAAAGAAGCTGCTTTGTATCTACCAGTAATTTTCTCCAGCAATCTCATTCACACAACAACAAAGGATATCAAAATTTACAAGGGACATTCTTTAATGGGTAAATTAGTGGGTGGGGGAATGGCAAATGGTGTTCAAGTCAGATAGGTATGAGCTGTATTTTGAGATGTCAAATCGGGGTAGGGGTTTGACAATGAACAGTAGAGCCATGAGGATATTGGAGAACAGGGGGACAAAGGGCTACACGCATATAGTTCCCAAAAGAAGCATCACAGATAGACAGGGTGGTAAAAAAAAGTATTGGCACACTCATTTTCAACAGACAAGAAATTGAATATCGTAATCTAGACTTTACATTGCAGTTGTTGGTAAATCCACACTTGCAGTATTGTTCACAGTTTTGCCTACCCTATGAAAAGGCAATACTGTATGCCTTTAAGCTGGAAACAGTGCAAAGTAAATGTTTTAGGACCCAAGGACCAATTTACAGAGAGAAAATGGACAGGCTTGGGCTTTATTTCATAGAGCACAGGAGATTAAGGATGACCTTGTAGAGACATATAGGGGCATAGATAAGGTGAACGCACAGTCCTTTTTCCAGTGAAAGGAAATCAAAAACAAAAGGGAAGAATTTCAAAGTGAGAAAGAGAGAGGGGGGGTAGAGGGAGAGAGAGAGAGAGAGAGAGGGAAAGGGGAGAGAAAGAAAGGGAGAGGGAGAAAGGGAGAGGGAAAGGGAGGGAGACAGGGAGAGAGAGAGAGAGAGAGAGAGAGATGGTGAGGGAAAGGGAGAGAGAGAGAAAAAAAAAAGAGAAAGAAAGAGAAGCTTTAAAATGGACTGGCAGGACAACTTTTTCAAACAGATGGTGGTCCGTATATGAAACAAGCTGTCTTTGAAAGTGGTTGAGGCAGGTGCAATTAGAATATTTAAAGACACTTCAATGGGTACTTGGATAGTAACAGTTAGAGGGATACAGGCCAATGCAGGAAAGTAGGACTAGCTTTGATGGGCATCATGGACGAGTTGGGCAAAGGGGCTGTTTTCATGCTGTGATTCTCTGGCTCTACTGACCAAGCTTGGAAAGGGGAAGTTTGATGAGTGGCCTGCTGTAATCAAAGTCTTCAAGATAATGTGTATTACAAGATGTCTTCAAGATGGGGTAGGTGTGGGATATTAACTTTCCCTCTTTGTACTTGGCAAGTATTTATCAAAACATCTGTAACAAAATCTATATAATACATAGAGGTTTGTTAGCAATAGAAATCTTATGGCAAGTACACCTTGATCATATATCTTACAAAATCGATTTTAAAGACCTGACTCAGTTCATGAAATGTTCCTACGACTATACTAATTCTAATTATACAAGGGTGGAACATTGGTGACACTAGAATGATTACTCCAAACCTCCCACTCTAATTAACAGTCCTTTTTCTGAATGGCACTGAGTCTTAACATGTTTTTCTTAAACTCCCTCAGTTAGCCTCATTCATATTGCTGCCAACATTGCCAGGTGGTCTAGCACCAGGGAAGCTGTATTGATAGAGATCCAATTTTGAATGTTTATGGGATTAAGTTCCAACTGTGATGTGTGCAGCAATTGAAAAAAAGCCAGCCATTGTCCTTCAAACACAAAGTACAGACTAGAGTGCTTATCTTTGTTTTCAATCTAATATGTTGATTATATGAATTCTTCTCTTCTTTGATCCAAACACAAAGTTATTTTGAATGATGGTTTGTGTCAATTTAAATATACAGGTGCTGACTGCATCCAAGTGTTAAGGAGTTAAAAGTATAATGCAGAGACTTCACTTGGCTCATAGAAATGCTGGTGGGTCGGTCTGTGACATAATAGTTCTTAACTCCTTCAAGTATTGATTTATTTAGAAGCTACTTGTGGATTCAGCGAGCACTATTCCTGATGTGGCTCATCCAATAGCACTCAAAGCCAGCTTTGGAACAAGTGAACTGTTGTTGATATAACTATGAACTTTATTCTAGTATTGATGTACTAAACTTGTTGTTTATGCATAGGTGCTGGACACAGGTGCAGAATTATATTCTTTCATCATTCTTATCTATCACAACGTTTGAAATAAGGAGACCTCTGAATTGATGCTTATCTCAGAGATTCTAAAAACAACATTGCACAAAGTGGCGCAGTACTAGGAGCAACCCTGAAAGTGCTGTAGTGAGTTGCCATTAATACTATGGTTATCTGGTGAATGAGAGAAAGAACAGATTAAATATTTGTTGACACTTGTGCCAGTCCTTCTATCATTACCAGTCAAATTTAAGGAAGTACAATCACAACCCGTTTATTGTGTTCAAGAAGCATATAAGATTATTCTTTCATCAACATTCTCCCACTGTTTCTTGATTCCGACTGTAAAAGGCCATTAAAAAAAGATGTTTTTTACTCACTTTCCGCTCAGTAAGGGAAAGTTACAGCTCATGTCGGCTGTCAGGGTAGCATAATGGTTAGCACGACACCTTAGAGTGCTAGCAATCAGCAGTCAGGGGTCAATTCCTGCCACTTCCGTGAGGAGTCTGTACATTCTCCCCGTGACGGCATAGGTTTTGTCCGGGTGCTCTGTTACCCTCCCATCTTCCAAAGATGTGCAGGTTAGGTTTAGTGCTCGTAAGCTAAGTTACCACTGGAAGCATGTTGTCACCTGTGGGCTGCCACCAGCACATCCTCATACTGTGTTGGTCACTGACATTTCACTGTATGTTTTTATGTTTTGATGTACACATGGCAAATAAAGCTAATCTTTATATTTTCCAGCTATAATATGTTGAGGCTCCAGACTTGTATTTAAAAATGTTGACCTGGATCCGTATATGTCAGACTCCAATAGATTTGTCGCCTATGAATGAATTGGAGAGTTCTGACTCCTTAATCTATCAGGAAAGTAAGTTCAAGGAAAAGCAGGTTCTTCTGGAAGCTACAAATTTGTTGCCCCTATCTCACCTCTCCCAGCAACACCTTCCACTCTAAAAAGACATGTAAATACTGGAATAAGCCTCTACTGAGGTTACTTCTAATGTCATCAGATGACAGTTTTTGTGGTTCTCTGTTAGGCAGCTGTCACTTTCCACCAGAAATGGATAAGTGGCAGACTATTATAATTCCTGAAAGATGACTTGGTTGACTTTTGACAGGTCACTATCTCACTTCCTCATGTGCACTTGATGTTCATTCCCACTAGTTTCCCAGCAGGGGTCACATCCCACCCATAAGTTCCTCAACTTTCTCCCATTGCAGAAGATCAAGCAGTAGAATGTTTCAGTACTTCAGTCATGTGTTACAGCCCACCTAAGCAATGTCGCATGAGAGGGCATTGCTTAAATGAGCTTTAACAGACGTTAAAATACAGTCAGCCCTCCTTAACTGCGAGGGATTGGTTCCTCTTGCGGATACCAAAAAACATGGATGCTCAAGTCCCTTATTCAACCTGTCTCAATGCAGTGGAACTTAGGACCCAGCAGAACCCCAGACCTTATTTAACCTGTCTCAGTGCGATGGACATTAGGACCCGGCGACGGAGCTCTGAATCCGCAGTGTTTCTGTTCACGAAAATAATCATGATCACGATTGAAAATAAAATGGAAATAATAAAGTGACCGGAAAGAGGTGAAATGCCATCGGTCATTGGAAAAACGTTAGGCTACAGTCGGTCAACGATCGGAACGATTTTAAAGGATAAAGTGAGAAAGGCCCTGCTCCGATGAAAGCTACAATCATTAATAAGCAACGCAATGGTTTAATTATTGGGTTTTGGGGTTTTGGGCTTTTGATCCTCCACATCAACCCAGCACGGATGGAGAGCGCATTCAGAAGCGGTCTGTCACTGGATCGAACTGGGGAACTTCCCGAGCCCGGCGCTGAAACATACGTTCTTAAGTGTTTTATATGCACAGAAAGGTAAAATATATACTATTTACTAAGACAAACGTTTGACTAACTGACGCTAAATAATACCGGATGTACCTGTTCCGTCCGACTTACTTAGTAAGAGAACTTCAGTTTTTTTTTATCCTACGCACATCCTCCCGTTTACTTTAAATTATCTCTGGATTACTCATAATATCTAATACAATGTACATTCTATGTAAAATAGTTGTTATACTGCATTGTTTAGGGAATAGTGACAAGAAAAAAAAGTCTGTACATGCTCGAACAACAAGCGCTGGAAGAGCACTTCCGGGTTTTCTTAATTCACAGTCGGTTGAATTCGCGGATGTGGAACTCGTGGATAAGGAGGGCCGACTGTACTATTTTAAAGTCAAATTTAGATCTCAAAGGATTAAATCCTGCAAGACATTCATTTCACGAGGTTTTGAATACAAGAGTGATGCTGAGGCTTTATAAGGCTCTGGCGAGGCCTCACCTTGAGTATTGTGAACAGTTTTGGGCTCCTCATCTAAGAAACGATGTGCTGGCATTGAAGAGGGTCCAGAGGAGGTTCACAAGGATGATTCTGGGAATGAATGGGTTATCCTAAGAGCAATGTTTGATGGCTCTGGGTCTGTACACACTGGAATTTAGAAGGATCAGGGGGGATCTCATTGAAACCTTTTGAATGTTGAAAGGCCTAGACAGAGTAGATGTGGAAAGGATGTTTCCCATGGTGGGAGAGTTCAGGACAAGAGGGCACAGCCTCAGGATAGAGGGGCGTCCATTCAAAACAGAGATGCAGAGAAATTTCTTTAATCAGAGGTGACTTTGTAGAATTTGTTACCACAGGCAGAAGTGGAGGCTAGGACGTTGGGTGTATTTATGGCAGAGCTTGATAGGTTCTTGATTGGACACTGCATCAAAGGCTATGGGGAGAAGGCGGGGAAGTGAGGCTGAGGAGGGAATAAAAGGATCAGCCATGATTGAATGGTGGAGCAGACTCGATGGACCAGATGGTCTAATTCTGCTCCGATGTCTGATCATCTTATGGTGTTAAGACAGAAAAGCTGTTAAGTCTATATTTACTTAAGAGTCATTTTAACCTACCCAATAAGACTGAAACTAAACCTAAACCAGGAGCAAGGTTGGGTCGATCGAAGTGCCAAGCTGATTGGGAAAGGTCGTGTACGGCCACAGGCTGGGCAGAAGGGTACAGGCTTAAAGGGTATTACTGTGGTGGGGCCTGGGTCTTAGCTGGGGGGATGATCTGGTGCTTAGATGATTTAAATGCCAGACCAGATAGACTGATAAAGCAGGGTTTCAGGACCAGAGGTTTGGTTCGGACCGATTCTGCTTGCTCTTCTGCAATGTTTATTCCGCTCCCTGCGGCACTGAGGCTGTGTGATTGCTCCGCCTGCTACTCGCTTTGTGTCTGTGAGCCTGTGATGAACTGAGGCAGAGGCTATGGGCCTCTACTCTGGCTGCTCCAGGTCTAAGGCCTCAATCTGGTTCTGAATGCTGTTGCTTACTTTTATTGTTTGAATGATTTGTGCTTTTTATTTCCCTCTCTGCGCATTGGGTGTTGGTCTTTATCTTAAATTGGGTTCTCTCGTGCTTCTTGCTTTGTGGCTGCCTGTAAGCAGACAAATCTCAAGGTTATATAATTTATACATACTTTGATAATAAACGTAGTTTGAACTTCGAACAAAACTTTGTTTTTCACCCTGCCCAGTTTAAGTTGAGTGTGAAACCGATGGCTGATCCAATTCTGTTAGATTTTCCATTGAGTAGCTTTGTTCAAAGCTCCCCCAGAGGGCTCAGGAGGGATGGCCAGACATGTGTCCTACAGACAGTAAAAGATAGCTTGAAATTCTAGTGACTGTACACATTCATTGCAGCTGCAAAGTCTCTACTGATTTGAACTCAATGGGGACTATTGCCAAGTTAGATTCAATCCTTTTCTAAGCTGACACAAAAGTCAGTCTTTTGAAGAAAGAGAGGATGTGAAAGCGTGAGGCAGTCAGGCAGCAAACAACAAGAGGTGAAGAAACATGAGATTGCAAGGAGAGAAATCTTTGCTGTGGGCAGGAATACTTGCTGTTGAGTAATTATTTGTTGTTGGCTGTTGAAGTTCCTGCCTGTTTCAGAGAATTGGCCTTTTAAAATCAGCAAACTTGGGTCCTGTGGCATACATCAGAACGTGATTTATGCTTATTAGTTCAAACCATGCACAGATAAATCGCACAAATTAAATTAACTAAATTTATTCTTCATAGATGTTTTCTAATGTGTTTTCAACTTTCAGTGAAATAAATTAGTTCATTTTCTCATATTAAACCTTAGAAGTGAAATTTAGCACACACATGAAGACATTAAAGAAATATACGGTTGCCCCAAGTATCCATCTCCTTCATGTAGATCTGGGTCACAAGGGTATGCAACTGATTATTAAAAATCTTTCAGAAGATAATTTGAGAGGAAGTGAAAGATATGGAAGGAGAACAGAAAAGTGGGGTTAGCCTGGAAGAATTCATTACACCTACTTTTACAAAATAAATGGATAATAGTATTTAAAACGGCTGCTGTTGAAATTAACATCGTCGTCATTCCACATTGCACCGAGTGCCATTTTGAAAGGAACCTGCCACATGGCTGTGGTGGTTCCTACAAGTTTCAGTCCGCTATCTTATTTAAGTGAGCAGATCAGGCTCTGGTGAAATATATCAGGACAGTATGATGGGAAAGTGTGCCATGATGATGCAATCAGTCAAGATAAGCATAAAGTTTCCACTCAGACCCTCAGAATATAATAATCAGATGATGTCATCCTGAAATCCAGCCCCCAGCTCCAGACCGCCAACCACTAATAGCCTAATCTGCCCAATATTAACCAACCACAACGAAGCCACCTGCTTGGTTCCCAGATCAATGTAGATATTCTGCTGGGACTGTGGGCTCCATTACTGAGCTGCCTGAATGTTCTTTTGTGTTACTGTTCACTAAAGTAAGTAAAAATGATAAAGCTACCAACAAAACATCCTTTATTGAATGTAATCAACACTCACCTAACAGTAGATGCTGGTATAATCATGTATGAAAAGTAATACTGCATGGTACACACAGTTCTTAAAAGCATGTTTACATACTGCCCTGTCCAAAATGCTAAAGTAGTGAATGACAATGTCTTAAATATTACAGACAACAATAAGGCTATATTTCATTCCAGTTGGACTCCAGCAACACCCCTGGTTTGGCAGGGACTGTCATAGACAAAACCAAAGAACTGCAGAAAGAAATGCAGGAGGATTATTGGAAATAACTGGCACCAAGAATCCACAGGCTACAATGAAAGTTTTTATTCCAAGATCAGATCCACTGCTGCCTGCCAGAATTGATGTTGATGAATCCTGTGCATTCAAGCAGAGACTAACATTTTGCAGAGGATCACAGGTACTAAGTGGTACATCACTGGCAGCTCCCTAGAATAAAGAGACAGAATTCAACATCTCTTCGAGGAGGGTTGTTAACGTAGCTGGGGAGGATTTAAACTAATTTGGCAGTGGACCAGAAAATGGTCGGAGTATGGGAGGGTGTGAGGAACAGTAAAGTGTACAGAGCTTTGAAAAAGTATTCAGCCCACACAACTATTTTCACATTTTACTCTCATTTTCTAATTTTAAAATATATTTAAGTAGGAGTTTCTTGAGCTAATTTTACAAAACATTGCGCATCATGTCAAATTAAAAGAAAAATTCCAAAACCTGTCAACAATTAAAAACAAAATTTTGTGAGGCTGGAAAAGTATTCATTCCCTTTGTAATTATTACACTAACTTTCCTCAGAAGCAATATACAGTTTTATCTTACCAACTCACCCAATTTGTTGATGCAAAAGATTGGAGGATCACATGTTTTCAATGAATTCATAGAAAAAATACCCCTTCTCTCTGTAACAGCCAACAGTATGATAGATATTCAACAAACCAAACCAAAATGAGGACAAAAGAGGGACAAAAGAGCATTCAAGACAAATTAGGGAAATGATAATAGAGAAGCACAAAACTGGAGAAAGGTACAAGACCATCCCCAAGGCACTGAAAGCACCTTGGATCTCAGTGCAGTCCATCATGAAACCTCAGCCACAGAGCCTAGGTCTAACCAACCCTCTAAGCATTGGAGGAGAATGGCACTTGTAAGAGAGGCTACTGTGATGCCAACAGTCACTCTGAGTGAGCTGCAGAAGTCAATGGCTGCAACTGGAGTTGAAGTTCATGGCTCCACAATCTCCAAAGCTTTGCACAGAAGGGTACAGTAATTATGGAGGAGTGGCAAGGAAGAATCCCTGGCTATAAAAAAAAATGCCTATCCTTGCCCATAAGGATTTCGCAAAGCGTTACTTAAAAGATACTATAAGGTGTGGAAGATGGTCTTGTTGTTGAATGAGACTAAAATGGAACATTTTGATCTCAACACTAAGCAGTATGTGTGGCATAAATCTAATACTGAATATCAGCCAGGTAACACCATCCCAAATGTAAAGTATGGTGGCGGTAGCATTATGCTAAGGGGACGCTTTTCAGCAGCAGGGACTGGAAATCTGGTCAGGATTGATGTGGACATGAATGCTGCTAAATATAGAGTGATCCTGGATAAAAACCTGCTAGCCTCTGTCAGAAAGCTTAAACTGAGGAGCAAGTTTGTCTTTCAGCAGGGTAACAACCCAAAGCACACTGCCAGAGCAACCATGGAGTGGCTTCAAATGAAGAAAATTGATGTCTTTGAGTGGCCCAGTCAGTCCTGACCTTAATCCAATCGAACATCTTTGGCAATACCTCAAAATTGTTCTCCACCGCCACTCCGTAACTAGCCTGGCACAGCTGGAGCAATTTTGCAAGGGGAGGAATGGGGAAATCTAGCTCCATCGTGTTGTGCCAGCAAAACCTCCATCCAAAAGACTACTGGTTGTAATAGGTGAGAGATAGTTCAACTAAGTACTGAGCAAAGGGGGATGAATACTTTTGAACTGCTGACACTTCCATTTTTTTTATTTTAGTTTTTATGCTTTATACTCTTCCCTGCTTTTTGGGCTCTACTGTGAAGAAAAGAGCATGTGATTCACAAATAAAAATTCTCAGTTAAATTGAATTGTGCACAAAGGAGTTGGAGCTGAATACTTTTACAAGGCACTGTATATCAAGGGGAAGAAGGAACTAGGGAAAGAGTAGACCCATGTCCACAGCCCAGATTCTTAAAATATTCTCACTTGTTTTCCTTGTTTTCAGTAAATATGGCCATATACTTTCCCATACTGAACTCTATCTTCACAAACCTTTGGACAAATTTATTCCAAACCCCTTTGAGGCTTTATACTATCATTTTGTAATGAAACCAGTTAGGGGTCCTACCCACTAGTTCCTTCCAAAGTGGAAAGTGAGTAGATATGCCTCAGCAGAAACAAGCAGATGAGTCCCAAGCATGAAAACTCATCGTACTTACTCATGCTGCCAAGTTTGAGAATTTGGGATCAGAGAAGATTAGATTTCTGTATGCATCAGTCATTATAAAACTCCACATTTAAAACAGGGTTCGTGTGCAGATTAATACAAACAATTTTAGAATCAGATTTCATTTGGTCAAAAATTTGGAATTTCTTCCTTTTGACAATAGCATTATACATATGCAAAAGGTGATTTTTCAAATTTCCATGACTTGCAGATT
The DNA here is from genome assembly GCF_048418815.1 of Hemitrygon akajei. Classification (NCBI taxonomy): domain Eukaryota; kingdom Metazoa; phylum Chordata; class Chondrichthyes; order Myliobatiformes; family Dasyatidae; genus Hemitrygon; species Hemitrygon akajei. The sequence continues at coordinate 106,277,234 of NC_133136.1, read as the reverse complement.
GCCTTATGTGCTGAGGAAGCATGTTGGAGACTCCATTGTGCATTGACCATTACTGCTGAGTACACTGGAAATTCTAAAGTACTCAGACTGATGTTCTGATCATTAGGGATTGCACTTCACTGGAATTTGTGAAATATGTTTTCTGTGGCTAAGGTTTCCCGCCAGCAGTATAAAGTTGGAAAATTACCCCAGCAAGAAAAACAACCAAAATACAAGAATTTAATCTGTAGGAAAGCTTATGCAGAATAAAGAGACATGGTTCATTCTAAACCTCTGACATAATGCAGATTTTTTTTTTGCCTATTATCAACATTAATTTCAAGCTAGTTTGACCACGAGCAATATACAGATGTGCAGAAATAATTTATAGGATTGAAATAATCAATGACCTTGTGACTCTATTTGATCTGAAAGTTTTGAATGAATATTGGAAAATAAGATGAAAACACATGACTATTAAGTAAATAAGTTTCTTTCCACTTGAACTAAAGGAGGGAAATCAACTAGATTCCTTTACTCTCCTGACTCTCCTGCTAACTCTCCCAACATTCCAGTATTTACACTGCAGCCAGATGACTGAGGCCACACTTGGTAAAATATCTTCTTTATGGTGGCTCTTCCTCAATGTCTATTTCATTTCATGTGATACTAAAACATATACGTTCTGTAATTAAATCCAACTTGCTCTAACCTCATGAATAATTTTTCTTATCATCATAATTATATTGGCCTAGAAGTGGTTGTGTAGCAAAGTAATATTGTGTGAGGGGCACTAATGACAATTCTGATCTTGGATCTGCTGCTCAAGATGGTGAGGCATTGAATGGGAAACGTGGTGTTCAACCTGCGTCTAAACGGTTCAGGGTAGGGAAGAAGGGATTAATGACTCTTTGTGAAGAAGATGAGTGATTAGGTTCTTGCCAGAAAATTAAGGTTTCAGAGACTGAACATTTTAGAATTAGAATGCCAACAGAGGGGATCGGATCTGATCCATTTGGTGGCAATGTAATTTCTGGGTTAAATGGGGCTATCTAGGTGTAAGGTTTTGATGGGGAATGGCAGGTTTTTTGGTACAGGTAAGATAAATAATGGGTCAACCCTAAATGGGATCCTAGCCCTTATTGTGCTCCATAAAAGCACAATTATCCTGGGAGGGTTTTCTTGGAATTTTGTGAACTAATTTGCTTGGTTATGCTCCAAAAAGAGTGAAGTACAGGGGACGGTATCATTTGATAAACATCTGATGCGTAAATCATGCCAGATATGCTAAAGCAAATCTTCACTGGAAGTGCCGGAGATGTGTGATTTGATATGGCAGTGGCTGCTGTTGCTTTCTGCTCCAAGAAAAAAAAACAATTTTCAGATGGGTGTCTCTGAAAAAAAAGTATCTGGATTTCAGGTCAATATGCACAGAAAAAAGCAATGAAATCTGAAGTGCTTTGAAAAGTATCAAAAAGTGACAGTTCCCCAAATGTTGTAAGGAAATATTCCAACTTTCTTTAATATGTTTCCATATAAAACCCAACTTTCCCGAAGCATAACGTATGTTAATAAAATTACACCTTACAGTTTATGGCTTTCATGAACAACAGCTTACATTCTGTAATGTAATGCCGCCCATGTGGTTTCCTCATTTATACAATAGCGTTTCCTGTTCTTGAGAAATAACATTTTGAAGTACACACATTATGATCCATGATTATCAGAGTTCATGAATCTTGTAAAGCCCCCCACTCCTCACTGCTGTGTGTCCCGCCATTACCTTTTGGAAATGTATATGTTGGATTAATTATTACACATTTGTTTTATTTGCATTAATAATTTAGCTTTGTTCACTGAACTCTCGATTTATTCTCTGATACTGCAGTCGGTGCTTCTTCTGTAGCAGAACATTTTCAGTTCAGAAATGTTTTACCATAAGTTGCTGACAATTGAGTTGATAACAGTGAGGAAAGAGGAGACATTGGGAGTGTGAACTGAGCACAGGCTCAGAAAGAGGATAATTTAAATGGAAGGAAGGAAAATAGAATGGTTTTCAAGGGACAAAAGGCAGAAAGGACAGGTTAAGAAAATTACAATTTACAGTTACAATTGAAAAACAGAAAGATAGGGAACATTTCAATTCCAGAGCTGTTGATTGCCATAATTAACTAATACCATGTTTCTAAGAAGGAACGTTAATCACCTGTTTCTAGGCATCAATATGTACAAGTGGCTTAAGTTTGAATCGATGACATAGTTCACTCAACCTATTCTCATAAGGCATGCTCCCCAAAACAGGCAACATCCTTGTAAATCCCCTCTGCACCCTTTCTATGCTTCCCATATCCTTTCCTCATCATTCTGGTGAGGCGACCAGAATCGAGCACAGTACTCCGAGTGCGGTCTGACCAGGGTCCTACATAGCTGCAACATTACCTCTCGGCTCTTAAACTTAATCACATGATTGATGAAGGCCAGTGCACCGTATGCTTTCTTAACCACACAGTCAACCTGTGCAGCAGCTTTGAATGTCCTGTGGACTTGGACCCCAAGATCCCTCTGATCCTCTACACTGCCACGAGTCTTATCATTAATACTATAATCTGCCATCATATTTGACCTACCAAAATGAACCACCTCACACTTATCTGGGTTGAACTCCATCTGCTACATCTCAGCCCAGTTTTGCATCTTATCAATGTCTCACGGTAAGTTCTGACAGCCCTCCACATTATCGACAACACCTCCAACCTTTGTGTCATCAGCAAATTTACTAACCCATCCCTCCACTTCCTCATTTATAAAAATCACAAAGAGTAGGGGTCCCACAACAGATCCCTGAGGCACACCACTGGTCACCGACCTCCATGCAGAATATGACCCGTCTACAACCACTCTTCGCCTTCTGTGGGCAAGCCAGTTCTGAATCCACAAAGCAATGTCCCCTTGGATCCCATGCCTCCTCACTTCCTCAATAAGCCTGGCGTGGGGTACCTTGTCAAATGTCTTGCTGAAATCCATGTACGCTACATCTACTGCTCTTCTTTCATCAATCTGTTTTGTCACATCCTGAAAAAATTCAATCAGACTCGTAAGGCACGACCTGCCTTTCACAAAGCCATGCTGACTATTCCTACCCATATTATGCCTCTCCAAATGTTCATAAATCCTGCCTCTCAGGATCTTCTCCATCAACTTACCAACCACTGAAGTAAGACTCACTGGTCTATAATTTCCTGGGTTTTCTCTACTCCCTTTCTTGAATAAGGAAACAACATCCGCAACCCTCCAATCTTCTAGAACCTCTCTGGTCCTCATTGATGATGCAAGGATCATACCAGAGGCTCGGCAATCTCTTCCCTTGCCCCCCACACTAGTCTGGGGTACATCTCATCTGGTCCCAGTGACTTATCCCACTTGATGCTTTTCAAAAGTTCCAGCACATCCTCTTCCTTAATATCTACGTGCTCAAGTTTTTCAGTCCGCTGTGAGTCATCCCTACAATCACCAAGATCCTTTTCCGTAGTGAATACTGAAGCAAAACATTCATTAAGTACCTCTGCTATCTTCTGCGGTTCCATACACACTTTTCACACTTTACAGTACACTATTTTCTAAAATGCATGGATTATTTTACCAATGGGGTCTAAATTCATAAATGAGAAGTGCAAAGGGACTTTGAAGTCCTCGTGCAAGATTTTCTGAAGGTTAACTTGCAGGTTGAGTCAGTGGTAAGGAATGCAAATGTAATGTTAGCATTTATTTCAAGAGGACTAGAGTATAAAAAGAAGGATGTAATGCTGAGGCTCAATAAGACATTGGTAAGACCACGCTTGGAGTATTGTTGAGCAGTTTTCAGTCCCTTTCCTAAAAAAGGATGTGCTGGCATTACAGAGGGTCCAAAGGAGATTCACAAGAATGATTCAGGAAATTAAATAGCTCATGCATGAAAAGCGTTTGCTGGCTCTGGGTCTGTACCTGTTGGAGTTTAGTAGAATGAGGGGAGATCTCATTGAGACCTGTTGAATATTGAAAGGCCTAAATAGAGTGGACATGGAGAGGAGATTTTCTATAGTGGGGGAGTCTAGGACCAGAGGGCACTACCACAGAATACAAAGACATCCCTTTAAAACAGAAAAGAGGGGAATTTCTTAAGCCAGAGATAGGTGTATCTGTGGAATTCATTGCAAAAGAAGTCCATGGAGGACTAGTTATTGGGTATATTTAAAAAGGAGGTTGATAGGTTCTTGATTGATTGGGGCACCAAAGATTAAAGACAGATGACAGCAGATGCACTTTGTGATCTGTCTTTTGATTTCCCTGCGCATTTGATGTGCTGATGCACAGTGGAGACCAGGATGCATGGTAATTGGACAAAATTATGTTTTGTAACTCTAAAGCATAAAACTAATTGTAAGAAAAACAGGGAGCTGGTGGGTAACTCGTGTTTGTTTAATTTAATGGGTCTGCACTGATGACGTGGTGGTGTAATGATGTACACCATTCACGTACTTTTACATATAATCCATAAGGAATTGTGTAAACAACAAAGAACGCAATGACCTAATGATCATGACAGTCACATGAGTCTAACTGTGATGTAAATTATGGGCAATTGGTTACATCATCAAAGTGAAACACTTAATTGAACATTAAAAATTAGTGATATATCAAGTGGCAATTGTATGAATTATGTAAAATCAAGTCAGAAAATCCTATAAGAGTTAAAAATTTAATAAACCTTTCACCAGAATTTATGAAATGTCAATGACCTGAAAATTTATTTCTATCTTTGTTCAATACATCATGGACACATCCATCGCCACCACTGTTTGCATCTACAGGAGGTGATGCCTCGAGGAAGCAGCACATATGATCGAAAATCCCCATCTTCTGGGCCATGCCATCATGTTGCAGTTATCATCAGGCAGGAGGAACAGAAACAGTAGTCCCACACCAGCTACTTCCCTTCAACCATTTGGTTCTTGAACTGACTGGCAAAATCCTAAGATTTAGCAACACTCTGACCACTTTGATAACTTTGCACTTAAATAGACTTTTTTGTTCTAATTATTTTCTTTCTTGTAAAATATATCTATAATTTGTGTTTAATTTATGCTTTTCTGTTTAATGTTATGTCTCTAATGCTATATGCCTGTTATGCTGCTGCAAGCAAGTTTACTTTTCATCTGTGCATACATGTCCTTGTGTATATGACAATAAACTTGACAGACTTTTGACTTATTTATAGATACTGTCAGGCCTAATAAGTATTTACAGTATATTAATTTCTGTTTTATTTCAGTTTTCCAGCATCTACAATACTTTACCATTGAATGGATTAAACAGCAATATAAATAATTTACAAGCATGAACAACTGGATGAAAGATCGTTGATCTGAAAAGTTAACTCTGCTTCTCTCTGTACAGATGCTGGCTGATATGCTTTGTATGTCCGGCAATTTCTGCTCTTATTTAAGGTAAGCCTTTGTTTTAGTGCATAGATGAAGCAGTGCTGGGATTTTTTCAGTCCTTTTCCCATTGAATGGAGTTTGGTAGGGCAAGAATGAGAAGACTGAATAAGCACCCAGAGAAATCAATATAATATTGGGTCAAGCACCACACATGGAGATGAGCAGACCAGGCAGCATCTATGGAAAAGAGTACAGTCGGCTCCTCCTTGTCCGTGAGGGATTGGTTCCTCTTGCGGATACCAAAAAACATGGATGCTCAAGTCCCTTATTCAACCTGTCTCAATGCGGTGGAACTTAGGACCCAGTGGAGCTCTGAATCCACAGTGTTTCTGTTCACGAAAATAATCACAAACACGATTGAAAATAAAGTGGAAATAATAAAGCGATCCGAAAGAGGTGAAACACCATTGGTCATTGGAAAAACATTAGGCTAGGTCGGTCAAAGTTCGGAACAATTTTAAAGGAGAAAGTGAGAAAGGCCCTGCCCCGATGAAAGCTACAATTATTAATAAGCAATGCAATGGTTTAATTATTGGCTTTTGGGGTTTTGGGTTTTTGATCCTCCACATCAACCCAGCACGGATGGAGAGCACATTCGGAAGTGGCGCTGAAACATATGTTCTTAAGCGTTTTATATGCATAGAAAGACAAAATATATACTATATATTAAGACAAACGTTTGAATGACACTAAATAAGACCGGATGTACCTGTTACGACTTACTTAGAAAGAGAACTTACAATTTTTTTGGATCCTGATCCACGATAACCCATGCACATCCTCCCATATACTTTAAATCATCTATAGATTACTTATAATACCTAATACAATGTAAATACTATGTAAAATAGTTGTTATACTGCATTGTTTAGGGAATAGTGACAAGAAAAAAAAGTCTGTACATGTTCGAACAACAAGTGCTGGAAGAGCACTTCTGGGTTTTCTCGATTCACAGTCGGTTGAATTCGCGCATGTGGAACTCGCAGATAAGGAAGGCCGACTGTACAGTCAATATTCTGGGCCGAGGCCCTTCATCAGTTCTTTTCATGTGTTCCTCCAGTATTTTGTGTGTATGGCTTGGATTTCCAGCATCTGCAGATCTTCTCTTGTTTAATATTGGGCCAATATCACTTTAAGGACTACAGCATTTCGCCAGCTATTTTGTTATTCTGTTGATATATTTATCAATATTCAGAGAGAAGTTTCTAGAAAGTCTCTCCCTTTGTAAAGAGGTTACCTACTTATTTCAGGGAAGAGTGCACAGAAAATGACACACTTGCCTTGTTTCTGAATTCCTTTGCCAAATAAACTGCTTTGTTAGATAACTTATTGGCTCTTCTCCAGTATCTTAGAAAGTGATGCTGATCTAAAAGTCAGAATTGCTCATTTATGTAACCAAGAAAGTTGGACTCTGTCGAAAAATAAGATAACATGTGGATGTGCACTGACACACAGTGTAGCAGCATGATTCAAGTCAAATATTGGTTTTGGTTTATTATTGTCAAATGCACCAAGATACAGCGGAAAACTTTTGTTCTGCATGCCATCCAGACAACCATTCCATACATAGTTTAGTTGAGGATGTAAAGACAAAACAGAATAGTGGTGCAGTTACAGAGAAAATGCAGACAAATGAAGTGCAAAAACCATGGGCAGCAAGGTAGATTGGGAGGTTGAGAGTTCAAAAGTTCACCTTTTAGTCTGTTCAAGAGTATAATAATAGTGGGATAGAATTCTGGTGATTCGTGCAATCAGCCTTTTGTATCTTCTGCCCCACAAGAGAGGTGAGAAGAGAGAAGAACCCCTCTCACGGTGGGAAGGATCCTTGATGACATTAGCTGCTTTCCTGAAGCAGCAGAAAATGTAGAAGAAATCAACAGAAGAAGATTGGCTTGCATGAAGCACTAGGCTGCGTTCACAACTCTGATTTCTTGCTGTGTTGGACAGCAAATGATCATTCCAAGCTGTGGTGCATCTGGATAGTGTGCTTTCTATGACAAATCTGTAAAAAGTGATCTGTCATCGGGGACATGCTATATTTTCTTATCCTTTTGAGGAAGTTAAGACTTTGATATGATTTCTTGTCTTAGCATCCATGTGGCTGGACTAGGTCAAATTGTTGATGGCATTTGCATTGAGGAACTTTCAACATTTCCATCTCAGCACCCTTGTTACAGACAGGAGTAGGTATTCCACCCGACTTCCCTAACTCAACGATAGCTCCTGTGTATTCCAGACATCAAGGAAGAAGTTACTGTCCTGATACCATGGCACCAGACTCCTGCTTTGCTGCACTCTGTCACCATACCCCACCTCATTGTTTCTAGACCATGTCTGCACCGTGAAGCCAAAAAAGGTATCTGTCACAAGATTTTGAAGCAGGTAAGCTATCTGTGACAGTAAGAATGACTGGAAGGTGTATACTTTGTACTGAGCTAATCATGCAAGATGGACTAAGGAGCTGTTGTATTTCACTGACCACAAGGGCAGAAAGTGCCCTCCAACAAAACCCCATGATGTGACACATAGCAACCCCACTTCCAGATCAACATGAACCTCTACTGTTTTTGCTTCATAATCAGTATCAGGGCAAGTCCTTTGATACTTCATTAATGAAGATAAGACTCTTGGCAGATTCCACTGATCTGGGAATCAACACATCAGAGTTAATTCTAGAAAAGTGAATAATATGGAGTTAACCAACACCAGGTTAGAGATGCTGAATGCATAACAACAGAAATATATACGATGAACTTTGAGGCAGAACAGGCCAGCCAAGGCAGCTCAGGTGTTGCAAGTAGCATTGGTGGTAGTGTGATCCCACAAGTCAAGTTCGAAGTTCTCCTAAGAGGTTTCTGGGAGACTAGGGTTGATTCATTTGCGTGACGTTGTTTAGTGTGGGGCTGCTGATTCACGGACAGCCTTTACACCGTCCTTGACAGATCAGGGACAGGGTCCAGTGGCACGGAATGCAAGGTGACTGGCGTGGTGATGTGATCATCTTCTGCCAGCTCCACTGTCCAGGTCTAGGTTGGATTACTCTTTGTCTAGTTACTTCCTCTTGACCTTACGATCACGAGTGACCGTGGCAGCAGCTAAGCTCCAGAAGACATCGCTCTCATGGCCTCTGGCAGTCACAAGCCACTCTACCATGACCAGGTAACAATCCTTGGAGAAGTGTTGCATGAATGACAAAAAACAAAGGGACTACACTGATATGGATAGACGTATTTCCAATATGCATTTGGACACATTTTTGCAATTAATACTTGATGAAGAGGGCTTTGGAATTGTGTGAAGTCGATGAGGTGAGCAGTGTAGGGATAGAAACAGCATCAGATTCAAAGTACCAGCTGATAACAATGCACCTGGTATCAAACATGTTCAATTCCACGGAAGGAACACCCATTAAAAGCATAGATGCAGGGTGTTGGTGCAAGTACACAATTAGTATCTTTTGAGCATAACACAGCATGTAATGTGCACCTGAAGAGTCAACAAAGCTATGATGTGCATTTCATTGTAGCAGAGCAATGAGATGTCACAACTAGACAACTTAACAGGTGGTACTGATAAAGATATCTCATGACAGGTTCTCAAAGGCGATATAAGCACCAACACATACTCCAATCAACCAATCACAGATTCATCTGCAGGTGTTTTTCATTGAGCATGGAAACCAGAAGGAAAAAACATCTACACAGCTCTACATACCATCCTTACACATCTGGAGAGGAGTGATGCTTTTGTGAGAATGCTGTTCTTGGACTACAGTTCAGTATTCCACACCATAATTCCCTCTAGCTTGACAAGAAGCTCAGAGACCTCGGCCTTCACCCTGCCTTGTGCAGCTGGATCCTGGACTTCCTGTCAGATCGCCGGCAGGTGGTAAGAGTGGGCTCCCTCACCTCCACCCCTCTGACCCTCAACACAGGAACTTCTCAGGGCTGTGTACTAAGCCCCCTCCTTTACTCTCTGTGCACCCATGACTGGGTCGCCACCCACAGCTCCAATCTGTTAATTAAATTTGCAGATGATACAACATTGATTGGCCTAATCTCAAATAATAATGAGGCAGCCTACAGAGAACAAATCATCACTCTGACACAGTGGTGTCAAGAAAACAACTTCTCCCTCAATCTTGCAATAACAGAGGAGCTGATTGTGGATTACAGGAGGAATGGAAACAGACTCATCCCTACTGACATCAGGGGTTGAGATAGCGAACAACTTCAGGTTCCTTGGTATATACATCACTGAGGATCTGTACATACCAGCTGTGTGGTGAAAAAAGCACAACAGTGCCTCTTTCACCTCAGACAGTTGAAGAAGTTCAGCATGAGTCCCCAAATCCTAAGGACTTTCTATAGGGGCACAATTGAGAGCATCCTGACTGGCTATATCAATGCCTGGTATGGGAACTGTACTTCCCTCAATCGCAGGGCTCTGCAGAGAGTGGTGCCGACATCTGTGGATGTGAACTTCCCTCTATTCAGGACATTTACAGTGGCAGGTGCGTAAAAAGGGCCTGAAGGATCATTGGGGATCCGAGTCACCCCAACCACAAACTGTTCCGGCTGCTACCATCTGGGAAACGGTACCACAGCATAAAAGCCAGGACCAACAGGCTCCGGGACAGCTTCTTCCACCAGGCCGTCAGACTGCTTAATTCACGTTGATACAACTGTATTTCTAAGCTATATTGACTGTCCTGTTGGATTTCTTACCGTATATATACTACTTATTACAAAGTACTATAATTTACACATTGCCCTTTCAGACGGAGATGTAACGTAAAGATCTTTACTCCTCACGTATGTGAAGGGTGTAAGAAATAAAGTCAACTCAATTGAAATCTTGTCCCAGATGAATGGAAATAGCAGGTAACACACTCAGCAACCAACACATATGTACATGGAGAACATAAGTGCAGTGATCAGAATCCACTTGAGAACATTGATATTTAGCCACTTCTTGGAGCACTAAGGATACTAAGGAGAATGCTTGTGAGAATAGACATAAGTATATGCCTCTATAACATTCATTCAAACATATTCATTCCTGACAAAAAAATGGATAGCAGAGAGAAATTAGAAACTATTCTGTTGGGAATTTAGTGGAACAAAATAACAAGCCTCAGCAATTTATCATTCATACAATAATTATACCAAAAATTTTAGGATGAATTGCCAGATAAAAAAAAGATATGATTGAATTTATCTATATTGTTTATTAGTATTTAACATCTGATAGGTTAAGAAAAAATATGCCACCATCTGTGCTATTTAAGTTCGCAAAACCTAAGTTTTTTGTCTGCTTGAAGGAAAAGACAGTGCATAAAAGACACAGCATAGGAAAACCAGAGGAAGGTTCAGTTACTGGAGTCCCTGACATCAATTGTGAATATTACAGTATCATCAAGACAATGGGAAGAAATGGAAGTTGAAGGTCCACATGCCTACCTTCGTTCACAACCCCACCCATTCCTTTTTCTCTCCATCCACAACCTCACTTCAGGCTCAGCTCCAGAACCATCATAATCTGTTTTCAGTAACCGCCTTTCAGTTACTTTGATGCATAAAATTCAGTTGAATGCAAAACAATTTACTGGGAACAAGTGTTCCTTTGAGTTAGTGTGCTGTTGTTTCTACTTAATATCTTTGCAGAACTTGAAGGTATCACAACAATAAGTGACCCTGAACAAACCAACAGCTTTGCTTATGCCACTTTGCCAACATTATTTAAATAAGATCATCCATTTGCACAAGAAGATTTTGAGAATATAGATGGTGATTGTCTCAAGCAAGTCACAGATTTTAATTCTACCTCCCCACCCTACTCCAATATTATTTGCATTTTTACCAGATTCTTGAAACTTAATTAGTGATGTAACGAGTTTTGGAAAACCAAATAAAAAACAAAGCTTGGATTCCAACCCATAATGGGTAGTGTATGTTTTGAAAAAGAGGTAAAAGTGCACCAGGATTGTATCTACAGCTCCATTTCCTTCTCAGATCCTGCTGGTGCCACCATGAAATCAAACTATAAATGTAAGGAACATGTTCTTGAACCAACATACAAAACCTGCATTGTAAACCCTACTTTAGTAATGGACAAGTACCTCTTACACTACCATCAATTATCTTTTTCTTTGCACTAAGGTCTTGTTTCCACAGTCTTCTTTTTTTCTGTTTATTGTCTAGTATAATTTATGTGTAATTTACATTGTGGATGTTGTCTGTATCTACATGGTTGTGACACTACCGTAAGCCAGCCATCTCACCATACTTGTGGATATATACTTAACCCCAAATTCACACATGGAGCAATGAACTTCACAAACATCTAGACTGAGGAGGAAACCCTATCAGTATTTTCCTTCAACTCTGTTTGAGCTACAAGACTGAATAAAAAAAAGTAAATTCTTCTAGACTTTTTACCCGTTTCTTCATCAATGGCATTCCCACACCAGTGTTATCCCAGTTCTTCTCTTAGGATCTGGCAACCTTCTTCCACTGGAATCATTCCTGAAGATTTATTGCCTGGAGCCTGGCAGAACTCAAAGATGTGAGGTGAGGTCCCATGCTACTGACACATAGATAATCTAGCCTATGCTTTCTGTGTGCTTAACATACAATAATAACATATTGGCAGATCACTAGTTTTGACAAAGGATCACTGAGGGGTTGTAATCTTACTGTTAAAATGGCTCACAACTACAATTGAGAACTAAACAATTGTCACCTAAACCTTACAAATCCTTGGGCATTAACAGAAATAGAACAAAAACAAGTGAATAAATAGCACGGCCAAGATTGGTTTAGATTTTCTAGCCGATGTGCATGCATAATTTGTTATGATTAGTATGATATCCTTAAAATTTAGTTTTTATAAGGCGTTTTATTAATGCCAGATCATAGTGAGGTCTGCCTGACCCTGAAGCATTTTCTGGCATATTTGTTTGGCCATATGGATTGCTTGGGTACAGTCCACATATACCGCCTGCACGTTAAGGATATTTTCCACAGTATGGAGAAGTAGCTGAATGGTATTTTTAAAAATGTTTTTATGTTCTCAGATTTAAGGGCTTTGGTTTGCTGATGAACCATTGGTTGCCAAATGTAATTAACTGAAGTGCAATATCACAGCTGTTATGATTTTGACATGGAAACATACTAGCAGGCATCATGAAGCAGTGAGTTCATCCAAACCGCACAAAGGAGAAAGAAATGCAAAATGCAATGCATCTTCACAATGGTTTTTGGGATTCGCAGTGGCATAACATTTCTTAGCAATTTATTAATCGAAGTAATTTCTTGTCTAAATCAGAAACATAGGTTTTCCTCAATTATCTAGCATGTTAAGCAAGCTTCTGTATATTCAAAATACCTTGGTGAACACAATAATGTCTGGAAATTGTGTAAACTTGCAGGTTAACACATGGTATCTCCATCTGCCAGCTGGATTTTAAGCTAAACTAAACAGAATGAAAGTTATGAATGTTTTCTATACACTGAGTGTAACTTTTTTTTATAAACAGAGGAAAGTCTGCAGATGCTGGAAATTGAAAGCAACACACGCAAATTTCTGCAGGAACTCAGCAGGTCAGGCGGCATCTATGGAAGTGAATAGATAGTCAATGTTTCAGGCTGCAACACTTCTTCAGCACTGAGAAGGGAGGGGAAGATGCCAGAATAAGAAGGTGTGGGGAGGGGAAGGAGGCTAGCAGGAAGGTGACAGGTGAAGCCAGGTGGGTGTGAAAGGTCAAGGGCTGGAGAAGAAAGAATCTGATAGGAGAGGAGAGTGGACCATTGGAGAAAGGGAAGGAGGAGGGGACCCAAGTGGAAGTAATAAGCAGGTCAGAAGAGGTAAAATGTCAGAGTGGGGAATAGAAGTGGCGGGGGGAGGGAGATATTTGTTTACCGGAAGGAGAAATCAATATTCATGCCATCATGTTGGAGACTTCTCAGACAGAATATAAAGTGTTGATCCTCCTCTGTGAGGGTGGCCTCAACTTGGCACAAGAGGAGGCCAAGGGTCAACATGTTTGAATAGGAATGGGAATCACAATCAAAATGCTTGGCCACTGGGAGGTCTTGCTTGTGGCAGATGGTGTGGTGGTGCTTGATGAAGTGGTCCCCTGTTTACAATGGGTCTCACCAATGTAGAGGAGGCCGCCTCAGGAGCACCAGACCTTTTTTCATTGATTATCCACATGTCATAAAGCAAAACTGCCCCAATTTAATTGTAAACCGGCTCTCAAAGATACTTGAAAGTTGACTTTCCCAGTCCCCCCCCCCCCCAGACATTAACACAGAACTTTCTATGAAGGTAATCTGTATACAGCACATATTACTGAGACAATGAAAGGGTATATATAGTCTACCACCATGCTGCATCAAATGGTGATGAATTCAAGGGCTGATTTCATTAATGGATGCAGCTGGTCAGCAGTGCCATTTTATAAACTCTTCTACTGTTATTACAAGGGCGGGGGGGGGGGGGGTGCTGTGCTTCATCCCTACCATTAACATCCCTTATCTGATGGACAAAATATTTTAAAAAAACAAATTTTATCCTTAACAAGTATGGAACTAATTAAGAAGTTATCACACTTTAAGATTTTAACTTTAAGCAGGTTATTTTATATACCTTTGTTTACAAGTGAACTTACTAACTCTTAACTTCTGCCACTGTGGTAACACAGAATGCTGACAATGATTTTCTGATATTGGATCAGATTAAGCTTCATTGTGGGTGGCTGTACTGTAGGGAATTATACCCCCATGTTCACCCTCTGTTATTCAGTGATCCAAACTCAGAGCCTGCGACATGAAAGCAGGAGATGCAAGGAAGTCTCAGACTACTCCTCGAGCTTCAACTACAACACAGAGTCTTGCCATCTTCAAAAGTTTTCTGATGACTCTGCCATAGTTGGATGCATCAGCAAGGGAGATGAGGCTGAGTACAGGGCTATGGTGGGAAACTTTGTCACATGGTGTGAGCAGAATCATTTGCAGCTTAATGTGAAAAAGACTAATGAGCTGGTGGTGGACCTGAGGAGGGCTAAGGCACCACTGACCCCTGTTTCCATCCAAGGGGTCAGTGTGGACATGGTGGAGGATTACAAATACCTGGGGATACGAATCGACAATAAACTGGACTGGTTAAAGAAGACTGAGGCTGTCTACAAAAAGGGTCAGAGCCGTCTCTACTTCCTGAGGAGACTGAGGTCCTTTAACATCTGCCGGACGATGCTGAGGATGTTCTACAAGTCTGTGATGGCGAGTGCTATCATGTTTGCTGTTGTGTGCTGAGGGTAGCAGACCCCAACAGAATCAACAAACTCATTGGTAAGGCCAGTGATGTTGTGGGGGTGGAACTGAACTCTCTGACGGTGATGTCTGAAAAGAGGATGCTGTCCAAGTTGCAAGCCATCTTGGACAATGTCTCCCATCCACTCCATAATGTACTGGTTAGGCACAGGAGTACATTCAGCCAGAGACTCATTCCACCGAGATGCAACACCGAGCATCATAGGAAGTCATTCCTGCCCGTGGCCATCAAACTTTACAACTCCTCCCTCGGACTGTCAGACACCCTGTGCCAATAGGCTGGTGCTGGACTTATTTCCACTTGGTATAATTTACTTATTATTATTTAATTATTTATGGTTTAATATTGCTATATTTCTACACTATTCTTGGTTGGTGCGACTGTAATGAAACTCAGTTTCCCTTGGGATCAATAAAGTATGTCTGTCTGTCTGTCTGATCAGACAGCAACTGACCTCCTGCTCTGGTGTTAGAACACTGCTGAGTGCCTATGGAATAAACTGAGCTGGGAAATGGATGCTCTACAAGCAGAAAGTCCTGACATTTGAAGGGGCCAACATTTATTTATAAAAGCTTTTGTTTATATTCATCACTTGAAAGACGAAGTAAGCTTAAATAGCTGAGAGGTCTACTCTTATTTCTAAATGGTATGCATTTTTGTTCCTCCATATTCAGTCCTTCCCTAAAAGAGGAGTATATGAGTATATCCCTATAAGAGGTATATTTAGATTTTCAAAAGGCTTTTGACAAGGTCCCACACAGGAGATTAGTGTGCAAACTTAAAGCACATGGTATTGGGGGTATGGTATTGATGTGGATAGACAATTGGTTGGCAGACAGGAAGCAAAGAGTGGGAGTAAATGGGACCTTTTCAGAATGGCAGGCAGTGACTAGTGGGGTACCGCAAGGCTCAGTGCTGGGACCCCAGTTGTTTACAATATATATTAATGATTTATATTAATGAGGGAATTAAATGCAGCATCTCCAAGTTGGCGGATGACACGAAGCTGGGCGGTGGTGTTAGCTGTGAGGAGGATGCTAAGAGGATGCAGGGTGACTTGGATAGGTTAGGTGAATGGGCAAATTCATGGCAGATGCAATTTAATGTGGATAAATGTAAGGTTATCCACTTTGGTTGCAAGAACAGGAAAACAGATTATTATCTGAACGGTGGCCGATTAGGAAAAGGGGAGGTGCAACGAGACCTGGGTCTCATTGTACACCAGTCATTGAAGGTGGGCATGCAGGTACAGCAGGTGGTGAAAAAGGCAAATGGTATGTTGGCATTCACAGCAAAAGGATTTGAGTACAGGAGCAGGGAGGTTCTACTGCAGTTGTACAAGGCCTTGGTGAGACCGCACCTAGAATATTGTGTGCAGTTTTGGTCCCCTAATCTGAGGAAAGACATTCTTGCCATAGAGGGAGTACAGAGAAGGTTCATCAGATTGATTCCTGGGATGGCAGGACTTTCATATGAAGAAAGACTGGATCGACTAGGCTTATACTCACTGGAATTTAGAAGATAGAGGGGGGATCTTATTGAAACGTATAAAATTCTAAAGGGATTGGACAGGCTAGATGCAGAAAGATTGTTTCCGATGTTGGGGAAGTCCAGAATGAGGGGTCACAGTTTAAGGATAAAGGGGAAGCCTTTTAGGACCGAGATGAGGAAAAACTTCTTCACACAGAAAGTGGTGAATCTGTGGAATTCTCTGCCACAGGAAACAGTTGAGGCCAGTTCATTGGCTATATTTAAGAGGGAGTTAGATATGGCCTTTGTGGCTAAAGGGATCGGGGATATGGAGAGAAAGCAGGTACAGGGTTCTGAGTTGGATGATCAGCCATGATCCTACTGAATGGCAGTGCAGGCTTGAAGGGCCGAATGGCCTACTCCTGCACCTATTTTCTATGTTTCTATGTTTTAATATATTCTATAGTTCATTTATTCTATGTATTTTAATTTACTGCTGGTTAATATATTTCAACTGAATTTATTATTTTTCTGTTAAATATTTAAAATAGTTCAAGATGATTTTGATTGCATTGAATTGCCGTAAGCTGACTGGAGATCCGGGTGTGGGGTTTTTAGGTCCATCATTACTTGCAGCTGACTCCATTTTATAGAAGGGTTGAAGTATACAGGAACATCGAAGCATATTGAATAGAAAGAAGAGTAGGTCACTCATCCATTTATGCTTACTTCACCATTCAACAAGATCATAGCTGATCTTTTGTCAGCACCATATTGCTCCATTAAGCCCATAGCTGTTATTTTCCTTAAATTCCAAAAAGCCAGTGATCTTTGTCTGGAATATATCTAGCTTTAGAACCTCAGCAGCTTTTTTGGGTAGAAAATTCCAGAGACTCATATGAAGATATTTCTGCTCATCTCAATCCTGAATGGCCAACATCTTATTTTTTGAGACTGTGACTCCCAATTAGGGAAAAAAACATCACTTCTACATTGACTCTGTTTAATGCCATAGGGAAGTTGTATATCTAAATGCCATCATTATCATTCTATCGGCCTATTGCTGTAATTTTATTCTGCTATCCACTCCTCCCATTTAATAACTTGAATTACTTCTCCATTTGAATTGCTTTTCTTTAAAAGCATATCAATGATAATGTAACTGAATCCTCTGAATCCAGACTCCAGCAGAATCATCTGCTGACTTTGATCCACTACATTATCCACCAGAAGCTGATGACACGAGTTGAAATTCAGGCGATCCTCACAATACCGAAGGATTGCCTTTCTACAAACATATTTTCTCCTTTTCCTGTTATGTTTATGTTATGGGGAGATTAATTCACCTGGAATTTTTTCCCCTCATATTATGCCATTTTTATTGACAATAACAAAGATAATGTTCTTCATTAGCTTGACAGATAATCAATTGCTGAATTATACTTCAGTTAGTCATAACTCCATTAGAGTTTGAATTTAAACCAGTCACCAGCTAGGCCACTCATTATGCAAGTTGCTTGACTGTCATTTTGCTAAACAGATGCGCATTCTATTCCTGCAACTGACCTCTTCCTAATTCCATTCACATCTTCTTGCAAAACAATTCACTTCAGACACCAAATTGAGCTGCAACAAAACAGCTGTGTGGCATTTATCAAATCCAGACATAGGTAATACTTTTAAGCAGTAGGCATACTGAGTAATAGAAGTAATTATCCTACTCTCTCTTTAGCTATTCTTTCAATCTTGTTTCTGTAAACTGTTAAGGAAAACTCATTAAGTCAGTATTCTAACATATACTTCCTGCTAGTTCAACATGACACGACAAGTGCTACTGTGAACATGAAAATGTCATGCTACTTTCAAAACAGCCTTTAAGATTGCAGGTGCCTGGTCTAATGTACAAGGCCTCTGTCCTCAGGCTCATTGGCTGTCAAAGCAGTAGCATTTGATTCAAATGCAGGGCCTCGCTGATGCAAAGGCCTTCTGCACACCAAACCCAGTTCCAAACTTACAGTTTGTTTGTTATTTAATTGGATAACTAATTGTACAAAGGATATTAATGAAGGAAATGGTTGTTTGTGTTTTATGTCTTGTAGTTCTGCCAGAAGTTTTTGCAATGTGTTTGGACAGAAGAAGCACACAGAGACGTTTGTGGAACTTTTAAAAAATGCAACAGCTTGAAATTATATTCTGATTTATTACTATAATCTGAGCTTGACTTCAGGACTGAGCTTCAATGCAAGCTGAATCCAAAAAAACTTCTTTCTTTCAAGGGAAGTATTATTTAAATTCATGAGCAAACCTCATAACACCAAAATGATGAGTAATCTTTGCAAAAGCATTAAGATAAACCTTTTTTGAGCTTGGTAGCTTGATAAACAGTTCTGGGAGTCGTTATGCAGCATCTGGGTTTGCATTCCCAAAACGATTATTACCCATGGCTTGTGATGACAAGTGAGAAGCACGAGATTCCCTGCTAGAAGTAATGTTTCCATCATCATCTCCCCTGATACATTCCACTGAGGAAAGGTCAGTCTCCAGTTGATATTCATCTCAGCTGTGGAACCAGAGGAGCCAACACACTTGACCACTGTTATACCATGATCAAGAAGGGTCACCATACCACCCCACAGCCACACATTTTTGGAAGTCCTATCACCTGGCTGAATTTCTACTCACAGACTAAAGGCTGCAGAACAGTGGTGAGAACCAAGAAGGTATGGTCAAAGGAGTCAGAGGAACACTTACAAGACTGTTTAGAGTAGATGGACTGGACAATATTCAGGGATTCATCTTCAATTCAGAATGAATATGTTACAGTTGTCACTGACTTCATCAAGACCTGTGTGAATGAGTGTGTGCCTTTGAGAATATACCGGACACACACGAACCAAAATGTGTGGATGAACTTCTGCTGAGGGCTAAATCTGTGGCATTCAAGTCTATACCACAAGTCCAGGTATGACCTACAGAAGGCTACTTTAAGAACAAAAAAAACCTCCAAAGTAAGTGTTGAAATTGGATACACATCGGCTCTGGCAGGGCTTACTGGCCATTACTTCCTACAAAGTGGAACCTAACATTATGTATGTCTGTGCTTCTTCAGCCCCAAATCAGTTCAATACCTTTTATGCACGCTTTGAAAAGGTGAATAAAACTACTATTCCTTGCAGAACCTAGTGATACTGTGATCCTTGTCTCGTAGGCTGACATCAGAACATCTTTCAAGAGGCTAGGTCCTCACAAGGCATCAGCCCTGATGTCTACCTGATAGGGCATTGAAAACCTGTGCCAACCAACAAGCAGGAGTGGTCAAGGGCTTGTTCTGTCTCTCTCTGCTGTAGTCATAGTTCCCCACTAGCTTCAAAAGTGTGACAATCAGACCAGTGCCCAAGAAGAGCAGGGTGAGCTGCCTTGATGACTATTGCCCAGTGGCACTAAAATCCACTGTGATGAAGTACTTTGAGAGTTTGTTCATAGTCAGAGTTGAATACTACTTAAACAAGGACTTGGAACCATTATAATTTTCCTATCTTCACAATAAGTACAGCAGATGTAACCTCAATAGCTCTCCACTTGGCCTTGGATCACCTGGACAACAGCAATACTTACGTCAGACTGATGTTTATCGATTACAGCTCAGTGTTCAACAGAATCACATCCTGAGTTCTAAATAACAAGCTCTAAAACCTGGGCCTCTGGAACTGGATTCTTGACTTCCACACCGCGAGACCACAGTCAGTGCAGATCAGAAATAGCATCTGCTTCTCGCTGTCCAACACTAGTGCACATCCAGGACACATGCTTAGCCCATGGATCTACTCTCTCCACACCCGCAACTGTGTGTCTAGGCACAGCTCAAATACAATCCATAAATTTGCCCAGGATACAACTATTGTTGGCAGAATTTCGGTTGGTAATAAGGATGCCCATAGGAGTGAAATTGTTCAGTTGGTTGGGTGGTGTTCAACAACAACCCTGCACTCAGCATCATGGCTATTTATATCCAGTAGGGCTTATAGGGCATAAAGTCTTTGAGTTTAGAGCTTCATGGCCAGCAGATCCAATGCCATTATACTATAACAACTTTGCATTCAACACCAGTAAGACCAAGGAGTTCATTGTAGATTTCAGGAAGGGGAAGATGAGGACACATTAGTCCTCGTCGAGGGATCAGCAGTGGAAAGGGTGAGCATTTTCAAGTTCCGGTATTTCTAGATCTCAGAACAGATTTTGTTATTTCTTCAGCGGTTTGACTAGGGCACGACTGTGCAAGCACGTGGAGGTCAGACAGTGAGAACAGTGAGAAGAGTTTAAAAACGAGAAGAGTTTAAAAGCGAGGAGAGTTTAAAAGCGAGGAGAGTTTAAAAGCGAGGAGAGTTTAAAAGGTGATGGTTATTTCTTCAGCGGTTTGAACGGGGCACGACTGTGCAAGCGTGTGGAAGTCAGACAGTGAGAACAGCGAGAAGAGTTAAAAAAGAAGACAACTTTACAGAGCGGGCAAGAGGTAATGCTGCAACTATATATGACCCAGGTCAGACCCCACTTGGAGTACTGTGCTCAATTCTGGTCACCTCACTACAGGAAGGATGTGCAGAGGAGAAACATAGAAAATGTGCAGAGGAGATTTACAAGGATGTTGCCTGGATTGGGGATCATGCCTTATGAGAATAGGTTGAGTGAACTTGGCCTTTTCTCCATGGAGTGATGGAGGATGAGAGGTGACCTGATAGAGGTGTACAAGATGATGAGAGGCATTGATTATGTGGATAGCCAGAGGCTTTTTCCCAGGGCTGAAATGGCTAGCACAAGAGGGCAGAGTTTTAAGGTGCTTGGAAGTAGGTACAGAGGAGATATCAGGGGTAAGTTTTTTATGCAGAGAGTGGTGAGTGCGTGGAATGGGCTGCCGGTAGTGGTGGTGGAGGCAGAGACGATTGGATCTTTTAAGAGACTCCTGGATAGGTACATGGAGCTCAGAAAAATAGAGGGTTATGGGTAACCCTAGGTAATTTCTAAGGTAGGGACATGTTCAGCACAGCTTTGTGAGCCGAAGGGCCTGTATTGTGCTGTAGGTTTTCTATGTTTCTATGTTTCTATGTTTCTAAGATCTAGGTCCAACATATTGATGCAATTACAAAGAAGGTATAATAGCGGCTATACTTCATTGGGAGCTTGAGGAAATTTGGTGTTTCACTAAAGAGTCTTGCAAATTTCTACAGATGTACCAGGGAGAGCATTCTAACTGGCTGCATTACCATTTGGTGCGGCAAGACACTACAGAGATTTGAACATGCTGCAGACAGTTGTTATCTCAGCCAGTTGTAGCTTCCCCAGCATCAAGGACACCTTCAAAAGGCAATGCCTCAAAAAGGTGTCATCCATCATTAAGGACCCCCTTTAACCTGGATATGCCCTCTTCTCATTGCTACTGTCAGGAAGGAGGTACAGGAGCCTGAAGACACACACCCAACATTTCAGGAACAGCTTCTTGTCCTCCATCAGATTTCTGAATGGACAATAAACCCACAAACTCTATCTCATTCTTTTCTTATCATATTTTTGCTCTCTTTTTGTACTCTATATTTAATTGTTTTAATATATATTTCTTATTGCATTTATAGTTTTTTTATTAATATGTATTGCATTGTATTACTGCCACAAAACAATGAATATCATGACATATGCCAGTGACGATAAACCTGATTCAGATTCTAATTCCGATTGATCAGTGAGTCCTATTGCAGTATTTTCTGTTAGGATGCTGTTCGGAATGGCCCTATTAGAACTAAACAATCTTGATTACTTTAACTGCCTGCTCACCCAGAGAAGATATGCTTCATCATGATTAGGTCAAATTAATGTGGCATTATGACTGGGAAATTATATCTGGCAAATTTAATAGAGTTTATTGAGGATAGATAAGGAGTGGCATATATTTGAACTTACAAAAGGAATTTGATATGTTGCCAAGAAAAGCTGTGAAAGCAAATCCGAGCTCAAAAGAGTTAAGAGCAATGGATTAACAGGAACTGACTGACAGAGGCAAAAACGGAACATAGTGTTAATTTGTTCATTTTTAGGTGGACTGTGTTACTTACAAGGCTTTGCAATGATTGTGAGGGGAACTTATATTAATGATTGTATTCACAACTTAGATTAATGATTTTGATGTGAGAATGGAGTGTAATATGATTTCAAATTTTGGAACCAGAATGTGAAGTCTCTGGAAAAGTAATAGTGACGCGAGGTGAGAGCAAATACTTTCAATGTTTAGAAAAATTTAAAATTATTTTATATGATGATAGCCCCAAGGAAAGTGGAAGCGAAACATGAAACCAAACTCTCAGAAGTGAACACTGCATTTTGTACATTATGACACCCCGTCATAAGGCTGCAAAGGATCTTTTGTAACAGGTATTGATGGTTTAAGTCAATACTGTATGTGAACTTTGCAGTACTAAGAGAACCAGCACATTATTACCTCATAGCATGTAAGGAGCCACATAATGAGATATTTGTTTAATATATCATTTACTCAAACTTGCACAGGACACACATTCAGATGAGAATTTGGCAAATTCATGTCCTCTAATATACTTATACATCAAACTTTGCTCAACATGTTGGCACCCAGGATACCTGGGGCTAATTTGATAAGCTTATAACTTGGAGAATATATCTGATGAGTCAGACTGATTACAGAGCATGCCTCGTATCATAACTTTTTGATAAGACATGTATGTGAATTGCATTGATATTGTATTGACCACTAACAATGCTGTCTTAATGTTGCAAAGTGGTGTAAACAGTCATGCTGCACAGATGGTACAACTGAACTCCAGCAAATAATTTGGAAATTTAAAACAATAGGGTTAGTAAATGTGACTGGATTATCATAAAATGCCCACCTGTTTCACTACTGTCGTTTAGCCTAATGTGACTCCAGACCCACATTATGTATGCTCACAATCTGTATCACTTAACCACGAATCTGATCCAAGTCAAACGCTGCCAAGCTCATAAATTTCTGCACTGATTAGGTCACCTTTTTTGTGATAGTCTGAATAGACTTTGCAGACATTTCATACATTTAGTGCATACTGTGGTTTCTGACACCTGCAGTTTTTGGTTTCCACTATTGTTTTTGGCTCCCACTGACATTTCCACCACCTGCTGTGGCTTCCACCTTCTACTGTGATTTTTCCTGCTACTTATCTGCCTCAGGCTATATTTCTTCTTACAGCACTGCTCCCCTGTACTGTTTGCTTTCGGACCACTGTTATTTCTCTTGTCTCTGACTACTGAAAGATAGTATATGGAATAAGACAGATGAATTTGTAGCACAGTCAGAGATTGGCAGGTATGATGTTGTGGGCTTCACCTGGTCGTTGCTGAAAGAAGATCATAGTTGGGAGCTTAAAGTCCAAGGATACGCCTTGTATCAAAGAACAGGCAGATAGGCAGAGGGGGTGCCGTAATTCTGTTGGTAAAAATAAATGAAATCAGATCTGTAGAAAGAGGTGATATAGGATCATAAGATGTTGAATTGTTCTAGGTAGAGTTAGGAAACAGCAAGAGTAAAGAGAACCTGATGGGAACTACATACAGGCCCAGTAGGATGTGGATACTAATTTCATAGAACATACAGAATATAGAACAGTACAGCACAGTACAGGCCCTTCAGCCCACAATGTTGTGCCGACCCTTAAACCCTGCCTCCCATATAACCCTCCACCTTAAATTCCTCCATATACCTGTCTAGTAGTCTCTTAAACTTCACTAGTGTATCTGCCTCCACCACAGACTCAGGCAGTGCATTCCACGTACCAACCACTCTCTGAGTGAAAAACCTTCCTCTAATATCCCCCTTGAACTTCCCACCCCTTACCTTAAAGCCATGTCCTCTTGTATTGAGTAGTGGTGCCCTGGGGAAGAGGCACTGGCTGTCCACTCTATCTATTCCTCTTAATATCTTGTATACCTCTATCATGTCTCCTCTCATCCTCCTTCTCTCCAAAGAGTAAAGCCCTAGCTCCCTTAATTTCAACAGGAAGTAAAAAGCACCAATACTAAGGACAACGTTATGATGGTCATAGAGGATTTCAATATGCAGGTAGATTGGGAAAATCGGATTACCCAAGAGAAGGAAGCCTACGAGATGACTTGTGGTTAAGCCCACTAGGGGAAAGGCAATTCTGGATTGGGTGTTGCATAATGAACCAGATTTGATTAGAGAATTTAAGGTAAAGAAACCCTTAGGAGGCAGTGATCATAATATAATAGAATTCATCCTGCAGTGCAAGGGAGAAGATAAAGTCAGGTGTATAAGGATTACAGTGGAGTAAAGGCATGAGAGAAGAAAAGGTGGATGAATTTAGTAAGTATTTTGCGTCAGCCTTCTCTGTGGAAGACACAGAAATTTATGACTGTCAGTGAGCAGATGTGAATATAATTGCTATTAATAAGTGGAAGGTTCTTGGGAAAATGTAAGGTCTGAAGGGAGATCAGTCAACTGGACAAGATGAACTGCAGCACAGGGTTCTAAAATAGGTAGCTGAAGAGATTGTGGAAGCAATATTAATGATCTTTCAAGAAGCATTGGATTCGGGAATGGTTCTGGAGCAAAAGAAAATTGCATTTGTCACTTTACTATTGCTTTGTTCATGCTTGAGTGCTGGTAGCAGGTGCGCTTTATTTTTGCCGGTGGGGGGAGGAGGTTATAGACAATAGACAATGGGTGCAGAAGTAGAACATTCGGCCCTTCGAGCCTGCACCGCCATTCTGAGATCATGGCTGATCATCTACTATCAATACCCAGTTCCTGCCTTGTCCCCATATCCCTTGATTCCCCTATCCATAAGATACCTATCTAGCTCCTTCTTGAAAGCATCCAGAGAATTGGCCTCCACTGCCTTCCGAGGCAGTGCATTCCAGACCCCCACAACTCTCTGGGAGAAGAAGTTTTTCCTTAACTCTGTCCTAAATGACCTACCCCTTATTCTCAAACCATGCCCTCTGGTACTGGACTCTCCCAGCATCTGGAACATATTTCCTGCCTCTATCTTGTCCAATCCCTTAATAATCTTATATGTTGCAATCAGATCCCCTCTCAATCTCCTTAATTCCAGCGTGTACAAGCCCAGTCTCTCTAACCTCTCTGCGTAAGACAGTCCGGACATCCCAGGAATTAACCTTGTGAATCTACGCTGCACTTCCTCTACAGCCAGGATGTCCTTCCTTAAGGTTGTTGCTCACTACCGCTTACGCACAGGAGGGAAGGGAGTTGGGGGGACTTTGGGGCTCTAACATTTAACTGTTGTTCATTTTTGGGGCACTCCTCTGTTTTTGTGGGTGGTTGCAAAGGAAAAGCATTTCAGAATGTATATTGTATACATTTGTCTGACATTAAATTGTACCTTTGAACCTTTGAAGGGAGGTATAAGAAAGGAATTTATAAGTCAGTTAGCCTGATTTCTGTGGTTGGGAAGATATTGGAATCTATTATTAAGGATGAGAAATCAGGGTACCTGGAGGTGCATGATAAAGTAGGCCAAAGTCAGCATGGGTTTCCTAAATGGAGAATCTTGCCTGACAAATCTGTTGGAATTCTGTGAAGAAATAACAAGCAAGATAGTCAAAAGATTGTCAGTAGATGTCAAAAGAAAAGAGCCCACAGTATTACAAGAAAGATTCCAGCATGGATAGAAGATTGGCTGACTGGCAGGAGGAAAAGTGTGTCAATAAAGGGGGCCTTGTCTAGTGGCTGTCAGTGACTCCTGGTGGGTCAGTATTTGGAATAATTCTTTTCCCGTTACAGGTCAAAGATCTGGCTGACGGAATTGATGGCTTTGTGACCAAGTTTGCAGACAATGAAAAGATAGGTGGATGGGCAGGTAGTGCTGAGAAAGCAGGGAGTCCACAGAATGGCTTGGACAAATTGGGAGAACAGGCAAAGAAGTCGCAGATGAAATATAGTGTAGGGAAGTGTATGGTCATGGTCTTTGGTAGAAGGTATCACGGCATTGACTATTTTTTAAATGGAGAGAAAATTCAAAAATCAGAGGAGCAAAGGGACTTAGGAATCCTTGTGCAGGATTCCCAAAACATAAACTTGCAGGTTGAGTCAGTGGTAAGGAAGGCAAATGAAAGGTTGGTATTCAAGAGGAAGGATGTATTGCTGAGGCTTTATAAGGCTTTGGTCAGACCACACTTGGAACATTGTGAGCAATTTTGGGCCCCTTATCTAAGAAAAGATGTGTTGGCTTGGAGAGGGTTCAGAGAAGGTTCACGAGAATAATTCTGGGAATGAAAGGGTTAACATACGAGAAGTGTTTGATGCCTTTGGGCCTGTAATCACTGAGTTCAGAAGTATGAAGGAAGGTTTCATTGAAATCTATCAAATAGTGAGAGGCCTAGATAGAGTGGACGTGGATAGGATATTTTCTATAGTAGCAGAGTCTAGGACCAGAGGAAACTGCTTCAGAACAGAGATTAAGAAGGATTTCTTTATCCAGAGAGCAGTGAATCTATGGAATTCAATGCATGGACAGCTGTGGAGGTCAACCATTGGGTATATTTAAAGTGGAGGCTGATAGGTTCTTGATTAGTCAGAGCATCAAAGGTTAGGGTGACAAGGCAGGAGAATGGGGTTAAGTGGGATAATAAATCAGCCATGATGTCATAGCAGAGTAGACTCAATGCGCTGAGTGGAATAATTGTACTGCTATGTCTTATGGGCTTATGAAATGGCAACAGGTGCCTGCACTGATAGTGGGTCCCAGAAACCACCAGAGAGTTAGAAGCAAGTCAGAAGGGATTGATCTGAGAATGCTTCACTGATTTTGACAATCATTGGCTTTCATTTGCATTAAGACTAATCATTTAAAGTGATTGATTGTAGGACTGGATCTCCAATAAGGTACTGAGTGCCCTGACTGATGAAGGCCAGCAGGATTAACACCAAAGAGCTGACTATTGAATACCAGAGGAAGAAACCAGATGTCCATGACTCAGTCTTTATAAGGAGATTGAAGGTACAGAGAGATAGTAGCTTTAAATTCCTTGGTGCTTCTGTGCATTTCAGAAGCACAGCAGCACCACTACTATTTATGAAGTCTGCACAAACTTGGCACGCCATCTAAAACTTTGCCAAACTTCTATAGGTACACAGTGGACAGCATCCTGACTGGCTGTGTCACAGCCTGCTATGGAAAAGCCAATGATTAAGGACAGAAAATCCTACAGAAAGTGCTGTATACAGCCCAGTCCATCTCAGGAAATGCCCTTCCTGTCAGTCAGCACATCTGCAAGGAGCACTGCCTGAAAAAAAGCAGCACTACTACTACTCAGGCCTTCTCAGTGTGGACATGGTGGAGGATTACAAATACTTGGGGATACGAATCGACAATAAACTGGACTGGTCAAAGAACACTGAGGTTGTCTACAAGAAGGGTCAGAGCTGTCTTTACTTCCTGAGGAGACTGAGGTCCTTTAACATCTGCCGGACAATGCTGAGGATGTTCTACAAGTCTGTGGTGGCCAGTGCTATCATGTTTGCTGTTGTGTGCTGGGGCAGCAGGCTGAGGGTAGCAGACACCAACAGAATCAACAAACTCATTGGTAAGGCCAGTGATGTTGTGGGGGTGGAACTGAACTCTCTGACGGTGATGTCTGAAAAGAGAATGCTGTCCAAGTTGCATGCCATCTTGGACAATGTCTCCCATCCACTCCATAATGTACTGGTTAGGCACAGGAGTACATTCAGCCAGAGACTCATTCCACCGAGATGCAACACTGAGCGTCATAGGAAGTCATTCCTGCCCGTGGCCATCAAACTTTACAACTCCTCCCTCAGAGTATCAGACACCCTGAGCCAATAGGCTGATGCTGGACTTATTTCCACGGCATAATTTACTTATTATTATTTAATTATTTAAGGTTTTATATTGCTATATTTCTTCACTATTCTTGGTTGAGAAATTTCCCTCGGGATTAATAAAGTATGTCTGTCTGTCTGTCTGCCTGTCAGTGTTGCCACTGGAAAGGAGGTACAGGAACCTTAGATCCCACATCAACAGATTCAGGTACAGAGATTACCCTCCAACCATCAGGATCCTGAACCGGCGTGGATAACTTCACTCACTTCAACATTGAACAATCACTGAACCAAACCTATGGACTCACTTTCAGGGAGTCTACAACTCATGTTCTCAGTATTATTTCTGTTTTTGTATTTGCACAGTTTGACCTCTTTTGTAACTCTGTTGCTTGAGTGTAGTTATTCAGTGATTCTATTGTATTTATTTGTTCTACTGTGAATGCCTGCAAGAAAACTAGTTCCCTCGTATTACATGATGACAGGTATATATTTTGATAATAAGCTTACTTTGAACTTTGTCACTACTTGCACGACCAGCTTGGTACTCCCGGGTCTCTCTGTTCCACAATACTCCTCAGTTCCCTGCCATTCACTGCCTGTACTAAGTCCTACTTTGGTTCGATTGTCCAAAATGCACCAGCTCACACTTATCTAAGCTAAAATCCATTTGCCATACCTCGACCCTCAGCCCTAACTGGTTGAGATCTATTTGAAATTTGTTGTAAACTGTTTCACTGTCAACAAGTTCCCCTAATCTTCAGCAGACTTGCTAATCATGCCATGTACATCCATATCCAAATTATTTGCATACATTATAAATAGAAAAAGGACCCAACACTGAGCTTTTGGGTACCCCGCTATCCGCAGCCCACCGGTCCAGCAATCGACCTTTAACTATCTCCCTCAGCTTCATATCATTGAGCTGATTCTGAATCCACCACACTAGCTCCTGCTGAACTCTGCACAACTGACCTGCAGGGACATGTCAAAGGCCTTACTAAAATCCACACAGACAACATCCACCACCCAATCTTCATGTTTCCCTTAGTTACTCTTCAAAAAACTCCAAAAGTTTTGTCAAAACATGAATTTCCACATACAAAACTTTGCTGACTATTCTGCAAAACCAAGCTGACTGCTGAAGAGTAAGACCCACCTTCGCTTGAATAATCAAGGCCTTGATTATCCAAGTGATGGTAGATCTTATCCCTCAGAGTTCTTTCCAGTAGCATCCCTACAACTGAAGTTAGGCTCACCAGTCTGTAGTTCCTGGGTAGGTCCTTGCTGGGCAAAGAAGTGGCAGATGGAATACAGTGTTGGGAAGTGTATGGTCATGCACTTTGGTAGAAGAAATAAAAGGGAAGACTGCTTTCTAAATGGAGAGAAAATTAAAAAATTTGAGGTGCAGAGGGATTTGGGAGTCCTCGTGCAGGATTCCCTAAAGGTTAATTTGTAGGTTGAGTCAGTGGTGAGGAAGGCAAATGCAATGTTTGGATTCATTTCAAGAGGACTAGAATATAAAAGCAAGGATGTAATATTGAGGCTTTATAAGGCACTGGTGAGGCTCACTTGGAGTACTGTGAACAGTTTTGGGCCCCTAATCTAAGATAGGATGTGCTGAGACTGAAGAGAGTACAAAGGAGGTTCACAAGAATGATTCTGGGATTGAAAGGCATATTATATGAGGAGCATTTGATGGCTCTGGGCCTGTACTCACTGGAATTCAGAAGAGTGAAGGGGGATCTTATTGAAACCTACTGAATGTTTAAAGGCATCAATAGAGTGGATGTGGAGAGGATGTTTCTTACCATGGGGGAGTTTGAGACCAGAGATCACAGCCCCAGAATAGATGGATGTTCATTTAGAACGGAGATGAGGAGGAATTTCTTTAGCCAGAGGGTGGTGAATCTGTGGAATTCATTGCCACAGGTAGCTCTGGAGACCAAGTCATTGGGTATATTTAAGGCAGATGTTGATAGTTCTTGTTTAATCGAGGCATGAGAGTTATGGTGAGGAGGCGGGAGATTAGGGATGAGAGTGAAATAGATCAGCCATGATGAAATGGCGGAGCAGACTCAATGGGCTAAATAGCTTAATTCTGCTCCTATATCTCATGGTCTTTTGGTCTTACTACTCTTCTTGAACAATGGAACACATTAGCCATACTCCAATCTTTTAGAAACTTCACCAGTAGATAATGACGAAGCAAATATCACTACAAGGGCCTCTGCAGTTTTCTTCTGTGGCCTAACATGTAGACAATAGACTATAGGATCGGGAGTAGGCCACTCGGCCCTTCAAGCCAGCCGCCATTCACTGTGATCATGGCTGATCATCCACAATCACTACCCCGTTCCTCCCTTCTACCCATCTCCCTTGACTCCGCTATCTTTAAGAGCTCTACCTAACTCTTTCTTGAAAGCATCCAGAGAATTGGCCTCCACTGCCTTCTGAAGCAGAGCATTCCATAGATCCACAACTCTCTGGGTGAAAAAGTTTTTCCTCAACTCCGTTCTAAATGACCTACCCCTTATTCTTAAACTCTGCATTCTGTATTGTACTCTGGGGGTGGACTTGATCTTTGACTAAGATGGTGGCATGATGCTGCAGCGCGCAGCGGCCACGTCGAAATGAATATCTGTAATCTGTCAAGTAAGATGCCGTGTACAATCCTGATTTGATGGAGACGGACGGGTGAAGCACGGAGGAACACCTGGTGAAACTTTTGAAATGCCTGTTTCGCTGCCGCTGCTACAGTGCGATCGGAGAAATCTCCGGGAGGAAGGCCCCGAATCCTCAGCTTTGCCTGTTGCTTGGCGCCCGGGGCCGGGGTCGAAGCGCTCAGCAGAGATGGTGTTCGGTGCTCGGTGTCGGAGGCTCGAAGTTTTCAGACGGGCTCAGAGTTGGCTGTGGTCGGGTGCTTCCGGGGGGCTGTATCAGTAAGGTTGCGGCACTAGAGGATCATGGCAGGAAGAGTTTTTCTTCCTTCTACCGTCTGCGTGAGATGATGGGCTGTCGGGACTTTGAGACTATTTTTTACCGTGCCATGGTCTGCTCTTTATCAGATTACGGTATTGCTTTGCACTGTTGGAACTATATGTCAAATTATGTGGTTTTTGTCAGTTAGTCTTTTATCAATTATGGTATTGTCTGCACTGTTGTAACTAAATGTTAACTATATGTGGTTTTGTGTAGATTTTTGGTTTGTTGGGTGGTAGTGCTGGTCTCTTGACTTGGTGTGTCTGGGTAATCTTGTTTTGTCTGATGGATTTGGAGTTCCTTTCCAGGAAAAGTGCTAAGATGGTAGCACGATATCGATACGCAGTAGCCTCTCCGGACTCTGGATTGGGGATTACCAAATGTTATGTGGTTTTTCTTGTGTGGTCTGTTTTGTCGTGTGCTTTTTTTGTGATATCATTCTGGAGGAACGTTGTCTCATTTTTTAACTACATTGCATTTGTGGTTTCTAAATGACAATAAACTGAATCTGAATCTGAATCAGGCCTTGGGGATTTGCTCAATGTGCCTCAAGACTGCAAATGTCTCCTTCTTTGTAATATGCATACGATCCAAGACCTCACTGCTTATTGGCCTCATTTCTTTGGCATCCATAATATTTTCCTTCATAAATATCAAGGAGAAATAGACATTAAAAACCTCAGCCACCTACTGAGGCTCCACACATAGGTGGGCCTGGTGGTCTTTAACAGGACCTAGTCTCTCCTAGTCACCCTTTAAATATTAGTATAACTAAAGAACATCCTGGGATTATCTTTAAAGCTGTCTGCCAAACCCATCTCATACACTTTTTTGCCCTGCTGATTTAATTCTTATGCTTATTCTTAAACTTCTATATTTTTGAGGTATTTACTTGTTTCCAGCTGCCCAAACAAGTATGTAAGAAGATTGTTATGAAAGGACACATATCACTTCAGCCGAGCAATGTCAGAATTCCAACCATCACCTGCTGCTTCAGTGATGATCTACTGTCCAGCTGAAGGGTAGAAATGTTCTTACTAGCCAATAATTTGGCATTGTTCAATCTACAGTATGTGTAACTACACAAGAACATAAGAAATAGGAGCAGGAGTAGGCCATCCGGCCCATCGAGCCTGCCCTGCCATTCAATAAGATCATGGCTGATCTGTCCGTAAACTCAGCTCCATCTGCCTGCCTTTTCCCCATAACCCTTAATTCCTTTACTATGTAAAAACCTATCTAACTGTTTCTTAAATATATTTAGTGAGGAAGCCTCAACTGCTTCCCTGGGCAGAGAATTTCACAGATTCACCACTCTCTGGGAAAAACAGTTTCTCCTTATCTCCATCCTAAATCTTCTCCCCTGAATCTTGAGGCAATGTCTCAAGCATTGAGACAGCGGTTTCCTGGTATTCGGAACAGCCAGGAGAAAAGAATAAATTAGGCTTAATAGATGAATAGTGAGTACTATATGTATGCCAGGTATATTTACGGCCAATGAGACAGAGACTAAACCAACATTGTAAAAGCTGCAGAAGAAAGACTAGGCTATTGGTTGAGGAGTCTACAGTAAGCAATTCCACAAATTTATGCACCATTTACAAGACACAACTCAAACGTGTAATGGACTATTCTACAGTTATTTTCTCAGCACAACTCCAAATTCCAACTAGATGCTTGAAACCACACAGGAAAGAAATAACTCACTCTCTTGGTGTCCCTTTAGGAAAGCTAATTAGTATTACATAAATTCCAGCAAGTATATAAGGTTTGAGTTTGCTGACAGATTGCATTTGTCGAATTGGCCAGTAAGCTCTACCTTCAGCCTATAATTGCAGAGTATGATGCCCACAGCATTTCAACTGCAGAATCTGCTATTGGGCCCTGGGCCAGTTCATTAATCGTTTTAAAGTGTTGAAAGTGTTTCAAAGTTCAAAGTACATTTATTATTGAAGTATGTATGTATTATACAGCCTTGAGATTTGTCTCTTTACAGACAGCCAAAAAACGAAAAAAATCTCAAAGGAACCCATTAAAAAAGATGTCAAACACCCAGTATGCAGAGAGAGAAAAAAACAAATCATGCAAACAATAAAAATAAGAAAATAGCTTCAGAACTGAAGTTTTATGAAAGACATGAAGCCAAGTATCACTGCAGCCAGAGCAGGCCACAGCCTCCGTTCATCACAAAGCTGAGTAAATGTTGTGGGACCACAGACTCCAACCCAGGCATCATTGCAGCCAGAGCAGGCCGCAGCCTCCGTTCATCGCAAAGCTGATTAAATGTTGTGGGACCACAGACTCCAACTCAGGCATCACTGCAGCCAGAGCAGGCCGCAGCCTCCGTTCATCACAAAGCTGAGTAAATGTTGTGGGATCACAGACTCCAACCCAGGCATCACTGCAGCCAGAGCAGGCCGCAGCCTCCGTTCATCGCAAAGCTGATTAAATGTTGTGGGACCACAGACTCCAACCCAGGCATCACTGCAGCCAAAGCAGGCCGCAGCCTCTGTTCATCACAAAGCTGAGTAAATGTTGTGGGACCACAGACTCCAAGCCAGGCATCACTGCAGCCAGAGCAGGCCGCAGCCTCTGTTCATCACAAAGCTGAGTAAATGTTGTGGGATCACAGACTCCAACCCAGGCATCACTGCAGCCAGAGCAGGCCACAGCCTCCGTTCATCGCAAAGTTGAGTAAATGTTGTGGGACCACAGACTCCAACCCAGGCATCACTGCAGCCAGAGCAGGCCGCAGCCTCCGTTCATCGCAAAGCTGAGTAAATGTTGTGGGACCACAGACTCCAAGCCAGGCATCACTGCAGCCAGAGCAGGCCGCAGCCTCCGTTCATCGCAAAGCTGAGTAAATGTTGTGGGACCACAGACTCCAAGCCAGGCATCACTGCAGCCAGAGCAGGCCGCAGCCTCCGTTCATCGCAAAGCTGAGTAAATGTTGTGGAGCAGCAAGCCCACTATTTGGCTTGTACCCCTTTTCCAATTCAGCCCAGCGATTAAATTGATCAGACATCGGGACTTTCCTTGCTCTTGGGGACACTACAACTCTGTCTTGACTCTGCTTCGACCCCACCTCCACCTTCACTTGCCTTTTTCCATGCCTTCCCTGCACCACTGCCTCTGCCAACGCTGTCCTCAACTATTTCTCGCCTGTGCCTCTGCTAGCCTCACCATTGTTAGCATTGGTCGTTATTAATAAATTGTTAATCAATAAGGTATTTAGTAGTTTTCTTTGCTTTACTTTTTGCCACTGATTAGCCACTTGGCATCTTAAGCCGGAAGTTTCTAGGTGGATTTATTTTCTTAGATTTCTGCATTAGGGTTTAACATATTTAACAGCTGGAAAGACTAGGGGTGTGTCTTTGTAGTCAAAGGATCCTCACTTGTGGACAGGACTTATCCTGGCCCAGCCATGAGACCATAATCCATCCTGTAGTTCTTGCGATGGACATGTTCTTCCAATAAGTCAAAGCTGTGACCAAAGACCATTCCTGTTCACAAGACTATTGTACTAATTTTGTATTTGTTTTATGTTGTTATTTACTGCTATGTTATACATAAGAATCTAGTCCACTTTCAGATTATTCTGCTACATTAATGTAGGAGCAGCACATCATCTGCCTTCATGATATAGAGCTAATGTTACTATGGTAATTCAAATACAATACCAGATTAGGCCTAAATCTCCAAAAATAATCATACGGCTTTTAAAGTATTTCCAGGAAAATAACTCCAGTGAAGCACACAAGAGCTGATACTCACTGAGCTGTAGAAATATTCTCAGTAAAAGAACTAACAATATGGCCAAATGCTCCTCAGAAAGTTAAATATCTGTTAAAGAATGCGACCGATGGCTTTAAGGATGGAACCATATGATCAAATACACAGTAGAATGCTTTTTTATGCTTTTGTTACTGCAGGTAATTAATTTGTGCAACATTAGCTAGAGCTGAATAATGTAACTTAAAAAGTTAGACTCCTGGGGGCTGTCACATGTATGAAATGTGCATTCTGCTTCTGTAATTGGGTTCCATTTAAGGCAAAATACCCACATTTTCAGTGAACTATTGTGTACAGTATCATGCGTTCAAGTTACATTCCTAAGGGTGAATTATCCTGTGTGAGCTCCAGGATAATGATAAACATAATTGAAATTTATCTCCTTGTAAGATAGCCAGCTTATAAGATTGTTCAGTTTTGATCTGTGGATGATAAAATTACACGATTAGATCAAAACCCAAACCCAGTCAATGCTTAACACATGTTCTGTTACGTGGAACCATTATTAGAGAAAGGATAAAGGAAAAGATTTTATTATTAAGACATATATTTGATGAGTACAGATATGTTTAACTTCTGAACTTGCTTTTGGATATATACGTGACATTCGGCACATCGGTTCATGTATGTTCACAGTACAATCCCATTTTCCCACTACTTCCTGCTAACATATTCTCCCCATATTCCCATCAACTTCTTACAGAATTTAACACTACTTGGACACTAGCAACAGTTCAGTATGGCCATGCAACTCCCTAGCCTGACAACACACTCAAAATGTATGTTGTGTGTGTTGCCTTGGATTTCCAGCATCTGTAGATTTTCTCATGTTTGTAACTCCCCAGCCCATAGTTCCCGGGATGTTGGGAGAAAATGGAGCAAACAAGAGAACCCACACGGCCATACTCGAAAACGGGAGACCCAAGAGTCTGCCATAAACCCAGATTGTTTGTATGTTGAGGCAGGATCTCTTTAAGCTGTGCCAGTGTGCTGCCCATACACTGTTTCAAGCAGCATCTGATCTATCACTAATTTTGCTGGATTTAAGGCAGAAATGATGTGAATACTCATTAATAGAATTTTGATTACACTTTGGGAATAAAAGCAAAGAAATTCCAAGTTGTCATCATAAAGGGCTTTTGCATTTCATGCCAAAGGCCATTGTACACATTTGTCTATTATAGTAACACTTCAGAAAGAACCCCAGTACATTATATTAATATCAATACCATCAAAAAATCAGATCAAAGAATATATATACAAATCTGAGCCATATGAATAATTGCTCACAAAACAGAACCAGATCATGCAATTGTGGACTCATCTTTAACACAAAAGGACCAAATTTTGATACAACATTATATTTCAGTTTAACAGAACCTTTATTAATCATATCATTAAGGATTTTGTTTTAAGGATTTTTCCTTATTTTTAGTTTGGATTTCACAAATGGATAAACAAAATCTTCAAATCATTCATTTGTAGAGAAATGGAAATTTGAAAACTGCCACCTAATTTTAAAAGTTATTAAATTCATTAACTTAAATGCAAGAGATGTAATTGATTCAGGACAACATAGTGGACTGAAGACCCTTCTTCCCATACTGTACTGTCCTATTTTCTATGAACTATTGATGGAGAAAGGCAAAATAAAAATTACATTTATTGATTGTGGCAAAAGCAGTTTGCAGTGAAGACCAGAATTGTGAAATAAGTATCAATAATGTGCTGCCTGACCTGATGAATTCTTCCAGTGTTTCGTGTATGTTGCTTTAGATAATGTCAGACATATTTCAGTATATTGTAGATAGTAAAGTGCGCTTACTGTCGCTTGACTTGATAAACCACGACACTTCAAGCAAGGATGAAAAGGCTGGCGATGCAACTAATACGGCAGATGTTTTTGCTGGCATTAGACTCCTAATGGCAAATGCACAAGTTATTGTTCTGAAGTAACAGCTGAACACTGAACATTTAGGTCTTGAGCTGCCCTCTAGATTGAAGCATCCAATATCATCTGATTAATTGGACTAAGTCAGCTTTCCACTTCTCACCCGAGTTATTTGTTATTCGCATTTCACTCTCAAGGGGTGGGAATCTAGAGCAATAACCTTTTTAAAGTTACTGTCACTGTAGCAGTCTTTAGATGTAGTCTTGGAGATTAAAATTCTACGGAAAGCTTTGCTGCTAGTCAAGGTATTCATAAACCACTGACTTTTGTCAGTGTCATTCAAGGTCTGTGGAACTTTATTGTTGACATGAACAGACATGCTAAAGTCTACTTTTAGCTCCCTAATTTAAACAAGCAATCCAAATCCGCATGGATAGTGAAGCAATGGCCATGGAAGGAAGATCATTTAAAAAAGCCTAAGAAATAAATGCCAGTGTGGTTTCAAGGCAAAATACCAGTGTCCACTGGATTTCATGTAGGATCAGAAAACATTCCTGAGCAAATATTGGTACGATTAACTCTTACTTCATCAGTATGCTAACCACACATAATGAATAATTTTATTGAAATTAGTACAGCTAGAAAAATTGAACTTTTAACAATATATCTCCAGGCATTGAGAAATATAACATATATACTATGAATGCAAAC
The DNA here is from genome assembly GCF_048418815.1 of Hemitrygon akajei. Classification (NCBI taxonomy): domain Eukaryota; kingdom Metazoa; phylum Chordata; class Chondrichthyes; order Myliobatiformes; family Dasyatidae; genus Hemitrygon; species Hemitrygon akajei. The sequence goes on along the minus strand of NC_133136.1, from coordinate 106,239,718 downwards.
CAGGAAACTCTGCATTATCTTTTGTTATCATTAACTTTGAACAGGTCAAAATCAAATCCAACACCATTTTAATCATTCTGATCTTATTCTAATCATCATTGTCTTCTTTCATGATCTACTTCTATTATTAGTACTGACACAGGCCAAGAAGAGAGGTGATCACTGTCCTGCTGTGCAGTCTCAGCAGAGACATGGACTGTTTACTTTTCTCCATAGATGCTGCCTGGCCTGCTGAGTTAAAATGGGTATTTAATATTAGGTATGGGCCTAAGACCATAAGATATAGGAGCGGAATAGGCCTCTCAGCCCATCAAGTCTGCTGCCTATTCAATCATGGGCTGACTCGACTCTTCCAGTCAGCCCCACTCACCTGCCTTCACCCCAAACCCTTGATAACCTGGTTAATCAAGAACCTATCTATCTCTGCCTTAAACACACCCAATGACTTGGCCTCTACAGCTGCTTGTAGCAACAAATTCCACAAATTTATCATCCTCTGACTAAAGTAATTTCTCTGCATCTCAGTTCTAAATGGACGTCCTTCAATCCTGAAGTCATGCCCTCTTGTCCTAGACTCCCCTACCATGGGAAATAACTTTACCATATCTAATTTGTTCAGGCCTTTGAACATTCAGAATGTATCTATGAGATTCCCCCCTCATTCTCCTGAACTCCGGGGAATACAGCCCAAGAGCTGCCAGACTTTCCCCATATGGTAACCCTTTCATTCCTGGAATCATTCTTGTGAATCTTCTCTGAACCCTCTCCAATGTCAGTACATCCTTTCTAAAATAAGGAGCCCAAAATTGTACACAGTACTCCAAGTGTGGTCTCATGAGTGCCCTATAGAGCCTCACTTTTTTCCTTGTTTACTCACTTTTCTCCTTATCAGCAAATCATATAATTTCACTCCTGGAAATACATACTAAGTGTTGGGCGCCTTCTGCTCAACTTGTTTCTCTTGCTAACAATAAGAGCCTGTACTTTATATACTTTATAAAAAACATAAAACATGGAACAGGAAAAATCTTTCAGACAACTAAGCTTACTATATTTAGTTTTGCCCCTAATATAAATTCAACCTTAGACAGTTCCTAGGAAGGGAGGTAAAATTTCAACCTAGCCTCTGGGAAGACTTGAGAAATGTATGAAACATTTGGGGCAGCATGGTAGCGCAGTGGTTAGCACAATGCTTTACAGTAGAGGCGACCTGGGTTCAATTCCCACTGCTGCCTATAAGGAGCTAGTATGTTGTCCCCATGACTGCATGGGTTTCCTCTGGGTGCTCCGGTTTCCTCCCACAGTCTAAGGACGTACCAATGGTAGGTTGATTCGTCATTGTAAATTGTCCTGTGATAAGGTTAGCATTAAATTGGGGGTTGCTAGGTGATGTGGCTCAAAGGGCCAGAAAGGGCCTGTTCTACACGGTACCTCAATAATAAATAAATAATAGCCAGCAGGTCATGAATTATTGCATTCCAAACCATGCTGTTTATGACTAACATCACAACTTCTGCATGTTAATAAATAGATACAAATATTTATTTCTCACTTTTCAGAGGCATCTCAGTATCTGATATCAAGAGTCAAATAGGGAGCCATCCATATGAACCATGTGAGTGGAGAAAGAGATGGCCAGCCTAATCCCAGCTTTCATCACTGGGCCATCACTTCGCTTGGTCATAAATGTTCAAGTACACATCCGAGAACTGTTTAAAAGTTCTTCCTCCACATCCATTTAGCTTATGAAACTTAAACTGGAACAGTTTTATTATTTTGTTCTTTAAATATAAACCTACACTATTGCTCTTGCCTGTTCAAGTCCCTCATTCCCAAAAGTTGATATTCCTGTGAGACAGCAGTCAGTGCACCAATGGATGCTGGAGGAAAATGTTCAGTGTTTTAGCGCGCGTGCACACACACACACACACACACACACACACACACACACACACACACACACACACACACACACACACACACACACACTCATATTCACAAGTTCGGACTCAGTGAACTTTGTACAGTATGTCACATTTTGTTTCGATTGTCAAGCAACATCTACTCATATTTACTATTGCATGGAGCTGAAGGGATCCACTGGAGTCTAAAACTCCCAGGACATACTTGAATTTCTATTTACCTACCGTGGAGACTTCAACATCCATGAAACTTGTTTTGCATATCTTGGTTGGAATCTGGTCTGATTCAACAGTACATAGATTCCTGCCTTAATGAAAGAGAATTCTTTGTATGATGCATTTTCCTAATTTATATTATATTGTGATTTAGTCTCTCTTCCCACATATGACTAGGCTTATTACGTTGACATCTTCAAATCTGGGTCAGCTGACTTTGTGTTCAGTGCACTGTATTTTAGTCCTGTTGTTAACCACTATAACAATATAAATTCATATATTTACCATATTTTCTTTTTTGTAAGGCGGGGGGGGGGGAATCTCCTGAAATTCCTGAATTTCCAAGGGCTGAGGAGGCCCAACGTCTTACACCATCACTAGACCTGAGAGCAAGCATAGGAACTAAAAGTGTTGCATCTTGCAATCAAATTCTTGTGATTGTTTACTTCACCTACCAGAGAATTCTTAATCTTATTTTTAATTTAGGTCCTGTATTTCTGCAATTAAATTCCCAGGTTACATGGCTGCAGATGCATAGTTCCAGTATGCTTCAAGTTACAAATAGTCAATATAGCAATTTACAAAATACGACAATGCATTGAGTCTCTGCACAGGCAATTACATTTGTAATTCATTTTTGCTGTAATTAATAGCTTGTTATTCTTCACTTTTTGGAATTCATCATACAAAAATATCCATAGGACATTTCACTCAGTATTTTTGATTTATGAAATTTCAAGACAAAATGTTTTTCCAGGAATGCATCACTTACATAAAACAAAGAAGATCTGTGCTTTAAATTGTCTTTCAGCAAAATGGGAAATCTCTAATAAATTTTAACAACACACACAAAATGCTGGAGGAACTCAGCAGGTCAGGCAGCATCTATGGAGGGAAATGATCAGTCAATGTTTGGGCCCTTCATAGATGCTATCTGACCTGTTCAGTTTCTCCAACATCTTGTGTTCATTGCATCTGCAGAATCTCTTATGCCAATGTTATTTTTAATCCCTTTTTAAATCTGTTTCTTCAATCCAAGAAATTTAGTGATGTAATAAGGTTGTTTGTAAAGCAATGCCACATATTCCTCAAAATGTTTATGTAAACATTGAAATAGATTAAATAATGACAGACATATTTTTGAGCTGCATGAACCTTAATAGCATTTTGTAAAATATTTTTCAAGTATTTTCTCTAATATTCTTATCAACTGGTCTATGTTATTTTTGAATATTGACAAAACATCCTCTTCCCTAGATATTATTTCATTTCGGAATTGGAGTGCTATTCTGGCACACGCTCACTGATTCACCCCAGGTCATGGTTTCAAACTGAAATCTCCATATAATAATGCAAGTATATTCTTTTTGAATGTATGAACATATTGGACAAATAATACAGGCTGTTACGATTAACTGAGTGTTTTAGTCAGCTTCTGACAATTTGCATTGCTAAGTCATGCTAAGGCTCCTTGCATTAAATGGTGATTCTAAGTAGCAATCTCTACAAAGCATATTGCACTGTTGTAGGTGCTGTGTGCTGTTGAGTCTCATGACGAAATTGCCGAGAAGGCAGCAGGACAAAGGGGGAGTATGCCCTGAACCCCAACCACCATTTTTTCTGACCTTGATGTCAACATTTTTAGAAGGATAGGGTATATCGAAGGAACTTGTTTATTTGTTGCAGAAGATGTAGGAAGCCATCCAAGGATACAGCAAAGAATAATTAGCAGGAAATGATCACATAGTTGCCATTTTGCAGTGATATCCCCTGCATTATAGAGCCACATCAATAGAAATATCATAACCTCACAAGGCACAGTATACGTGCTGTCCCTAGCAGTAACATTCAGATTTCTTACGGCTGCAACTATACACGTTGGCACACTGTGACACTTAGGCTCACAAATATACATGCATGCATACTCATTCTCTCTCACTCACACTTCCACACATAAACACACACATACAGTCAAAGAGAGAGACAGACACTTAAAATCATGTAAGCCAATCATTGCTATATTTGAAATAATATTTTCCCTTTGCCTTCTTGGCTGAAGTTAGAACAAACATCTGTCTGTGCCGGGTGCTTAACCAAATAAGGTCCACCTTTTGTTGGCATGGGAAGAACCAAGGCCAGTGCAAGTGGTAATACAGAGGAAGTCTTGAATCTTCCTGGAATGTAAATATAGCAAATCTTTATCTATCCCATCCACATGAATGTTTTGTCTGTATGTCAATGTATATGTGCCAATTACACAAACATTCATATACATTCCATGTAGCCATCACCAAGCCCCCATAAGATTCCTGTAAAAAATGATTCACCTTGTGTTACAAGTGAGTATCCAAAAGGTGCGAAGCAGCACGGTGATCAAACACTTCCTGCTTTACTATATGAGAGAAACTCCAACACCAATGGAGAAACTCAAATGTAAACTAGCCAAATAGATTGGCTCCCTATCCACTATCCTAAACATTCCTCCTCGACACCACCCACAGACCATGTCTGCAGTCTGTACCAGCTATAAAATTCACAGCAATTACTCAAGCAGGCAACTCTGACAGCACCTTAGAAAAACCGCAGCATTGACAACCAAGAACAAAAAGGGCAGGAGTTGCCACCACCATATTGAAATCACCACCATCCTGAACATTGAATGGGCATTGAACCCATGAACACTACCTCACTACTTCTTTGATTTATTTAAGTTTTTTGCACTACTTATTTTAATTTATTAATATACATATATGTACTTACTATAATTCAGTTTTGCCGCAAAGTTAACAAATTTCGGATATATTAAACATGATTCTAATTCTGATTGTGACTAAAAATATATCATTGCTACTTCATTGTTGCTATGTCTAAACTCTGGAACATTCTATTCAATGGCATTTTAGGAATGGCATCATTCAGGAATAGGGTCAGGAATTGCTACATCCATACCGGTCTTTTTGAACTCTAATCCTGTAATTAACGGAGCATTATGGGTGAGCTCTTGCACTAATATGAACTTGTCTCTGATTGTATTTATCTTTTGCATAATCTCTTGTTCTTCACCGTCTTGTGTAACTTTTATAATCTGTTCTGTGCGTTGCCTGTGATGCTGCTTTAAGGATATTTGTTCATTGTATCTGGACCTCATTGTACTGCGTACCTGAAAGTAAACTGAACTTGACTTCATGAAGATAGCTCATCGTTACATTCCAAAAGTCAGTTAGGAATAGGCAATAGATCTGGTATTGCCAAAAGACTCACTTCTTGAAAATTTATTCTTTTAAAACACATTAGTTTCTGAGCCTTCATTATTTGAGGCGACCTTCATTCCAACCCCTTGGGACAAACTGTAGCAAAGAGGAGATTAAGAGGAAGAAGGACCATGAATTAGAGGGAACACCATGAATTGCAGACTGCGTAATTGTGGCTGATGCTGCTAAGCACTGGGATGGTGAGCTGATAAAGTTTATGCACAATAGAAATTCTTGGCAACTATCTGCCACTCAGCAGGTCTATTCCCTGTGAGCTAACCTTGAATTTTGCATGTTTGACAATTTATGAACAAGCAAAAACAGATGTTTCCATTAATAAACATGATCTATTAGTACAACTCATATGATGCATTAAATTTAAATATGGATCTATTACATTAGTCCAACGGCATCATAGTCTTGTCAGACTGCTGCCAAAAAGCTTGGATCTGTAAACCAAACAAGTAATATTAATCTGGAGGCACAAGAGACTGCAGATGTTGGAATCTGGAGCAACAAACAATTTGTTGGAGGAACTCAGTGGGTCGTGAAGTATTGTGGGGGAAAAGAATTGTTGATATTTTGGACTGAAAGCCCACATCTGGACTGATAATATGTGGCTGAGGCAAGGGGATAAAAATTGATTCAATTTGATTCAACGTTTGTTGATCTTAATGAAGCAGTACCACATCAATTATTTTTGGGAATCCTTGGATGGAAATAGAAAAGAAACACCATGAATCCCAACTGATGAGTTTCTGGTGCTTAAACTGAATAAAAGCATGCACATGCAGACACTGCATGGGGAGAAAATTAATTTGTTTGCAATGTTTCTGTGGTTGAATATTCTCTTGGGTCATATTCACTGTTTTGGCTTCATGGTGGGTGACTACTGTGCAAATACCCCCAAACCATTTCCAACAAAGGAGAAAATATTCATCAAAGGGGGTAAAAACAGTGTCATAAAATCCCAAAGAACTTTGCTATCAAGTTAAGTTAGTTTCTAAATATCAGTAATCTTCAACCTGGCTCACAGGGAGCTTAGCCTACAGAAATTGCAGTAATATTAGTTTTACTTCCTGTGAAGCACTAGCATGAAAGAAAATTAAGGAAACTATTGAGCAGGGTTTAAAATCCATTCTGTATGTTCTCCAAGGACTGTCACCTTGTCGTGGTGGGGAGGCCTGTTAGTACCTATGATTGCAAAAGCAATGTTTTCTGAAGTTTAGCTCCTGGTAAGGTTCCCCATGGTAGTAAGGTCAAGGGGAAGGTTCCAGACAAAGAGCAATCTAACCAAGACCATAACGGTGGGGCTGGCAGAAGACGATGACATATCGCAATGTCAGTGAGGGCGGAGGAAGGCTGCAGCAGGGAGGGGCCCCAGGCATTTTGCATTCCATGCCACTGGACCCTGACCCCAGTCTTCCAAGGATAGTGTGGTGACTGCCCAGGCATCAGCTTCCCCTTGTTAAAAAAAGTCACACACAAACATTTCCCCATTAAGGTAATCCACCCTAACATCCTGGATTAAGCCCCGTGGTGAAGGGGGTAGGATTGTGAGGTCTGGAAGCCCCCAGCCATGAGCTGGCACATTGGGCAGTGGGTGTTTGATTCAGTCACTGGGTTCTTGCAGTGAGGAAGAAAGATCCTTTCGTCAGCTGCATCAGCAACTGAACAGTCCCATTTAGGGTTCACTCTCCTCTCCCAACTCAGGGAAGGGGCTGGAAAAGGTGCCCTAAAAATAGCCTGCCTCAAACCTTCCGGACTGGATTATCATGTCCAGACAGGATCACCATATGTAGTCAGAAACATAGAGACATGACCTTTGGAGCCTGGAATGTGCCCACTCTGATAGATCGTGCAACCAGTGATCAACTAGAGAGGATCTCCAATCATCGCCAGAGAATGGAGAAGATGCCAGATTGTCCTAGGTGCTCTTTCTGAAACATATCTGGCAACTGAGGGAGGAGAAGGGTGGTTTCAGCCAGTTCTGGAAAGGAAAGGCAGCTGACAAGCACAGGATTCCTGGTGTTGGGTTTGCAATAAAGAACCAGCTTGTCAGTCAACTCTCAAAACACCCTGTGGGTATTAGTGGATGTCACATGAAGATCTGTTTGGTGCTTGCTAAAAACCAGATGTTGTGAGTGTTTATGCACCAACTGTGGACTCACACAAGTATGAAAAAGAGGTCTTTTATGCTTGCCTAGATGGGACACTGTCAAGCATCCCCAAGCAGGATAATTCTCTTAAGAGACTTCAATGGCTGGGTCAGTCAGTACTTCAGACTTTGGAAGAGTACCACAGGAAAGACAGGCATTGGCAATATCAACTCAAATTGAGTACTTATCATCACAAACACTCTCTTCCACCAGAAAAAAAACTATCAGCACCTCTGATCTAAACAGTGGCATCTCATTGACAATGTCATTGTCTGATCTAGTGACCACCATGATGTGAATATCACAAGGATCTTGATTGGCACAGATAACTGATGGACAGATCATCACCTCCATCATGTCCATCAGACTCAGGAAAAAGAGAAGGGTTCATAAGAAGCAGAGCAGTCTAAGACTGAAACTTGAGAGACTGCCTGACACTACCAGCCAACAAACAGCACCTTTAGGCCTTATTTGAGGAAACTCTCCAGCAGGAATATTTCAAGGATATTAAAGAACACTGGGGTCTGCTTATAACTACCATCCTCGATACATGCAAAAACATCCTTGGGTACAAGTCCATAAAATATCAGGATTGGTTTGATGATAACGACATGAAGATAGAACAACTTATCTCAAAGGCCTCTTTATGCCACGCAGAATTACATTGCCAACAAGGCCAAAAGGGAAGCTTACTCTGGAGCCAAGGCAAATGTTCAGCTCAGGGCGAGGGAGCTCAAAAAATCATGGTGGACTGAGAAAGCCCTGGAAGTCCAGAAACTAGCAGACTTTGGTGACATGAAAGGGTTCTTCAGTGCCACCAAAGCAGTCTATGGTCCAAATTACTTTGGCTTTGCTCTGCAGATTAAATCCCATGGATGGGAAGAACTTTCTAAAGGATCAGAAGGATATCAACAATCAATGGAGAAAGCACTTTAGAGAATTCCTATTCATGGCGATACTGCTGAGCCAGACATTACCAACCACATTCTCCAGCGATCTGTGAGAGAAGACATGGTGGATCTTCCCAGTGAAAAGAGATCCATGATGCCATTAGGTGCCTGAAAAGCAATGAAACTTTTGCTTTGATCTGAAAAAAAATTGTTCTGAGACAATCCCAGCAGAGATCCTTACAGAGGTGGACCATCACTGCTGCATTACATGCATACATGCCTTACTCCTGAAACCCGTACATACTGTTCAGGTCAAATTTGACATGTTTTAACATTTGACAGCAGTAAAAACACCCTAAATGCCAATTTTTTTAGTCAAAATTTGATGACTTTTCCTAAAGTGACCCATATACACCAAAATGAAAATATTTAAAAATTTTATACTTTTGTACAGGTGCTACAAATGCTTGTACATTGAGGCTGTCTTGGATCAAATTTGACCCATATCTATTGAAATAGATTTTCAATAGATACGGGTCCCAGTGTGGGTCAAATCAAGAAAAATGGTGGTTTTAGGGTATCTTGAAACTGTGAAATTGTATATGCCATGCCTGTGTATATTTTTTATGGGACAGTCGTGACAGAGTTCATGGGGCACCTTGACACTGTCACAAGAACTGCCTGTCATGAGGTACCTGAGTTGCCATTTCAGTGACTGAGGTTATGGCAGCAAGATTTACTGTCCAACAGGTCATTGATGAGGTCTTCCAAGATGAGCAGCAGACAGTGATTTGGAGGAGGAAGTGTCAGAGCAGGAGGACAACATGGAGGAAATCTCTGATTACAGCCTCTCAGATGAAGATGACTCTGAGAGAGAAGAGCAGGCAGCAAGGGAGACATTTATGTGCAAGGATAACACAATCAATCGTCCTCACTTCCATATCAGGATGCAGGCAGGATGGCAGTGGAAAATGTCATTCAAATAACTCCAGGACCCACAAGACTGGCTACTTCCCATGCATCTGGCATTCTATCAACTTTCCAGCTCTTCCTCCCTCCAGCCATTGAAAAGATTGTCATTGAAATGACAAACATGGAGGGGCTTAAACAGTACCGTCAAAAATGGAAGACCATGGACGTGACTGACCTACATGCCTACATGGGGCTTCTAATACTGCCTGGTGTGTATAGGTCCCGAGGTGAGGCTGCTTCTAGTCTTTGGAATGCTGAGATGGGAAGACCAATTCTTCATGCCACCATGTCCCTGGAAATGTTCCGTACCTTATCGGCAGAGCTCAGATTTGACAACCGTGAGACAAGACCTGCGCGGGTGTCACTGACAAACTGGCAGCAATCAGGGATGTCTGGGACAAGTGGGTGGAACGGCTGCCTCTCATGTACAACCCTGGTCCTGAAGTCACAGTGTGTGAAAGACTGGTTCCATTCAGAGGTAATAAATGCCTGCCCTCTTATTGTTAGATTGCTTCAACATACACATGCTATTGGTTGTGATAGCAAGTGATTTTTCCCCTTTTTGTGTTTTTGCAGGTTGCTGTCCTTTCCACCAGTACATGCCTAGCAAGCCAGGACAATATGGAATAAAGTTATGGGCAACCTGTGATGCACGTTCCAGTTATGCTTGGAATATGCAAGTATATACTGGGGAGGCAGCTGGGGGAGTCCCGGAGAGAAAGCAAGGCATGCGCGTCATGTTAGAGATGACAAAAGGGCTAAGAGGACACAAGGTGACCCGTGACAACCTCTTCACATCTCATGAACTTGGTCAGGTGCTCCTGAAGAAGAAGATCACAATGGTGGGCACTGTGAGGCGGAACAAGCCTGAGCTGCCACCTGCAACAAGGGGGAGAGACGTCTTGTCTTTTAAGTTTCCTTTCACCCATGACGCCACAGCTGTCTTGTATGCAAGGACAGAAAACCAACCATCATCCTTGACTACAATGCCAACAAAGGAGGAGTGGACAACTTTGACAAAGTAACAGGCACATACAGCTGCAAGAGGAGAACAGCCTGCTGGCCTCTCGCCATATTCCATAACATCACTGACATATCGACCAAGAATGCTTTTGTCCTATGGAGTGAGCTGAACCCTACCTGGAGGGCAAGCAAGAGGAACTGGAGGCGCTTGAAAAGGCCCTTGTGACTCCTTTTAAACAAAGGCAACACCACCTTCCCCGCACAGCAGCCTCAGCAGCACTGGTAAGGGCAGAGCAGCGATCTGAACCTGGCCCTGATCAACAACAAGTCCCACAAGAAGCCAACACAAGGGGACAGAAGAGAAGGAGATGCAACTTCTGCTCTGCAAAAAAGGACTGCAAAACAGGGACAACTTGCTGCAAATGTGGGAAACACATATGCAAGGGTCACACACGCAAGGTTTTCTAACACTGCTTTGGATGCGAAGACTAGTTTGCAAATAACAATTTTTTTTTGTTCTGTTTGTTGGTTAAATGTTAGTTAATGTTGAATGAATAGTTAATAGTTATAATTAGATAGTAGTTATGAGGATTTTTTATGATATAGCAGTGAGGACAGTGTTTGATGGTTGTAATGGTTATAAATGGTTACATAATAAACCCCACAGTTCCAGAATGTTCTTGCCATTTTCAGTTTCAATAAAATATATTTAAACCATTATGGCTGTTATGTTTTCATGTCTTAGGTATAATAGGACATGATATTGTGTGATAGCAGATGTTTTTTCTCCATTAACGAGTGGTGTAAAACCTAAAAAATACACTCTCGCTGCTCTCTGAAACATTAACTAAGGATTAATCACCCATTTATTAACACCAGATAGGTTATTTATACATTCTAAATAGATCTGTGGTTCAAAATTTGGTATAGACACTTGTTATGAGGAGATTCTTGGGCCGGGTCAAAATTGACCCGGACCATACCATGAAGTATGTAAGGGGTGAGAGAAGACATGGGGGAGCTTCCCAGTGTGAAAGAGATCCATGATGCCATTAGGTCCCTGAAAAGCAATGAAACTTCTGTTTTGGTCTGAAAAAAAATTTGTTCTGAGACAATCCCAGCAGAGATCCTTACAGAGATGGACCATCACTGCTGCATTACATGCATACATGCCTTGCTCCTGAAGGTCCAGGAAAAGGAACAGCTGCCTTCAGAGCTCAGAGTGCTCTCATTGCGACCATATTCAAAAAGAGAGATAAGGCAGATTGTGGTAATTACAGAGGCACCTCCCTCCAGTCAACAACAGCAAAGTACTTGAACGTACCCTTGTCAGCCATCTTCTTCTGCTATCTGAAGATGTCCTCCCTGAATCACAGTCTGGTATCTCTCAATCTAGAGGTACCGCAGACATGATCTTCACAGCATGCCAATTACAGGAAAGGTGCCATTATCAAGGGCGATCTCATACCTGATTTCGTAGATTTGACAAGGGCATTTGATGCAGCAGACTGCCTAGTTCTCTGGTGTATACTACCAAGAGCTGACTGTCCTGACAAGTACTTATGAATACTGAGGCTACTGCTAGTCACAGTACTCACCAATAGTGACACTGAATCAGGAAGACCCTTCACTTTTAGGACAGGAATCAATCAGGACTCTATCATTGCATGCACCCAATTTGCCATCTCTGTTGATGCCATTCTTCATCTTATTGGCTAAGATCTGTCACAGAGAATCTCAATCGTGTATAGAATGGACAGCAAGCTTTTAAATCACAATCAGTTCAACACCAAAAATAAAGCTAGCACCACCACTATCAAGGAGCTTCAGTATATAGATGACAATGCCATTGGAGCATGCTCTGAAGAAGACCTCCAATGTATCCTGAATGCCTTTGCCAAGGCATGTATATATAACAAAGACACCCCCGATATCAGCCACCACCTAACCAGACAGTTATTCATCCATCCATAAAAGTTAACAGTATCACCCTTGAAAATGTAGATCACTTTCCCTACCTTGGCAGCATTCTCTCCTCAAAACTAGACATTGACTCAGAGATCACCCACTGCCTGAGCAGTGTTAGTGAAGCCTATGCAAGATTAAGGAAAAGAGTCTTTGAAGACCACAACCTACAGGTCCAAACAAAACTGTTTGTCTAGAGCAGTCATTCTTCCTAAATGACTGTATGGAGCTGAATCATGGACCACCTACAGTCGACACCTGAAAGCCCTGCAGCAATACCACCGAAGAGCCTGATGAAAGATTTTCAGGATTAGCTACAAGGACAAACACACTAGTGTACTGGAAGAACCCAACATGTACAGCATTTCCATCACCAACGCTGATGGACAGGCCATGTCATTCATATGCCTAACTCACCTCTCCCCAAACTGATCCATTACTCCCAGTTGAAGGAAAGTCAGTGAGCCCCTGATGGGCAAAGGAAATGCTTCAAAGATAAATCAAAATCAGCCTGAAGAAGTTCAACAGTACATATAAAAACCCAGAAGACATTACACTCCATAGATGCACATGGAGGAATTCTGACCAAGAGGGAGCTGTACGACATGAAAGCGAACTCCGCTGTGGCACAGAGAACAAGTGGCAGCTGCAAAAGGAGAAATTGAACAACCAGAAGACCCAGCCATTAACCAGACTGCACAGATATGCAGCTCCCGGAGCTGCCTGTACAGCCCCCTGAGCACTCACCAACAGGCGTTCCTTAGGAGAACATCTTACTCGACTTGAGTGATCGCATTGTCATCTGACATAATCCCATGAATCTCCTTCCTGCTGAGTTAGGTTACTATTACCCATAATGTAACTAGAGTGTTCAGAATATAATCAGAATCTGAATCAGGTTTAACATCACTGGCGTATATTGTGAGATCTGTTGTTTTGCGATAGCAGTACATTGTGATACATATAATTTAAAAAATACATTACGAGTATATGTAAATTTACTTAAACAAAGAGTGAAAAAAGAGGGGGGGAAGTGAAGTAGTGTTCAGGGATTTACTGTCCATCCAGAAATCTGATGATGGAGGGGAAGAAGCTGTTCCTGAAACATTGAGTCTTTGTCTTCAGTCTCCTGTACCCCTTTCTTGATAGTAGCAATGAGAAAAGGTTATGTCCTGGGTGATGGGGATCCTAAATTATGAATGTAGCCTTTTAGAGGCATTGTCTTTAGAAGATGTCCTTGATCCTGGGGAGGCTAGTGCCCATGATGAAGCTAGTTGAGTTTGCAACATTCTGTAGGTTTTTCTGATCCTGTGCCGTGGCCCCTCTATACCAGACGGTGATGCAACCAGTAAGAATGCACTCCATGGTACATCTGTACAAATTTGTGAGCGTCTTTGCTGACATACCAGGTCTCTTCAAACACCAAAGAAGTATAGCTGCTGCTGTGTCTTCTTTGTAATTGCATCAATAAGTTGGTCCCAGGATAGATCTTCAGAGATGTTGATACTCAGGAACTTGAAACTGCTCATCCTTCCTACTGCAGATCCCTTGGTGAGGACTGGTGTGTGTTCCCTCAAATTCTCCTTCCTCAACTCCACAATCAATTCCTCATTCCTACTGACATTAACTGCAATGTTGTTAATGCAACACCACTCAACCAGCTGATCTACCTCACTCCTGTGTGCTTCCTCATCACTATCTGAAATTCTGCCAAAAATAGTTGTCATCAGCAAATTTATTGATGGTGTCTCAGCTGTATCTAAAGAAACGGTTGTGGGTGTTAAGAAAATAGAGCGGCAGGCTAAGCACATCTCCTTGAAGTGTGCCATTGTTAGAAACATAGAGACTTAGAAAACCTGCCCTACAATACAGACCCTTCGGCCCACAATGCTGTGCCGAACATGTACTTATTTTAGAAGTTACCTCAGGTTACCCATAGCCCACTATTATTCTAAGTCCCATGTACCTATCTAAAAGCCTCTTAAAAGACCCTATTGTATCCACCTCCACCACCGTCACTGGCAGCCCATTCCACGCAGTCACCCCTCTCTGTGTAAAAACCTAACCCTGACATCTCCTCTGTACCTACTTCCAAGCACCTTAAATCTGTGTCCTCTCGTGTTAGCCATTGTTGATTGTCAGCAGGAAAGAGATGTTAGTTCTGATCCACACAGACTGTTGTCGCCCAGTGAGGAAGTTAAGAATCCATTTGTGAGAGGAGATACTGAAGCCCCGATTTTGGAGCTTGTCGATTAGAACTAGAACTTAACATAAGAACTTGAGAAATAGGAGCAGGAGTAGGCCATCTAGCCCATCGAGCCTGCTCTGCTATTCAATAAGTTCATGGCTGATCTGGCCATGGGCTCATCTCTAGCTACCTGTCTTTTCCCCATAACCCTTGATTCCCCTATAATGCAACAAGCTATCCAACCTTGTCTTACTTATATTTTCTGAGGTAGCCTCCACTGCTTCATTGGGCAGAGAATTCCACAGATTCACCAGTCTCTGGGAAAAGCGGTTCCTCCTCATCTCCATCTTAAGTCTACTCCCCTGAATCCTGAGGCTATGTTCCCGAGTTCTAGTCTCACCTACCAGTGGAAACAACTTTCTTGCCTCTATCTTATCTATCCATTTCATAATTTTGTATGCTTCTATAAGATCTCCTCTCATTCTTCTGAATTCTGAACTGAGGGTATGATTGTGTTGAACACTGAGTGTAAACAATAAACAGCAGTGTGATGTAGGCATTACTATTGTCCAGGTGATCCAAGGCTGAGTGGAGAGCCAGTGAGATTGCAGCAGGTTAGACAGGAGTTGATTCTAGCCATGGCCAACCTCTCAAAGCAGTAGTAATTGGGTGATAGTGGTTGAGGCAGCTCACCCTCCTTTTCTTGGGCACTGGTACGACCATTGCCCTTTTGAAGCAGGAGCGAACCTCTGACTGCAGCAGTGAGATATTAAAGATGTTCTTGAATACTCTTACCAGTTGTTGGCACTGGCTTTCAAAGCCCCACCAGGTACTCCATCAGGGCCTGAAGCCTTGCGAGGGTTCAACCTCTTGAAAGATGTTCTGACGTTGGCCTCAGAGACAGAGATCACCGGGTCACCAGATGCTGTAGGAATTTGCACAGGGGTAGTTTTATTTTCCCTTTCAAAGTGTGCCTAAAAAGAGTGTTACATCACAGCCATTAATGACATTATGTTTCATTTTGTAAGAAGTAATTGCCGGCAAACTCTACCAGAGCTGGCCTGCATCTGCTTCCATCTCTAACCTCAATTGCAATTGTTTCTTCATTCCAAAAACAGCGTTCTACAGATCGTACCTCTACTTGTATATCCAGATCACCAGCCTTGAACGACACAGATCTAGCCCTCAGCAGACCAAATATCCACAGCTTTTTGTTTGGGAATGTCTGGCATGTTCTCCAAGGCACACACTCACCCACATGGGTCTTGGTGAGGTTGGTGACAACTATGGTGCATTCATTCAGATTCGAAGATGAATCCTGAATATTGTCTAGTCCACCTACTCAAAGCAGTAAGTGTTTCAACGGCTTGCTTCATCATACCACATGTCTCTGCATACATGGGGAGTAGAAGTACAGCCAGGTGATTGGACATTCCAAATTATGGGGGTAGGATGGCATGGTAACCATTCTTGATGGTGGTATAACAGTGTTCAAGTGTGTTGGTTCCTTTGGTTCCACAGGTGATATGTTGTTGGTACTTGTTCAGAGACTTTTTCAAGTCGACCTGGTTGAAGTCCCTTGCAACGATAGGGAAGGCATCATGGGGTGCAGGTTTGTGCCCGCTGATTACATTGCTCAGCTCCCTCAGTGACTGCCTGCCATGGGACTGAGGTGGGATTTACACCGCTACCCAGATGATGTCATAAAACTTCCTCAGCAGATAAAATTGCTGACATTTGACCACTGGATGTTCAAGGTTGGATTTGTAGAACTGAGACAGAACCACCGTGTTGTGCACCATGATGAGTTAATCATAAAGCATACTCCACCTCCTCTGCCTTTATCTGCTGCATCTGAAGTAGGGGTGACAGCCATGTTTTCATGAAGCACAGTACACAGCAGACCCTGATGTCTTGCTGGTACAGCAAACATGCTGATGTCTTCAATTTTAATTTCCAGCAACTGTACATTTGCCAGCAGGACAGTTGGGAGCGGGGGTCTAAAGCCTCTGTGTTTCAATTGTACGTGTAGAGTAGTGTGCATGCCTGCTTCCATTTTCTCAAAGGGGAACTGTTCTCAGGATCTGAGTCTGTCATCTGAGGTTCATTGATGGATTTTTAAAATGCCTAAAAACAATGTTGCTTACTAGAGTACCCATGGCTGTGACTGTAGATTTCAACTGTAGTAGTCCGCAGTGGGAATATTTGATGATTCCCATTGGAGCTGCATGCAAAGAGTTGCCATTTATCAGCGCCGTCTTATTGGAAAAGATCTCTACACAAGAATTTATTGGCTATTTTCTATATTTGACAGTATTGTTTAGTGCTTAGATAGATAGATTTTCATGATAAATATTATAGGTTATTTCTATTTATGTTTTTCAGGTATGGTTCAGATAACAAATTTAAATGTTTACTAAATTCAGATAAACAAACTGCTGTTTAATTTGCTTAGCTGTTCCGCAACTTTATTTCAACAATATTTTGTCAATGGAGATCGTGTAAAAGGGTGAAGTTGTAGTGCTCACTCACTGGAAGTAGTGCATTGCATTAAAGTCTGTGGGCCAATTGTACGTCAGAACTAGAGAGAGGATATTATCATCTTTTCTCTTAATGTAGAATAAGTCAAAAACATTCAAGATTGCTCTGAGGGTTAAATTCTGATTATTCTCCACACCTTACCACCTCCTTATTTCTCCTTTATAACATTCATAATGATCTATTTCTGAGTAAAGAAAGGGAGGGATGTATTTTAGTAGTCAGTTGAATTTAATAGAAATACCTGATTAATACATTTGAGTCCTCTGACCAGAAACAGGCCGCTAGATGGCAAAGCTTTTGACTCTAGGATACGGTAGAGAGGAGGACCCAAATAAAGTTGCTTTCCCTCTTCTACGTAAGTAACTGAAATATTTGACAGTATAACTTAATGTGTAAATTGCTTACAAGGCAGTTTGTTGAAACAAGCATGCAATAAAATGTGTTCAGATAATAAAAAGCAACACACACAAAACTCTGGAAGAACTCAGCAGGTCAGGCAGTATCTATGGAGGAAAATCAACGGTTGATGTTTTGAGCCAAGACCCTTCAATGGGTAATTATAAATACAAGAGATTCTGCAGATTCTGGAAAGCTTGAGCAATAGGCACAAAATGCTAGAGGAACTCGAGTCAGGCAACATCTATGGAAGGGAATAAACAGTCAATGATTTTGGCCAAGACCTTTCATTAGGACTGAAAATGAAGGTGAAAGAAGCCAGAATAAGAAGATGAGGCTGGGGAAGAAAAACAAGCTGGCAGGTGATAGGTGAAACCAGGTGGGGTGGTGGTGGGAGGGGGAGGTGGGTGGGGGTAGGGGAATAAAGAAGCTGGGAGGAAAGGTGGATTCATCTTCAGACCTTTATCTCCTCTGGACTGAAAAATCAGTATATAAGCTTCTGATTTCCATATGAGTTCCATGCAAGTAAACAGAGAAAATTACTGTTCTTGTTAGCTTACAGAAATAACTCAGAACACTGAAAAATTTACAGGACTGGTGAAATTGCCAGGCATTCATTCACTATGTTTTTTTTCCATTTCAGTCTAAAGTACAACTGTTAAACATTGGAAATGCAGTACTCCCAATACATTTGGACAAGGTAGAATCTACAGCAATCTATCCTTGTTTAATTATTGGTATATCTCCAGAAACAGACATTCAAATTTAGGTAAATGTTTACATATTCATGTTAAGTTACTTTGCGCATCAATTGTGTCAAGATAGTGAGTGATAGTGAATATTAGCAATTTCTAGGATCATGCGTGGTTAATTTCTAATTTTTCTCCAATTTTTGCCACTTCCTTAAATTTATGACACTTATGATCATCTATTTCTGAGCAAGTTTTACCTTATGTCCTAAATTATGATACAAATTAGTGTTAACATTTTCTTGAAAATGCCCCTATAAAGCGGAAATGTTTTGGTATATTAAGGATGCAACCAACCCCACGTTCTCTCCCAACACACACTCACATACACAAGCCTTCCACCTCCAACTGTACTATAATTTTGTCAAAGAAAGCTAAAACTCCACAGCAATGCATTCTCTCTGTCTTCAAATGAACAATTTCTTTGTAAGACTTTTCAGCAATTAACTTGTGCTAGATTTCCTTCAGATTCATGATGCTATCTGTTTACTTATACCCATTTCCAGAAATCTGCTCTACTATGTGAAAAAAATCCCATTGTCAGTCAGTCATATTAACACTTCTATGTCTGGGATTTCTGATTCTCCCCTGCCAATGTAAATTCATAAATGTGTTTGCCACATAGCAGTGCTTTCCACTTCTAAAAAGACCCAGGAGGCTACGGAGAAAAGTCCAATAGATGAAAAGTAGGCTCCACAGGTTTTGAATGCTGCATTGCAGGAGATGAAAGGTGAGATAACATGTATTAGGGGGTGAAGTGGAGTCACGCTGTAGTTTCCTCATAATCCAAGCTGACCTCATCTAACACCTGAGTATTGGAATGGATCTTCAGATTATGGAACCTTACTGTTATTCAGACAGGAGCTGCTCTAACTTTGAACTCTGATATGTAAGGGGGTTTGGGAGTTTGGGGTAGGGTCTCACAGTTTTCCAAATTCTGTCCTCCAACAAATTGTTAGGATGGTTGAAGTGTCACCCTGGAGAGTGGCAGTCATTTCTGAGGGTACAAGTCAATATTTCTCCATAGACATGACAATAGTTTATCCTTTGTCTACTGACACATTGTCTGGATTGGATGCTATACCACTTGTTCACACCCTCTAGGCCTTACTAGCATTCCAGAAGCATGCTGTAGCTTATGATTTTCAGTGGAGGAGAATGGTATAGATCCTAAGAATTACTTAAGACTAGTAGTTGATATTTGTATAGGTAGAATGATTTAATTCACTCAATCCGAACATTTCTGATTGATGTACTCCATAAAAGAAATGACATCTATACAGTGCTATGGTACTAAGATATTTTTTCCATGTGGGACTTAGATTACGATTATACACAGCTAATAATATGATAATTGTGTATGCCTGTGTGAAATGCATTTATCATGTTAGTGCTTCTCTCCTTGTTTTGACTGGTAGCCCACTGCAACAACTGTGGTGTGGACCAATACCCATATACAGTACTATACTTCAGTGGAAATACCCCACTCATTTTTGGAATGTGTGTTTTACCAATGGAGCCAAAAGATAATTGTAAGGCAGCTTGAGCACAGGATCTCTTAGTTCTGAATTTTCTGAAAAAGAGTGGGCTCTACATGTATTGTGATATTAGTTTCAAACTTGTCATTGTTATACTACAATATTTTTGCATTAATACTGAACTATAATAGTTTATACCAAAATACTCAAGGCAGTTACGTTTTTGTCCAAGTCAGCAATACAAAAGAGCTGTTCATTGACTTCAGGAAGTGGGACAGAGAAGACCCCACTGTATGAAAGACTGGTGCTGAGATAAACATAGTTGAGAGCTTCATGTCCCTTGGTGTAAATATCACCAACCATGTGTCCTGGTACAGCAGCTCGGATGCTATGGCCAAGAAAATGCACAGTACCTTTTAATCCTCAGAAGACTGAGGAAATTTTGCAAAATTCTTACTAAGTTTTACAGATGTACCACAGAAAAAACTCTATTCACACTGATAGCTGTAGTGCCCAAGACTGTAAGAAACAATTGTGAACACAGCCCAATCCACCATGCAGATATACCTCCACTCCAATGACTCTGCCTGCACTTCCTGCTGCCTTGAACGTCCAGCCAACCTAATGAAGGACCCCTCCCAGCCTGGTCATTCTCTCCTCTCCCCTCAGCCTGAAAGCATGAGCCAGGTTCAAAGACAGCTTCTAATACAATGTCATAAGATTACTGAATGGACCTTTTACATGCTAAGGATGAACTCGATCTCTACTTCTTCGTGGACCTTGCACTTTATTTATTGACCTGCACTGTACTTTTTCTGTACCTCTAACACTATGTTCTGCATTCTATTTTCCATCCCTTTTTATTACCTCAATGTACTTCATGTATAGAATGATCCATTTGGATGGCATGCAAACAAAGGGTTTTTACTGTTTGTCAGTATGTGTGACAATAATAAACCAATTACTAGTTCTAATATGGGGGGACGGGAAATGCACAAGGCTGTATCATTTCACTATAAACTTTGTTACATAGTCCAGGTTTCATAAACAGTACTACAAGCCACTGTTCAAAACACCCACATATTTCTCACCAAAAAATGATACTTGCATTCTATAATTTGAATGAGGACAAAATCAAACAAGTTAAAATGTTTCTTAGCATCATCATTCCCTTCTTAATCTTAATCTTTTCCATATAATGTGCAATTTATGATAAAGGCAGCAATGATGGGTATGCAATACTGAGGTTTAAGTGCAGTTTATATAGATGTCTACTGCTGCGATGCTTCTTTAAACTTTTGCCCCATGTATTAATTTTAGTTACAGTGGAAAACTCCCTACTGGATAAAATTAAAGACTTGAAAGATTTTGTGCCCAACCCTTGTAATAATAGTTTTCAGACTACAATATAATTTTACAAATTAAGGCAAAGTTAAATAATGCTTCTTTCCCCCTGGACTTAAAGTACTTACCAAAGATCAAATGAAATGTATAAGCCTTTTAAACATTTACTGTGTTTTAATATAGCAATGTTGATGAATGTGTACTTCTGAAAGAATACTTATATATAAACAAAATGGTTTGGCTCAATTATGTATGCAAATATAGTTCTGGCAAATAATTTACATTTTTAAGACAAATGCATAACTAATCTTTAATGAAGTAAGAATTTACACGCTGCTGAACCCTGAAGAGGATTTAAATGTATTTGCCAATTTAAGATTACCCTCACAATGAGAACCTCCAATATGACTGACAACACACAAAAGCCACGTTATAAATGTCACCTCTTTTTAAAGTTACCCTTTTCTGTATGAGAAACAGGAGTGACAATTTCCACATCATCTAACTCTGGTTTCTTTGGTTTGGGGAGGCTTTGGTATAATAATGCTTTGAAACTAGTTATTCTTGAAGCTCAATGAACTTTCCTGAGGATTAAGTAAGAATTCTGCTGTCCATAACAAGACAAATTGATTTTGAGAGGAAGAAAGAAGCGGTTTTGATCTTCAGGAACTAGTTTTTTCCCCCTGTATTACCTAATGTCAGTTATATGACTGACCTTGCCCCAACTCTGTATACGAGTCATTGACTCTAGAGAGTCTTTCAAACTAAACCAGACTAATCATAACTTTGACATGTGACTCTGGGGTGAGCTGAGATCCATATCACCCTATTGCAAAATCTACCTACTGCACCTTCAGTGACAAACAATTCCTCTTCCCCACATTCATTACCAGTAGGACACATCTAATTTTCTTCAGTGTATTCACATTTGACTTGTTCAATATCTTCTTGGTGAGTGACACCATGACCTAGGCTCCAACATACCAAAGATGAAAACTTTGGTCAGGCTTGATTGAGGTAAAGCTTGAAAAAAGGTTAACAATTGCATAATTCATAGACTTTGAAAAGAATGAATTGTATTAATATTTCTTTTACAAATATAGCAAACAAGGATTATAAAATATAACAGAACTCTAACTTCTGCCTGGGACTCTCACAGAGACATTCCTTGTATATGAGCCAAGATGGTTCTGCAGAATGTGTCAAAAGATAAAGCAGCAAAAGACATCCATAGGTCGTTTACTTCAATCATGAATCTTGCAGCCCACACAAAATATTGCTAATTTCTAACTGAACAGCTGGAAAATAGCCGAAAATGAGTTAGCTTGCAGCTTCATGCTGAACTTTATCACAGGTCATGAATGTTTCCCTAATGTTACTGCTTGTCTGATGCAGACAGAATACATAAACAATTACAACTGCTTCCTGCTGGGTTACAGTTGCCTTGTTGATATCAACTGTCCTACATATCTTGAATCACACAAACTGAATTAATTAGCAATGAAAATTCCAAAATAAACATCAGCTACTTATAGTCCTATACTTCTGAAATTGTGGTATTAGTTTGTTGTCACTGAAAACATCCAAACTATAGTTTAACAAAACAACCTTTCCACAATAATTTCAATTGTTAAGTTAGAAACTGCTCCACGAGAACTGCAGATTGATAAAAACAATCACATGTTCCTCTGTAATTTCATAGCAATTAGGTAAAAAAATGGAAACACAATTACTCAGATCGTCAACCGTTTGAGACTTTGAGTTGTAACACTGCAATGTTAGAACACAGCAGGCTAAGTGGCACCAATGGAGTCAAAGAGATGAGCTTGTGATCCTTAGATACCGTTTAACCCACTAAGTTCCTCCAGCAGTTATTTTTCTTTTGCTAAAGTTATATTAATATATATTCCCCATTCAGATCATTTTAACTTGGTGCATTTTCAATTT
This sequence comes from Hemitrygon akajei, assembly GCF_048418815.1. NCBI lineage: Eukaryota > Metazoa > Chordata > Chondrichthyes > Myliobatiformes > Dasyatidae > Hemitrygon > Hemitrygon akajei. The sequence goes on along the minus strand of NC_133136.1, from coordinate 106,216,737 downwards.
TAAATGCATCTTAGTACCTGTGTATTAAATATTTCAATCAACCTTTGAGTCTGTGTTGGTTCTGAGTAGGTCAATCCACCAGTCCCATTACCCTTCTCTTTCCCTGTAGTCATACAAATGAGTCTCTTTCTAGTGCTTAACTACACTCTCTTGAAAACCTTGCATGATTTTGATTTCATCTATAGAGCAAGGGGGATTCCAATCATAATTCCCTACTACATTTTCAAAACTGTCCACACACTTACTTTTCACCAGCCCCTATATTTTTGCAACATTTAAAATCTATGCCTTGATCCTTAATCTGTTTGCTAATAAGGATGGTTCTCTCAAGTTACCAGATCCAAACTAAGCATCATTTTGCATACCTCTAGCAAAACTCTGCTCAACCTTCTCTACTCCAAAGGAAACAACAACAGCTGATAAAAGTCAGCTTTGTTAGGCATGTGTTTCATTGAAAACTCATTCTTCCGTCTGCAGTATCTCCTTTTCCTGCTAGTGCCACAGCAATGCATATTTTCAATTTTAAAGGTGCTTCTCAATATGAGACACAACAGCTGCTGTTTTATGGTTGGAGCATATCACATTGTGATTAAAGAGTTTGGCCACAACTTATCAGTACATTGCATGAAGTACTTTCTGACTTTTGCACTCACTATTCTTCTGAAAATTTTAACCATTTCATTTTCAGCAGTGGTTTATTTGCAGCTCAGATTGTTGCGCTTGCCTTTGAGACAAGCATTCACATCTCTCCCTTAAGATGTGAGCACAGAAACTCAGGCTGATGTCCTGTGCTGAACTGGGGCATCCAGCACTGCTACATTGTTCAGACAAGATATTAATGGATCTCTGAGATTAATGTTAAAAAACATCCACAGACCTATTTGAAAGAAGAATAAGGAACCCATTTCTGGTGATTTGGCCAATGTCTACTCATAATCAATATTACTTAAACAAGTTACAGTAAACCTCAACTCAGCACAGTTAGAACGCTGGTGCTGCTAGAGTGGTAGATTTTCTGGATTGTGGGAAATAGTTCCCTATTATTCACTCAACATGGTTTTAATTCACTTTATTAGATGTAACACAGTGTATAATAAATTTTCTGATGAACCTCATTAGTCTCATGGTCATATGGGAGCTGGCAACCTGGTAAGTTTCAAGGGACTGCAGCAAATGAGATTCAAGTGATTTTGTTGGAAGCGTTGGAATCAAGACCCTGGTGAGTTTCAAGGGAATACAGGAAACACTACCTGTGAGCCTGATGCCAAAGCACTGGAATTTCCAAATAGCTGGACAGGGAACTGTCAGAGCTTCTTTGTACTTCTTTATAGCACCTTGGCAGGAGATTCTACAGGGAATGAAAATCCTATGTCTGTGATGGCCCAAAGTCTAGGAAAACCTGCAGTGCTGGTACATCTCTAATTCTAGTTGTCCTGATCCTGTGGACTGAAGGAAAAGTAGATGGTCTTGTCTCCTCAATATTCTTCCCTAAGCAGCAATGTGCAGAGATATGTTTGATTTGGTGTATATTAAGAGCAGAGGCCAGGTATGTTCCAGAGCCTTCAGTGTTGAGAGTGAGCAGACATGGCACACATACTCAAGCACCTATTGAGGTCATAGTAGTCACAGTTATGAAGGAGGACCGTCTTGTTGAAGACAGATCTGTGTAGGCGTTGCTCCTTAGAGAAGTCTTTAATATACACTAATTCTGGGGGAGAAAAGTTTTGGATGATGAGCCATTTTAGGTCATATCCCACATAGTACCTTTGGCTTTTTTTGGTGCCTTCAGTGATACGTCGTCACAGAAGAGGAGTATTGGGTTTAGAAGAACATGCATTGGATCTAAGTTCTGAGTGTAGGAATGTAATTGAACATACTTAATAATATATTAAGATCTTCATTATAGAATTTCTAGTGCTGACAAACATTCCAATGCAAAGTCAAATGTGAAAAAGACTGGAATCAGTTACAAATTTGCATAACTCTGAGCTGTGCAAAATTCTAACTGCTCACAACAGCACAACACTACTCAGTGTGTTCTGAATGGATTTATAGTTTAAAGGTTACCTGTTGTTAAGGACTGTAAATCAACTTTAATTTATGTTTGTGGGTGGCATTTGGTAATAGCAAGAAGATTCAGTCTTCAACCTGTTTAAATAGAATTACAAGGCATGTACCTTTTTGAGTTCTCCACCATTGTAAATCATATAGTCATAGAGCTCTTCAAAACAGAAACACACCCTTCAGCCAATTTAGTTTGATCCAGCCTGATCTTCTGACTAGTCACATCTACCTGCATTTGGACCACAGTCCAACATACCTCTCTCATCCATGTCCTATCCAAATCTCTCTTGAATCTTATAACTGACTTTGTATCTACCGCTTCCAATGGCAGCTTGTTTCACACTCACAGCACCCTCTGAGTGAAGAGGTTTCCCCTCAGATTCCCCTGAAATAATTCACTCTTTATCCTAAACCTCTGATCTCAAGTTCTACAAGGAACCCGTAGATAAACATCTATGTTAATTGGATCACATTTTGAGATCAGAGAGGGGTCCAGACTAGCTATGTTGCCATTCAATACATGGTCACACCAGGGGTGCTTGTGTACCAAGGCTTCTTTTACAGTGGTAATAGAAGCATTGAGATATCTGGAATTCCTAACAGGCTGTTAGAATATTCAGAGATCTCTTGTTAGTTGAGATGTGCTGCCATTGTAAATATGAACTTCTTATCTGCTCCCAGAAATATTGAAGTAAACCAAGTAATTGTGACTATTGAAACTATAAACTACAGGTATCTTTGTGCTTATAAAGTATAAAGCCTAGATGTACTGTTATTGAGAGAGATTGGTCTGCCAGATTCTCCCACCATGTCTTGTTTGCACTGAATAGAGACGTGCTATATCTGTAGCTCTAATCTCCATGGTGCTCATTCAAACTCAACTTCTGCAAAATTTTCTGAGACTATAATAGCCAAAATCTTTTTTTTTAGTTTGAGCATCATGAAGATACCAAGAGAGATGGCTGGAGTGTCCAAAAACTTGAATGATCTGCGTGGAATTGTCAGATGCAGTTGTCACTGAAGAATTCATGAAATTTGTTTAAACATGTGCTTTACAAAACATTTGGAATGCAGTTTACTTCTTCATATGAATGTTTTGCTTTCTTTGCAATAAGCATTCAGCCACTTACAACACTTGTTTAACCGAATAAGAGGTCCACAAATCCCTGGGAATTTTTGAATCCAGTCATGGTGAGCCAGCAGTGGGGTCTCCAGCTGTTTATACTGTTAAACCATGTCCTGAGCACATTGATATTGACTTGGATTTTCCTTCATTCTTTTTTTTCCCATATCGTTTGTTAACTTCTGGGGAACACTATGGGGAGACATTATTCTTGTAACTTTGTACAAGAAAACCCAATCATTTCTGCGAAGGATTATTTGGCTTACAACTTTGCTTTGATTTGATCAAAAGCACTTTGATCTTGGTTAAAACATAAAGGGGAAGACTTTTTAAAAAATCTGTTTCTAATTCAGTTTGTGCTAAAAGGGGCACCAGCTATTGGCTGCCCACTGCCCACTTGCAAATTATAAGAAAAATATATTTTAAGTAAAGAAATAAAACAATAACCTTCCTTATTCAAATGTAATTAAATTACAACAAACATAAAGGTGAAAATTAATGTTCAAAAGGCTCTTTGGATGACCATGGCGATACTTAAAGTGACACCTTTTCTTTCAGAAACACAAGAGATTCTGCAGATTCTGGAAATCCAGAGCAACACACACAAACTGCTGGAGAAACTGAGCAGGTCAGGCAGCATCTACAGAAAGTAAAAAACACTATATGTTTCAGGTTGATGAAGTGTATTTAATATTTCAGTAATATTTGAATAATATTGTAAACATATTGTTTTATTAAGCATTGTTTGTTCACATAATTCATTAGGGGTTATATGTAAGAAGTGCGTGAATTGAGCACTTTCTACATATAACCACCACCCCCCCCCCCCCATTGAACTATATCATATCAAAAGGGAGCCACATCATATGGGAGCATCTCACTAAAAGAAAAACTAAGTAGACACTTTTTCCTGGCTTCCATGCTTTTCTTTTGAATAGTTTCTGAAGTTACAAAACATAACAAAGGTGACAAGTAAGTTTTTAAATGAACCCGAGACAACACTAACCTGTTGCAGCACAGCATTTTTTTTCTTCTAAAGGTGAGAGACATGTTCAAATTAAAAACAAAGGCAGAAAACAGATGAAAATCATGTGTTCATAAACAGTGAGTACCAGGTGATAATGATAATAATAAATAAATAAATAAAGCATAACTGACTGAGTATATTAGAAAGATAGATGCAGTCAATTACACAGCAGATAACTGGATGATGCAGACTGAATGAACTGAGCAGTATTTTAAAGCAAATGAAATAGCCAATGAAAAGCAAGTGCCAGTGTCAGTCAGTATAATAGGTGGAAAGGCATACAGTTTGCTTAGAAGTTTAAGTGCTCCAACCAAGCCAGCCAAAATGAGATTTGCTGCTACCATGATCATAATGCAGAAACATTTAGAACTAAAACTATTTTTGACTGTAGAACACTTTCGCTTTCATAAGTGGAATCAAAATGAAGGGGAGTCCATTTCAGCATATGTGGCTGGGTTAAAGAAATTCTTCAAGCATTGTCAGTTCAATGATGGGCTTGATGATGCACTGAGATATCGGTTAGTTTGTGGAATCTTACAAGAAAACATTCAAAAACAGCTCGTAAATGAAGCACAACTCACATTTAAAAGAGCAGTTGAAATTGCTGAATCAATGGAAATAGTAGCCAGAGACACGATTGAGTTGCAGTCAGGAATGAAAATGAATGTGAACAAAACTATCTACATAGAAAACCTCCCTGGCCGAACAAGTTGTGTTACCATTCTAGAAGGGGTTCAAATACACAGGACTAATGCAGGTTTAAAGAGAAACTTGCAGAAAATGCAACAAAGTAGGATACATGTTGTATGTCAGGCAAAAATAAATGGACTGCACAGCATAAAGGAAAAGATAATAAGTCAAGTTGCAATTTCAAAAAGAGCACTGATCTACATGCTCTTGATGAAAAATATGATAATGATGAGAGTGATGCAGAACTGAATAACCTTGGGATTTACAATGTGAAAATTAACAACAGGAAGCAATATGGCTTATATCATAAGGAAATGGCAAATTAATTAAAATGGATTTGGACACTGGCTCAGATGTTTCTGCCATTCCATAAAATGAGTTTGAATGACATTTCAAAGATACTGAACTGAAGCCTGCAAATATCCAACTAAAAACTTATATTGGAGAAAAGATAACTCCTGTGGGAATGTGGGAATGACATTTTAACAACGAAATACAAAAACCATCAAGCTTCATTGCTTTGGACTTTTCTTCCATCTCCATCTGTAGGTAGGTCTCAGCTAAGTCCACTTAGCTAAATTTTTTTCCTCAACAAAGGTTTGCAAAGATATCCTTTACCATGTGCAGAGGGTATTGGTCTACATTGAGCACTGGATTGATGGTGACCTTAAAATCACCACACTGTTTCTCACCTTAAACAATCACAATGAGCTTTATTGCCATAATAAGCTTATTTTTGGAGTAGCATCTACACCTGCACTCTGGCAGAAAGCTGTGGATCAGGAGCTGCAAGGCTGCCCAGGCTCTCAGTGTTATCTGGATGACAAGCAACATCTCCAAAGTCTCAAGTCAATGTTAAAAATATTAGAAGATTATAGGCTGGGAGCAGGACACAACAAGTGTGAATTCTTTAAACCAAACGTCACTTACCGTGGTCACACCAAGAGTTACACGTGTGCTGAGAAAAATCAATCAGTGATGGAAGCCCCAAGCCAAGGGACGTATCACAGTTACAGTCCTTTTCAGGATTTGTCTATTACTGTAACAGGTTCCTGCCACACCTGACTACGGTGCTCTACCCCTTAAACACATTGCTACAGTTCAAGAAGAAATGGCAGTAGACAAAGCAATGTGTCGTGGCTTTCCAAAAGGCAAAGAAAATGGTGGCATTAGACACCGTACTCACACATTACAATCCACGTTGTCCACTGATGCTTTCCTATAGTGTCTCACCTTATGGTGCAGGTGCAATCATGTCACATGTTATAAGTGATGGAAGTGAACATCCCATAAGATTTGCATCACATTCCCTTACAGTGCAGTGAAAAATTACACACATATTAACAGAGAGGCCTTGGATCTGGTTCAGGGTGCAAAACATTTCAACCAATACCTGGGAGCAACTTTACCCTTATTTCTGATCATCAACCACTACTGTCCACTTTCAATGCACAGAAGTGTGTTCCACTAACAGCAGCAGCATGAATGCAGAGATGGACTCTGTTTCTTAGAGGATACAATTAGAGGATCGATTTCAAGAGGAAAACTAGTCATGGAAATGCTGATGGGTTGTCCTATTTATCCTTGGAAATGGAAACACCTGAAAAAAATTACAAAAGAGGGCACTCCTCTTAATGGATTCTTCCGACTGCAAATCATAAGTCTCACTATCAGGGCAGAGATAATCCAAAGGGAAACCAGAGAAGATCCCACACTGTCTCAGGTCTACATGACCATCCAAAATGGCTGGAATGTGCAGCAGAAATCCTAGATCACCACCCCCCCCCCCCCGCCCCATTTTTACCGGCACTGGGATGAACTTGCCATTGATGGATGTTGCCTTATGTGGGGATTGAGAGTATTTGTACCATCCAAGTTGAGAGCTTAAGTTTTGAAGGACCTACTTGCTGGTCATCTAGGCATGGTCACAATGAAAGCATTGGCTTGAAGCTTTGTCTGATGGTATGAGAAAGAGCAGCAGATCGAGCAGCTTGCCTTGCAATGTTTGGGATGCCAAAACATCCAGAAGTTGCCAGAAGCAGCGCCTCTCCATTTCTGGGAATGGGTCGCATGTGGATTCATGTGGACTTTGTCAGACAAATTTCTTGGTAGTAGTGGATGCAGCTACAAAGTGGCCAGAAGTGTTCCCGATAGCCTCCATTACAGCCTCACACACTGTTAATGTGTTGAAAGGCCTCTTCTCAAGGACTGGTGTTCCAGAACACTTAGTCAGTGACAATGGAACAGAGTTTGTGACAGAGCAGTTTCAGGCATTCCTGAAAGTTAATGGAATAAGACATATCACCCAGCTACAAATAGCCTGGTGGAAAATGTTTGTCCAGAGTCTAAACACACTGCAAAAAATGTAAACAGAACACACTACACTAACCCTGAGTCAGAAGCTCACCAACTTCCTCCTTGCGTATCGCAAAGCAGCACGCTCCACGACCAACAACTCACCAGCTAGATTGTCCCTTGCAGTCACACTTGGATCTTCTCAAATCCCATCTCTGCAGGAGCATGCAGGACAAATATCTGACACAAAATGAGGGTTCCTCCTCAAGGAGGTTCAATATTTCACTCAAGGGACTATAAAAGTAATCAAAATTTTGTACTTAGAAAGAATAAGGAGAGAACTAGACCACTCTCTTACACAGTAAAAACTGCATCTGATGTCATCTGCGGATGATACATCAATCAATTGAGGAAGGCAGAGTTGATTGTTGGAGAAGAAAGGTGTCCAAAGCTGTCAGAACCATTTCCTACAGTCTCAGAGTCAACCCCTACCATCACCACAGAGGAAGCCCCAGAACCTGAGATTATTTCATAGCCACAAGTCTTCAGGTTAGAGTTAGAGTTATTGAGTTAGAGTTTAGAACTAAGTAGGGAGGAGTGGAATGTATTTAATATTTCAGTAATATTATGTTTGATTAAGCATTTTTTGTTTGCTTACATGTCTCAGTAGGGGTTATATGTAAGAAGTACGTGAATTGCATATGTCTTTATGCCACCACCTCAAATGGGAATGCCTCATTAAAAGAAAAACTATGTAGACACGACTTCCCAGTTCCCTTCTATCCTTCTTTCAATTTCTAGAGTTACAAAACATAACAGTTGAGCCCCTTTATCAGGACTGGAAAGGAAGGGGTAAAAGCTAGAATAAGAAGGCATTGGGGGAGGAGAAATAGGGGAGGGGGAGAAGGGGAGAGAGTACAAACTTGAAGGTGATAGCTGAAGCCAGCTGGGTGGGCAAGGAGGGATTAAGTAAGAAACTTGGAGATGATAGGTGTAAAAGTTAAAGGGCTGAAGAAGAAAGAATCTGATAGGAGAGAAGAGTGGGCCATGGGAGAGAGGAAGGAGGAGTTTTTATTTTCTTTTCTATCAGGTTCAATACCGAATGACTTTGTAGGTATTACAGTAGGTATTACACTGTAAGCATTACAGTAGGTATTACACTGTAGTTGTTACAGTAGTTATTACACTGTAGGTGTTACAGTAGGTATTACACTGTAGGTGTTACAGTAGGTATTACACTGTAGGTATTACAGTGTCAATGTGATACATTTCTGTTGATGTGTGGTGTTATGGAATGCACAATTCAAGTATATAGATTTTGCTGATGCACAGAATACAATTTGAAAAAATGCAAGCGTCTGAATAGTCTAATTGAGACTATGCTGTAATTGACACAGCCGAACGGATGGAAAACTATTTCTACAAATTTGGATAATATTCAGACTTACAGCATTGAAAGGGGCCATTCTGCATCCATGGGTACTCCCTGAAATGCTATGAGGCTACTTCCACTTTCCAGATGCTGTTCTATACTCTGGTTGCTTACAGCAGCTGGTCATCATTGACTGGGCTCCATATCAGGAGCAAAATAACTACCGTATGGGATTCTTTCCTACGTCCACAGAATCACCTGTTTGACCCCCTAACTATAGAGTCCTCTATTACTGCTGCCTTCTTCCTTTCCCTACCCTCATGAGCCACAGAGCTAGACTCTGTGCTTCCTCCAGGAGGGCCATTCCCACCAACAGTTCTCAAACAGGAGAACATTGTTAAGGGGGACAGCCAGAGGGGTACTCTGTAGTATCTGCCTCTTGCCCTTCCCTCTCCTGACTGTTACCCACTTATCTGTTTCCCGAGGCCCCAGTGTGATTACTTGCCTATAGCTCCTCTCTATCACCTCCTCACTCTCCCTGACCAGATGAAGGTCATTGAGCTGCATCTCCATTTCCCTAACCCAGTTCCTAAAGAGCTGCAACTCGACGCACCTGGCACAGATGTGGCCGTCTGGGAGTCTGGGAGTCTTCATGACTTCCCACATGTGACACCGAGCACAGAACACTGACCTCACACACATGCACCTGTCTGTATACCACACAGGCAACATACCTTGCCTTGACCTGTTATCGCCAAAGTCCTGTTGAACCAAAGCCCTCCTGCTTTCTGCCCACTCTATAAAGTTGTCTCCTTTTAAACTTTTCTCACTGTTCAAACTGGCTGACGTTCACACGCTTGCGCAGTCGTGCCTCAATCAAACCACTGAAGAAATAATCGTCTCCTTTTAAACTCCCCTATCAGATTCCTTCTTCTCCAGTCCTTTACCATTCCCACCCACGTGGCTTCACCTATCATCTTCTAACAATCCTCTTCCCCCTCCCCTCCCTCCCCTCCCTCCCTCCACCAGTTTATTTTGGTGTCTTCCCTCTTCCTTTCAAGTTCCAAGGAAAGGTTGTGGCCTGAAATATCGACTGTTCAGTTCCATGGATGTCGCCTGACCTGCTGGGTTCCTCCAGCATTGTGTGTGTGTTGCATTGGATTTCCAGCATCTGCAGAATCTGTTGTGTCTGGAATTTCCTGGTTTGGGAACACATTAGCAGTAGTACTGGATGTGCTTCTATTTAACTGAATAAACACAGACATATCCATTTGGAATCATTTGCTTTTATCAGCAAAATCTGGGCCAGTGTGTTTTTTGCAGCTCTTGTGATAAGCATTCAATAATAAGTAGGAAAAGATAATGTGCCCTCTGATAACTGTCATTTGGTTTTGATCAGAGTGAAATCAGGGCCTGTTACTGACAAATTGGACTCTGATAAGTCAACACATAGGAAAAAAACAGAAAACCTTCAGGCAGTAATGAGCACTTCAACTAGTATTACCATAATAAAGTAATTGCAACTGCGCCACACACCACAACCATTACGATGAAAAAACAAAATAGCCATGACTCTACAACTTAAAAGTTATTTTAAAATTTATTACTATAACCTTCACCTTGTATTATTTTACTGCCAATTTATGAAGCAAAATCCCTAAGGAATTTACTTATGCCTCATTAGTTATCTTAAGGATATGTGTCTTCAGCTTGCTCTTGTTCACAGCATGGAAAATCTTTTTCTTTGCTTCTTTCAGCACCTGCCTTTCACATTTAACTAGGTGGCTGTTTTTTGAGCAGCATGATCAAGGTAAATTGTCCAAGTAAAACAGTGTTCTCCAAAACGCCTACACACATAATTTGCTCCACGTCTATGCTGCAGCTATCCACCCAGCTGCAAGGTCAAGTTTAAAATGATAATGGCTGCTAATAAAAAATGTAAGAAATTAAATTTTTTTTTACTTTTCCCTGTGAGGAAAGAGAAAAAGCACACATCTTAACCACAAAATACTCTTCCTCACTCCAGATTTTATTCAAATTTCCATAAATTTATCGTTATCTGCTTTCACTAATCACCCAAATGACAATGTGTATGCAAGATCGAAGCAGAGTGACTGATGCTAGTCTATGACGTCCTTCAACAACATTCAGTCCTGAGGAAAATATAATGATTTTCCTCTGAAAAATACAAAAACTGTAGTACAATATTAAAGATGTGTTAAATGGACAATGTGCCAGGATGCATGGAACTTGCACTATTTAACCAGTAATGGTCTTTTCCTTTGTGAATTGCAATACATTTAAAAAAAGTCACTGTTTGGTGTTAAAGCTGTGTCTAAGATAAGAGGTTCTTTTGGGAGTATTGGCCAATCAACAATATAAATATCACAGCTACATGATTACTTATCAGAAAGATTATCAGGAACTCATTGCAATAAAACCGTGCAAGGTATGCATTATTAGTCAATGAAGCCACTGACTATTCATTTTCACTACGATTCCTGAAAGAAATAAATCATAGCAAGTCCTAGAATCAGGAATCAATCTCATTTATATTATGTTTTAAGACAGTAAAATATCACAAGAATACAATCAAACAAATGTTGGTACTTAATCATGTACAGAGAAGCAAAAGACTACAGCATAGAAGTCTGTCATGTTAAATGTACAAAATGTAAAATGCTGTTTCTGGAATTTGGTTTCCTTGAATCCAACATATGGTACATTTAATACATACAACCAAGTAGGGCTTCTTCTAGAAAATCAATGAGACCCATGGTGATCTATAATTATAACTACTACCAAAGCATCTTATAACCAGCAATACAAAATTGCAGAAGTTTTAAATAAATACAATCATTTGGCATGCATAAGTTAAATAACAAAAATAATATCAAGATAACTTGGTGGCTTAGTGTGATTTCCTCACGCTGCAGGGAACCAGATCTGACTGGAGTTTGCATATTCTCTCCTTAACTGTCTTAGTTTTCTTCGGGTGCCCTGGATTTGCATATCTCAAAGGTGCACTGATAGATTAACTGGCTAGAAAGAAATAACCCTTTACTCCAGGTTGATAGCAAAAAGAATCAATTAAGGGCAATCATGAGAGAAAATCAATTTCAGGGGTAAAGGGAAATGAGTTGGAGGTGGGACAAATGAAACTTGGGATTGCTCCACTGGGAGCTGGAGTGGGCCCAATGAGCCAAATGGTTCCATTTTGTGTCATAATCTGTATAAATATATGACTCAAAAGGTACAATCAGTAACATTAAATGAAAAGCTCTGTTTTACAACTTGCAGCCAAATAATAATTGTGATTTTTAGAATTAAGATTTCATGCGCAGTTATTTATTTGAATTACTAATCCTTGGAAACTCTTTCTCAAGCAATAATTATGGAATTGGGAATATCAATAGGAAATGCCAGTGTTTGAAATCTGGAATCGGATTGCTATTTCTGCATTTTGGTCAAACTTCAAGTGGCTTTCCATAATTTTAAAGCTAACTCTGAATACCACCCACAGGAAAAATGTTACAGCTTCATTGAAGACAATGATAAAAACATAAAGATTTTAAGGTAAAAATGCTCTCCTTCAAAGAAACATGGTGATAATTTTTGGCTTTGGTTTTCTGTTTTACTCCCAAGTGCTTTGTTGAAAGCATTCCCAGCTGCTACTGAGTTTTGACTTGTATCTAAGCACTGTGATCAATCCAGCAACAGGAATAATGCCAGTGGCTGTTCCACTTGACAGCAGCCAGCCAGAGGTGCACACAGCACGTCTCATCAGCACGTTAGCTGACTAGCTTTCCAAAGTCTATGTTAGTCAGGTTACATTTTGACTTAAAATATCAGAAATTAGAGTCTCTATTTATCAGTACATAAATCCATACTGTTGTAATAGCATTTTTTATTTTCATGAAATAAATGAGTGCAGTTAATGGAGTTTCTAATAGACGAGTTGTCGATGATCTGCCTCTCCTGATTTTTAACTATGTTATATTGTATCATAAATTCATATGGTCTTGACTTATCATCTCACCAAAACCATATCTTCTACACTATGTTTGGGAGAGTTCCAAGATGCCTTTAAAAATGATTTCAAAACCCAGTTTGTTGGAAAATAAATGTATCCTCCAACAGTGCATTTAGTACCTATTAGGAGTAAGGCAGGATTTACAATCTTAGCCATAATATAAGATCGATAAAGAATAAACTGATCTTCTGCAATTACATTATTTTGGATGTATTTACAAAGCAAAGGCACCGAATTTGTAATGTTACATTAATTACTATAACATTTATGAATAAGCAACAACGTAACTGCTTATGTGTCTGTGTATATTGTAAAATGTGAAATTTTATCTCACCACATATGCCAAAAGACAGAATAATGGCTATTTCAGACCTCCTTCCATGAAATAAATTGCCAAATCAATTGTGGCTAAACCAATGATCTTTACGAGGATCCCTGAAGTCCACATTCAAGAACTTTATGGGAAATACTAGGCTGAATGTGAAGCCAGAAGCAACAGGAGTGCAGCAGCCAGTTTAAAAGTGGTCTTTAAGAACATTTCCAGCCACATTAACAGTCTCTTCTAAACACTGGTCAGGCTGCACTTGAAGTACTGTGCATTGTTCTGGTCTCCACACTACAGGACAGATGTGACTGTGCTGGAGAGAATACGGATGAGATTCACCAGGATGTTGCTTGAATTGGAGGAGATTATGGGAAGAGATTGGAATGTCTGGGTTTACCTTCCCTAGATGGAAGGAGGCTGACAGATGATCAATATACAGTACGTAGATACAGTATAAAAGATTATGAGAGGCATAGAGAGGGAAGAACAACCTAAGCCTGAACATGGAGAAGACAAAGGAAGTCATCGTGGACTTCAGGAAGGTGCAGACCTTCTGGAAATATATAGCTCCCCCATAGAGAGTGTTAAGCACACCAAGTTCCTGGGAGTACACATCATGGATGACCCCCACCTGGTCCCTTAATATCATCTCCCTAAACAAGTACGCACAGCAGCACCTCCACTTCTTAAGAAGATTGAGGCAAGCAAGGCTTTCAACCCCATCTTAACTGTTTTACAGGAGCACCAGTGAGAGCATCTTGAATGGTTGCATCTCCATCTGGTGTGGGAGCTGCTACAAGCCCAAGAACCATCAGAAAAAGTGTCACACCATTTTCTCTTGAGACGTACGGATGCCAACGCCACCGATAAGTTTACATACGTTATATATACGTGAATGGAGTTAAATGACATTAAACCACTTGACTTGACTTGATAATCAAAACATTTTTTCCCAAGATAGACAAGAAGACATAGCTTTAGGGGAAGAAACAGGAGCATGAAAGGGAATCTGATAAGTTATATTTTAAACAGAGAATGGTCGATCTCTGGAATATGTTGTTCTTTGTAACTCTAAAAGATAAAAACCTAATTGAAAGGAAAACAAGGGAGCCAGGAATGTGTTTCTAACAACACACACAAAATACTGGTGGAACACAGCAGGCCAGGCAGCATCTATACGGAGAAGCACTGTCGACGTTTTGGGCCGAGACCCTTCATCAGGACGAACCTTCATCTTCTCCTTATAGATGCTGCCTGGCCTGCTGTGTTCCACCAGCATTTTGTGTGTGTTGTTTGAATTTCCAGCATCTGCAGATTTCCTTGTGTTTGCTCCAATATGTTTCTAACCTTGTTTTTACTTTCAAGCAAGGCATGCACATATGATGTGGTGCGGTAATGGCATACGTCATTTACAAAATTCTACATAATACTCACAATGCATTATGTAAACCACAAAGAATGCTTAATCAAACAATATACTTACTATATTACTAAAATATTACTGAAATATTAAATACACAACACTTTCCCCTGCTTAGCTATAAACTCAAATTCAATATCAAATGCATCTCAACTTATATACAGTACATATTTAAGATACACAATATACTATGTAATGCAACTACTCTATGGACATCCATAGCATTGTAAATTTTAAATTCTTCCATTCCAGCCTAAAGATTTCAAAGTTCAAAGTTCAAAGATAATTTATTATCAGAGTAGTCAATGTCAAAGTGCATTTTTTATCAAAGTATGTATACTCTATACAACCTTGAGATTCATCTTCTTGCAGGATGTTATCAAACAAAGAAACCGATAGACCCCATTAAAACAAAAGAAGACCATCAAACACCCGATAAGCAGAAGAAAACAATGTGCAGACAACAGAAGTGAAGCAAACAGCATTCAGAACTGAAGTTAATGAAAGTGCCTTCACACTGTGATTGCTGCAGGCCACAGCCACATTTCGGTACTGAGATGAGTAAACCTCACGCAGTAACGACTTGGAGTTCAGCACAGAGACTCACAGCAATTTGAACCAGCCTTGCCTCCAGCCCTGACACCGTCCTTTACAATCCAGCCTGGTGCTTGCTCTCAAACTTGGAACCTGCCACTTCGATAAGCTCTCGGAGGGCAGTGCCCTGCCACCTCAACTCAGACCGTACGCAACTTTTTCAATTCGACTTGGTGCTCCAATCGATCAAACATCCGGTCTCTCAGGCCCAGGTCTGAGCCCAAGCACCTCAACTCTGCATCACCTCTGCTCGCTCCATCTCAGTTCTGCCAAATCAAATTGCCTCCAAGTTCACTCCAGGTTTGGCTTAAAATTGGCTCATTCTCTGTTCTCCAACCCAAACCATACTGCCCTGCTTCAGCCCGTACACCCCATGCCACAACCATCCTGTACCTTCGAGACTTCAGTTCCCCTGCAAAAATGCCAAGTAGTTCAAAAGCTTAACTCCAACAGGGAAGTTACAGTCTACTGTTTGCAATGGTTGTTTAGCAGCCATCACTAAGCTGCACCAGTGTCATTTTAAACCGGAAGGCATACATGTCACCATATATGTGCCTTCACCTTTATACACCTGAAGACTGGAAACCAGTCGCAGGTATTGTAGCACGTTTCCTGGGGCAGGAAACAGGTGCCACAGGGCACAAGAGCTAACCAATGGCAAGGTGGATACATACCTTGAGCCATCATTAACGAGAATGGCAAAAGCAACTTTCAGAACAACATTCAATCAACACTTAAGTTAAACTTCCACATTACAGTTGCACACATTATTTAAAATGTTCGTAACTCTACACATAGAGACAGGTGTCCTTTAACAATGTGATTGGTAGTTATGAGTACAGACTTTCTTATCATCAAATAATCTCTTTCAACAAACAAAACCACAGGCAATACAGTTAATGGAGAATGCCCCACAGTCAATGCATCTAATGTGTTAATTCATATTAATTGAACTGTTTCTCTATCTGCCAACTCATTAATACTTCTTTCCTCACAGAAATATCTATCAAAATGTATCAGTGAACATTTGCCAACCTTGGACATTTTTTTTCTCTTTGGCTCAGATGAACAAGATTAGAAGGAGTGGTAAAATGTCTGGTTAGGTAGGCCACAGATGCATGGATTCACAAGTGTTTCTGTCCCTGTGTCTTCAAAACTAAATTGCACTGTTATTTCTTGGATTTGCCCTTCCCTTGAAGGGACAATTTCAGCCAAGATAGGAACTGTTTCAGTAAGCACGGCACTGCATAGGCAGCACGGTCTCCCTAAGAAATGTCAGAAAATACAGAATTCAAAGTTCAAAGTAAAATTTATTATCAGAGTATATGAATGTCACCACATACAATCAAGATTCTTTTTCTGCGGGCATAATTAGCAGATCTATAGAACAGTAACTGTAAACTGTAAACAAACTGAGCAAATGCAGATATAAATAAATAGCAATAAATAACGAGCATGAAATAACAATATAACAGGGTCCTTAAATGAATGTAGCTATCCCTATTTGTTCAAGCATCTGATGGTTGAGAGGTAGTAACTGCTCTTGAACCTGGTGGTGGGAGTTCTGAGGCATCTGTACCTTCTACCTGATGGCAGCATCCAGAAAAGAGCACAGCCTGGTTGGTGAGGATCTTTGATGAGGGATGCTGCTTTTCTATGGCAACATTTTGTGTAGATGTGCTCAGTGACTGGCAGGGTTTTACTGGGCCGAATCCACTACCTTTTGTAGAATTTTTCAATCAAAAGCATCAGTGTTCCCATACCAGGCTGTAATGCAGCCAGTCAGCACACTTTCCACCACACTTCTATAGATCTTATTGCTGTGGAAGATTTCTTACTCGTGTGCGATGATACCTTTCCTGACAAGGGCATCACTTTGCTTGGCAGGTGAGACTTGTGGCTGTGAAACAATCTCAGTTCTGGGGCCTCCTCTGTGTTGGTTCGATTTTGTCATTTAAGAAAAATTGGATAGGTATTTGGACAGGAAAGGAATGGAGGGTTATGGGCTGAGTGCAGGTGGGTGGGACTAGGTGAGAGTAAGCATTCGGCACGGACTAGAAGGGCCGAGATGGCCTGTTTCCGTGCTGTAATTGTTATATGGTTGTAGGAATTGACTCTCGGACTGTAGGAAGCAGTTCTGAGAGCTTTGGATACCTTTCTGCTGGACAATGAGGTTCATATCGTGTGAGTACAGTATCTGATGTCACCATATCCTTTACCTTTTTGTCATTGCCGGTTCTTCCCGATCTTCGTAATGCGTTCAAGGGGTGGAGGACAGTTGCCTAGCTTGGCAGGCAATTTAGGTAATTGACGTATCCTAAAAGGATCACAACTGTGGCATGTCCTTTGGCCTTGGGGCATCCACCACTGTTTGAAAGTTCCCACTACAACTGCGTAATCCTTATACGTTGATGGTGTGGCCACAGTAAGTTTAAAGAATTCATATTTCGTAAGTACATGTTCAACACAGCATTGTGGACTGGAGGGTCTGTATTGGGCTGTAGGTTTTTTATGTTTCTATGTTTCTATTTGTTGCTTTGTGCTCTGAGCCCATAATCTTCTAATCTCTTTAACACTGTTTTAAGATTTTGGAGGCATTCCATCTTGTCATCTTTACTGGTAACAATGTCTTCCAGGTACCACTGAGGGCTTGGGCAGCCTTGCAGCTCCTGTTTCATAGCTGTCTGCCAGAGTGCAGGAGCAGATGCTACTACAAAAATAAGGCTGTTATTGTGATAACGCCCTTGGTGAGTGTTAATGTTAAGAACTCTTAGGACTCTTCTTCCATCTTCATCTGTGGGTAGGGCTCAGCTCAGTACACTTTACTGAAGTGTTTCCTTCCAGAAAGGCTTGTAAAAATATCCTCCATGGTGCACAGAGGGCATAGATCTTCTTTCAGTAGTGGGTTGATAGTGACCTTACAATCATTACAGAGCCAGGCAGACCCATTCTACTGGCTTTTGGCACCACTGGCATTGCCCACGGCCTCCAGTCAACCTTGGAACGAATTCCTTCAGTCTGCATGCGATCTAACTCATTGGTTACTTTATCACAAATGGTATAAGGAAACAGGTCATTGCAAAACTTGGGTGTGACTTTTTCATTTAACACTATTTTACCTTTGGTATATTTGAGTTTTTCAATGCCATCCTTGAACACTGCTGTGACACCATCCAGTACCTTTCATAAATCACTTTTAGTTGACTTATTGCAGGGCATGTGGCATGAAAATTGTGGATAGATCACCTCTAAAGTTGGAGTTGTCTAGCCAATCGTGACTCATGATGCTGACCCTTCTGCATTTACCACATACAAGCCCAGTGTGACTTGTTGGTTGTTGTATTTCACTGTTACAAATGTCATTCCCACAGGAGTTATTTTTTTCTCCGGTATAAGTTCTTAATTGGATATCTGCAGGCTTCAGTTCAGTATCTTTGAAATGCTGTTCAAACACACTTTGTGGAATGACTGTAACAGGTGAGCTAGTGTCCTATTCCATTTTAATTAATTTGCTATTCCATTCTGATGTAAGCAATATTTATTGTCTATTGTTGTTTTTTCATATTGTAAATCTCAAGGCTACCACTCCTGTATCATTATCAGATTTTTCATCAACAGTATGCAGATTGGACTCTTTTTGAAAATGCAACTTGACTTTTTATCTTTTTCTCCTCCCTGTGCAATCCATTTATTTTTGTCTGCCTGACATGCACTTTGTAAGTGTCCTACTTTGTTGCATTTTCTGCAAGTTTTGCCTTTAAATCTGCTTTGGTCTGGTGTATGTGCACACTAGCCACGGTGGTAACATTATTTGTTCTGCCTGACAGATTTTTGTTTAGAGGTTGCAATTCTGTTCACCCACATTTGCTTGTCCACATCCCTGACTGCAACTCAATTGTGTTTCTGCCTGCTGTTTCCATTAACACAGTTATTTCAACTACTCTTTTATATGTAACTTGTGGTTCAGTTTGGAGCCACTCTTGAATGCTTTCTTGTAAGATTCCACAAACTAAATGATCTCTCAGTATTTAATTAAACACATCACTGAACAAATAATGCTCAGACACATTCAATTCAGCCACTTCAGCTGAAATGGACTCCCCTTATTTTTGATTCTGCTTATGAAACCTAAAATACTCTGCAATCAATACTAGTTTCGGTTCTTAAGTTTTCCTGCATTATATTCATCATATCAGCAAAGCTTGGTTTGGCTGGTTTGGTTGGAGCAGTCAAACTTCTAAGCACCTTTACACCCAATGCACTCAGCAAAATTGGCATTCTCTTCTCATTGGCTACTCTATTAAAAAAAAACTAATCAATCCACTCAACATACAATACCCAGTTATTTCATGTGCAATCGAGCACATCTATTGTTTCAATGTAGAAAGTCATTTCTACTTTTTTTTAAAGTTTATGATTATCACCCGGTACTCACTGTTTATGAACCTGTGGATTTGTCCATTTTTTGCCTTTCTTTAACTCAACCATGTGCTCTCTCTCCCTTCTGAAGTGATAAGTGCTATGCTGCTTTTTTAACTCAAACATTTTGCCGTGCTTCAACAGGTAGGTAGTCATCTAGGGTTTGGTTTAAAAATACATTGTCACCCCTGTTACGTTTTGTAACTTGAAAACATAAAAACTAATTCAAAGGAAAACAAGGGAGCTGGGAATGTGAGTCTGACTCCATTTTTACTTTTAAGAGTGGCACACACTTATGACGTAGCTTTATATATAAGCCATAATGCATTATGTAAAGAGCAAAAAATACTTAATCAAACAATATATGTACAATATACTCAAATATTACTGAAATATCAAATAACACAACTAAATGTGCTGCATAATGGGTAAAACCCTCCCAACCATTAAGTACATCTACATGAAACGTTGCTGTGGAAAAGCAGCATCCATCATCAAAGATCCTCACCACCTACGCCAGGCTCTTTTCTCACTGCTGCCATCAAGTAGAAGGTACAGGTGCCTCAGGACATGCACCATCAGATTCAAGAACAGTTACTACCCCTCAAGTGTCAGGCTTTTGAACAAAAGGGGGATAACTACACTAATCCTGTTTCTAGTTTTCTCACAGCCAATGATCTCACTTCAAGGACTCTTCATTACGCTATTTCATGCTCTCATTATTTATTGCTATTTATTTAGATTTGCATTTGCACAGTTTGTTGTCCATTGATCCTGCTTCTAGTTAATTGCTCTATAGATTTGCTAAATATGCTCACAGAAAAAGAATCTCAGGGTTGTATCTGGTAAGATGTATGTGCTGATAATAAATATTGCTTTGAACTTTGAATTTATTTAATGCTTCTTCTATTTATTTTAGACATGGTTAAATAATTGTGGATTTCATCTCATGCTGTCATTACCACTTGGCCTACTTTCCTTGTAAATACTCGCATCGTTATTTAACATTTCTATACTCAATGACTCTTGATTTTATCTTGAACCAAGAAGTGATATTTTCTCTGATATTCATACAATCCATTGTATTTACAGTATTTCGGAACGTAAGATCCATCAATGACAAACACAACTAGGTGGCATCTTAAAATGTGGTATTTTGAATTGTATTAAAAAATAATATTCCTCATACGAACTCTGTCCAAAAAATACAAATGAAGATTGAATTAAGATGAAAAAGAAATTCACAGTGTTTACTGTAACATCTATTAAATAGCTTTTTTTTAAAAAAAAAGTATATATACATACAACCATTTATGGAAATACAGAAAAAGGTGATGAAGAGTAGATGTAAGCCATTCAGTCCCTTGAGCTGCTCCTCCATTTAAATTGGCTGGTCATCCAAATGAGATCACTGGTTACGAAGCTCAACAAATAATGATAATTGGCATAATATCCCAATTGGGATTAATGAAAATTATGGGGATGACAACATTGGTACACAAATCCAGCTTTGCTATTATTTTATTTTAATTTATGCAAGAAGCATTGAAACTCAATTCGCAATGAATCTATATTGTACAATTGTTATTACTGCTTTGACTAAATTTGGGAGAATCGTACTGGGAAAAAATAACAATACATCCATTTGAAATATCCTGATCCAGATAACCTGTTTTTTGTAGTTAAGAGACAAAAGAAATTCTGGACAACAGGAAATTTCATCTAGTTTGTATGTAGCATCACGGTATTTTTTATATTGATCAGTTTGCCAGAAACTGGTCTTCAATTCCATTGCAGCCGTCTTCAGCTGCATATCTAACATGCAGAAATAATTATGGGATGGGAGACCATGGTACCCCATCACTGCAATCCTCTGGAATTATTTTTAAGTAAAGAAACAGCTAGGGATTAAGGTACAGGATTAGGCTACCTGCCCTATCAGAACTGTTCCAAGAGAGGTTTATTGTCTTCAGGAACTTTGGAGGACGCTGTCAAAATCATTTTCTAATTTAACTTCTCCAAAGTGATTGAAATTTTTGTGGTGGATACAGGAATATGGGAAATGTTACGTTCTGATGAGCCATTCCAGGATGCAGCAGCCTTTATGGGCCAAATGATTTTTACTGTTTCTTGTATTTTCATAAAACAAATCACAAGCTTACAAATATTTGGAATTTTGAAAATTATGGAATAAATAATATTAAAATAAAAATTAAGTTTAAAATTACTGGCATATATTGTGAAATATGTTGTTTTGCAGTAACAATACATTGCAATACATAATTTTTTTTAAATTACAGATTACAATAGAAATATACATATATATCTAGATCTCTCTCTCTATATGTGTGTGTGTGTGTGGATGGACACACACATATATGTTAAATTAAACAAGTAGTGCAAAAAGAGATCAAATAAATAAAAATATAGGGTGATGGTGCACGAGTTCATTGTCCATTCATAAATCTGATGACCGTGGGGAAGAAACTGTTCCTAAAACTTTGAGTGTGTGTTCACAGACTCCTGTACCTTCTTCTTGATGGCAACAATGAGAAGAGAACATGTCCTAGGTGACGGGGTCCTTAATAATGGATGCCGTTTTTTTGAGGCATCGCCTTTTGAAGATGCCCACAATGCTGTAGAGACTAGTGCCCATGATGGAGCTGACTGAGTTGCAAATTTCTGCAGTTTTTTCTGATACTGTGCAGTGGCCCTTCATTCCAAACAGTGATATCATCATCGTGCTCTCCACGGTACATCTAGAAATTTATGAGAGTCTTTATGAATTTGAAGTCCCTCAAACTCCTCGTGAAAAATAGCCACTAATGTGCCTTCTTTCTAATTACATCAATATGTTGAGTCCAGAATAGATCTTCAGAGATGGTGACACCCAGGAACTTGAAACTGCTCACCCTTACCGCTGCTGGTTCCTTGATGAGGACTGGTGTGTACTCTCAACTTCTTAAAGTCCACAATTAATTCCTTGGTCTTACTGGCATTGAGTGCAAGGGCATTGTTTTGGTACCACTCAACGAACAGATCGATCTCACTCCTGTACGCCTCCTTGTCACCATCTTAAATTTTGCCAACATTAGTTGCGTCATCAGCAAATTTATACATGGTGGTTGAACTAGCCACACTATCCTGGGTGTAGAGTGAGTACAACAGTGAGCTGTGCACATACAGTCCCTATGAGGTACGCCAGTATTGACTATCAGCAAGGAGGAGATGTTATTTCTGACCTGAACTGCTGTGGTCTCCCAGTGTGGAAGTCAAGATTCCGGTTACAGAAAGAGGTACGGAGGCCCAAGTTTTCATGGCATTATGTAGAACTGACAGGACTAAAACAGCCTATTCTTTATTTTTAGGTATGCCATTGTTTGTGACATCTAGAAATAACATAAATAATTTGGAATTCTAAGTGGAATGAGTGGTAACAGAGTGTTAAAATATTGAAATACAGTTAAACTAAATAATTTCAAATGAAGTTACAACATCAGGTAGAATTATTAGCTTAATGCAAAACCAAACAGGCATTAAAATTAATTCTGATAAGGAGGCTGAATAGGATTGTGATTCATCAGCAAATACCCACCTCAGGACCTCTTGTTATTCAAAATAATTTCTGTCTACCATAACATCAATAGAAGTAAGTGGAAATATAATATAAAAGATATTCCTTCCCTTTTCCATGATGTATGCATTAAGATGTAGCAGGTGAATTGGAATATGTCTCTGTCAGATTTGGATATCATGCTTATGCATGATTAATTTAATAACTTCAACTTAACAATAATTAGACAATTTATGTATTCACATCCTATCTCTCTAAAATTATACAATAGTGTTAAATGATTCACCTTTCAGCAGCAGTGTTAATTTTGTGGATTGGTAATTGAACCAGCAAGAATGCAAGGGGGTGTCGGGGGGGGGGGGCGCGGGAAGTACATTTTGCATCTGAACTGTGTTGATAACACGAACAAGTTTAATTTTGGCTATGCAGTGCAAGTTGAGTATTTTGGGGCTGAAATTCCATGCCATATTCCAGCTAAACTCACAGAAGGAATACCCAACAAAATATGTGTCCACAAACCTCAGTTTAATCAGTACAACGCCTTCTTTTAATTTGCCCTCAGAGAGAGATAAATACATTAGAAATAATCAGACAAAAGGTTGTGCATCAAAATATTTTAGTTCTACATGTCTGGCCTATGTTATTGGTTTCAAATCTTTGCAATATATTGTGATTATAGCCTTCAGTGAATTCACCTAAAAGGAAAGTGTGATCTGACAAGAAATATTGAACAGTATCCCATTATTAAAAGCTCATAAAATAGATTCATAATGTTTTTTTAATCTGCAACTAATTGTAATAATAAATCAGATTACCTTATTAAACAGAAGCTGTAAAACTTGCTAAGGAATCCATGACCCTTTAAAATAGGAAGTTTTGAACTTCTTGATGAAGGGCCACAGCCTGAAATGTTGACTGTTTATTCATTTCCATAGATGCTGCCTGACCTGCTGAGTTCCTCCAGTATTTTGTGTGTTTTGCCTTGGATTTTCAGCATCTGCAGATATTTTCATGTTTGAATTTGGTACTTAATACTGTCTTAAATTGTAAGATAACTACTGTCAATTATTTACCACAAAGTTCAAAATTTGAATAAACAGGAGCTGGTAAAATTTCAGTAATTTCTTATAATAAGTCAACTTGAATTGAAATATATAATCAAGATAAATAGAGGGCTTCTCTTCCCACTGATGCTGAGTTCTTCCAGTGAGTTTGTTTTTGTGAAATTGGGATTTTTAGTTGTTTCAATTAACCACAGGAATACAACTGTCTCAGTCAAATCACGTCCAAGCAAGTTTAACAGAAAATGACTTAAAATTTAAATGAGGATTTGTGAAGGGGAACTACAGAAAATTAAATAAAGGAACCAGTCATTTAGCCTGGTGAGTTATGCAAGTGTCTGTGGTCATGTGACCTTCTTTACATGGGTTTCACTTGTCTTACTAACCATATTCTTATATTCCTTCCTCTGTCATACACAGTGAATCCTGGTTAATCGGGACACACCCAGACCAGTACATTTTTGCCTAATTAAGATGCTGCTCCAATTAGGTGAAGTTTCATGGAAATAGTTATAAAGGTATAAAAAAGCAAACTGAGTAACAAATTATGCATTACTACGGTTACCTCATAAGGTATCTGGAAAATGCACCCTAACAGGTGTATGCAACAAGCAGAACAAATTAGAACACCCCCAGTTCTATTGTAGTACTATAAAACTATGTATTAGTTCCTAATACTTATCGATGGAGGAATTCATCCGCATTGTGTTCTTTTGAGCTAAAGTGAACAAAATCAGTGCAGACATCTAGTGCAGATATTGAACTGCCTTTATTCAATGCTGTCAATGATTGCATCCTCTAAATCTCCATTTTCTTTGTAACATTCAATATGACTGTTGATAACTTAAAACTCTCCATAGTTTCCAACTTTTGAAGTAGAGAAATCATTTAATTTTCACTCCAAGCCATTTCTTGCATCTCCAAGTCTAAATGTTTGAAACTACAGTGAACAAAACGGTTCTGAACTGTCTTACTGCTTATTTCTCGCCAACTATCAGTGATAAAGGTCACTGCTTTTTGAACTCAAACGAACACAATGGATGCTATTTAAACACTGTTTGCTTAAAGCACAGAGTTTTGTCTAACGACTACACTAGTGCATGTGACTGATGCTAGTCAGAAACTGTTTAGTAACAGATTCCTGCCCCAATTAAACAGCAGTGTTCCCCAATAAACTAAGTGATTCCAAGTATTTTCTCAATTCATTTTTGTTTTGTAAGAGTTGTCCCAAATAAATGGCTGCCCTAATTTACTGATGGGGCCCAATTAATTGGAATCCACTGTACTTATTATCAAAGAGAGAAGTGAATCGGCAATGGATGAGGCAGGCAGAACACACCTATTTCTCTGCTGTACAATTTTATAAAATACATCAGGAGACCAGGGTTTTCTAAGTCTGAGGTGACAAGGCTCCAATCCTATATTTGTGTCTACTCTGCTCAGCCTGTACAGTTGAAGACCACTAGTATGAATTTCATTGCCACCAGACCAGTCCAGGTGATGATGAAGTATGCCATGCCTCCCAATTTGCAGCATGAGAGATTTCAGGAGTGTTCTCAAACTCTCAGATAATTTAATTATTCCTTGACCATCAAGTAGGAGGGCAATGTAGACAAGTGATTTTTCCAGATGGAAGGTTTCTATAAGGTTGAAGTAATGATCAGCACCCAAATAGAGCTCAAATATTTCTTTATTAGATCTAAACTCTTTATCAATTGTAAAGACTATCACTCTCTAAATCATAAACTCTGAAGTCATTCAGCAAGGGAACAGTCCCTTCCATCCAACTGGTCCATGTTGATCAAGATACACATGCAAGCTAGTCCTGTTTGCCCTCAAATAACCCATAACCTTCTAAACATTTCCTGTATATGCAACTATCCAACTGTATTTGAAAAGCTCATGCACCTGACTCAACCATTTCATCTTACAGCATCTTCTATGTACTGTACATAAAACCACAACACTTAGGAGCAGAATTAGGCCATTCAGCCCATCACATCTGCTTCGGCATTCCAACAAAGCTGATTTATTATCCTTCTCGATCCCATTCTCCTGCTTTCTCTCTGTCACCTTTAACACCCTTAATAATTCAGAACCTATCAGCCACCGTTTTAAATATATCTTATGACTTGGCTTCCACAGCTGTCAGTGGCAATGAATTCCACAGATTCACTACCTTCTGCTAAAGAAATTCCTCCTCATCTCTGTTCTAAAGGGATATCCTTGAATTCTGAAACTGTATTTTCTGGTTCTAGATTTTCTAGATTTCTAGGTATTTTCTAGATTCTCCCAATCACTTTGCTTATTTGAAACATCCTCTCCATGTCCATTACATCTAGTACTTTCAATATTCAATAGGTTTCAATGAGGTATCCCACCATTCTTGTAATCTCCAGTGAGTACAGCCTAGAGTCATCAAATGTTCCTCATATGTTAACCTTTTCATTCCTGGGATCATTCTCGTAAACTTCCTCTGGATGGTCTCCAATGCAAGAACATCTTTTATTAGATATGGGGCCCAAAATTATCTACAATACGCCAAATGTGGCCTGACTTGTGATCATAAAGCCTCAGCATTACATCCTTGATTTTATATTCTAATCCCCTCCAAATGTATGCTAATATTGTATTTGCCTTCCTTACAACTGATTTCACCTGCAATTTAACTTTTAGGGAATCCTGTCCTAGGACTCCTAAGTCCCTTTGCACCTTTGATTTCTGAATTTTCTAGCTATTTAGAAACAGTCTACGTCTTTATTCCTTCTACCAAAGTGCATGACCACACACTTTGCAACACTATATTCCATCTGCCAGTTCTGTGTCCATTATCCTAATCTATCCAACTCCTTCTGCAGATACTCTGCTTCCTCAACACTACCTGCCCCTTCAACAATTGTATCACTATGAATCTGGCCACAAAGCTATCAATTCCATCATCCAAACCATCAACATATTTCATGAAAAGCAATGGATCTAACACCAGCCCCCTGAGAACACCAGCAGCCAACCAGAAAAGACCCTCTATATTTCTCAGTTCTCAAATCAGTTAACTCAACCTCTCTTTGTGCTCGCCATTGCCTTTTACAGTTTAAGATTGTTCATAGAGCCCATATGTCTAAATCTAAACTATCTCGATTCTACCCTGGCATTAGTCCGCTCTGTGATAAATGCAAGAGGGGCGTGGCCTCTCTCATCCATATGTATTGGCTCTGTCCTAGCTTGGAGAAATTCTGGAAAGATGTCTTCACTACATTATCGGGTATTCTGAATCAGCACCTAGAACCAAACCCCTTAATTGCTCTGTTCGGTTTTTGGGGCGAGACAGATCTATGTCTGGGTCCGACCAAATGCCGAATACTATCCTTTGCCTCTCTCCTGGCTAGACGCTTGATCCTCCTTAGATGGAGAGATGTTGCCCCGCCCATTCATGCGCAATGGCTTAACGACATTATGGCCTGCTTGGACCTCGAAAAAATTTATTATTCAGTTCTTAATTCGGATCTAAAGTTCCATAAGGTCTGGGGACCTTTTATCGAGTACTTTCACAACCTTCCTCTTGACTAGGGTTTTTTTTTCTTCTTTTCAGTCCCTTGCTTTCAGCTTCCTTTTTTTTCTGGTAGTAGGCATTATTATCCTCTGTTGCTAATTGTATTCACAGTCTGGTAGTTTGACTGTCCTGACCTATACTCTTTATATTGTGTTGTGGTCGGTCTGGAGTTGTTGTTTTTTTTCTTGTGTTGTGGGGCTTGGAGAGGACACTAAGCTTACTTGTCTTTAATTTAGGTGCTTTTTTGTTAAATTCTCTTCCTTTGTAGCATATTGTTATTGTATGCTTAATTTTGCACTGTATTAATGCTCCTCATTGGGATTTGGGGTTTTTAATTTGTAAAATGTTTTGAAAAACTAATAAAAAAATTATTTAAAAAAAAGATTTCAGAATTTTGTGATTCTTGAAAGATCACTACTAATCTTCTCTATACACTACAACATGATCACCTCAGCCTCTCGTGCTTCAAGGAACAAAGCCTTAACTTAGTCTTAATACCTATCCAGGAATAAATGTTTAGGTTAGGTGAGGCTACAAGCAGAACATATTTCTTGCACCCACTGTACAAAAGGAGAAATGTACCTGCTTGCTGTTGGAGGTACGCACCATATTTCCCACTATACAAAATAGCAGATTAATCTGTTCCCTGAACCTTTGGCTTGGTAGTGCTGGTTGTGCTCAATAGTGGAATAACAGCAGTCAATGAACAACACAACAGCAGCAAAAAGGTTTCTATATGGTTCTCAAGAGACTGCCCAGTTGTTTGGAGTCAACAGGGATACCTTACTAAAGACGATGCCTAATGCTTTGACACTGAATACTGCACGTTATACAACAATGCAACCCTTTCCCATGGCACAGAAGCCAGTGAGAAGAGGAAGAGGTGATGGAAGGTCAAAGATAGATTGGAGTTGTATTCCTTTATGCTGTTGGACATTTTGTGCGTATTAGAATGCTGGTCAATGCACCTCATATCTCCACATGTATAATCATCAGTAGATTGGTTTGACTTCTCTGATTTCATAAAAAAAAGAGGTAGGAACATAATGGGTTTTTCTATGACATCTCATTTATTGGTTACCATTGATCCCTTGGCAGGTGAGTTCATGACTGGATACACATCCTCCTCCAGACATCTGACCCTGGAGGCATAGAAAGCTCTGTAGTAGGTCTATTTCTGCAGTAGGTAAACTATTGTAACCTTCTTCCGCAGGACAGGCTGATGAGTGATAATGTGCTGCAGTAATAAGCCAGATGGTTTGGGCAGGTGGATGTGAATGAGAGTGTCTGGGTGCAGTAGCATTGAGGCCACGACTAGATGGGTAAGTTACTGTTTCCATTAAACCTGTCCAGATGTTTAAGATTGCCACTGATACTTCAGATCAAGCCTAAGTGACTTTATGTGTTCCCAAGAATACAGAATATCTTTTTGACTGCTCTCTGCAACTAGGGGGCTGAGGTCAGAATCAGCAACATAGGGTGCTCTTTTTAATGACTGTATCACCGATTTTCTTTTCAATATTCTCCAAGTGCGTGGTAATTTACAGTAGTGCAACAATTGAGCGTCTGCCTGCCTTTTCAGACTTGCAGGTGTGATGTGAATTAATCCAGGTTAGTTTCAGACTGTGCACAGAACTCCTGAAATTATTCACAGTTAACTTGCACTAATGAGGAAAATATCATAATTTGCACAATTTGCCTATCCCAAGTGCACTATAAAAATCATTGCAGGTTCTCTGCTCTGCATGCTTTCATTGGCATTTCACAAACAAACAGAAATGCAGTTAATCTAAGGATGAGTCCATATCAACACACTGTAAAAGACTGGAAAAGTAATGCTAATATTTTTAAGTACAACGAATATTTCATTTATGAATATAGTCTTTTTGTTCCTTTGTGGATAGTTCCAGGCTGATCTTTTCATTTCAGGAGTGCTTGGCCTAGAAGTTGAACCACACCATTGAAGGTGCAGCATGCGATAGTTCTGCAGGATGTCAATAACCCTTTCGATCATGAATTCATTGCTGAAATCTTCATTAGCACCTGATGTTTTGAACAGTATTGAATAAGTGTTGCCCATTTTTACCTTCACACATTGTTTGAGAACTGAATCAGGATCTTGCATCTTGGGAGGCGATGGCATCACAGAAGGTACAGGTGTTGGTACCACAGGAAATAAAGGATTCAAATATTGGACTTATCGGACTTATCTCATTAACATCCAATCCAACATAACGTAATGAAAGGGTTGTTCTAGATATGCCAATGATGCTC
The DNA here is from genome assembly GCF_048418815.1 of Hemitrygon akajei. Classification (NCBI taxonomy): domain Eukaryota; kingdom Metazoa; phylum Chordata; class Chondrichthyes; order Myliobatiformes; family Dasyatidae; genus Hemitrygon; species Hemitrygon akajei. Next base: position 106,186,916 of record NC_133136.1, on the reverse strand, counting down.
CTTTGACAATGTGAATTAATTTCCTTGGCAACATCACAAAATGATCTTTCATGAGATATATCCAGTAACACATATAAATCCCAAACTCATTCTATCACACATACCGTTTTCTTCACCGCTTCCCTTCTTTTTGGCTTAAAACACATTTTTTTCTGTCACCTTTCCAGTCCTGACTTAAAATTATTGACTAAAAGTATTGTGGGAAGCATTCGGCCCATGATGAGAAAAGCTCATTTAACTCAACAGCCGTTTTTATTGCAAAAAGCACCACAGCAGACCAGGCACTATGACCCAAGGTGAGAACACACGCTGTCACATTCAGTTGGGGGAGGTGATTATTACACACCCCAGTTACACTCAGGTTGATCCACAAACACACAGGTGAATAACTATATAACCCAAGCTAACACATAAAAATGAACTTGAACATCTCACCATAAGCTCCCAAATGCATTTTAAAACAAGAACAGTAAAGAGTGGTGGCCACTAGGAATGCTGGGGCAGGCTGTCGACCACACCCTGTAGCGCCACCGTATCTTAACTGTTTCTCTCTCAACAGTGGCTGAATGGCCTGTTGAGAATTTCCAACATTTTATGTTTCAATTTAAGATTTCCAGTATTTACCTTCTTTTTAGCTTCTAGACCCCTGACAGAGTTTTGCAATGGAAATAATGATATTTGACATATCTGGATGCAAACAGTACATCAGATATAAAGGTAGTACTCAGGCTAGTGTGAATTTCTGCACAAATTTTAAATGAAAGTCATTATTATTGGATTTCAGTCCATACAAAGTGTAGTTTCAATCCCATAGCCAATATATTTTTTGACATTTGGCCCAGTCACTTGGCTTTCATGATATAAGTTTTTTTCTACACCTCACTGAAGACTGAACCTCTATCAGCAAATGTATACCATACAATACACGAGAGAAAATGCATGCAAAGACTTGAAGACTATTAAAAAATGCAATAGTCATTGACATAATAAAATCAAAAGTAGTTTTCATTTAATTTAAAGGACAGTAAGTAATGAAGTTGTTTAAAATTAAGAGTTATTGCTTAAAGATGCTGGCATTCATACACTGGATCACAAAGTGTGTTTAAGCTAAGACATTATCAAAGATAGGAGACCTGCTAATAGACTTAATTTGTTTGAATCTTATATTTCCATAATTGTCGATAGAATTGTATTGACAAGGGCAAGAATGAAAAACCCTGCACTACCTTAGACTGTCCTGGATTACTTAAGAATCAGAAACAGACATCATTTTGCAGTTTTTGTGGACCCAGAGAAAGCTTCTGGTATTCACCTTGCTCTACACCTAATGGAATGGAAACCTACCCCCCCATCCTCCATTCTCCACACATCACAATCAATTTTAATGAATATCACAGAAATTCTGACAGATTTACTGCTCACTTCAGTCGACGAGATAGCTAAACTGAAACGTAATACAGAGCAGGATTGAGCAGCTTGTTCTGTATTGTGCTGTATGAGAGTAAAACACTTTCAAACTGAGGTTTTGCTGTTGAGAACATGAGGCAGATTTTTAGCTGGTATGCTAAGCTTCTGAAAACATCAACAACTTCATTCTGAGTTTGAAAGGTGTTCCACTGGGGGAAATTATAGCAATTCAATACTTGCTGATTACTGATCAAATATTAATGAGGAGCAGCTCTCAAAATGAGTCTAGCTAGAAAATGGATAGAAATTGGATATGGAGCACACATGGGAAGTTTCTGGGCATTTAAAAAGAGCGCTGGAGCAAGGCTTGAAGAGTTTAAATACCACCATGGTGCTATCTCCTTCAGGGAAACGTGAAATTAAAACCAATCCCCATGTGGTACTGACTTTTCAAATATTTGGAGGTCTTATTTAGCATTTGAGTCATTCTTGCTGGCTTGGTGCCCTTTTCTGGAAATTATGCTGATGAAAGTAAAGTTAATCAAACTCTCCTGGTCTGTATTTGCTTCAATAGAGAGTAGAGGGGCTATTAATCCTTCTCACTTTTGATTACTTTATAATCTCTACAAATTATGAACATCCTGTTACGGATTATCCTTTGGTAGTTAAAAAAGAAAAATAAGTTGGTGTCCTAAATTGAATTTGGTGTGAAGTTAATGGAAAGCTAGAGAGAAAAAATTCTGATTTATCTATTCTGCAATGTGATGAGGAAATTACAGTAGTAGTATGTGCTCCTTTGAATTACACTGATGAATAATAACACTAACAGTGCTGGTTTTATACATCTGAGCATGTTATATTACTAACACGCTTGACTATTGCAAAGATTAGTATGTTTAGTTTTGAGCCTGATATTTCTCAGGATGTAAAAGTCAATTATAGGATTGAAATTCCAGTTTGGATTGGGAAGAGTACAGAACTTCTGAAGCCAGTCTCATCAATATCATGATCTACATCTTGCTAAAAGTCAATTTTCATGCACACACTTGTGAAAAGTTTTCAGTGCCACCTGTCCAAGTTTCTACATATTTTTCATTGAAGCGCCGCACAGAAATCCCCAAAGTGGTTCAATCCTCTCTCTACTCAGTTCCACAGTTGATGAAAGATTTGCAAAGCACAGAGTGAAGGTTTAACTCTTTAATTGTGAATCATGAAATTTATATATATGTAACCAGGTGACCATTGAATATCATTTTTTTATTGTTAGAGTGTACTTATGAATTCACCTTGATAAAGCTGCCTGTACCTTCAAGAGAAAATGGTGATGTCATTTTGCATGGGTAGAGTAGAATGGAGAGTTGCCATGTTCTAAAAAGGACGACGTTCGAATGCTTTTCCCAGGTTTGGTGAGGAAAGATATTCACAAGTAACATTGATTGGTGCTGGAATAGCGTGTTGTGAAGTTCCTTAATTGGCCTACTAGCGTGTGTGATGAAACTCATTTCAAAGTCTAGCCTATATGTGTTTGGAAGTTAAGCACATATGTGCCAAATGTGAGTATATCTCTTAGTTAAGATGAGATGTATTTATTCATATTTTCAATGTTTCGTATAAGGTTGGTGGGATTCTAACATTGTTCGTATTTTTTTTTAGAATTGCCACTACCGTATTGGTTTTGTACATTTTGTTTTGTTATTTTCGTACTGCATACGTAACAAGAGCGTGGACTGAAGTTAAGATGAGATTATAATAGCATGAACTGCTTTTTAAAATTTATTTTGTCATTTTTATTTTGATACTCTGTTTCTGCAATAGAACATCTAAAACTGTTAAAGGATTTTGAGACCTGAGAAAGTATTTGTATTTTTTCCCAGGCTACATACATATGAAACACATTGATGATTTCAGTTTAAGGTTAAGCATTATGGCTGAATTATTGCCTTCAGGGCATGCCAAAAATGCACCTGCACTATGCTCAATTTTTATTTAGCAAAACAACATGGTAACAGACCCATCCACCCCACTGAACCCTGGTGTCCAATGACAGATGTGACCAATTAACCTACTATCCATAAATCCATTGAATGTGGGAGGAAACCCACGTGATTACAGGGAGAACAAACTCCTTACAGACAGCAGCACAATTAAACCAGGGTTACTGATACCATAAGAGCATTGTACTGCTACAGTTTCTAATCTGGTCGAGGAGCAAAAAGCTTTCTGTTGATTACATTGTTCATTGCAATAAAGAGCTCTTACATTAATGAAATGTATCTACATTTTGTGTCATTGGTTTCTAGAGAAAAGTGCTAGAGCTTAGAATTTCTCCCTGAAATTTTGATAAAAATAACCAAAATCCTAAGGACCAGGACTGTATAAGGAATTAAGCAACAGAAAGGATTGTAAATCATCCATTAAAAAAAAGCAGAGATTTGCTGGAATATAGTGTGAAATTCTTTGTTTTGCAGTAGCAGTACAGTGCAAAGACATAAAATTGCTATAAATTACAAAATAAATAAATACTACTAAAGTAGAATTGGATATGCAGAGTTAAAAGATTAGTGGTTCAGTCTCACAGAGAACTAGAGATACACAAAAACTAGTGTTTGGATCCCTTGTTAATTATTTATGTAAATAATTTGGACATGATAATTAAAAGTGCAATGTCAAAATCTGCAGATTCCATTTGAGGTATTGGTACCAAAATACAAGGCATCAGCAGATTTGTGCCGAGTCAGCTATGGCTCATTTTACTCTGAGAAGACTGAGTACTCACTACTGAATACAAGATTCTGTATCATACTGACAGCATGCAACATTATCAGAGCTGTCATTTTTTTGGATGAGTTGTTAAAATGTGACTCCTTTCTAACTTCTCAAATGGACATTAAAGATCCTGAACCATTATTTTGTAGCTCACCAGACTATCATTCCGATTGGCCTGGCTAACATTAATCGCTTTATCATTATCACTGAAAAATATCATCCGGTCTTTATTACTTTGCACAAAAGCATACAAATGTTCAGATCCATCTATAAATTTGCTGATGATACAACCATTGTTGGTAGAATCTCAGATGGTGACAAGAGGGCGTACAGGAGTGGGATATGCCAACCAGTGGAATGGTGCCGCAGCAACAACCTGGCACTCAACGTCAGTAAGATGAAAGAGCTGATTGTGGACTTCAGGAAGGGTAAGACGAAGGAACACATAACAATCCTCATAGAGGGATCAGAAGTGGAGAGAGTGAGCAGCTTCAAGTTCCTGGGTGTCAAGATCTTTGAGGATTTAACCTGGTCCCAACATATCGATGTAGTTATAAAGAAGGCAAGACAGCGGCTATACTTTATTAGGAGTTTGAAGAGATTTGGTATGTCAATAAATACACTCAAGAACTTTTATAGTTGTACCGTGGAGAGCATTCTGACAGGCTGCATCACTGTCTGGTATGGAGGGGCTACTGCACAGGACCAAAAGAAGCTGCAGAGGGTTGTAAATCTAGTCAGCTCCATCTTGGGCTTTAGCCTACAAAGTACCAGGACATCTTTAGGGAGCGGTGTCTCAGGAAAGTAAGCCCTTTTCTCACTGTTACTATCAGGCAGGAGGTACAGAGCCTGAAGGTACACACTCAGCAATTCAGAACAGCTTCTTCCCCTCTGCCATCTGATTCTAAAATGGACATTGAAGCTTTGAACATTACCTCACTTTTTTAAATATACAGTATTTCTGTTTTTGCACATTTTTAAATATATTCAATATATGTAATTGACTTACTTGTTTATTTATTATTATTGTTTTATTTTATTTATTATTATTATTTATTTTTTCTCTGTCTCTGCTAGATTATGTATTGCATTGAACTGCTGCTGCTAAATTAACAAATCTCATGTCACGTACCAGTGATAATAAACCTGATTCTGATTCTGATTCTGATTCAGAGAAGTATCAAAGATTTATAAAAGCTAAAGGCCACTGGTTGTTTTTAGAATAGTCAAACTGAAGATCAGATAAATTATTTGAAACCTATTTCCCAAGTTGTTGTACCAGTGTTCCATGCTTGAAAAACAACAATAATGAGAAAATGAGACCGAACAAGTTGAAACTCTTTTCTCAGAAAGAAACTTGTGAGATAACAGTGATCAATGAAAGCTGCATATATGCACATGATATTAGCAAATAAGGAAATCCATAACCGAGTAAGGGAATTGATAAATATGACATAACTGTTACCATAGCGACGGAACCAAATCCAAAACAGTTGCCCCTGCCGGCGACCCTATGGATTTGATATACGTACTTGCATGAAACACCACCACCACCCCACTACACCTTCCCCATTCCCCCCCCCCCCACCCCGGTTCCGACACAAATTGTTCCAAAAGTTGAATCCTTTATTAGCAATTGGCAAATATACAATCTTGAAGTGATGAAACTTAAGTGTATCCAAGTGTAAGCTGTGTAATTGAGTGATATTGCGCATTTAGCTAAAGGTATAACATTCGTTGGTCCCCAGCCACTACAATCTGCCAAAGACAAAGCATGGAGATGTAACTTATTCCCTTTGCATTTAACCACACCCACATTTATGTGACTAGTTACCAAAATAAACATAACAATTGAATTGACGTTATTACTTACAACCTTCACATACTTGAGGAGTAAAAATCTTTACGTTACGTCTCAGTCTAAATGTGCGAAGTGCAGTAGTATGTACCACAGGACAGTCAATATAGTATGGAAATACAATTGTATCAGCGTGAATTAATCAGTCTGATGGCCTGGTGGAAGAAGCTGTCCTGGAACCTGTTGGTCCTGGCTTTTGTGCTGCAGTATCGTTTCCCAGATGGTAGTAGCTGGAACAGTTTGTGGTTGGGGTGATTCGGGTCCCCAATGATCCCTCGGACCCTTTTTACACACCTGTCTTTGTAAATGTCCTGAACAGTGGGAATTTCACATCTACAGATATGCTAGGCTGTCCGCACCACTCTCTGCAGAGTCCTGCAATTGAGGGAAGTACAGTTCCCATACCAGGCAGTGATACAGCCAGTCAGGATGCTCTCAATTGTGCCCCTTTAGAAACTCCTTAGGATTTGGGGACCCATACCAAACTTCCTCGACCATCTGAGGTGAAAGAGGTGCTGTTGTGCTTTTTTCACCTCACAGCCAGTATGTACAGACCATGTGAGATCCTTGGTGATGTGTATGCGGAGGAACTCTCAAAACCAGATCCATTGATGTCATTGATGTCAATAGGATCCTGTCTCTATTCCTCCTGTAATCCACAACCAGCTCCTTTGTTTTTGCGACATTGAGGGAGAGGTTGTTTTTTTGACATCACTGTGTCAGGGTGATGACTTCTTCTCTGTAGGCTATTATTTGAGATAAGGCCAATCAATGTTGTATCATCTGCAAATTTAATTAGCAGATTGGAGCTGTGGGTTGCGACACAGTCATGAGTAAAAGAGGGAGCTCAGGACACAACCCTGAGAGGCACCTGTGTTAAGGGTCAGAGGGGTAGAGGTAAGGGAGCCCACTGTTAACACCTGCCAGCAATCTGACAGCAAGTCCAGGATCCAGCTGCACAAGGTTCAATACTAAATGCCCAACAAAGTTCAAATGTCGAAATTTTGAACTTTGAACTTAAAAGCTAGGTAATTATATACTAAGGCGTGCAGATAGGGTGAAACTGAGTTAGACAGGAAAAATCTCTTGTGGAACAGAATCCTTGTGACTTGCTTCTGGAATGTAAATTTTGATGTAATTCTATGGAAGAAAGTGTTACTTTGAACAATCAGAATAATGGAACAGGAAGAAAAATTATATGGGGTGGAATTGTCAAAACAAAAAGAAATTTTGAGTGCACATCTACCTTTTCAATAGGGAATTAAAGCGAAGTGCTTTTCACCCATTCAAATTTCACCACTACCAGAAGAATGAACCAAAGAACATGATAATAATTTATCCTTTTGATGATATATTTATGAAGAAATGGGTCAAAAAGCTGCGTATACACAGCATCTTTAACTAAGCAAACCAACCCAGGCTGTTTTAAAATAACTTAAAATATGCAAGTAATTTCAGAAATTGGGGAAAAATGTGAAACATCTGTGTATATTCAGAATATATTGAACTATGTTCTCCAAACTCCAATACTCCCCTAATATTGTTAATGCAGAAAAATTATTTCCCTTCCTAAGGAGAAATTATTTTACTTACTGCGGACTTGAAAAGCCACTTAATGGGAGGCAAAGCTGCAGAAATACCTTAGCTAATTTAGTTGTTGTACGATTTTCATTAAAGCATGTACATACTACAATGTGTGCTGGTTCAATTGACCCTGTGATGAAAGCAATAGTAGGGAGCAATCCAAATGAATGTACTAACTAAGCAGTAAACTAGTCTGGTCAAAGTTGTTCAGCGAGTGTTTGACTTATGACAGGGTACTGTCAAACAGGTTGTGGTTTAAGGACTATGTCAGCTAGTGACATGCATGCGACTGATAAAAAATGATGCACTTAACATTGCCACAACATTTCTAAATTCCATTTTAGCAATACGACAGGACTACCAAGTTAAGGAGATGTGGTAGGGAAGTGGAGGTGGGGTTGAGCCTCAAGTCATAAATAATTTGCATGGTGCTTGGAAAAGAAATGGCTAGTCTTAAATATAAAAACACATTATGAAATAAATTTCACTTCTTTGAGCTTCCATGATCTCTGGGTCAAAGCTCCAACTATCACCACATCTGTTAATGTTACCATCTGATAGGTCAAAGTGAAAACAGCCTTTACTTTTGATTTATAAGTGGACTTCGAAGGCGGGAAAATAGTGTTGACAAGATGAATAAATCTAGCACTGCATTTTTTCTTAGATAACAATAAAACAGTGTAAAATCACTTTAAATAATATAAAACCTGGTAGGAAAACAGTTTGTAATTCCCAAAATGTTCATCCCAGACATCTGAAATGTTAGACTGTGAAACAGTTCCAACAGTGTTCTTTAAAATGAGAGGGAGCATGGTGAATACTTCCTTTACCATTATTTATTTTATACTGGGAAAATTTGTTCCAGCATTTTCCTGCAACTTAGATTTTGTATTTGAATCAATTCCTTGAAAATTTACATAGAGATAAGGGTACACTATTCAATGATAAATCTTAATATCATTGAATAAATATCTTAATTCAATGATACTTGTTGAAGTAGACAATGGGAAAAAATTCCAAATTTCTGCAAATGTATCTATTTTAATTAAAGTTATTTTCCTATTTAACTAAAGAAAAGCTATATCACAAAACTGTCCAAATTCATGACACTTATATATGATTGTTTAAAAATAATTGTCACTAATGAAAACTCATGTTGCAGCCACTTTTGGAGTATGTTGTGTAGTTCATGTCTCCATGCTACAGAAATGATTGGAAGGTTCGTAAAGGATGCAGAAGAGGTTTACCACGATGTTACCTGGATTGGACTGGTTTGCTCGAAGAAGAGTTTGGACAAACATGGACTGTTTCCTCTGGAACATCAGGGTCTGAATGACCTACTAGAAATATACAGAACTATGACAGGTATAGATAGGATTGATGGAGTATTTTCCCAGGGTCAAAAGATCAAATCTTGGGAATAGATTTAAAGTGAGAGGGGCAAAGTTTAAAGGAGATTTGCAAGGCAAGTGATGTGGTAGGTGACTGGAACAATCTATCAGGGTAGACTGTAGAAGCAGATATGATAGCAATATTTAAGAGGCAGTCAAACACATAAACAGGCAGGAAATAGAGAGATATTGTGGTATTTACTCACCAATAGCTACTGACAATACCTGAAGATAAAACAAAGCTAGACGTGAAATAACACTTTATTCAGTAAAACTATGGAAGTACAAAAATCTCAAAGCACAAAACTCAACAGTTTGTCCCAAATCATGACAATTTAAATGGTTTAACCAAGAACATTCAAGATGTTGATAGGAACAATGACCAATCGATGAAAATCTGCCTGGGATTGGTAGTCAGCTGACCAATAGGCATTGATTGTTTTGACTCACCATAACACCTCTCTCCAGAAGATGATTACCTGTAGGATTTGAGACAAGGACTGGCTTGGATTTGAAAAATCAGCTTATGCTGGTGATCCCCAGTTCTTAGTGGTTGCAGGCTGTCACTTTCTTGTCGCGATGTTGTTTGCATTTAACCATATAACAATTACAGCACAGAAACAGGCCATCTCAGCCCTTCTAGTCTGTGCTGAACGCTTACTCTCACCTAGTCCCACCGATCTGCACTCAGCCCACAAATATACCCATATAACCATATAACAATTACAGCACGGAAACAGGCCATCTCGGCCCTTCTAGTCTGTGCTGAACGCTTACTCTCACCTAGTCCCACCGACCTGCACTCAGGCCACAAATATACCCATACAACCATATAATAATTACAATTGTCCGTGCTGGCTCTGCTGGTTTGGTCGGAGTAAATCGAACCCTTTCAGGAGAAGATGATGGACCAGCTCTGTATTTGATGATCTGCCAAACAAACTTGTTGTGCCTTCGGGAGCACATGGCCGCAACTGGTTGACATTGCAAAACCAGCGATGTCCATCTAAGATAATTTCGTAGAGCACCCCCCAATTCATTTGACAACCTGACCTGATACACAGGGGTCTTGCCTATTGTGATACTGTCTGGCTCACGTTGTAGCTCTGGGCTTGAACGTCTTCACCCATTGTCCAAGATCTCCGTGGCTGCCATTGTGCACCTGACCATTTGCTGTCTCAGATGTTGGATGTTGTGGCATCATTGCTTCCAACACTATGTGCAGTTTTCTTCGAAAGACACTTCAGCTGGCAACTTCCCCGCAAGGCCTGGATGCAGTGTAATTTTATACATCAGCAGAAATGTGTTGAGAGCCTTGGCCGATGCTCCTTCCCCTCTTGATTTCATGTGAAAGCTTGAAGGTATCCACAAACCTCCCTGCTTGGCCATTGGACTGTGAGCAGATGTGGATAATTCCACTGTTCTGGTGCAATGGAGCAAACTGCTGTGAACTGAATTGCGTGTCTTTGTCAGAAACAAGGATTTCTAGCATCCCAAAACTGCTGAAGATCTGCAGCAGCTGTTGAACGGTAGCCTTTGTTGTTGTTGACTTCATAGGTAATATTTCTGGCCATATTTCTGGCATATTCCAAGGACAAAGTAGGTAGACCAGTGAAGTCAATATGTAGTTGACTCCAAGATCTGGCAGCCTGAGGCCATGGTTGCTCTATCTTTGCTGCCGTAGAGGATTGAGTACACTGCTCGCATATGAATGCAATATCTTTGTCTATGCCTGGCCAGTACAGAAAGCTTCTTGCCAAGGTTTTCACTTGATCGATGCCTGGGTGACCACGATGGAATTGGCCAAATTAGTACTTTTGGTCAAAGTGTTCATGGAATTACTATTCTGACTCCAAAATTAGGCAGGAGTCCACAGTTGAGAGTGATGTATGAAGTTGGTAGAAGGGTACGACATCTTCCTAAACCTTGACTAGTCATCCGTCAATGAGGTATCTGGAGATACCTTGCCCACCTTTGTAGATGGTTAACTGTATACACCAGGATGCCTTTCTTAGACCTGAAGATGGACAACAGTGGTTTGTGATCAGTAAGGACAGTGAAGCATCTGTCATAAAGCATCTTGTGGAATTTCTGCACAGCAAAGATGATTTCCAAAGCTTCCTTCATGATTTGTCCTTAGTTCCTTTCTGCTGCAGTCAGTGATCTGGCTGCATGCGTGACAACTTTTTTGGAAGCACCAGGGAAAATATCACATATAACAGCACCCATCATGCAATGACATTTGGCAACTCTAGTTTGCAAAGTGTCGAGAGAAGGTCAGATGATAGCATGTTCTTCACCTGATAAAAAGCCTCTTGGCATTGTCTGAACCACTTCCATGTGGCAGCCTTGTTTAGCAGGGCCTTGAGTGGCTCGCTCAGCTGGACAAAATGGTAAATGATGATTAATCATGACCAAAAATGATCATACACTGCTGACATCTGATGGTGGAAGCATCTTTAAACAGCAGTACACACACAAAATGTTGCGGAAGCTCCGCAGGCCAGGCAGCACCTTAGGAAAGAGTATAGTCAACATTTCAGGCGGAGACATCTGATGCCTAATCGCATGAACATCGATTTCCAGTAATGCCTCTGTCCCCTCTCCTTCACCATTCCCCATTCCTATTTCCCTCTCACCTTATCTCCTTACCAGCCTATCACCTCTCTTCCTCTGGTGCTCCTCCCCCTTTCTTTCTTCCATTGCCTTCTGTCTTCTCCCATCACGTTCTTCCTTCTCCAGATCTGTATCTCTTTCACCAGTCAATATCCCAGCTCTTTACTTCACTCCTCCTGCCCCTCCCAGTTTCACCTATCATCTTGTGGTTCTTCCTCCCATCTCCCTCTTTCTTACTGTGACTCCTCATCTTTTCTACTCCAGTCCTGCGGAAGGGTCTTGGACCAAAACATTAACTGTACTCTTTTCCATAGATGCTGCCTGGCCTGCTGAGTTCAACCAGCATTTTGTGTGTGTTGCTTGGATTTCCAGCATCTGCAGGTTTTCTCCTGTTTGTGTTTAAACAGCAGTGATGTTTAGCAAATTTAGGCAACAACCATGTTCAACTATGATGAATCCCGAATACTTGATTGAAGACATCGGAAGGCTACATTTTTCGGCCTGAAGACACAGTCCAAAGTCTTTTCAAAACAGGGTCCAGGCATTAGCATAGTTCTGTCTGAGCTGTGTCCATCACAACAATGTTGTTGAGGTAGGCAACACCATCAATACCACTCAGCATGCTGTCAATAAGTTGTTGAATAATTGAAGGAGTCACCATTACCCCAAAAGGCAGGTGGAGGAAGGAAAACAACCTTTATGTGTCGTAATGTGAGAAGCTCCTGTAAATCTTCCATCACTTCTATCTGGAGTTCAGTTTCAGCCAAGTCCAACTTCATTAAGTAGCAGGCACCTTTCAATTTTGCAAAGAAATCTGCCGATATCAGTAATGAATACTGGGATGTCTCCAGAGCCAGGTTGAGACCAGTTGACAAGTCTGCACACAACCTCACTGTACCATTGTCTTTCTTGATAATGACTATTGCAGCTGCCCAACATAAGTAGTTGACAGTTTCAATTAATTCAGCTTCTTGCAGGCGATCTAGCTCTTGGTAAGCCAGTGTATGGTACCGGTCTTTTGCAACAGAGGATTGACATCGGCAGGTCCCTGAAGTCTGCAAATAAAAATCAGACATTACAACTGTGATTCAGTCACGTCACCCAGCTTGAACTTCTCGCACTTGCGATTGACAACACCAGCATATGTGACAAAGTCATCGGCATCATGATTAATGTGTTCTAGCAGTGGTTCACACTGAAGAGAGATGACTGTCCTCCAAAAATATTTGTTAGCTATCGGACGGTTCTGTCAAGTGATAGGTCACACTGCTTCTTAGGCAAAATGAAGTTGAAATACCACTCACGTTCAGCAGTACCTAATTTTTGGAGAAAAGTGTGCGTCTTCCACAAGTTGTCTCAACATGGAATATATCTTTGTAACATTTGAACCATGATTCAAACATAACTCCTGAAGTGGCGTGGAATTGGAAGACGGTAATGGATGCAATGACTTACTCACATGTGTTTTATTCACTGTTTGACACCGACATCATTGGACTCACTGATAACTTGCTGGTCAAGGTTTGGATTAATTTCAGGTTGGCTGCCTCAGACTGAGCTTTCTGCTGAAGTTGCCAGGTGAGTATAACAAAGCACCTCTTCACCAAGTTGTTGTGTTTGCTTGCCGCAAACCACTGATGAGACCTGAAGCCAGGAGACACAGCGAAGATGGAACACAAAATAACTCTTCATTCAAGCAACCACAAACATCTCAGAACTCATCTGTACACCCCAACGCACAACTAATTAAATGGTTTATCCAAAGAACATTCTGGACATTGCATGGAACAATGATCAATTAGTGAAAGTCAGCCTGGGATTGGTTGTCAGCTGACCAATAGGCATTGGTTACTTCAGCCTGCCATAACAGATATAGACAATACACACATGATTGACTGGAAATAGATTTGAATCTACATTCTAGAGGACTGACATGAGACATAGGAGCATAATGCTAGTCTACTAAAGTTATAATTTTAAATGTTTACAAAGCAAATGAGTTATTAATTTCATATATGCACTGTACAGGTGTAAGAATAATAGGGCTGTATTAGAGGGAAATTTTAATTTTCCCGATATTGTCTGGACTATCCAGAGTGTTAAGGGCGTGTATGGATTTGTGAAACACATCCAGAAAAGTTTTCTGCATCAGAATAAGGAGGATACTACTTCGGAGAATGCAATCACAAGCAAGAGGAAATCTGCAGATGCTGGAAATCGAAGCAACACGCACAAAATGCTGGAGGAACTCCGTAGGCCAGGCAGCAACCATGGAAAAGAATAAACAGTCAACGTCTTGGGCCAAGATCCTTCATCAGCACTGGAGAAAAAATGCTGAGAAGTCAGATTAAGAAGGTGGGGGGAGGGGAGGAAGGCGATAGGTGAAGTCAGGAGAGAGGGATGGATGAAGTAACGAGCTGGGAAATAGATTGGTGAAAGAGATACAGTGCTGGAGAAGTGGGAATCTGATAGGAAGGCCATGGAAGAAAGAAAAGGGGGAGGAAGACCAGAGGGAGGTGATGGGTGGACAAGAAAATAAGGTGACAGAGAAATGGGAGTAGGGAATGGTGAAGGAGAGGGGTAAAGGATATTACTGGAAGTTTGAGAAATCAATGTTCATGCCATCAAGTTGGAGGCTACCCAGATGGAATATAAGCTCTTCCAACCTGAGTGTGGCTTCAACACAACAGTTGAGGAGGCCATGGACTGATATGTCGGAATGGGAATGGGCAGTGGAATTAAAATGGATGGCCCTGGGAGATCCCACTTTTTCAGGCGGATGGAGTGTAGGAGTTCAGTGAAGCAGTCTCCCACCTCACCTGGAAGGACTGTTTGGGGCCCTGAACAGTAGTGGGGGAGGAGGTGTAGGGTTAGGTGTAGCACTTGCTCTGCTTGCAAGGATAAATGCCAGGAGAGAGATCAGTGAGGAGGAACAAATAGATAAGGAAGTTGCATAGGGAGCAATCCCGTGGAAAGCATAAAGTGGGGCAAGATGTGCATGGTGGTGGGATCACACTGGAGATGGCATAAGTTACTGAGAATTATGTGCTTATCTGGAGGCTGGTGGGGTAGAGGAACCCTATCCCTGGTAGGGTGGTGGGATCACATTGGAGATGGCATAAGTTACTGAGAATTATGTGCTGGATGTGGAGGCTGGTGGGGTAGAGGAACCCTATCCCTGGTAGGGTGGTGGGATCACATTGGAGATGGCATAAGTTACTGAGAATTATGTGCTGGATGTGGAGGCTGGTGGGGTAGAGGAACCCTATCCCTGGTAGGATGGTGGGATCACATTGGAGATGGCATAAGTTACTGAGAATTATGTGCTGGATGTGGAGGCTGGTGGGGTAGAGGAACCCTATCCCTGGTAGGGTGGTGGGATAAGGGGGGTAAGAGCAGACGTGTGCAAAATGGAAGAGATGTGGTTGAGGGCAGCGTTGATGGTGGAGGAAAGGAAGACCCTTTATTTGAAGGAGGACTCCTCCTTAATTCTGGAATGAAAAGCCTGAGATGTGGCGGAGACAAAGGAATTGAGAGAAGGTGATGCCATTTTTACAAGTAACAGGTACTGTATAGACCAGGTAGCTGTGAGAGTCAGTGGGCTTATAATAGACATCAATAGATAAGCTGTCTCCAGAGACAGATGCAGAGAGATCAAGAAAGAAGAAGGAGATGTTGGAAAGGGAACAGGTAACTTTGAGGGTGGGATGCAAGTTGGAGGCAAAGTTGATGAAGTTGATGAGCTCTGCATGGGTGCAGGAAGTTGCACCAATACAGCTGACGATGTAGTGTAGGAAAAGTTGGGGAGTGATACCAGTGTAGGCTTGGAACATAGACTGTTCTACATAGCTGACAAAAAGGCAGGCATGGCTGGGGCCCATGCGAGTGCTCATGGCTTTTATTTGAAGGAAGTGAGAGGAGCTGAAGGAGAAATTATTGAGAGTGAGGATAAGTTCCGCCAGATGGAGGAGAGTGGTGGTGAAGGCGAACTGGTGGGGTCTGATGTCCAGAAACGGATAGCATTGAGGCTTTCCTGGTGGGGGATGGAGGTGTATAGGGACTTGACATCCGTAGTGAAAATAAGATGATCGGGCCAGGGAACTTGAAATCACTGAAAAGATCAAGAGCATGTGAGGTGTCACCGATGTAGTTAGGAAGGGACTGAACTTGAGGGGATAAAACTGAGTTGAGCTATGCAGATACAAGTTCAGTGGGGCAGGAACAAGCAGAAACAATGTGTCTACATGGACAGGCAGGTTTATGGATCTTGGGTACAAGGTAGAAATGGGAGGTGTGGGGTAAGGGATCTACGAGGTTGGAGGCAGTGGATGGGAGATCCCCAGAATTAATAAGGTCGGTGATGGTGTGAGAGACAATTGCCTGGCGCTCCTTGGTGAGGTCCTGTTCGAGGGTTAAATAAGAAGCTTTTAAGAGGGTGATACTGTATCCACAAACAGCATGTTTCTGTTAGAGTAAAGGGTAATGCAGGCAAGTTTAGGGAACACGAGGAAATCTGCAGATGCTGGAAATTCAAACAACACACACAAAATGCTGGTGGAACACAGCAGGCCAGGCAGCATCTATAGGGAGAAGCACAGTTGACGTTTCGGGCTGAGACCCTTCATCAGGACTCAGTTTAGGGAAAGTTTAGGAAATCTTGGCTGATGAGAGAAATTCAACCTCTGGTCAAGAAAAAGAAAGAAGCACGCAATGAGTTTAGCAAGTCAAAGATGAGTGATTCCCTTGATGACTATAAAATCAGATTCAGGTTTATTATCACCGGCACGTGACATGAAATTTGTTAATTTAGCAGCAGCAGTTCAATGCAACACATATCTAGCAGAGAGAGAAAAAAAGTAATAAATAAAATAAAACATAACAAGTAAACAAGTAAATCAACTACATATATTGAATAGATTTTTTAAAATGTGCAAAAGCAGAAATAATGTATATTAAAAAAAGTGAGGTAGTGTCCAAAGTTTCAATGTCCATTTAGGAATCGGATGGCAGAGGGGAAGAAGCTGTTCCTGAATCACTGAGTGTGTGCCTTCAGGCTTCTGTATCTCCTACCTGATGGTAACAGTGAGAAAAGGGCATGCCCTGGGTGCTGGAGGTCCTTAATAATGGGCGCTGCCTTTCTGAGACACCACTCCCTAAAGATGTCCTGGGTACTTTGTAGGCTAATGCCCAAGATAGAGCTGATTAGATTTACAACCTTCTGCAGCTTGTTTTGGTCCTGTGCAGTAACCCCTCCATACCAGACAGTGATGCAGCCTCTCAGAATGCTCTCCACGGTACAACTATAGAAATTTTTGAGTGTATTTGTATTAAGAACATTCTCAGCATAGCAAAAACAGGGTAGATGGTGGATCTGACAGGTAAGGTTAAGGTAAATCCCAAGAGGTTCTATAAGCTATATTAAGAGTAAGAGGGTGGCTGGGAAGACAGAGAGTCCTTTGGCAATCAGCAGGGCTGCCTATATATTGAGCCATAGGAGATTGGTGGGATTCTTAATGAAAATTTCTCCTTGGGGTTTGTAAAGAAGAAAAACATGAGATAAGGGAAAGAAGTGGAGATGTTTTGGGAGGAGGTACTTGCAGAAATACAGTTCACTAACATGGATAAATTTCCAGGGTCTGACTGTCAGGAGCGGACATGGAATGGACCCAAATGCAGGACACAGACACTGAAGTACTAGGGGTAGGACAGGATCGGGATGTCATGGCATGCGAGGGGTAATGCAGGCGGGGCTGGATCCCGGAGGTCAGGTGGGGCTGGATCCCGGAAGTCAGGTGAGGCAGAGCAGAGTAGGCAGGCAGAGCAGGATTCCAGTGTTCAGGTGAGGCAGAGCAGGATTCCAGTGTTCAGGTGAGGCAGGAGGATTCCAGTGTTCAGGCAGGCAGAAGAGCCCCCTGGGGCGGGCGCATAACTCTTGGGCTGAGCCGCCTCCCAGGCAGAAGCACGGAGGCCTGGGCAAGGCACAGACACCTGGGCAGGTGCGGGGCACAACCCATGGGAAACGAGGGGAGGAAAGGGTAGGAGTCCTCAGGGCAGGCCGCATCCTGGGCAGGGCCGCCTCCCAGGCAGAAGCACGTGGGCCTGGGCAAGGCGCGGACCCCTGGGCAGGTGCGGAGCACAACCCTTCAGAAACGAGGGGAGGAAAGGGACAGGAAGGGACAGAACCACCTGAGGGGTAACGGCGACAGCCTGGCTTACCCGATGGAGGCAAGGGGCAGGAAGGGACAGAACCACCCAAGGGGTAATGGCAACAGCCTGGCTTACCCGACAGAGGCAAGGGGCAGGAAGGGACAGAACCACCCAAGGGGTAACGGCAATGGCCTGGCTTACCCGATGGAGGCAAGGGGCAGGAGGGGACAGAACCACCCAAGGGGTAATGGCAACAGCCTGGCTTACCCGACGGAGGCAAGGGGCAGGAAGGGACAGAACCACCCAAGGGGTAACGGCAATGGCCTGGCTTACCCGATGGAGGCGAAGGAACAGAAGGGAGCTGGGTCCAGGGTGAGCAGCAGGACTACCGTGATACACCGGTAAATTGGGAAAGGCAACCGACAGCATGGCAGCACGGGCAAAGTGAATAAGGTGGAACAGCAGGAGCAGCGCACACGAGAGAAGCAGGAGATCAAGACCAACCGGACAAAACAGATACAGAGCAGGCCGGCGGACCGGGCACGGAGCAAGTTAAACCAGCTTCAGAGCAGGACAACCCCCCAACTAGGCTCAGTCCCTGAGCCCCTTATAAACACCTGCCCCTAATAGGCGACAGGTGTACCTCCTTAAACCAAGATGATCCAACGGCTCTGGGTGACAGGAGGGCTGGCTGCAAGTCCCGGAGTCCAGAGTCTGCGGACCGGAGCAAGACCCAGAAGGCGGGCTCCGGACCGGACCCTGACACTGACCAAGTGCATCCTGGGCCATTGTGAGGCACTAGATGAAAAACTGTAAAGGCTTTTGTAAATATATTTGCTTTATTGTTAGGCACTGATGAAGTTCCTGAAGACTGGAAGATGGTAAATGTTGTTGCATTGTTTAGGAAGGGTTGCAAGGAAAAGCCAAAAATATATAGTCTGACATCAGTGGTTGAGAAGTTACTGGAGGGCATTCTGAGGAACAGGACATACCAACATTTGCAAAATAAATCTGATTAGTGTGCCTTTGTGCATGCGATGCTGTGCTTGACTAATCTTTTAAGAGTTTTTGAAAAGGTAACCAAGAGAGGCTAAGGCAGTGGATGCTATCAATCTGTAGTTTTTCCCAAGGTTCAGTGTGGCAGTCTAGTCTTAAAGATTTTGTCCATGGAAACGAGGGAGAGCTATTTAGGTCAATTCAAAATTGGTTTAGAGGAGGAAGCAGAGGATGATGGTCAGATTTTGTTTTTCACAATGCTGGCCTGCGATTAGTGATCTGCCCCAGGAGCTGGAGCTTCGACCCTTGCTATCTATCCTTTAAATAAATTATTAGGATGTGAATGCATAAGGCTTGATCAATACGGTTGTGGATGGCATGAAGTTAGGACATGTTGTTGATATTGAAGAAGATTATCATAGATCACAGGGGAGGTGAGGAATGGAAAATGGATTTTGTTACAGGTAAGTGTGAGGTGATGCATTTTGAAAGTCAAACCAGCGTAGGATTTATATTTTGAATAACAGGGCACAAGGGAGTATAATGGAACAGAAGGAGGACAAGTACATAGTTTGTTGAAAATGCATCCTAGTGGACAGAGTAGTTAAAAAGGTAGTTTGGCGTGCTGGCCTTCGTCAGTCAGAGCACTGAGCACAGGATTTGGAACGTTATGTTGCAGTTGTATAAGTAATCCTTGGGCGACACTTGGGAGTACCATGTACAGTTTTGGTCAGCCTGTTATGGGAAACGTGGTTAAGCTGGAAGGAGTGCAGGAAAGATTTACGAGGATGTTGCCTCCCTTCTTTCCAATTATATACGTACCCTTTCCCCTTCTCATAACAAAGCTACAGTCTCTGAGAAGCAGCCAGATTGTGCAGAAGCCTTGGAATCAAGACAAACTCCTTTTTTGTCAAAACCACAAGCTCTGTTGCAGAGTCCACATGTCCCTGCAGGTGGGCTGCACAAGATTTGACAATTGTACTCATTAATATGCACATTTCAGCTAATTACTTTTTCATTATGGTAGTATATAACTCATCTCTTTTTGTTCTAGTCTTGTTGACACTTGACCAAAAGCACAGCAATGTTTATACTCCTTGCTTACCCTTGTAATGAGGACTACCATTTCAACTGATGCTGTGAAAGTGTGGTATTCATTTAGTACAGTCGGCCCTCCTTATCCGTGGGGGATTGGTTCTCAGACCCCCCGCGGAACCAAAAAAACACGGATGCTCAAGTCCCTTATTTAACCTGTCCCAGTGCAGTGGTCTTTAGGACCCAGCGAAACCCCAGACTGTATTTAACATGTTTCAGGGCGGTGGACATTAGGACCCAGCGAAACCCCAGACTGTATTTAACATGTTTCAGTGCAGTGGTCTTTAGGACCCAGCGAAACCCCAGACTGTATTTAACATGTTTCAGGGCGGTGGACATTAGGACCCAGCGAAACCCCAGACTGTATTTAACATGTTTCAGGGCGGTGGACATTAGGACCTGGCAGCGCAGCTCTGAATCCACAGTGTTTCTGTTCACGAAAATAATCACGATCACGATTGAAAATAAGGTGGAAATAATAAAGCGATTGGAAAGAGGTGAAACGCCATCAGTCATTGGAAAAGCATTAGGCTACAGTCGGTCAACGATAGGAACAATTTTAATGGAGAATGTGAAAGGCCCTGCCCCGATAAAAGCTGCAATTATTAATAAGCAATGCAGTAGTTTAATTATTGAAATACATACATTTCTTAAGTGTTTTATATGCATAGAAAGGTAAAATATGTACTTTATACTAAGAAAAACATTTGACTAACTGACGCTAAATAATACTGGATGTACCTGTTCCGACTTCAAATCCGATTTAAAGATGGACTCAGGAACGGAACTCATTCATAACCCGGGGACTGCCTGTACTTTTAAGTCATTTCTAGATTACTTAAAATACCTAATACAATGTAAATAGTTGTTATACTGTATTGTTTAGGGAATAACGACAAGAAATAATAGTCTGTACATGCTCAAACAACGAGTGCCCGAAAGAGATCTTCCGGGTTTTCCCGATCTGCAGTTGGGTGAATCCACACATGCGGAATCCGGGGATAAGGAGGGCTGACTGTACTTAGTTATTGCTTCCAGACACAGCGTTGGCATTTAACTTTCAGTTTGAGAGTTTTAGCTAATGGCCCTATTGGCCAAGGGTTTATTGATTTTGTTTAAATTTCACAACAGTTCTCATTAAAGTCAGTGAACTGTCAACTTGCTTCAGTGTCTCTCTCTCTACACTTGGGCTATATCCAAATATTTCTGACCTTCTCTGCCTATTACACCGTCTTGTTGATTGTAACGGCATTTATATAAGTGAGGGTTAATTCAAAGTTCAAAAGTTCAAAGTAAATTTATTATCAAAGTGCATATATGTCATCATATGCAACCCTGAGATTCATTTTCTAGTAGCATTCACAATAAGTACAAAGAAACACAACAGAATCAATAAAAGTCTGTACACAAAATGGACAAACAACCAAGGTGCAAAAGACAACAAACTGTGCGAATACAAAAACAACAAAGAAGAATAACAATAATAAATAAATAAGCAGTAAGTATTGAGAACACGAGGTAAAGAACCCTTGAAAGTGAGTCATAGGCTCTATTCAGTTCAGTGTTGGGGTGAGTGAAGTTATTCACTCAGGTTCAAGAGCCTGATTATTGAGGGGTAATAACTGTTCCTAAAGCTGCTGGTGTGGGATCTGAGGCTTCTGTATCTCCTTCTTGACAGCTGCAGTGAGTAAAGAGCAAGGTTTGGATGGTGAGGGTCCTTGATGATGGATGCTGCTTTCCTGCAAAAGTGCTCCATGTAGATGTGCTCAATGGTGGAGGGGGTGGGGCTTTACCCGTAATGGACTGGGCCATATTCATCTCTCTTTGTAAGCTTTTCTGTTCATACCAGGCCGTGATTCAATTAGCCATGTACTCTCCACTGCACATCTATAGAAATCTGTTAAAGTTTTAGATGCCATACCAAATCTACACAAACTTCTAAGAAAGTAGAGATGCTACCATGCTTTCTTTGTAATAGCACCAGTGTGCTTGGGCCCAAGACAGAGATGATCCTCTAAGATGATAACGTTGAGGAATTTAAAGTAATTGACTTTCTTCATCTCTGATCCCTTGATTAAAACTAGCTCATGGACCTCTAGTTTCCTCTTCGTACAGTCAAGAATCAGCTCCTTGGTCTTGCTTACATTTGAGTGAGATGTTGTTGTAGTACCACTCAGCCAGATTTTCAGCCTCATCCCTATATGCTGATTCATCACCTTTGATTCAGCCTACGACAGTAGTGTCATCAGTAAACTTAACTATGGCATTGGAGCTGTGCTTGGCCTCATAGTCATATGTAGAAAGCGAGCAGAGGGCTAAGCACACAGCATTGTGGTGCACCTGTTGTGATAGCGACTGCACTTGCACCACAGTTATTCATATGCACATCTATCAATATGTTGAAACAATCTTGGCACCAATAGCACACAAACAACAGGTGCCAAGGATCTCAATTTTGCAATCATTTGATTTTGTGTTTATCATAAATGTTGTGTCCTTTATACGTACCGTGGGTTTCTAATAATGAAACATATTCTGGAAGAACATAACTAAAACTTTTACTTAACAGCAAACATCAACCACTTTTTAGCATACAAGCTCGATCATTCTGTCTTTTCTGTGCATGCTCCGAACTCTGTCCAATCACGTTCTTACACGTGACACGTGATATCTCCACATCTTCCTTTCCCTAAAAAGAAAAACAATTAGCAACGTTGACTATAACAAATGCATAATTTAACATGTCTCTCTGTCTTTCTGGGGGTTTATGAACACGAATTGACCTTCTAAGTGGTTCACAGTTCTTGTGTTTTGTTGTTATTTCCATGTTTTGTCTGGTCTGCATCAGTTAACTGAAACTCTTGTTATGATACCAGCCCCCTCCTTTGTGAGAATTGCAAGAGCCCTAGTGAAAGGGGGGTCAATGACCCAAGAGAGAGAGAGAGACAGGCTGAATGGACACAGGAAATGGAAAGACATTCCACTGGGACAAAAGCTGGTGACTGTGGCATTGTTCTCAGGAGACACCTGGGAACTGCAGACGTGCCAACTCGCAGGAACATTGTAAAGCCCTCGGGCAAAGTGGGCTGGTTGAGAGAGAGATTGCATCACCTGCAACCTGATTGACACCTGAGATCCCGTGAGGCAGTATAAAGAAGGGTCTGAAAGAGGACGACCCTCAGACGCACCAAGGAGACACCAAGAAGCACGATAACGCTTCCCGTGGGAACGGGAAGCCATTTTGAAATAAGCCACGTGCGTTAAATTCCGAATGCGGGGTTTGTGGCTGGAACCAACGGAAGATCGCTTTTTAACTAACAACGGGGAAGATCGCTCCCCTGATTCCACGGATGTTTTGGGCAAGTTTTTCCGTTTTATCTCTCTCTCTCTCCAACACGTGAAACCAAAAAGGGAAAAGCCTGCAGACTTCAGAGTGACTCTTTATATTTCCAATTGGACTCAGTATTATACCCTAGACAACGAAAGAGCTTATTTCTGAGTGATTATTAATGTACCTGCGTTTTAGATTGAGTATTGACGCATGTTATCTGAATGTTTGTATTAACCTTAATTTTTGTGCCCCTTTATTAATAAAACTTTTGAAAATAGTACCATTGGACTCCAACTGACATATCTATCTTTGCTGGTAAGTGAAACCAGTTACTGGGTTCATAACAAGTGGGGTTCTCGTCTCGGGATTTGACACCAAAAAGGGGGAGGTCAGTCAATCGGGATTGTAAGTCAAAAAAAAAATAATTTGGATCTGGTACGCAGGTAGCCAGACAGAAAAACCAGCAAAGATGGACGTGTGTGAATTTATGAGCACCAAATCAGACTTGTTAAATTTGGCGAAGGGGTTAGAGGTGGAAAACGAGCAGGATCAAGCTGAGAGGCAAAGACAGCATGAAATTCGGATCAGAGAGTTAGCAGCAGCCGAGAGAGCGGCAGCGGGGAGAGAAAGAGAGAGGGAGGAGCTAAGGAGAGAGCGGTTTAATGTTAGTCGGGAGCTGAGAGTAGTACCTCCGTTCGAGGAGACGGATGTTGATAGTTATTTCTTGCTTTTTGAAAAGGTGGCAGTGAACCAGAAGTGGCCACAAGAGCAGTGGGTCGCGTTGTTACAAAGTGTGTTAGCAGGAGGGAGGATTTGGGCAGCCATGATGCCGACCCGCAGACTGGCGAGTGCGGTGGCCCCGCCCCTAGAGTACCAAAGCTATCGCGCATGCGCGGTCACACGCAGCCTGTCCAGAAAAGCAGTGAGCAGTTTAAATCGGGCCAGCAGTAATCTGGCCAAGATGTTTTTACCGACCCTGTACCATGAGGGTTCCGAGGGTGGTAAAACAGAAAGCAGTAAAGTAAAAGGGGGTAAGGGAGAGGAAATAGCCCTGCCCTTAGTGAAGAGAAAGGTCCTAGAGGTAGGAACTAAAGTTGAGAAACGGATAAAGTTGTTAAAATGTCCAGAGTTGGACATGGTTAATCTGTCTGGTTTGGCAGAATTGTTTGAAGAAGTTCAGAGTTCTAAAGGTGTTCTCGATGGTCCCGAGAGTGAAATGAGGGCAGTCTTAGAGAGGAAGGGTATCCTTGCTGTGGAGAAGTCAGCTGAAATGGCCAAGGAGGTTGTTTCAGCTCGCAGGGTTGCGCCTTCCCCAACGGGGGGCTGCCTAGAGAGTAGCTGGAAGGATCGGGGGACGTTAGAATTTGAAAAAGGTACGGGTATTGAAAGCCTGGAAGGGGCCAATGTCCCGTTTGAGTGTGTCCAAGATGGGGGCGCACGTGGTGCTGAACCTGGTGACAGAGCTCAGGGGAAGTCTGAGGTGTTTGATTCAGGGGGACGGGGCGGCCGTCTTTGTGGATCAGATAGGGTTGGTTCAGTAGGAAAAGGGTTAACCTTGGTAACCGTGGGAAGTGTGAGTTCCACGGTGTTTGTATTCGAGAGTGGGGCCAAGGTTAATGCCGAATTTAAGGGGGGAATGAGGATTGTTATTGAAGGAAACGGAAAGTCTGTAGTTCCCAAGTCGAAGGAAGAAATTTTAAACCTGGCAGATCGCTCACAGAGTGAGTCGGGAAATAGCGGGGCCCCCCACTCTATTGTTACGCCAGGGTGGGGTGTGAAGAGGTTGCATTCGAAATGCTACCTGAAAGAGGAGTTGGAATTAACAAATAGCCTGAAGGGTCTTGACAGTTTGGGGCATGGTGTTGAAAAAATAGCCCCGATGAACGAGGCGGGCGGGAGTTCACCACGCCAAATTACTCAAAGTCCCAACGGGGGGACTCGCCAGAAAAGAGGTGACGGTTAATGGGGATGCCATTTTTTTTAAACAGCAAAGCAGGTTTTACGGGTTGCGCCAAAGCCTGTGAATAATAAAGACAGACCTTTGGAGACCTGCCGGCGAAGTAAACCGACCGAAACGATTAGTATTCGCATAAACTTTTGTAGATGCACCTAAGCTAAGATCACACCTCCGCAGTTTTGTTGCTGAAAACAATAAATAAATAGGTGGTTATTGAATTGAAGTCTGATGTTACCAGACTTTAGTACGGTACGCAATGTTAAGATATTAATTAAAGGGACACTGTATTTGTTAACTGTTTAGATGCTGACTTGAATGTATAACTGTATTACTCTGTAGTGAAAAGAAAAGCTTCTGTATTGTATTAGATTCAAAATTTCTGTAAGACTGTACCACTCTGGGTTTTAACCGCTGGCAAAAACCTTTTTAAGAGGGGAGGTGTTATGATACCAGCCCCCTCCTTTGTGAGAATTGCAAGAGCCCTAGTGAAAGGGGGGTCAATGACCCAAGAGAGAGAGAGAGACAGGCTGAATGGACACAGGAAATGGAAAGACATTCCACTGGGACAAAAGCTGGTGACTGTGGCATTGTTCTCAGGAGACACCTGGGAACTGCAGACGTGCCAACTCGCAGGGACATTGTAAAGCCCTCGGGCAAAGTGGGCTGGTTGAGAGAGAGATTGCATCACCTGCAACCTGATTGACACCTGAGATCCCGTGAGGCAGTATAAAGAAGGGTCTGAAAGAGGACGACCCTCAGACGCACCAAGGAGACACCAAGAAGCACGATAACGCTTCCCGTGGGAACGGGAAGCCATTTTGAAATAAGCCACGTGCGTTAAATTCCGAATGCGGGGTTTGTGGCTGGAACCAACGGAAGATCGCTTTTTAACTAACAACGGGGAAGATCGCTCCCCTGATTCCACGGATGTTTTGGGCAAGTTTTTCCGTTTTATCTCTCTCTCTCTCCAACACGTGAAACCAAAAAGGGAAAAGCCTGCAGACTTCAGAGTGACTCTTTATATTTCCAATTGGACTCAGTATTATACCCTAGACAACGAAAGAGCTTATTTCTGAGTGATTATTAATGTACCTGCGTTTTAGATTGAGTATTGACGCATGTTATCTGAATGTTTGTATTAACCTTAATTTTTGTGCCCCTTTATTAATAAAACTTTTGAAAATAGTACCATTGGACTTCAACTGACATATCTATCTTTGCTGGTAAGTGAAACCAGTTACTGGTTTCATAACACTCTGAAGCTGGCTCATTCTTGAGGTCTTTGCGATTTCTTCTTAACACTGCTCCTTCTTCTGTTTGGACCATGTATGATCTGGGCTGTACTTCTTCAAGTACTGTAGCTTTCTGTGTCCACGTGTTCATTTTGTCTTGTATCCTTACTTCATCTCCTTGGTGCAGTTCAGGTAATGGACGAGAACATCTGTCAAAGTATGTTTTCTGCTTTGCTTTGTGTTCATCTTTCCATTTTCTCACTTGTTCACCTCCCTCTGTTCTCAGAAGGCTCTCATCTATTGGCAGATTGGATCTCAAACAGTGTCCCATCAAGAGCTGAGCAGGTGAAAATCCACATTCAAGTGGGGTACTGTGATTGGCTAACAAAGCTTTATAAAAATCACCTCCACTATCTTTTGCTTTGTGCATCAGTTTCTTGATAATTCCTACCGACTTCTCAACCAATCCATTGGACTGAGGGGAAAATGTTGTATGAACAAATCCCCATTCATAAGCAAAATGTCTCATACATTCACCATTATATTGTGGACCATTGTCTGTGAAAACTTCATCAGGAATACCGTGTCTGGAAAAAACTAATTACGTTCTCTGCAGTTGTTCTACTCAGACCACACACTTCAGGATACAATGAGTAGTAATCTGTTATTAATAGATAATCTTTGTTGTCAGTTACAAAAAGATCAATGCCTACCTTCTGATAAGGTCTCTGAGGACTAGGATGTGGATGCAGTGGCTCTTTAGGGTTGCTAGGTTGGTATTTAAAGCATATTCATCAAGAAGACACCAATTTTGCAATTTCTTGATTAATCCTGGACCAAAACATCACTTCCCGCGCCCTTCTCTTACACTTTTCAATACCTAGGTGGCCTTCATGAATTTTCCCAAGCATTTCTTTTTGGAGACTTTTAGGAATTACAATTCTACTACTTTTGTACAATATCCCATCCACAACAGACAGTTATGATCTGTGGTTCCAATATTCTTGTACTACTGAGGTACAGTCATGCCTATTATCTGGCCATCCATCCATCACCACTTGTATTACTTGACTGAGAATTTTGTCTTTCTCTGTCTCAAGACGCAGCAGTTCCAACTTTTTGGGAGCAACAGGTACAGTCTCTATGATCACATCAACAAATGCCTGAACATCAACAGCGTCCCTGTGACTGTCTTTTGTTGTTGGATCCACAGCTCTGGAAAGTGTGTCAGCCGTGTACATGAATTTTCCAGGTGTGTATGACACATTCAATGCATATCTTTGCAATTTGATCATCATTTGCTGAATTCGCAAAGGACAGTCACTTTAAGGTTTGTTAATCAATGCAAGGCTTATGATCAGTTTCAACATCAATAGATTGCCCTGACACAAACTGATGAAATCTCTCGCAAGCAAACATAATGCTGAGCAATTCTTTTTCAATTTGGGCATACCTTGTTTCTGGATCGGATAATGCACAAGATGCATATGCCACTGGTAGCCATTCCTTATCATGTTTCTGGAGTAAAACTGCCCCCAAGCCTGCCTGAGATGCATCACATGGGATTTTGACGGGTCTTGCAGCATCATAGAATTTCAACACAGGTTCTTTGGTGAGCACTTTCTTGAGATTTTGCCATGCCTTCTCCTGATCATGATTTCAGCTCCATTCATTTTTCTTTTCATCCATGGAAGTATCCATACCCTCAATGTGCTCATATAGCATGTGAGTAGTTTTATGGTACACTTCAGGAGCTGATGCAATTCCAAATGGAAGCCTAGGAAAACGGTATCTAGCAAAAGGAATATTAAAGGTACACAACTTTGAACTAGGTTCATCTAGTTTAAGTTGCCAGAATCTAGAGGGTGCATCTAATTTACTAAAGTACTTTGCATTAGCAAACAGTGACATAATTTCTTCACGAGTAGGCAATTTGAAATGCTCTCTTTTAATGGCTCGATTCAAGATTTATCTTGATGGATTCAAGATGGATCTAAGCAAATCCTCAGGTTTCCATTTTTCTTATCAACAAAAATAAGCAAATTGACCCATTCAGTTGGTTCATCAATTTTTTTTATGACTCCTAACCATTCCATTCTGTCAAGTTCTGTTTTCAGTTGATGACGTAATGCAAAAGGCACTTTTCTACATGGATGTACTACGGGTGGCACTGTGTTGTCAATTTTAATCGTGTGTTCTCCTGGAAGACAACCAAACCCTTTGAACAAGTCCTCATACTCTTTCATCAAGTCACTGTATTCTGACGCTCTGTCACTGTCCAGAACTAATACTCTTTTCAGCAAATTCAGTCTCTCACGGGCAGATGAACCAAGTATTGACTGTACATTTTTTGGCATGACTACAAATGAAAGCGTGCGCACCATATTTTTGTGTGATACTTTCTCCACACATGTTCCTTTAACTGGAGTGTCTGCACCTGAATACCCAGTCACTTTTATATTTGTCTGATGTAACTTAGGTCTTGGCTTTAATGCATTAAACTCAGATTCTGCAAGAACATTTAAACAGAATATTGTTTTGGTTCACTTGTAATGGCATAGTCCAGTCATTCTTACTTTGTTTATTTTCACAAAGCACATCTATATAAAACACCTCACGTTCATCTTCAAGCACTGCATTTACGTGTTTTATTTCCTTTCTACTTCTGCAAGAGTGTGAAAAATGATTACTCTCACCGCAGTCATTGCACATTTTTCCATATGCTGGACACTTTTTAGGTCGGTGCTCCCACCCACAGTGATCACAAAATTTCTTTTCTTTCAGATGACATCTTGCTCTCTGTCAGTTTCGTTGCCGTTTTATTATTTTTTCTAACATGTCCGTGGTTATTCATGTGTACACTGCAGTTCTCAATAAAAAGATCTTTAGCCTGCAATTTTATGGATTCTGAAACTTAGCAGAGAATCAAAGACTCTTAAGACACTTTCTTTCAGAGCATTATCCAGAATGCCACTATCAGTTCTGTCTTTAATGAAAGAGTCTGTCAGTTCTGCAAACTCACATATTTTACTGTGGTCTCTCAATTCCGTAACAAATTCATCAATCACTTGACCGGCTTTCTGTTTGCATGTAAAGAATTTGTACCATTCATACATCACATTGCACTTCGGTATACGAAATGCTTCAAACTTGTTGATTATTGCTTTTAGATTCAAACTATCTCCATTCTCAAAAGTAAAGTGGTTATATACCTCAACTGCATCGTCCCCTATTATATGGAGTAGGATCACTGCTTTTGTTTTTTTCTGATTTATTTCCTGCTCTGATCGCTGCTAAATAAATTTCAAATTGCTGTTTAAATCTTCTCCAGTTTTCAGCAAAGTTTCCAGTCAGCTGAAGCGTCGATGGAGGTTGCAAAACTTCCATTTTTAAAGCTGTTAGAACACCCAAAACAGTTCACACTCTTTTTTTCTGATTATCTTTGTTTCTCTCGTGCTAGCGAAACGTATTATTCTTCCAGATCGACTTCTGACACCATGTTGTATTCTTTATACATACCATGGGCTTCTAATAACGAAACATATTTTGGAAGAACATAACTAGAACTTTTATTTAACAGCAAACAGCAACCATGTTTTAACATACAAGCTTCTTAATCATTGTCATTTCTCCACGTGCTCCGAACTCTGTCCAATCACGTTCTTACACGTGACACATGATATCACCACAATAAAATAATTCAGGACACTTGATCCAACACATAAGCTAATTCAGTACTGCCACTTCAGGGTCATCTGGAGTGACATTCAAAATTCTTCTGTCAAAGTACTTTTTTCACACCGGGAATGACTGATGTGTTGTAATAAAACCACCTACATATTCTGATTTCTTTAGGTATCAGACACTAAATATAAATATCCACATTAGTAAGTCTATATTCAATATCTAAGCTGCATGAACAAAGAAAGAATTAACACTTTCTTCACAAAGAACGATTCAGGTGAGACATGATTACTGCATTTTCAATACAAAAATTACATAGTAGATCTAACATGGGAGCACAAGTACTCCCAAATCTACCTATTTAAGACTACAAATAAAATTCTTGTTACTTAATTACAAGTAAATCAATTTTCATCAATAATTTTAGAGCATATATTAGTAGTTCAATTATTCACTACTCCATTGCTTTTCCAACTTTCAGTGACATGGATGGGCTGGGAAAAGTGATATCAGCTTCTCAACATAAGGTTGTCTGTCACTCAGAAGGAGTCTCAGATCCCCATGATCAGTAATTTGCAGTCTATTTCGTTGTTTTTAAAGAAGGTGGGTGACTGCACTGCAAGCACACTCTACTAAATATGATGTTGTAAAGGCAATAAAGAACATCTTGACCTTTTTGCACAGTACAGGGTAGCATTCAGAGATTTCTTTCTGCAACCAAAAGTCTTGATATGATTTTTGAACCTCAGCTTCAACTCAAAGTAATTTTGTAATGAGATCAGTTCTTTCACCATCCTTCCTGTTAATTCCTCATTGTGAGTGTACAGGAATGGATTAATTGTCCAATTTGGAATTAGAATCGAGAAAAGATCCAGAAATCTCTCCGACATGTCTTTATGCAGCTCACCCAGATGGGCACTGTATACTTGAAGATCACCATCTGATATTCTTTCTTTCTCTTCCAACTCAAGAGAGCCTTGGAAATTGGAAAAGGTTGCGATGGCCAACATTGCACTTAAATAAGCTTAACTTGGATAGAAATGTGAAGACGATTGATTTGACTTTTATAAGATTCATTTCCTTGCAATTGAAGACAGATTTCATTAAACTTTGTGAATAATTCTGACAAATAAGCAATGCCATGCCTAATATTCTTGAGCTGATTATTGAATGAAGCATTCAAGTCTTCAAAGAATTTTATCACAGTTTCAAGAAATGCGTAGAAGCGTCTCAGGTAGTTTCCTTTTAAGAACCAGCTGACTTCTGTGTGCAACAGCAAGTGTTCAAACTGGTCATCATTCTCAATGCAAAGCTCTCAAATAGTCAAGAACTGAGAGCATGGGATTTAATTTTATTTCCCGCTGTGATAACAGTATTTAATTTTTTGAGCAGCTGATCACCGGGGTTTTTTGCAATGTGATATTGTCCTGTGAATTACACAGTGAAAAGTAAATATGTTAGGTGTAGCTTTTTTCAAGAAAGTATAACCCCACGGTGGCATTTGCTTTGATGGTGTCCTATCTGTTGCACATGCAAGAATGTTGGTGAGTGGAATGTCCTGCTCTTTGAAAAGTTGCTCAATGCCCTGAAATATTGACTCCTCCTTTATATCTTCTTTAGTCCCCATGTAAATAACAACTCTTGAGCCATGCTTTCATCTTTTATGGAGTAAAGATTCATTGCCTGGTAAAGTTGGCTCATCCAACTGCAGAACAAATTCTGTTGTCCTAAGTATTTTGCACAATATGTCTTTACACATTCTCAGACATTTCATCTAATTGTCTTTGAACAGAGCTGTCACTGAGTGGAATCACTTTAATTGTTTGATCTGGTGAATTATGCAAAACCATACTTAGAACCTCCTTTACTGCTGGCAGAAACAGTTCTTCTCCAGTTGTATGGGGCTTTCCAAATTTAGCAATGAGCAATGAAATATTGTATCAATCATGCAAACCATCACTATATTGTTGTGAAGTGCTGGCAAACATGTTTTGAAGTGTTTTTCATTTCTGAAAGCATTCAAGAAGTGACTGAAAATAAGCCAAGTTCTCATTTGCTTTATTACAGTCTATTCTCTTCAAATGTTCAAGGAGTCTCATTGCCTCGTTAAAAAAAACTTTTTTCATACAACAGATACACTGCTGTTGGCTACTTGGTGCTGCTACAAATCCATTATTTCAGATACTCCACACTATACTGTCTATACTTCTTTTTCAGTTGGTCTGTTTCTGCCATTTTCATTATGGATTAATGACCACTGTCAGTCATTTATTGCTCAAGTCGAACCTCAACCACTGTGATCAATAAAGGGGAAAGTTATTGGTATCATCATAGCCTAGGCAAAATCTGACTCTCTGCTTAAAGATGCATAAAGTGGGGCAACAATATCTCAGTTGGGCTGTGAGCTGGAGAAATGCAGTCAAGACCATTCAAAAGGGAAGATTTTAAAACTTTGCCCCACTGAACTCCATACCCTCATTCAGAGGAATTGAGTCATTGCATGATTAAGTATAGGAATCATGAATAAACTCTTCTTGGGCTTCCAGCAAAGATGAAGGTCTCGCTCTAAGTTCTTTGTGGGACAAGCCAGAGGGTGGCAGTAAATGGTTGCCTCTCTGACTAGTGGTGTGCCGCAGGGATCAGTGCCAAGTATGTCGTTGATTGTCATCTATACTAATGATCTGGTTGATAATGTGGTGAACTGAATCA
This sequence comes from Hemitrygon akajei, assembly GCF_048418815.1. Lineage (NCBI taxonomy): Eukaryota > Metazoa > Chordata > Chondrichthyes > Myliobatiformes > Dasyatidae > Hemitrygon > Hemitrygon akajei. The sequence continues at coordinate 106,154,143 of NC_133136.1, read as the reverse complement.
GCAAATTTGCAGATGACATCAGGAATGGCGGCCTAGTGGACAGCGAGAAAGGCTATCAAAGCTTGCAGTGGGATCTGGACCACCTGGAGAAATGGGCTGAAAAATAGCAGATGGAGTTTAATACAGACAAGTGAGAGGTGTTGCATTGGGAGCACAAACCAGGGAAAGATTTACACATTGAACGGTAGGGAACTGAGGAGTGTGGTAGAGCAAGGGGATCTGGGAATACATATCCATAATTCCTTGAAAGTGCCAACACAGGTAGATAGGGTCATAAAAGAGCTTTTGGCACATTGGCTTTCATAATGCAATTTATATTGATTACCCCCTTTATTTTAATCTTTATAAGCACCAACTCTAATTGGATATTGGAAGTCTACATTATATGACCATGGAATCTATTCATTCAATGGCTGAAATATCACTGTATCCCTAAAGCCTTCTATTCCTTCAATGGAAATAGCAACTGTTAAAAAAAATAATTGGCTGGTCAGAGAGTATCTGCGGAAAGAGAGATGAGAGAAAAACAGATTTTAAAATGCAGAAGAGACAGAGCAAATGGGAATACCTGTCAAAAGAGTGAGATGTAGAGGAGATTAAAGAACTAAAGGGGATATAAGAGCAATTTAAAATGGTTAGCAATGAAGCAAGTAAAGAAAAATCAGGCTCCAGAAGGGAATAGTCTCCTGTGAGCCCCACCTCTCCCATGCTGTCCTTTCTACCACTGTACAGGATGTTTGTGTTGTAATCAATGTCACTTCAACATAGGATCAATGTTGTCTTTTAGGTCTCATTCAGCTCCAAAGTATAAAACACGATGTTGGTAAGTCTAAGGAGCTGAAAGTGAATAATAGTTTTCAAACAGCGTGGTATACAAAAATTGCCTCCAAAGTTTCCTAAGAGGACTGATAGAAGTTCTATCAGGCAACTTAGAGTGAGTGGACAAAAAAAAAATTCACTTATTGCCAGACTTATCCTGCAGTTCGGCAGCCTCAGATAAAACCAGTATACTCAAATCATTCTAGGAAAATTCTGAAATGCATGCCATTGCACTAAATTTCAAAACCACTGAGGAAAGTGCTGTTCTTGGAAATTAGCATGCTTAAGTATTGCACTGTACTGCTGCCACACAAAAAAAAACAAATTTCATGACATATGTGAGTGACAATATGTGAGTGAAGGTCCCCATTGTGGACTGAGAGTGGGAAGGGTGAATCACGGGTAGGAAAAAAGGGAAGGAAGAGGGTAGGGAGGTGGAAGCAACAAAGAGACATTCTGTGATGATTAATAAACCAGTTATTTGGAACCCATTAACTTTGCCTGGTGTCTCAGGGCCAGGCGTGTCTGCATCCATGCCATCCCTTAACCCTGGCCCTCCTTCTCTTCCACACCCTCCCGCTGCACTCTACCCTTGCCATTGCCCACATCCTTTGCTCCTGCCAGGCTTATAAATATGCTCTCTGCTCCACATTGATAAGTATAGTACTGTGCAGAAGTCTTAGATACCTGAGCTATATATGTGCTTAAGGCTTTACACATTATTATGCCTCTCCCAATATGGCTTCTAGATGCAAGCTAGTACACTTGACTTAAATACAGGAACTTGTGCAACCAATTTTTCTATGGATTAAGTCCTCGGCCAGTTCCAAACCCTAACTTCCTATCAGGACAGAAGTTTAATACTTCCTTACTATCAACCAATTTCCAGCATCAGTTTTACCCTAATGACCTTATGGAAATAAACTTAATACATCCTGTTTGTGTTCTATTCCCACCTACCATTCTTTTAAAAGAGCCCTGATTTATATGCCTGAGGCATCCAGTGGATATGTGAAATCCTTCTTCCTATCTGAAAATCAGGATCACTTTGTAAATTATTATTTGTTCTTTGAGTATGGGCAATTCCATTAAGGCCAGCATTCATTTCCCATCTCTCTTTGCATTTAGAAGGCTGTGAAATAGTTTAGTAGCTCCCTGGAGGCACAAAAGACTGCAGATGTTAAAATCCAGAGCAAAGACGCAAACTGCGGGAGGAATTTAGCAGATTGAGTAGCATCTATGGAGGAAATAAATTGTTGATGTTTGAGCCACTGCATTAGGTTTGAGAATGAAATGCAGCGTGATACCAATAAGATGAACTAAGGTGGGGTGAAGGATGATAGCCCACAATGTGCAAAGCAGGGGAGAAGGAAGACAGTGGGTGATCAGTGGAAGATGGCAAAATAAAACAACAGACAGAGCTGGCTGGTGGGGAAAAGGGATGGTGCAAACAAAGGCTCCAGGGTGGTAAACTGGAAGACAATGGCTACAAGTACTGGAATCTGCTAAATAAAAAAGGTTATAATGGAAACCATTAAGAGGGAGATGGTCAGATGGAACTAGATGAGCGAGCGGATATGGTGAAATATTTTAGTGAACCAGGAGGTGAATGAAAAGGGGTAATGGGGAGGAGCTGAGGAGGATTATGGGAAAGTGGACAAAAATAGAAGGATAAGAGATGGGTCAAAAAGAGAGGGGAACACAGGATATAAAGGTTAACTGAAAATGGAAAATTCGATGATTATACCAGTTTGTTGCAGATTACCTGGGCAAAATATAAAGCATTGTCACACTAATTTGTATTGGGTCTCATCTGATACCGGAGAAGGCCAAGGACAGACAGGTCATTGTGGGAATGGGAAGGGAAGTAGAAGTGGCATGTAGCAGGAGTTGTTAATCCGTGGTTATTTATGTGTTCTAAATCATTAGTTCCTAAGAACCAATTCTACCAACAATATTACAGTTTAGATCACTTCAGGAGAATGCAGAAATTGTACAAAATCATTTACAGTCAACTATTCTACATCTTTTTCACAGTCATGAGGAAATCTGCAGATGCTAGAAATTCAAGCAACACACACAAAACGCTGGTGGAATGCAGCAGGCCAGGCAGCATGTATAGGGACAAGTACAGTCGACATTTCGGGCCGAGACCCTTCTTCAGGACTAACTGAAAGATAGTAAGAGATTTGAAAGTAAGAGGGGGAGGGGGAAATCCAAAATGATAGGAGAAGACAGAAGGGGGTGGGGTTAAGCAATTTACAATGTCTGTACCCTTGTACCTGCAATTTACCCCCATTAGAGTTTTTGGTTTTATATATGAAATAGTTACATATACAGATCGATAATTGTGTTGCAGATCTAAATCAATAATGGATGTAAATAGAAAAACTGATGGAAGATTACACATTTGAAAAAATTAGTGGGGATGAAAATATTAAAAGGAAAACACATTGCAATACTGAGAACTATTGAAAATCTTCCCAAATGATTTCTTAATTATGATTGAAAACAGACATTTTAAGCTTTTAGACATACAGTCACATCTAAAACTGAAATGAATTATTTTAGTACACTGTGCTTTCAGTCTTATGTTATGATCAACTTGCTCACAAAGTATCAATAACATATATTTCTCTTTCGACTAGCAGCTTCTTTCCCCCATTCCAGACCTCAAGGCTGGCAACCAAACTGTACACCTGTTATTATGCATTACGATGCGATTAAAATATTTGGAGAATTTGGCAAGTTACAGACATGAAACTATGCTGGAAGTTATAATTGTGAGTAGGAGTATGGGTACTGGCTTACTCCTTTCCTTCAGTTGATTCTGTATACAGACCTACTGGTGGTCAGCAGCTGGGCTCTCAGGGTTGGAATCAAAAACACACATTTCTTGATATCCGGTCAGATGGCACGAGTGCCTAGACATTGTTATTTTGTCAGGGGAAAATACAGAAGAATGCCTGGCAAAGCTCATGTACTGCCTGAAATTGGTGAAATGTGCTGCAGTATTTGTTCAGGTGCAATAATACAAATTTGCCATTGTCTGGCTGAAAGTGATAAAACAGAACATTGTAAAAAATGCGTCCCATGTGTTACTTTGAATAGTCTGTTTCAAATGCATTTCCAATATTAAGTAACACGCAGAGATAAAAGAAGTTTTCATATGGTCTGACAAAGTATGTAAGTTATATTCTCAAGATGCACAATAATTACTTGTAACAATGCAGAGTAGAATATGACATCTTTTAAGACTTAAAATTGCAGTGCTGTTAAAGTTGATTAACAGGGATTCAGTGTAAATGGTAATTTTATTTATTCCTTGATTGATGGTAATTATAAATGGAAATTGGATTGAATTAATTCTTTATATAGACATTTTTTCTTTTTTAATTTTTTTTTGCTCAGCGTAACAAACTTTCAATTTCCAGATACATTCGCATTTACATTTTTTCCCCTCACAGATATCAGCTATCAAAACACTTCCATCAAAATATAGACATCACCACCACATCCTATACAAAAGCCCTTATTAGTATAGCAGACAGGTGTACATCTATATACTGCAGAAAATATGCCATGTTTTATGAAAACTATTTGTTTTTGAGTGTACCATACATGTCAAAAAGTCCAAAGGAATGTATTCCATGATTAATTTACGCCAACCAAAAGTCCAGGGGCCTAATCGGATATCCAACAAAGTAAAATGTTCTTCCTCGCACAAAAAGTCAGGATGTTAAGAAGATTTTTCTGATGTGCATTAATAATACGACTGCTAGGCAAGCCTAAGAGAAAAGACACTGGGTCCAGTTCAATCTCCATCTTCAGAATCTTTTCCATTTCACCCAAAATATCACTCCAGTATGGCTGAAGTTTGGGACGTCCAAAAACAGTGGGTGAAATATATAGACATTTTAAAGGTTTAAGTTGAGATAGTTATTTAGTACTTCATTGTCATTTGAATGACAACAATAATTTCCAAAACAGCACCTCAAACACAATTAAGCATTTAAGGCAATGAATAAATATGCTGCCATAACACAAATATTGACAAGATTTGAACCTGAGCCACAGAAAAATATGGGATAAGTAACAAAAAATCTTGGTTACAAAGCCATGTATTAAGGAAAATATTAAATGTGTTAAGTGGGGGGGGGTGGAAGTTAATGGAAGAGAGCTCATGAACTTAGCAGTTGAAAACATGGATGACAATAACGACCTGCTTTAAAGGTGCAGTGAAGATACATTCATTGAAAGAGATTTTGCAGGGAAACGGCAGTGACTTTTTTTCTGTGACTGGCCTATATTGCTATATGTCAACAACTTTGGTAATTTTTGCATGAATGTGAAAATCACAAACTGTGTTTAGGTATTTACAATTGTATTTCCTAATATGCTCCGATGCCAGTCTCCTGTGTGGCAAGGCAGCACACAGCTAAGGCAATTCCCCACTCGCTCTGGTGACCTGGTGAAGGTCTCCTTCTTGTTGAGTTCAATGAAAGAAAATAACTGTGAAAGACTTAAGTATTAATTTAGGTAGATTGTTTAATGTTGCTCAATGCATTTGACTGCTTTTAATATTTTTTATGTTTTTTAATTTTGCAAATGTTAATAACTATTAATAACTATATGTGAATGACAGAAGCATCATACTTTCTCACAGCATTGAAAAACAGGTATGATTGGCAATATATAGTGTGTTTGGGTTTGTACTGCTATTCTCCAATGCTCCCTTTTGACATGATCCTATTATACTGTGGAACACCAGTCAACAGACAGCATCTCATATAAAGAGTTCGAGTTTGGTCTGTTCTGTAAATTTCCACCAGGGAGAATCCTGCTATTAAATCCAAACTTCATTCCAAGAAAAGCTGTCAATGCAGCCAGTTCATTCTGACTGCAAGATCTGGATCAGTGTGTTCTTTTTTTAACTTTATTTTTATTGTTTTGCCAATAACAGAACAAACAGGATAAAAACAGACAGGGTCATCATAGGTAAAGTAACATCCATATACTATAATAGAAAAAATGAATAGCAAAATGGGTTACATTGCTGTGTCTAGGTTAACCAAACTCTTATGTCCATAATTGTCCTTCAAGGTCTCGGGGGACCTTGAGATCCATAACTCTAAAGTCCATTCTGCAGGTTCCCTCATAAGAAGAAATAGAACAAAGTTCTTCAAATCAAATAAATGTCCAGTGAAGAAGTCATTTCAGGCTCAAATGAAATGTCCAATTTTCTGAGTATCTTTCAAAATTTTTAGTGATACGTCTCAGAGAGAAAGTCAATCATTCAAGAACATAAATTTCTTGAAATATTTCTATCCATTCCAGGACTATAGGAGACTCTTTGCTTAGCCATTTCCTGGTAATCGTGTTCTTACTGGCTTGGATCAGTGTGTTTTACAACGAAGAAGCCAGCCTACATTAAAACATTCCATACTGTGCAGTATGAATAAGATTTTTAATATGTGACACCAGATGATTGGCAAACATTTATCTACCATACACTGGCTGCTTAGACAAAGAATAGCTTTCATTCATATTGGACATTGAATGCCCTTTTAGCACAATGCAATACATTTTACAGCCAACCGGGTAATTTGATTGAGTGTATATGTTACCACTGAGTGTAAATGTTACCCAAAACTTTAATAGTTATAGGGTACTTTGGGTACTGTTGCAAAATAGGATGGTTGCAACAAAGGGTCACAAAGCAAGCACCCACAGAAGACAATGTAATAACTAGCAAATCATCTGCATTTAAGACCAGATCAAGCATATGTCTTCTTTTCACAATATAGAAAGAGATTTTGATCATGCATCACACCATTTCCTCACTGAAAGCAGAAACTTAAAACAATTAGTAATGGAATAAAAGTTGAGGTTTGGAATAGATTTTGCACAAAGTTTTAAAGTCATGGAATTCACTAACACAAACCATGATGTAGCAGAAGGTATAACAGTTTTTAATGTGGGTGTGGAAAAATACAGTCAGTGGCCACCTTATTAATTACACTTATACACCTGCTTGTTAATACAAATATCTAATCAGCCAATCATGTGACAGCATCTCAATGCATAAAAGCATACAGATAATGTCAAGCGATTCAGTTATTGTTCAGACAAAACATCAGAATGGGGAAGAAATGTATTCAAAGTCACTGTGACCATGGCATGAATGTTGGTATCAGACATGTCAGAAACTGCAGACCTCCTGGGATTTCCATGCAGGATTTACAGACAATGGTTCAAAACACAAAACCGAAACAAAAAGATCCAGTGAGTGGCAGTCCTGTGGGTGAAAACTCCTTGTTAATGAGAGAGGTCAGAGGAGAATGACCAGACAGTTCAAGCTCACAGTAAAACAAATGTAATTGAAAAAAACATGCATTACCACAGTGATGTGCAGAACAGCATCTCTGAATGCACAACATGTCGAATCTAGAGTTCATAGGCTTCAGCAGCAGAAGACCACACCGTCTTCCACTCCTAATAACAAAGCGGCCACCGAGTGTATATGTTACAAGAAACTTTAATGGTTATGGGGAAATAGCCAGTGCCAACTTCTACGCTGTAAAACAGCATACTTACTTCCAGATAAGTTGTTGATACACATCTACTGTAATTCTTGTGGGTATATGCCACAAAATCCAGCAGGAGGAACTCTATACACCAAGAACTAGATCAAGGCTTCTATAAGATTCACAGTGAATCCTCTCTATGCCACTTATGATGTCAGTGATTTGAAGAAATTATCAAAAACTCACAACAAAACAGTATCTATCTGATTAGTTTTCACCAATATTAACTAGACTTCATTTTGTTGTAGAATGTACAGACTCAGAAGGCCAAAGGGACTTGTATCTGTGCTGCATATCTCTCTGATTTTATGACTGTTATTGATGGAACTAGGCTACAGGAGCAGTCTTTCTACCCCATAGGCATGTTGCACCATTCATTTAGATTAACCGTCATCCACATCTCCTCTATTTCCTGCACACCTGCCCTCACCCCATCCTCCAGCCATTGATAGGCTTCCCTTTGTCCTCACCTACCATCCCATTAGCCTCCATATCCAAAACATTATTTCCATAACTTCTACCAACTCCAATGGGATCGTACCACCAAGTATACATATCTCTCACTTTCTGTAGGGATCACTCTCTACGTGACCGGACTGCCCACTCATCTCTCCCCACTGACCTTCCTACTGGTACTTACCCCTGCAAGCAGGGCAAGTGCTACACCTGCTCATTCACCTCCCCCCTCACCACCATTCAGGGCTCCAAACAGACCTTCCAGGTGAGGTGACACTTCACCCACGAGTCTGTTGAGTCATCTGTTGCACCCAGTACTCCCACTGTGGCCTCCTCTATATCAGTGAGACCCAATGCAGATGGGGGGAGGGATACTGCAGGGATCAGTGCTGGGTGCATTGTTGTTTCTCATTTATATCAATTATCTGGTTGCAAATGTACAAGTAGTTAACTGAATCAGCAAATTTGTGGATGACACCAAGATTGGAGGTGTAGAGGACAGTGAGTCATGGCTTGGTATAGGATCTGGACCAGATGGAAAAATGGGCAGTAAAATTGCAGATGGAATTTCATGCAGACATGTCAGAGGTGTTGCACTTCAGAAGGACCAGTTAGGGTTGGTCTTACACAGTGAACAGTAGTGCACTGAGGGGTGTAGTAGAACAAAGGGATCTAGGAATACAGGTCATTGAAAGTGGCTCATAGGTAGATAGGGCTAGTAAGAGAGCTTTTGGCACATTGACCTTCATTTAAGTCAAGTCAAATCAAGTCAAGTCACTTTTATTGTCATTTCGACCATAACTGCTGGTACAGTACATAGTAAAAATGAGACAATGTTTTTCAGGACCATGGTGTAACATGATACAGTACAAAAACTAGACTGAATTACATTAAAAAAAAACAGAGAAAGCTACACTAGACTACAGACCTACACAGGACTGCGTAAAGTACACAAAAACAGTGCAGGCATTACAATAAATAATAAACAGGACAATAGGGCAAGGTGTCAGTCCAGGCTTTGGGTATTGAGGAGTCTGATAGCTTGGGGGAAGAATCTGTTACGTAGTCTGGTTGTGAGAGCCTGAATGCTTCGGAGCCTTTTCCCAGACGGCAGGAGGGAGAGGAGATTGTATGAGGGGTGCATGGGTCCTTCATAATGCTGTTTCCTTTGCGGATGCAGCATGTAGTGTAAATTTCCGTGATGGCGGGAAGAGAGACCCCGATGATCTTCTCAGCTGACCTCACTATCCGCTGCAGGGTCTTGCAATCTGAAATGGTGCAATTTCCGAACCAGGCAGTGATGCAGCTGCTCAGGATGCTCTTAATACAACCCCTGTAGAATGTGATGAGGATGGGGGTGGGAGTTGGACTTTCCTCAGCCTTTGCAGAAAGTAGAGATGCTGCTGGGCTTTCTTTGCTATGGAGCTGGTGTTAAGGGACCAGGTGAGATTCTCCGCCAGGTGAACACCAAGAAATTTCGTGCTCTGTATAATCTCTGCCAAGGAGCCGTCGATGTTCAGCGGGGAGTGGTCGCTCCGTGCCTTCCTGAAGTTAACAACCATCTCTTTTGTTTTGTTATACAAACTTACTTAGATATAGATAGGGTAAATGCAAGCAGGTTTTCCACTGAAGTTTGGTGGGACTACAACGAGAGGTCATGGGTTAAAGGTGAAAGGTAAAAAGTTGAAGGGGAACATGAGGGGAAACTTCTGCAGTCATAGGGTCGTGTGAGTGTGAAATGAGCTGCCATCACAAGTGATGCATGCAAACTCAATTTCAACATTTAAGAGAAATTTGGATAGATACATGGAGGGTTATTGACCCGGCGAAGTTTGATGGGAGTAGACAATTTAAATGGTTCAGCATGGACTAGATAGGCTGAAGAGCCTGTTTCTGTGCTGTACTTTTCAAAGACTCTCTGTATCTGCTGGTATTCCATCCCCACCCCCACCTTCTTATTTGGTTCCTGTCGCCTTCATTTCAGTCCAGATGAATTTTCTTGGTCTGTAACATCCAACATGTGACTTCTCCAATTAAGAAGGTCAAGATTATAGCTGTAAGGGGTGACCACTATCTGCAGGTTTCCTGCTCTGTTGTACACTATCCTAACATGAACTGTATGCTAGTTCTACATCTTTGTTTGGTCTCAATCCTTACTACTTTGGGAGCACCTTCACTAGAGACTGCAACTGTTCAAGAAAACAGTTTATCACTACTTTCTTACAGGATGTTAAAGACAGTCAATAAGTGCTGGCTTTGTCAGCTATGCTCAGAACCTGAAAATAGATATATAAACGCAAGTAAATGGGAGTTTACTAGTAAGGGAATGGACCACTTATTTTATTCATATCTTAAGTGGACAAAGTGGATAAATAATGAGGTACATCTCCAGTGAATTGTGCTTGTCTGATTTCCAGCTAAAGAGGATTAAGTGGGAAATTGTCCATATTCTCTTTCCTGAAAATGAATTCTGGCATCAGATAACCACATTTAGATTGGACATATTTCATTTACAGTACTGTGCAGTTCCGGTAACAAAACCTGAAATTAGGGATGTTAGATTCATATTCTCTCATGGCTTGCATTAGGTATTTGTGTATTCAGCATGCACTTCTTCAATCTTTCTGAAGATGGACAGTGCAATCATTTGATTTGATTAAACAGATTAATCTGCTCATATTTAAATGTGAATGTACAGAACAACCATTATAATCAGCTTCACTTGATACAAATAGAGAAAGTTATTTTAATGCAAAAAGTGTAAAAGGAAACTGGACATCCCAAAGAAACCCACACAGTCATGGGGAGAATGTATAAACTCCTTACAGACTGTTGTGGGAATTGATCCTGCATCGCCGGAACTGTAAAGCATAATGCTAATGTGGTAAACTATGTATACCTGTCTGGACCTGTCTGACACGCCCCTCTGCTGACGGCTCCTGTGGCTCCTCCCACAGACCCCTGTATGAAGGTGATTGGGGCACTGTTCCTCCCTCAGTCTTCGAGATGTCATGCTCCCTTTTGCTGTTAATAAAAGCCTATCGTTCACTTCCAGTCTCTGAGAGTTATTGATGGTGCATCAGCTAGTCGCTATGCTAACATGTCACCCCACAGATTCTGCAAATACCTTTCATCCTGTTACCTTTCTTTTGTATCTTGCAGAAATTCACATTTAAAAAATTCAAAACTTAAAAGCATTCTTTTTATTAACCTACACGCACAAGATGCTGCCTGGCCTGCTGTGTTCCACCAACATTTTGTGTGTGTTGCTTGAATTTCCAGCATCTGCAGATTTCCTCGAGTTTGCTTTTTATTAACCTAATGCCTTTGTTTGAAATATGCACATTAAATTCCAAAACATGATACATGGTCCCCGACAGATTTTTTTTCTTTCACAAATGATCCACACAGAAGTTCCCATTAGGCTAACAGAAATATTTGTTCCTGATCATGCATCACCAAATAGGCTAACAGGAAAGTTCATTCTAAATATATGTCCAGTGCACTTGCAGTATGAAGATTCCACTGATCTATGTTTCTCATAAAAGTATAAATGCATCTCTTATGATTTTAATATTGATTGGAATTACTATGCATGAATGTATACATAATCTTGTTGCATGTAATCAACTGCCCAGAGGGTTGTGCAATGCAAAAATAATCACAAACAACCATAAACAACAAATTCAATCACACATAATGTCCACAGTGAAAAAGTGTAACTGACAGTAAGTTAACTTCTATTTTCAATCCTGTCTACATCAAGAATAGAATACTTCAGTGGTTAAATAATATTAGCGTGACTCAATGCTCAGTTCTTTGTCACACATAGACAACATCTATGAAGGGAAATATACAGTTGTTTTTTTGGGCAAAGGTCCTTCATTTGGACTTGCTGATGAAAGAGGAGATGATGAAGGGTTGCTGAGGAAAGGTCTGTTCCATCTGGAACTTGGTTATTATGTGTATCTATATGTCTGTCTATACACATGGTATATGTATGTATGTGTATATAAACCGATCTAACTATCTATGCATTGATTGAAAATATAAATTCTAATATTAGGAATTAATGGAATTCCACTCCTTGACTCTGTGACTACATGCATAAAACTCTTGGATTTAGGTCAGTTAAACATTTCCCCCTCCCTCCCCACCCCACCCCCCGGCACTACCACAATGATTCCCATGTTTTGTTGAGGGCTTGTTACAATGCTGCGTCTCTAAACAAAATAAATAAACGTTGAAACTGAACTCGTATATAAACAAATAATGGAAATGCTCAGCAAGTTAGGAAGCATGCATGGAATAGAAGAAAATTAGCTCTTCAGTCAAAGAACTTTCATCAAAATTGCTTAAAGAAAAAGAGCTAGTTTAAAGTTGTGGAGAAGATGGGACAGGATTAAGCAAATATCTGTGATAGGGTGAGTTCAGTGTTGTGGCGGAGTTAATTATTGCTGTTCATTGAGTTGATGTGGGCTGCAGAAAGCTGCAACTGCCCAGACTGAAAATGAGATATTGTTCCTCAAAGCTAAACCGAAACTCCTTCTAACAGTGCAAGGGTCACAGACATAGATCAAAGTGAGACTGAGAGTGAGAGTGAGAATTAAAGTAGTGGATAACAGAGCGTTCAGGATTGCCTTTGCCAACTGAAACAGGTATTCCACAAAACAGTCACCAAATCTACACTGGATTCACCCAGTGTAGAGGAGACCACATTGTTAATGCCAGTTTCACCATTTTAGTAGATGTGCTTCACCTGTACAGATTATTTGAGTCTCTAGATCAACGGTTCACAACCTGGGGTCCATGGACCTGTTGCCTAACGGTATGTATAGGTCTATGGCATAAAAATAGTTAGGAACACCTGCTGTACATGGTGAGATGAGAAGCAATGAAAGAAGGTTTATTATCACTGACTTATGTTGTGAAATTTGTTGGTTTGCAGCAGCAGTAGAATACAAAGCATAACAATTTCCATAAGTTACAAATAAATAAAGAAGCAGTACAAAAGAAAAACAATGAGGTAGGATTCATGAATCGTTCAGAAATCTGATAGCTGAGGGGAAGAAGTTGTTCCTAAAATGTTAAGATGTTGGCTGTAGGTCTTTAGGCTCCAGTACCTCTTCCTTGATGGTAAAGTTGAGAACAGAGAGGGTCCTTAATGATGGATGCCACTTTCTTGAGGAATTCTCTCTTGAAAATTACCTCAAAGCTGGGAGTGTTGTGTCCATGTGACTGCTGGCAAACACTGTGTCTCTTGCTTGAAAAAATTATGTAAGGAAAGGAGTGTTCCGTGGAGACTGAATAACAAACCAAAGAATCTCAAAGGGAGTTGACCCTTCAAGCATTGAAAGAGGAGGTGGGAGAAAAAGGTGATGCACAGTAGAATCTTGTTGAATGTGGTGAGAATTTCAAAGGACAATCTATTGAACATGCAGGCCTGGTGGATGGAAGATGGGTTTGAAGAGAATTCTGCCAGTGTTCCATCCAGGAAAAAGGTTTGTGAAGTACAGGTGCAAGAAATAGATGAGGTGTGGTCAAGGATTTTGATCATTAGTGTAGAGTAAACCCACACACAGTTCAGACAGAGAGAAGGGGCAAGGCACCTATGTGGGAAGTCTTATCACTGAGGTAAATACAATACCGATGGATATCTGGGAGGGAGTGGTTGCTGATTTCTCATGCTTTGTGGTATTAATCAATGATCTAGATTTAAATGTAAGGGCCATAATTGAGAAATTTCCAGATGAAGCCAAAATGTCTGTGTGGCTTCTAGGAGGGACAAAAAGTCCACCTGCAGGAAGATAGCAAAGGATTGGCCAAGTAGGTAAACAAATGCCAAGTGAATTCAGTCTTCATAAAGATAGATAAAGGTCAATGACTGCATAATCCAATGATATTTTTTACTAGTTGCATGACTAGTCTCAATCATTACTCTATGCACTTCACCTCCATTACTCATCTATCAATTAGCCAGGGTATGGACCTAACATTCATATGCTCCACCACAATCCCACATATTTACCACCACAGAGATCTCCTGGCTTCTGAAAGGTTGCAAACACAGTGAAGCATTGACAGGCACGTGACTAAAATATATTGAGAGACACTCACTATCATGTTTATCTCCATCTGCAGAAGACAGCACAAAACCGATGTCAGCATAACGAACTGATAGAGTATTTATGCGGCTGCACCCCTGCCAGCAATTCCTCTCCCTCTGAACATCCGGGAAAAGGAAAGTACTCATCTTTTATAAAATACCCATTACAGTAGCTGTGCTCGGCAGCAGCTCTGTGAAAATTTAACATAAGAAACAGAAACAGAAGTTGGGTCAGTTAGCTCTGTAAGCATGCTCTAGTATTCAGTCACATCACGGCAAATCCAAGCTTGGATCATTAGAGTCTGCAACCTATTCCACGTATTTGTGTAGTCAAATTATTTCAAACTATTCAAGTAAAGATCAAAGCATGAGATGTAAACCTGTCTTAAGTGCAGCATCATTGTAATCCAGAGGTGGAAGATGTGCTGAAAATGGCAGCATCAGCCTGCACAAAGTCCAACTACTATCCAACCAGCATTCAAACTGCCTGACTGTAATGGTGCAATGAGACTTACAACCTGCCAATTTATGAATTAAAATTTAGTCCCAGAAACGTACATCTACAGTTTATTAGAGAGATCAGTTCACATGTAATAAGTCAACCAGAAAAATAAAGTCAAATTTTACTATTCAGGAAAAAAAACCAGTTAATTAATTATTTATCACTTAAAGATGAAACTATCAGTTTGACTGCTTATTTGGTCCATATACCTACTGATATATTCTGGTATTCAACGTGCTATAACAAATTTGAAAATATTCAGATACATTATAACACTGGTTATAGTAATATCCCTCATTCTTCTTTTGGTTTGGGTTAGAATGGGGTGGGGAGAAGTGAACAGGTTTCCAATAATCATGCAGTTTTAACTTCACCACAGTCACAATTGTCCCATCTGGCTTTCTCATCAGTAGGCAGAATGGTTGCCTACTGGTCAACAGATATTGCAGATGAGGCCATGGTAAAGAAGCATGTGCAAACCTGCTGCTGGAACAGAGAATGGTGGGTACAAGCATCATCTATGTAGGCCATGCTCCCTTCTTGCTGCTGTCATAAGGAAGGAGGAACAGGAGCCTTGGGTTCCGCACCACCAAGTTCAGGAACAGTTATTACCTTTGAACCATCAGGCTCCTGAACCTGGACTCTAGAATACATGTTTTTAGTGTTATGATCCCAGCCCCCTCCCTTGTGAGAATCGCAAGAGCCCTAGTGAAAGGGGGGGGGGTCAATGACCCAAGAGAGAGACGTGCGGAAGTTCGTGTTTCCATAGGGATGAAAAAAAAAGGCGACATTGACTATTGTCTCATGGAGACCACGTGAAAAGCCCTCGGGCAAAGTGGGCTGGTTGAGAGAGGGATCGCATCACCTGCAACCTGATTGACACCTGTGATCCCGTGAAGAAGTATAAAGGAGGGTCTGAGGGGGGGACAACCCTCAGACGCACCAAGGAAGCACGATACCGATTCCCATGGGAGCGGGAAGCCATTTTGAAGGAAGCCACGTGCGTTAGATTCCGAATTTTGAATCTGTGGCTGGAACCAACGGAAGACCGCTTTTAACTAACAACGGGGAAGCCTGCTCCCCTGATTCCAAGGATTTGCTCCGTAAAGACAACGGGCAAGTGTTTATCCTTTCTCAACCATCTCTCTCTCTCCACAACGTGAAACCCCAGCGGTTCCCAAAAGGGAAAAGCCTGCAAACTTCTGAGTGACTCTTTATATTTCAATTGGACTCAGTATTACCCCTAGACAACGATAGAGCTTATTTCTGATTGATTATTACTATACCTGTGCTGTAGATTGAGTAGTGATGACTTATATTAGCTGAATGTTTGTATTAACCTTACTTTTGTGCCCCTTTATAAATAAAAACGTTTAAAAATAGTACCATCAGACTTCAGCAGACATATCTATCTTTGCTGGTAAGTGACTCAGTTACAGAGTTCGTAACATTAGTATTATTTGAATGTGTGTTTGCTTGTTTGTTTCTCTTAGTTTATTGCTTTATTTGTATTTGCACAGTTTGTCTTCTTATGCACATTGATTATCAGCGTCTGTGCATAGTCTTTTATTGATTCTATTGTATTTATTTGTTGTACTGTGAATGCCTGTAAGAAAATTGTCTCAGGGTAGTATGTGGTGACATATACATACTTGGATAATAAATTTATTTTGAAGCAATAACAAGATGTGCTGATTTCCTGCCTCTAATGCCAGTCAATTGTCACTGGCAATAAGATAGGAATTTTGATAGGAAGGTAGGGTGCTCTTTGGAGATGAATCATATTGAAAGAATTAGGGATCTAAGGGTCCATAATTCAATGGAATGATAACGTCAGTGAGCTTGAGGAGGAGATTCATGATTTCTGGATTAGGGAATTATTAGCAAATGCCTTAACACAGAACAATGACAAAGTCAAAGATGCATAGCAGTAAGGCTGGTATAATAAATGAGAAGGGGGATAAAATTAGCTTTACAAGTCAAGTCAAGTCAAGTCAAGTCACTTTTTATTGTCATTTTGACCATAACTGCTGATACAGTACACAGTAAAAACAAGACGTTTTTCAGGACCATGGTGCTACATGAAACAGTACAAAAACTAGACTGAACTATGTGAAAAACAACACGGAGTAAAAAAACTACACTAGACTACAGACCTACCCAGGACCGCATAAAGTGCACAAAACTGTGCAGGCATTACAATAAATAATAAACAGGACAATAGGCACAGTAGAGGACAGAAAGTTGGTGTCAGTCCAGTCTCTGGGTATTGAGGAGTCTGATAGCTTGGGGGAAGAAACTGTTACATAGTCTGGTCGTGAGAGCCCGAATGCTCCGGTGCCTTTTCCCAAATGGCAGGAGGGAGAAGAGTTTGTATGAGGGGTGCGTGGGGTCCTCCATAATGCTGTTTGGCTTGCGGATGCAGCGCGTAGTGTAAATTTCTGTGATGGCGGGAAGAGAGATCCCGATGATCTTCTCAGCTGACCTCACTATCCGTTGCAGGGTCTTGCGATCCGAGATGGTGCAATTTCCAAACCAGGCAGTGATGCAGCTGCTTGGGATGCTCCCAATACAACCCCTGTAGAACGTAGTTGTACTTCTCCCATTTATAAAGCATTGGACAGCTAGAGTTAAAGCTGGAAGAGAGAAAAAAGTCTCCAAGATATGTAACTTCTTGAAAATATTTTTATGAATAATGCTAACTGGGTATCCATGTTCTCATCACAAATACACCCTAAATGCTTTGATCATGGCATCGAAACTCAGTCTGGTGTGGGACCTTTTGAAACACTGGACTCAATCAGGTAACACACACAGAAGATTGCTGTGGATTCCCTCTTCATTGTCCTGAATTTACCTCAGCTCCATGCAGGCTTCTTTCTAAGCATTCATTCGCTCTCATGGGGAGAGGTCCTTCAAGGTTTCAAGGTCATTGCAGTGATCAGCGCAGCACAGATAGAGCAGCTGGGAGCTTTTTACGCAGCTCCTTTTAGGATTGATGCCAATCCCGCTTTAGCTAGCATTTTGAGTATAAACTACCATATCAACTGTATTAAAACTTCAGGTTTAATAGATGGTTGAATTTCAGTTTATTAATATAATTTTTTTCCAACCCACTCATTTAATTTATTTTTGGAGGGTAACATTTTAACATTTGGAACTTGGATTTCACCATATTTGGGCAAAGAAAACATATGTTCCATATAGTACTAACACCCAGTGGATATCCCACAAAAAGTCATGAAACTAGCCAAAAAATATATTAAAAATAATACTTAAATGTGTTGGAGTCCCATGCAGTGAATCCAACAAGCCTACAGTTGTAGTATGCAGCTCCTATGTGTACAGTAAATAACATAAATACTTTTGTAATTATTTGATTAATGAAGTGATAGAACAACTGGTGATGAACTTTCAAGTATACAGAAAACTCAAAATAAAGGCTTGCTGACGGATCCATACCAGAACTGAGACCATTTGACCCATGTTATGCACCCTGAGTTTTTGACAGCATTCAAACTCTCCAATTTATATCAAGAAGTGATGAAGAGAGCGTTCTGCAATTTATGACATCATCATGTGCAGAAATGATGTTGGGATAATGTCAAATTCACAAACATAAAAAGTACCTGGTCCAATTTCCTAATGAACACAATTTCACTTTGAAATGATCACTTCCACAAACTACACCGGATTAAGACCATAATACCATAAGATATAGGAGCAGAATTTGGCCATTTGGCCCATCAATTCTGCTGTGCCATTTCATCATGGTTGACACATTTTCTTTCTCAGTTCCAGTCTTCTGTCTTCTTTCTGCATCACTTCATGCCCTGAATAATTGAGGATCCATCAGCCTCTGCCTTAAATATACCCAATGACCTGGCCTCCACAGCCACCTTTCGCATCGAATTCCACAGATTCACCACTCCCTGGCTAAAAAAAATTCCTCCCCATCTCTATTTTAAAAAGATGCCCATCTGTTCTGAGGGTGTGTCCTCTCACCTTAGATTAATGTGCTTTTGTGCGTGATTGATCCAATCTCCAGTTTCTTTGTTGTAAAATTTGTGTTGCCTTTTGCAAGGAGAGAGATCTTAAAATAAGACCTCTGTAGTGCAATAATTACACATTTGCAGACTATTAATTTTCTATGTGTATCTTGAGCAACTATATATCTCATTTTCAATTTTGTTAAAGATTTCCATTCTTGTATCTATAAACAGTTGATAAAAAAGTCCCAAAATTTGCAAAGCCACAAACTACAGATGCTGGAAATTTGAAAGAAAGCTGGGAGTGCTGGGTAAACTCAAAAGATCAAATAGCATCTGTGGTCATTTAAATTTTAGGTCAATGATCAATAATCAAGGACAGTTTTTAACAGAGTCTTGCTGTTTTTATTATAAAGTTTGCAAGGTAGTTTCTAAAAACCTGTGGCTCAGTCTTGATTGCAGATATACTGCTGCCACTGAGAAACTGTTTTCTTAGTTTAATTTTCTGGTTAGCTGTGCATTAATATTCAATTCATTGTAATCAAACTGCCACCACTTTCACATTAAACAAAGAATTATTTTGAGAATAAATTAATTTGTTTCACTAATTAATAACTTAAAGAAATACTAGCTGCTTCCATTGCTGCTCATTACATGATATGGAATTGGTGATTGTAAACATTCAACACAAGGTCCAGAAATTGGAGCCTCACAGGTGTTCCATGAATAATACTGCCCATTCTTTGTACAGTTCATAACTTTTGATTAGACAAAAGATCTTTTTTTTACATAGGTTTAGTACAATATTGTCTTTATGATTGAAAACTGATACCGAGTATTTCCTTCATATATCTTTCCTTTGACATCTATATTATCTAAATCATGGGGATCTGTAAAAGCTCTGCTGGCTCTTTTCCAATAAATGGTATTTATTACAAAATCCATTCTGTCTCATTTGACAGGGAAAGAAACACGGTTGACCAGATAAACTCACAGTCATGCAAGTCTTCAGTGAATGGAACTTCCTCATATTTAGTTGATGTTGGTATCAGCACACTATATACAACCACATTATTTTACCAGTATAATAATCATCAGTCTCTTTGTCACTTATCCATGTCAGAAAGTCATGTCACCATAACTAGAAAATATCTCTCCAATTTGATAGACTTCCCCCTAGTCTTGTTTTTTGCTGGCATTAACAGGCAAGGATTCTATGATTGCAGAAATAAAAAATGAAACACTGAAAATCAGAAGACGAACTGCAGCTGGCTATTTTGGACCTTCTGAGCTTGCCTAGCATGTCATTCAGTCCTAGCGTGGCTGACTATCTATTTCAATACTCCCTCTTTCTGCTGCAGCTGAACCCTGGCATCAAGAATAACTTGATTTCCCTCCAGTTTCACAGGTTCAAAGATGGCTAATGAGACCACTGTCGGAATTGAAGACTCTTCTACAGATGTAGGAGGTGGGAGAGTATGTAGCTTATAAGGCAGTGCACTCTTCCTGTTATTGAAGTAGTGTTTCTGTGAGCTCGTGGTACTTGGCCTTGAGATAGAAACATAGAAAACTTACAGCACAATTCAGGTCCTTCGTCCCACAAAGCCGAACCTGTGCCAAACATGTTCTTACTTAGAAATTACCTAATGTTACCCATAGCCCTCTAGTTTTTTGAGCTCCATGTATCTATTCAGTAGTCTCTTAAAAGACCCTATCATATCCGCCTCCACCACCATCACCAGCAGCCCATTCCACACACTCACCACTCTGCGTAAAATACTTAACTCTGACATCCGCTCTGTACCTACTTCCAGCACCTTAAAACTGTGTCCACTCACATTAGCCATTTGAGCCCTGGAAAAAGCTCCTGACTATCCACACAATCAATGACTTTCATCATCTTATACACCTCTATCAGGTCACCTTTCTTCCTCCGCCGCTCTGAGGAGAAAAGGCCGAGTTCACTCAACCTATTCTCATTAGGCATTCTCCCCAATCCAGGCAACATCCTTGTAAATCTCCTCTGCACCCTTTCTATGGTCTCCACATTCTTCCTGTAGTGAGGTGCCCAGAAATGAGCACAGTACTCCAAGTGGGGTCTGACCAGGGTCTAACATAGCTGTATCATTACCTCTCAGCTCTTAAACTCAATCCTATGGTTGATGAAAGCCAATGCACTGTATGCCTTCTTAACCCCAGAGACATCCTGCCCAGCAGCTTTGAGTATCCTATTGACTCAGACCCTAAGATCCCTCTGATCCTCCACACTGCCAAGAGTCTTTCCATTAATACTACATTCTGCCATCATATTTGACCTACCAAAATGAACCACCTCACACTTATCTGGGTGGAACTCCACCTGCCACTTCTCAGCACAGTTTTGCATCCTACTGATGCCCCACTGTAACCTTTGACAGCCCTCCACACTATCCACAACACCCCCAAAACTTTGCGTTATCAGCAGATTTACTAACCTGCCCCTCCACTTCCTCATCCAGGTCATTTATAAAAAGCACGAAGAGAAGGAGTTCCAGAACAGATCCCTGAGGCACACCACTGGTCACCAAACTCCATGCAGAATATGACCCATCTATAACCGCTCTTTGCCTTCTGTGAGCAAGCCAATTCTGGATCCACAAAGCAAGGTCCCTTTGGATCCCATGCCTCCTGACTTTCTCATTAAATGCCTTGCTGAAATCCGTGTACACTAAATATAAGCTCTATCTTTATCAATGTCTTTAGTCACATCCTCAAAAAATTCAATCAGGCTCGTAAGGTACAACCTGTCTTTGACAAAGCCATGCTGTCTATTCCTAATCATATTATGCCACTCCAAATGTTCATAAAGTCTGCTCTCAGGATCTTCTCCATCAGCTTACTAAACACTGAAGCAAGACTCACTGGTCTATACTTTCCCGGGCTATCTCTACTCCCTTTCTTGAATAAGGGAACAACATCTGCAACCCTCCAATCCTCCATAACCTCTTCCATCCCCATTGATGATGTAAAGATCATTGCCATAGGCTTAGCAATCTCCTCACTTACCTTCCACAGTAGCCTGGGGCACACCTCATCCAGTCCTGGAGACTTCTCCAACTTGATGCTTTCCAAAAGTTCCAGCACATCCTCTTTCTTAATGTCTATATGCTCAAGATTTTCAGTCTACTCTGTCATCCCTATAATCACCAAGATCCTTCTCTGTAGTGAATACTGAAGCAAAGTATTCATTTTGTGTCTCTGCTATCTCCTCCGGTTCTATACACACTTTTCCACTGTCACACTTGGTAAGTCCTATTCTCTCATGTCTTATGCTCTTGCTCTTCACATATTTGTAGAATGCCTTGAGGTTTTCCTGATTCCTGTCCACCAAGGCCTTCTCATGGCCCCTTCTGCTCTCCTAATTTCATTCTTAAGCTCCTTTCTGCTAGCCTTATAATCTTCTAGATCTCTATCATTACTTAGTTTTTTGAGCCTTTCATAAGCTTTTCTTCTTGACTAGATCTTCAACAGCCTTTGTACACCATGGTTCCTGTACCCTACCACCCTTTCCCCATCTCATTGGAACGTACCTATGCAGAAATCCACACAAATATTTCCCACATTTCTGCCAAACATTTCCCTGAGAACATCTGTTCCCAATTTATGTTTCCAAGTTCCTGCCTGATAGCTTCAACTTCCCCCTTACTCCAATTAAACACTTCCCTAACTTGTCTGTTCCTATCCCTCTCCAATGCTATGGTAAAGGAGATAGAATTGTGATCACTATCTCCAAAATGCTCTCCCACTGAGAGACCTGACATCCGACCAGGTTCATTTCCCAATACCAGATCAAGTACAGCCTCTCCTCCTGTAAATGTATCTACATATTGTGTCAAGAAACCTTCCTGAACACATAGAAACATAGAAAATAGGTGCAGGAGTAGGCCATTTGGCCCTTCGAGCCTGCACCACCATTCAGTATGATCATGGCTGATTATCCAACTCAGAACCCTGTACCTGCTTTCTCTCCATACTCTCTGATCCCTTTAGCCACAAAGGCCATATCTAACTCCCTCTTAAATATAGCCAATGAACTGGCCTCAATTGTTTCCTGTTGCAGAGAATTCCACAGATTCACCACTCTCTGTGTGAAGAAGTTTTTCCTCATCTCGGTCCTAAAAGGCTTCCCCTTTATCCTTAAACTGTGACCCCTCGTTCTGGACCTCCCCAATATCGGAAACCATCTTCCTGCATCTAGCCTGTCCAATCCCTTTAGAATTTTATATGTTTCAATAAGATCCCCCCTCAATCTTCTAAATTCCAGTGAGTATAAGCCTAGTCGATCCAGTCTTTCTTCATATGAAAGTCCTGCCATCCCAGGAATCAATCTGGTGAACCTTCTCTGTACTCCCTCTATGGCAAGAATGTCTTTCCTCAGATTAGGGGACCAAAACTGCACACAATATTCTAGGTGCGGTCTCACCAAGGCCTTGTACAGCTGCAGTAGAACTTCCCTGCTCCTGTACTCAAATCCTTTTGCTATGAATGCCAACATACCATTTGACTTTTTCACCGCCTGCTGTACCTGCATGCCCACCTTCAATGACTGGTGTACAATGACACCCAGGTCTCGTTGCACCTCCCCTTTTCCTAATCGGCCACCGTTCAGATAATAATCTGTTTTCCTGTTCTTGCAACCAAAGTGGATAACGTCACATTTATCCACATTAAATTGCATCTGCCATGAATTTTCCCACTCACCTAACCTATCCAAGTCACCCTGCATCCTCTTAGCATCCTCCTCACAGCTAACACCGCCGCCCAGCTTCGTGTCATCTGCAAATTTGGAGATGCTGCATTTAATTCCCTCGTCTAAATCATTAATATATATTGTAAACAACTGGGGTCCCAGCACTGAGCCTTGCGGTACCCCACTAGTCACTGCCTGCCATTCTGAAAAGGTCCCGTTCACTCCCACTCTTTGCTTCCTGTCTGCCAACCAATTCTCTATCCACATCAATATCATATCCCCAATACCATGTGCTTTAAGTTTGCACACTAATCTCCTGTGTGGGACCTTGTCAAAAGCCTTTTGAAAACCTAAATATACCACATCCACTGGCTCTCCCCCATCAACTCTACTAGTTACATCTTCAAAAAATTCTATAAAATTTGTCAGACATGATTTTCCTTTCACAAATCCATGCTGACTTTGTCCGATGATTTCACCTCTTTCCAAATGTGCTGTTATCACATCTTTGATAACCAACTTTAGCAATTTCCCCACCACCGATGTCAGACTAACCGGTCTATAATTCTCCGGTTTTTCTCTTCCTCCTTCTTTTAAAAAGTGGGGTTACATTAGCCACCCTCCAATCCTCAGGAACTAATCCAGAATCTAAGGAGTTTTGAAAAATTATCACTAATGCATCCACTATTTCTTGGGCTACTTCCTTAAGCACTCTGGGATGCAGACCATCTGGCCCTGGGGATTTATCTGCCTTTAATCCCTTCAATTTACCTAACACCACTTCCCTACTAACATGTATTTCCCTCAGTTCCTCCATCTCACTAGACCCTCGGTCCCCTACTATTTCTGGAAGATTATTTATGTCCTCCTTAGTGAAGACAGAACCAAAGTAGTTAATCAATTGGTCTGCCATGTCCTTGTTCCCTATGATCAATTCACCTGTTTCTGACTGTAAGGGACCTACATTTGTCTTAACCAATCTTCTTCATTTCACATATCTATAAAAGCTTTTACAGTCAGTTTTTATGTTCCCTGCCAGCTTTCTCTCATAATCTTTTTTCCCTTTCCTAATTAAGCCCTTTGTCCTCCTCTGCTGGACTCTGAATTTCTCCCAGTCCTCAGGTGTGCTGCTTTTTCTGGCTAATTTATATGTTTCTTCTTTGGACTTGATACTATCCATAATTTCCCTTGTCAGCCACGGGTGCACTACCTTCCCTGGTTTATTCTTTTGCCAAACTGGGATGAACAACTGTTGTAGTTCATCCATGCGATCTTTAAATGTTTGCCATTGCATATCCACCATCAACCCTTTAAGTATCATTTGCCAGTCTATCTTAGCTAATTCACGTCTCATACCTTCAAAGTTACCCTTCTTTAAGTTCAGAACCATTGTTTCTGAATTAACTATGTCACTCTCCATCTTAATGAAGAATTCCACCATATTATGGTCACTCTTACCCAAGGGGCCTCGCACGACAAGATTGCTAACTAACCCTTCCTCATTGCTCAATACCCAATCTAGAATGGCCACACCTAACAAACTCCACCCCATCTAAACCCCTTGGTCTAGGGAAATGTCAATCAATATTTGGGAAATTAAAATCTCCCACCGTGACAACCCTGTTTTTATTACATCTTTCCAGAATCTGTCTCCCTCTCTGCTCCTCTATGTCCCTGTTACTATTGGGTGGTCTATAAAAACACCCAGTAGAGTTATTGACCCCTTTCTGTTTCTAACTTCCACCCACAGAGATTCAGCAGACAATCCCTCCTTTTCTGCAGCCATGACACTATCTCTAATCAGCAGTGCCATGCCCCACCTCTTTTGCCTCCCTCACTGTTCTTTCTGAAACATCTATAGCCTGGCACTCTAAGTAACCATTCCTGCTCCTGAGCCATCCAAGTCTCCATAATGGGCACAACATCATAGCTCCAAGTACTGATCCACACTCTGTTCATGATGCTTCTTGTATTGAAATAGACACATTTCAAACCATCAGTCTGAGTGCATCCCTTGTCTATCACCTGCTTATCCTCCCTCTCGCACTGTCTCTAAACTTTCTCTATTTATCTTAAAATTATCCCTATATTCTTTCTCCACACTGAACAGTTGTGTGTCTGACATCCCAGGAATTAGTAGGGATACTGCCCATCTTAATTTAATGATCTTCATTCCACAGATGTTCTCTGGCCTGATGAACATTTCCAATATTTCTAGTATTTATTTCAGAATGACAGTATCTGCAGCTTTCTTGTTCTCAGTACCTAGTTCAGGCATTTGGTCTTCATTCCCTGATAGGTAATTCCTAGTGAAGAAATATCTCAACATCATAGTTCTAAGGGCCTTGTGTCATATCCTATAAGACAATAACACCATAAGACTTAAGAGTAGAATTAGGCCATTCAGTCCACTGAGTCCACCCCGCTGACTTATTATCCCTCTCAACCCCATTCTCATGCCTTCTCTCCGTAACTTTTGATACCTTGACTAATCAAGAACCTATCAACCTCCGCTTTAAATAAACACAGTGACCTGGCCTCCATAATCACCTGTGGCAATGAATTCTCCAGATTCACTGCCCTCTGGCTAAGAAATTGCTCCTAATCCTTTTTCTAAAGGGACATCCCTCTATTCTGAAGGTGTGTCCTCTGGTCCTAGACTCACCCACTATAGAGAACATCCTCTCCATTTCCACTCTATCTAGGCACTTCAGTATTCAATAGATTTCAATGACATCCCTTTCCCCTCATTCTTCTAAACTACAGCAAGTAAAGACCCAGAGCTATCACATGTTCCTCATAAACTAACCTTTTTATTCTCAGAACTCTTGTGAATCGCCTCTGGACCTTCTCAAACCTGGCCCAAAACTGCTCACAGTATTCCAGCTGTGGTCCAAACAATGTCCTATAAAGCTTCAATATTACATGTTTGCTTTTTATTTCACTTTCCTTACCATCAACGCAATCTGCAAGTTAAGTTTTAGGGAATCCTGCAAGAGGACTCCCAAGTCACTTTGCAGCTCTGATATCTGAATTTTCTCCCATTTAGAAAATAGTCTAAACCTTTATTCCTTCTACCAAAGTGCATGACTATTCACTTCCCTACACTTTGCCCGTTCTGCTGTCTAAGTCCTTCTGCAGACATCCTGCTTCCTCAACATTATTTGCCCCACACCTATATTTGTATCATCCTCAATCTTCACCTCAAAGCCATCAATTCTGTCATCCAAATCATTGACATAGAAGGTGGAAAGAAGCAGTCTCAAAGCTGACCCCAGCAGAATACCAGTAGTCACTGGTAGCTAAGCAGAAAAGGCTCTCCTTATTCCCACTCATTGCCTCCTGCCAGTCAGCTAAGATTATATCCATGCTAGGATATTTCCAAAGGAAGTATTGCCTTATTCCATGGGAAACCTCACCCTCTCCACATGCAGTTTGTTAAGCCTTGTCAGAATGTTGCATGTTTCAATGAAATCCCCTTTAATTCTTCTAAATTCTTATGAATAGAGGCTGAGTCAGTCCAATCATTCTTTATACAGTGCACCAACCATTGTAGCGATGTACTACATACAGAGCTAGAAACGACGACATACAGTCAGTAAGTCGTTTTGAGACTAGTTTATTCAAACTTCGCGGTGCTGGCTTTTAATCCCTAGTTCCCGCCTCTCCAGGCAGAAATGACGTCAGAGGTGCATTACCAAAGTCTCTCCCCACGCACGGGCTATTTGTGAGCTGGTTCGCCTGTGCAGAAAGTGGGTCGCCACATAACCCCCCTCCCCAGAACCGGCGATACACCCCCCAATGTCCACAGTCTGGATCAGACTCTGTTTGACCATCTGCCTCTGTGACGCGGTGCCTGAACCTCGACCGGCTGCGCCAAGTCCACATGGGCTGGTTTGAGACGATCCACCGTGAAAACCTCCTCTTTCCCCCCAATGTCCAGAACGTATGTGGACCCGTTGTTGTTGATCACCTTGAACAGCCCCTCGTATGGCCGCTGTAACGGTGCCCGGTGTCCGCCCCTTCGTACAAACACAAACTTACAGTTCTGCAGGTCTTTGGGTACATGGGTCGGGGTCTGTCCGTGCTGTGAAGTCGGTACGGGGGCCAGGTTGCCGAGCCTTTTGCGTAGTCTGTCCAGGACTGCTGCGGGTTCTTCCTCTTGCCCCCTTGGGGCTGGTATGAACTCTCCTGGGACGACCAGGGGTGCGCCGTACACCAACTCCGCCGACGAGGCGTGCAAATCCTCTTTGGGCACTGTGCGAATTCCAAGCAGGACCCAGGGAAGCTCGTCCACCCAGTTAGGTCCTCTCAGGCGGGCCATAAGAGCCGACTTCAAGTGACGGTGGAAGCGTTCCACTAGTCTGTTCGACTGTGGGTGGTAGGCAGTAGTGTGGTGTAGCTGCGTTCCCAACAGGCTGGCCACAGCCGACCACAGGCTGGAGGTGAACTGGGCGCCTCTGTCGGAGGTAATGTGGGCCGGTACCCCGAAGCGTGCTACCCAGGTTGCAATCAGTGCCCGGGCGCAGGAATCGGCAGATGTGTCGGTGAGCAGGAACGCCTCTGGCCACCTCGTGAACCGGTCTACCATAGTTAGGTGGTACCGCACTCCTCGTGACACTGGTAGGGGCCCACGATAGCCACATGAATGTGGTCAAACCTCCGGCAAGTGGTTTTGAACTGCTGCGGTGGGGCTTTAGTGTGCTGCTGCACCTTGGCTGTTTCACACTGCGCGCACGTTCTGGCCCATTCGCTGACCTGTTTGTGAAGTCCGTGCCACGTGAACTTGCAGGAGACCAGCCGGACAGTTGTCCTGATAGATGGGTGCGCCAAACCGTGTATGGAGTTGAAAACTCGCCGCCGCCAGGACGATGGAGCGAGGTTGGCCGGTAGACACGTCGCACAGGAGGGTCTTCTCACCTGGGCCTACGAGGAAGTCTTGCAGCTGCAAACCCGAGACTGCGGTCCTGTAGCTGGGCATCTCGTTGTCTGCCTGCTGCGCCTCTGCCAGTGCTGCATAGTCCACCCCCAGGGACAGGGCCTGGATAGCTGATCTGGATAGTGCGTCCGCCACGACGTTGTCCTTTCC
Source organism: Hemitrygon akajei (assembly GCF_048418815.1). Lineage (NCBI taxonomy): Eukaryota > Metazoa > Chordata > Chondrichthyes > Myliobatiformes > Dasyatidae > Hemitrygon > Hemitrygon akajei. The sequence continues at coordinate 106,125,866 of NC_133136.1, read as the reverse complement.
CAAGACATGCTGGATGTCCGTCGTGTAATCGGAGATGTAGGACAGATGTCGCTGCTGGCGAGCCGACCAGGGATCGGACACCTTCATGAACGCGAAGGTCAACGGTTTGTGGCCCGTGAATGCGGTGAAAGGCCTGCCTTCTAAGAAGTACCTGAAATGCTGGATTGCCAGATACAGTGCCAACAGCTCCCGGTCGAAAGCACTGTACGAGTTCGGGTGGTCGTAGGTGCTTGCTGAAGAACGCCAGGGGTTGCCAGCGCCCCTCGATGAGTTGCTCCAGCACCCCACCGACTGCTGTGTCGGATGCATCCACTGTGAGGGCGGTCGGAACATCCGTTCTGGGGTGCACCAGCATCATGGCATCTGCCAAGGCTTCCTTGACTTTAACAAAAGCGGCCCCGGCCTCCTCGTCCCAAGTAATGTCCTTGCCTTTACCCGACATCAGGGTGTACAAAGGGCACATGATATGGGCTGCTGAGGGGAGGAAACGGTGGTAGAAGTTCACCATACCAACAAACTCCTGCAGGCCTTTGACTGTGTTGGACCAGGCAAAGTGGCAGATCGCATCTACCTTGGCGGGCAGAGGTGTTGCCCCGTCTTTGGTAATCCTGTGGCCCAGGAAGTCGGTGGTATCGAGACCGAACTGGCATTTGGCCGGGTTGATCGTGAGGCCGAAGTCACTCAGGCGGGAGTAGAGCTGGCGGAGGTGGGACAGATGCTCCTGACCACTACTGCTGGCTATAAGGATGTCATCCAAATAGATGAAAGCGAAGTCCAGGTCACGTCCCACCACATCTATTAGCCACTGGAACATCTGTGCGGCATTCTTCAGGCCGAACGGCATTCGGAGGAATTCGAACAGGCTAAACAGGGTGATGAGAGCTGTTTTGGGGATGTCTTCAGGGTGTACCAGGATTTGATGGTATCACCGGGTCTACCTTGGAAAATATTCTTGCCCCGTGCAGGTTTGCTGCAAAGTCCTGTATGTGCGGCACGGGGTAGCGGTCTGGAGTTGTAGCCTCGTTCAGTCTGCGGTAGTCGCCGCATGGTCTCCAACCCCCGGCTGCTTTGGGCACCACGTGCGGGGGGGAGGCCCATGGGCTGTCAGACCTCCGTATGATCCCCAATTCTTCCATCCTCTTGAACTCCTCCTTCGCCAGGCGGAGCTTTTCCGGGGGGAAGCCTTCGTGTGCGGGCGTGGAGGGGTGGTCCCTGGGTCGGAATGTGGTGCTGTACCCTGTGTCTGGGCATGGCTGCCGTGAACTGCGGTGCCAGAATCGATGGGAAGTCCGCCAGGATTCTGGTGAATTCGTTGTTGGACAGCGTGATGGAGACCAGGTGTGGGGCCGGCAACTTGGCTTCACCCAGGGAGAATGTCTGGAAAGTCTCAGCATGTACCAGTCTTTTCCCTTGCAAGTCGACCAGCAGGCTGTGAGCTCGCAAGAAGTCCACCCCCAGGAGTGGTTGGGCCATGGCGGCCAGTGTGAAGTCCCACGTGAACCGGCTGGCGCCGAACTGCAGCTGCACTGTGCGGGTGCCGTAGGTCCATATCGTGCTGCTGTTTGCAGCCCTCAGGGTGGGTCCCGGCTTCCTGTCACAGGTGTCGTACCCCAAGACGCTGATTTCCACTCCGGTGTCAACCAAGAAGCAGCATCCCGACTGCTTGTCCTAGATGTACAAGAGGCTGTCCTGGTGGCCAGCCGCCATAGCCATTAGTGGCAGCTGGCCCTGGCCCTTACAGGGCGGGTGACAATGGCGGGCTTCTGTGCCCCACTGCTGGTGGCAGAAATAACACTGTTCACTGGCCTCCTCACTCCTGCCTCTGTGCTGTGCGCGCCCCCTTGCCAGGCCTGGTCTGGTCTGCTGTTGGGCACGTGGCCTGGCAATCTGACCAAGCTCTCCCTCTTGGCTTTCCACAGCACGTCTGCCCGGGCTGCCACCTTCCGGGGGTCACTGAAATCTGCGTCGGCCAGCAGTAGATGAATGTCCTCGGGCAGTTACTCTAGGAACGCTTGTTCGAACATGAGGCAGGGCTTGTGTCCGTCAGCCAGGGCTAGCATCTCGTTCATTAATGCTGACGGCGGCCTGTCTCCCAAACCATCCAGGTGAAGCAGGCGGGCACCCCGCTCACGCCGTGAGAGGCCGAAGGTCCCAATGAGCAGCACTTTGAATGCTTCATATTTGCCTTCTTCCGGGGGTGACCGTATGAAATCCGCAACCTGGGCGGCCGTCTCCTGGTCCAGGGCGCTCACCACATGGTAGTAACGCGTGGAATCAGAGGATATCTGCCAAATCTGGAACTGGGCTTCTGCTTGGCTAAACCACACACGTGGTCGCAGTGTCCAGAAAGTCGGCAGTTCTAGCAAAACTGCGTAAACAGATGAAGAGTCAGTCATCTTTGGTCCAAATCCCGTTTGGACCGTCGGGGTCACCAATGTAGCGATGTACTACATACAGAGCTAGAGACAACGACACGCAGTCGGTAAGTCGTTTCGAGACTAGTTTATTCAAACTTCATGGCGTTGGCTTTTAATCCCTAGTTCCTGCCCTCTTCAGGCGGCAATGACGTCAGAGGTGCATTACCAAAGTTTCTCCCCACGCACGGGATATTTGTGAGCTGGTCCGCCTGTGTAGAAAGTGGGTCGCCACACCATCCCATGAATCAGCCTATTGAACCTTTGTTGCACTTCCTCGTTCACTGATAGATTAGTTCGTAGGTAACGAACACATCTGCACACAATATTCCAGGTCTGCTCATACCAAGAACTTGCATAAATGAAACAAAACACTGTTGCTTATGTACTCAAAATATCTTGCAATGGAGGCCAAAATTCTATATGTCAGTAGTAGGTGTACAAGGACATCCTAATCCTTTCCAATATCAACATTTCCCAGTCTATCACTGTGTATCAAATACCTAGACTTCCTGTTTTTCCTACCAAAGCAGATAACTTCAAATATACTCATATTATACTGCATCTGTCATGTATTTTTCTACTCGATCAACTAAACTAAATCACTTAACTGTCTTGCTCCTAACTCAAGTTATTAGAAAATTTGGAAATATTACATTTGGGTGTCTTATATAAATCACTGAAATATGTTTTAGGTAGCCAGGACCCAAGTATTAGATCTCTCTGGTGCTCCATCGCTCACCACTTCCCACTTCAAAGAAAAAACATTTATTCCTACTTTCTGGTTTCTATCTACCAAACATTTTTTTAGTTCACATCACTATGTTGCCCCAAAACCCACGTGCTTTTATTTCGCCTACTAACATCTTATCAAGGACTTTATAACATGCCAAAACAAGTTGTGTCTTGTCACAGTCACCTCAATAATAAGCAATTGCTTTGAGAGGCTGGTCAAGGATTACACTGGCAGCATGCTGTCACCCAAACTGGACCTACTGACACAACCGATCGACAGGTGACGCAATAGTCACTGCTCTACGTACCATCCTTACACATCTGGAGAAGAAGGATGCTTATGTGAGAATGCTGTTCTTGGACTACATTTCAGCATCCACCACCATAGTTCCATCCAGGCTCAACAAGAAGCTCAGTGACCTCGGTCTTGACCCTGCCTTGTGCAGCTGGATCCTGGACTTCCTGTAATATCACCAGCAGATTGTAAGAGTGAGCTCCCTCACCTCCACCCCTCTGACACTCAATACAGAAGCCCCTCAGGGCTGTGTACTGAGTCCCCTCCTTTACTCCCTGTATACCCATGACTGTATCACCACCCACAGCTCTAATCTGCTAATTAACTTTGCCAAAGACACTACATTGATTGGCATTATCTCAGCCAATAACGAAGTGGCCTACGGGGAAGAAGCCATTTCTCTGACACTGTGGTGTCAAGAAAACATCCTCTCCCTCAATGTCGCAAAAACAAAGGAGCTGGTTGTGGATTACAGGAGGAGTGGAGATGGGCTAACCCCTATTGACATCAACGGATCTGGGATTGAGAGGGTAAACAGCTTCAAGTTCCTCGGCATCCATATCACCGAGGATTTCATGTGGTCTGTATGCAACAGCTGTGTGGTGAAAAAAGCACAATGATGCCTCTTTCACCTCAGACAGTTGAGGAAGTTTGGTATGGGCCTCCAAATCCTAAGGAGTTTGTACAGGGGGACAGTTGAGAGCATCCTGACTGGCTGCATCACTGCCTGGTATGGGAACTGTACCTCCCTTAATCGCAGGACTCTGCAGAGAGTGGTGTGGACAACTCAGTGCATCTGTAGTTGTGAACTTCCCATGACTCAGGACATTTACAAAGACAGGTGTGTCAAAAGGGCCCGTAGGATCATTGGGAACCCAAGCCATCCCAACTACAATCTATCCAGCTGCTACCATCTGGGAAGCAGTACCGCAGCATAAAAGCCAGGACCAACAGACTTCAGGATAGCTTTTTCCATCAGACTGATGAACTCACGCTGATTTGAGTATACTCTATATTATATTGACTGTTCTATTTATTATAAATTACTCTGATTGCACATTGCACATTTAGATCGATACGTAACGTAAAGACTTTTACTCCTCGTGTATGTGAAGGATATAAGAAATAAAGTCAATTTAATTCAATTCAATTCAATACTGAAAATCCAAATACTGTCTGGTTCTTTCTTCTTTCAATTCTATTTTATGTTCAAATCCAGACATTGGAATTTTGAAGAAGAGGGGATTTCAATCAGGTCCATTGCCCGAAGATGAAAGGCAGGAGCAGGGTGTGGCAGCGTAATAGGGTTTTGACCAGTGGCCATTCGGTGTGTAGGATTGATTAGTAAAAGCAAATTAAAAGCAGACAGGGGTATCGTTGCTGCAGCCATCATTGCCGTGGCCAGCATCTGAGAGAACATGGTCAGAATGGTGATCTTAAGGCTTTAGTTCTTCAAAGCTTCAACGAAGTGACACTTCACTCAGAGAAAGCAAAGGAAAGAAAAGTTTTTCTTCTTTATATCTGCTCTGCTAGGACAGTAGAGATGTCAGGCAGGATAGTGCAATATAAGATAAGACATGCGAAGAGGCAGTTACACCCAAGGTACAGGACACAGGAAGCTGGGTGACAGTCAGGAAGGGGAAAGGGGTTAAGGAGCCAGTGCAGAGTACCCCTGTGGCCATCCCCCTCAACAACAGGTTTATCACTTTGGATACTGCTGTGGGCTGGGGGAGGGAATGACCTAACAGAGGAGAATCACAGAAGTCTGGTCCCTGGCAATGAGTCTGCCTCTGTGACTTAGAAGGTTCATGTAGTTACCAATGACATGGGTAGGATAAGTGCGAGGTTCTGCATTAGGAGTTCAGGGAGTTGGGTGCTAAGTTAAAAGGCAGGACCTTCAGGGTTTTGATCTCAGGGTTGCTACCTGTGCCACATGCCAGTGAGGATAGAATGGGAAGATTATACAATTTAATACATGGCTAAGGCATAGGTGTAGGAGGGAGGCATAAGATTTTTGGATCATTGAGGTCTCTTCCAGGAAAGGTGAGACCTCTACAGAAGGGATGGTTTTAACCTGAACTGGAGAGGGACTAATACCCCAGTGGGTCATGCACTTCGGTAGTAGAAATAAATGTGTGGACTATTTTCTAAACGGGGAGAAAATCCAGTAATCTGAGATGCAGATGGACTTGAGAGTCCTTGTGAAGAACACCCTGAAGGCTAACTTATGTAATTAGTTTTGCTACAATAAGTGTATGGGACATTGGAAAAAATGTTGAATTTCCCCATGGGGATGAATAAGGTATCCATCTATCTATCTAACTTGCAAGTTGAGTCAGTGTTGAGGAAGACTAATGCCATGTTAGCATTCATTTCAAGAGGTCTAGAATACAAGAGCTGGGATATGATGCTGAGTCTTTATAAGGCACTGGTGAGGCCTCACCTTGAGTATTGTGAACAGTTTTGAAAAGATATGCTGGCATTGGAGAGGGTCCAGAGGAAGTTCACAAGGATGATTTCGGGACTGAAAGGGTTATTATAAGAGGAATGTTTGATAGCTCTGGGTCTGTACTCGCTGGAGTTCAGAAGGATGAGGGGGGATCTCATTGAAACCTTTCAATTGTTGTAAGGCCTAGACAGAGTAGATGTGGAAAGGATCTTTCCCATGGTGGGAGAGTCTAGGACAAGACAGCATACCCTCAGGATAGAGGGGCACCCTTTCAAAGCAGAGATACGGAGAAATTTCTTTAGCCAGATGGTGGTGAATTTGTGGAATTCGTTGCCACATGCAGCTGTGGAGACCAGGTCGTTGGGTGCATTCAAGGTAGAAATTGACATGTTCTTGATTGGACAAGACATCAAAGGTTATGGGAGAAGACTGGGAACTGGGGTTGAGGAAGAGGTAAAACAAGGGTCAGCCATGATTGAATGATAGAGCAGACGTGATGGGCCAGATGATCTAATTCTGCTCCTATGTTTTATGGTCTTATGGGAAGGTTTGTTAATGCTGCACTGTGGAGTTTAAACTAAAGTTTAGGGGGACTGGAACTAGAGTGCCAGAACTATTAGTGGAGAGGTTATGGAGGGAGATGTTGGTAACACCTCAGAAAAAGTTAGGAGTCAAAAGGTTGAGAATGGTGAGACAAAATTGAAAACTGTGAATACAGGACTGAGGTGTTATATCTGATTGCATATAGTATACAGAACAAAATAGATGAACCTGCAGCATAGTTGCAATTTGGCAGGCATGATGTTGGAGGCCTCGTTGAATCATGGATGAAAGATTATAGCAGGGAGCTTAATGTCCAAGGATACATGTTGAAAGGATAGGCAGGAAGGCAGAGGGGCGGCATTGCTCTTGTTGGTAAAAAATGAAATCAAATCATTAGAAAGAGGTGACATAGGGCTGGAAGGTGTTGAATCATTGTAGATAGAGCTAAAGGATTGCAAGGCTAAAAAGACACTGATGGGAGTTGCATGCATATCCCCAAACAGTACTAAAGATGTAGCCTACAAATTACAATGGGAGATAGAAAATGCATGCAAAAAGGATAATGTTACAATAGTTATGGGGACTTCAATATGCAAGTAGACTGGGAAAATCAGGTTGGTGCTGCTGGATTCCAGGAGGGGGAATTTCTAGAGTGTCTAGGTGATGGCTTTTTAGAATATCTCGTGGTTGAGCTCACTAGAGGATCAGCTATTCTGGATTGGGTGTTGTGCCACAAACCAGAATTGATTAGACAGTTTAAAGTAAAAAAAACCCTTAGAGGCAAGTGATTATAATATGATCAAATTCACCCTGAAAGGAGAAGCTAAAGTCAGAGGTATCAGTATTACAGTAGAGTAATGGAAATTACAGAGGCATGAGAGAGGAGTTGGCCACAATTGATTGGAAAAGAAAACTGGCAGGGATAACAGAAGGGCAGCAATGGCTGGAACATCTGGAAGCAATTCGGAAGGCATAGGATATATTCATCCCAAAGATGACTAAGTATTCTAAAGGAATGACAGAACCATGGCTAACAAGAAAAGCCAAAGTCATCATAAAAGCCAAAGGGAGGGCATTTAATAGAGCAAAAATTAGCGGGATGTTAGAGGATTGGGAAGCTTTTAAAAACCAGCAAAAGGCAACTAAAAAAGTCATTAAGAAGGAAAAGATGGAATACAAAAGTAAGCTAGCCAATAATATTAAAGAGGGCAGCAAAAGTTTCTTTAGATACATAAAGTGTAAAAGGGAGGTGAGAGTGGGTATTGAACTGCTGGAAAATGATGCTGGAGAGGTAATAATGGGCGAGAATGAAATGATGGATGAACCAAATAAGGATTTTGCATCAGTCTTCTCAATGGAAGACAGTAGCAGTACAGTGGAAGTTCAAGGTGTCAGATGGCATCAAGTCTCTGAAGTTACCATAACTAAAGAGAAGGCTCTTGAGAAACTGAAAGGTCTCAATGTGGATAAGTAACCTGGACCAGATGGTGTACAATTTAGAGTTCTGAAAAAGGCGACTGAAGAGGTCGTGGAGGCATTAGTAAAGATCTTTCAAGTATGACTAGATTCTGTAATGGTTTCGAAAGACTGTAAGATTGCAGATGTCATTCCACTCTTGAAAAAGGGAGGAAGGCAAAAGAAAGGGAACTATAGGCCAGTTAGTCTGACCTCGGTGGCTGGGAAGATGTTGATGAAGTCTCAGGAGGTACCTGATAAAATAGGCCAGAGTCAGCATGGTTTTCTCAACAGACAATCTAGCCTGATAAATCTGTTGGAATTCTTTGAAAAAATAACAAGCAGGATTGACAAAGGAAAATCGATTGATGTCGTATACTTTGATTTTCAGAGGGCTTTTGACTAGATGCCTCAGAAGAGCTGCTTAACAAGCGATGAGCCCATGGCATTACAGGAAAGATTTCAGCATGGATAACATGGTGGCTGATTGCAGGAGGCAAAGGGTGGGAAAAAAGGGAGCCTTTTCTGGCTGGTTGCTGGTGACTAGTGGTGTTTCATAGGGACCGATGCTATGTATTCTATGTTGGGACCGATTTTGTTTACATTATTTGCCAATGATTTGCATGGTGGAATTGATGGTTTTATTGCAAAGTTGATATGAAGATAGGTAGAGTGGCAGGTAATTTTGATGAAGTTGAGAGGCTACAGAAGGACTTAGATTAGGAGAATGGGTAAAGAAATGGCAGATGGAAAACAGTGTTGGGAAATGTATGGTCATGAATTTTGGTGGAAGAAATGAAAGGGTTGACTATGTTTTTAAATGAAGAGAAAATACATAAGATTGAGGTGCAAAGGGACTTGGGAGTCTTTGTGCAGGATTCCCTAAAGGTTAATTTGCAGGTTGAGTTTGTGGTGAGGAAGGCAACCGCAATGTTGGCACTCATTTCAAGGGGACTAGAATATGAAATCAAGAATGTGATGTTGAGACTTTATAAAGCACTGGTGAGGACTCACTTGGAATATTGTGAGCAGTTTTGGGCCTCTTATCTTAGAAAGAATGTGCTGAAATCGGAAAGGGTTGAAAGGAAATTCAGAAAAATTATTCCAGGATCGAATTGCTAGTCATATGAAGAGGTTTTGATGGCTCTGGGCCTGTATTCACTAGAATTCAGAAGAATGAGGGGTGACCTCATTGAAGCCTCTCGAATGGTGAAAGGCCTTGATACAGTGCATGTGAAGAGAATGTTTCTTGTGGTTGGAGGATGTAAGATCAGAGTACACTGCCTCAGAATAGAGGGGTGTCCTTTTAGAACGGAGATGAGGAGCAATTTCTTTTGCCAGAGAATGGTGAATCTGTGGAATTCTTTGAGACAGGCAGTTTTGGAGGCCAAGTCTTTATGTATATTCAAGGCAGAGGTTGATATATTCTTGTTTGGTCAGAGCATGAAGGGATACGGGGAGAAAGCAGGAGATTGGGGCTCCTTTCAATAATACTTGCTAACTTTTTCTTTTTTTTTGTATTTTATTTTTTTATTGAAGTTCATCAAACAAACATTTCCATAAGATGTATTTCAGACATTGTACATATATATCATATAATCATATATATCACAAATCTTCACAAAGTATTTATCTGAGGTAGACACTTATAGAGAAGAGTGGAAAGAAAAAAACAAGCAAAAGAAAAGAACTATGTACAAGTAGAGAGTGATTTTTTTTTACAACAGATTCATTGATTTGTGAGAATAAAATCAGGCCTATGAGGCATTATGTAGTTAAACCATGTTTCCCAGTATGAATCATATTGTTCCAGCTTATGATTAACAGATGCTGTTAACTTCTCCATTTTGTAAATGTCCACTGTAATTTCCATCCATGTATTTAAAGTTGGGCTCTCCTGTGATAACCATTTCTTAGTAAGAATCTTTTTACCAACCACCAACAGTATATTCATTAAATATTTATCTCTTTTCAACCATTCTTGAGGTATATATCCAAAATATATGGTCTTACTCTCTAAGGGTATTTCACATTTAAAGATGTCTTGTAGGGCATTGTGTATCCCCCTCCAATAGTTTTTGATAACAGGGCAGTCCCAAAAATTATGACAATGATTTGCATTTTGATTTCCACAATTTCTCCAGCAAACAGGGAGGTTACTATCATAATGGGATTTCTGAGAGGGTGTAATAAAATATCTTATCAAGTTTTTCCATCCAAACTCCCTCCATTTCTGTGAACTGGTACACTTCCATTGATACCTCCATATTGTTGTCCATTCTTTCTGAGATATAATTATCCCTCCTTCCTTCTCCCATTTTGTTTTAATGTATGAAGTCGAATGTGTTTTAAGATTTGACAACCCCTTATACATGCTTGAAATGATTCTACTACCATTATCTGAATTATATGCTTTTCTAAAGAGCTCTATCAAGCATGTATTTGCCATGGTTACATTTTTAAGTGTCTTATTAACATATTGTCGCATCTGTAAATACCGATAAAAATCTTGTTTTTCTAATAAGTGTTTCTCTTTAAGCATTTCAAAACTGAACAGTGTTCCTTCTTTCATTATCTTGCAAAGAACTGATATTCCTTTAGCTGTCAATTTATTTGGTGTAAAATCCGAGTCATATGCATACCATTTAAGAATTGCAATATCTCCCTCTAGATTATATTCTTTTTATAGTAGTTTTCCAAACTTTAAGAGTCAATTTCACCCATGGGTTATCAATAGTATTTATGTACCTTTGCAGGTTGTTATCAGCCAAAATTGCTTGTATGGGGATGGGAAGTACCCGCTCCTCAATGTTTTTCCATTGAGTGTCATATGATGGGTTGCACCAACATATCACAGCTCTCAACTGTGCTGCAAAATAATAATCTCTAAGAGAAGGTAGGCCCCATCAAAAAAAAGTTTTGAGACGAACACTAGGCCTTTTACCCTGCCAAATATACCTTGATAGCATCTTGCTCCATTCATTGAATTGATTTTGATTAATCTCTATTTGTAGGGTCTGAAAGAGAAATAACAGTCTGGGCAGTATATTCATTTTAATAGACTCAATCCTTGAACTGAGACTGAAAAAAGGAATCAGGCTCCATCTTGCCACATCTTCCTTAATTTTTTTATATAAAGGCTGATAATTACATTCTGATAATTTTGCCAAATCTTTTGGCATGCCCAAATATTTGGAAGACTCTGTGTGCCATGCCCAGGGTTATCGACTTTCAATTTCTCTTGGTGGGCTATAGTAATATGAAAGTAATTGGGTTTTATCTATGTTGATCTTGTATCCTGATAATTGACCATATTGTTCAAAGGATTGCATCAATTTAGGTAAAGAGTATGTTGGTTGCCCTAGATAGATCAAAATGTCATCCACATAACAAGCCAATTTATGCTCTGTCCCTTTAATAGTAATTCCCCTGATATCTTCATTTTGTCTGATGTATTGAGCTAATGGTTCCAGATATAACACGAAGAGTAGTGGTGACCATGCACAACCCTGCCTCGTGCCCCTTTCTAGGGTAAGACTATTTGATAAATATCTATTAAATATCCATTGGCTCTAAAAAAGGCACAAATGCCACCCAGTTGGAAGGAAGCGATAATCTCAACTATACCGAAAGAAGGCAAAATGGAATGCGGGTCATTTAGACCAATATCTGTTCTTAAGATAGGTTATAGGTTATTTATGTCCATCATGGTCAAACGATTAGAGGAGTTTCTACCTATACTGATACGTAACGATCAGACAGGTTTTATACGACATTGCTAACTTTTTCTAATCCCATTTATTAATGTCCTATTATCACATTCCTACTCAAACATTTTTGCTATCTCTTGTGTTAAATAAGTGCTCTGTAATCACATAGTTTTGCTCTCCCTCCTTTTTAAACTCAGAAGATTGCATTTCTCACCTTCCAATCAACAGGAACCGTCCCATGATCCATAGAATTTTAAGCTAGGAGTCACGGTCTTTGAAACAAGGTTATGGCAATTAGATTATTAGATTGAGATGCAGAGAATATTCCTCTTGCAGTGCATGTTGAATCTTTGGAATTCTTTACCCCAGATGAATAGAATCAAAAACTCAGAAAACAATGAATAACAACTTCAAAAAAATTTAAAAATGCATTCTTGGACAGCTTCTTAATCACTGGGAAGTGTGGGTGAATCAAGAATTCAGTACTGAAGCAGAACAAAAGCTAAATATAACCAGACATTTGATGAAATTTTTCCATAGGGACACCATTAATCTGCATCAAGACATAATTTGTCTCTGCATTAATACATACACTTCCCACTATAAAATAAAAACAAAATAATCACCTGTTATTTTCCATGCCTTGTTAACTTTCATGCAGCAGTTTGACAACTGGTCCTCTAGAAATTAGGAGTTAGATGTGATCCAGAAAATGTTGTACTGACAAATAAAACCTATCCAAAGTAGGTAGCTTTTAATGTGAATATCTACGGCCAATTCTAATTGCAGGCTTTTACTTCCACAAAACAACAACTTCTGACTGAGACACAACTGGCTACAATTGACTTTAAAATCATGTCTATTTAGATAACTTAAAATGGTCTATTTTATCACTATTTTGCTTCATTTCTTAATTTTTCATCTGTCTGAGTTTCTAAAGGTTTTTATGCCTTCAGCCACGTTATACTTCTCATTCCCTTTTAGGATGTTACTTTAGATCAATCGATGTAGTCTGCTAAATTAGAATCAGCAGTACAATATGGTTCTCATATACTGAACAAATTAATTTCAGACAGAAAAGTATAAAAATAAATTTGACCTACATTGGTCAGGGACCATTTGTGATTAACTTTGAAGAACAATCCAAAATGTTAACTCTGCTTCTCTCTGCCTGATGCTGCCTGACTTGCTGAATATTTCCAGCATTCTCTGATCCTGATTTTCAATTCCACAACATTGCCAATGGCACTAAAATTCACTCTTGCTAACAGCTGAAAATATTTTTCCTTCACAAGATGTGTGCATCAGCAGAAAGGCCAGCATTTAATGCAAATCTCTAATTGCCTCTGACAAAGTGTCAGCAACAATGAAGCAGAAATCAATATCCAAGGCAAACTGATCTGTAACTAGAGACCAGTATCTGGGTGTTGATACTCCCACGGGTTTGATGCTCAAATGTCCTCTGAACTGGCCTAAAGATCATTCAGGACCTTTGCATTTAAATAGGGAGGAATAAAACTTTAGAGGACTTACAAATACCTAAGCAAACATATTGCCAGGCTAAGGACAGCTTCTTTCCTGCTATTATCAGAACTCTTGTACAGACCTCTCACACACTAAAAGATGAATACTTGATCAGCTAATCAGATGCTGTGCATGATATTTCTCTATCTGCAATCATGCCCTTCATCTGCAACACGATATTCTGCAATTTGTTTTCCTTTTACTACTTCAGTGTTCTTATCAATGGCATGGTCTGCCTGGATGGCACTCAAACAATAGCTTTTCATTGTGCAAACACGAGGAAATCTGCAGATGCTGGAAATTCAAACAACAACACACACCAAATGCTGCAGGAAGACTGGGTGAGCTAAGTTAAGTGAAAAGCTTTTAAGAGGGTGATACTGTATCCACAAACAGCATGTTTCTGTTAGAGTAAAGGGTAATGCAGGCAAGTTTAGGGAACACGAGGAAATCTGCAGATGCTGGAAATTCAAACAACACACACAAAATGCTGGTGGAACACAGCAGGCCAGGCAGCATCTATAAGGAGAAGCACTGTCGACATTTCGGGCCGAGACCCTTCATCAGGACTAACCGAAAGGAAAGATAGTAAGAGATTTGAAAGTAGTGGGGGGAGGGGGAAAAGTGAAATGATAGGAGAAGACCAGAGGGGGTGGGATGAAGCTAAGAGCCGGAAAGGTGATTGGCGAAAGTGATACAGAGCTGGAAAAGGGAAAGGATCATGGGATGGGAGGCCTCAGAAGAGAGGGGGAGAACCAGAGGGAGATGGAGAACAGGCAAACAACTAAATATGTCAGGGATGGGGTAAGAAGGGGAGGAGGGGCATTAACGGAAGTTAGAGAAGTCAATGTTCATTCCATCAGGTTGGAGGCTACCCAGCCGGTATATAAGGTGTTGTTCCTCCAACCTGAGTTTGGATTCATTTTGACAGTAGAAGAGGCCATGGATAGACATATCAGAATGGGAATGGGACGTGGAATTAAAATGTGTGGCCACTGGAAGATCCTGCTTTCTCTGGCGGACCGAGCGTAAGTGTTCAGTGAAAAGGTCTCCCAGTCTGCGTCGGGTCTCACAAATATAGAAAAGGCCACACCAGGAGCAGCGGACACAGTATACAACACCAGCCGACTCACAGGTGAAGTGTCGCCTCACCTGGAAGGACTGTCTGGGGCCCTGAATGGTGGTGAGGGATGAAGTGTAAGGGCAGGTGTAGCACTTGTTCCGCTTACAAGGATAAGTGCCAGGTTGGAGATCGGTGGGAAGGGGTCGGGGGGGAACGAGTGGACAAGGGAGTCGTGTAGGGAGTTATCCCTGTGGAAAGCAGAAAGTGGGGGGAGGGAAAGATGTGCTTGGTAGTGGGATCCTGTTGGAGGTGGCAGAAGTTACGGAAAATTATACATTGGACCTGGAGGCTGGTGGGGTGGTAGGTGAGGACAAGGGAAACCCTATCCTGAGTGGTGTGGCGGGCAGATGGGGTGAGGGCAGATGTGCGGGAAATGGGAGAGATACGTTTGAAAGCAGAGTTGATGGTGGAAGAAGGGAAGCCCCTTTGTTTAAAAAAGGAAGACATCTCCTTCGTCCTGGAATGAAAAGCCTCATCCTGAGAGCAGATGCGACGGAGAAAGTGGAATTGTGAGAAGGCGATAGCATTTTTGCAAGAGACAGGGTGGGAAGAGGAATAGTCCAGGTAGCTGTGAGAGTCTGTAGGCTTAAAGTAGATATCAGTAGATAAGCCATCTCCAGAGATGGAGGCAGAAAGATCAAGAAAGGGGAGGGAGGTGTCAGAAATGGACCAGGTAAATTTGAGGGCAGGGTGAAAGTTGGAGGCTAAGTTAATGAAGTCAACGAGCTCAGCATGCGTGCAGGAGGCAGCGCTAATGCAGTCGTCAATGTAGCAAAGGAAAAGAGGGGTATGGATACCCATATAGAGTTGGAACATAGACTGTTCCACAAAGCCAACAAAAAGGCAGGCATAACTGGGACCCATGCGGGTGCCCATGGCTACACCCTTGGTTTGGAGGAAGTGGGAGGAGCCAAAGGAGAAATTATTAAACATAGAAAAATAGAAAATAGGTGCAGGAGTAGGCCATTCGGCCCTTTGAGCCTGCATTGCCATTCAGTATGATCATGGCTGATCATCCAACTCAGAACCCTGTACCTGCTTTCTCTCCATACCCCCTGATCCCTTTAGCCACAAGGGCCATATCTAACTCCCTCTTAAATATAGCCAATGAACCGGCCTCAACTGTTTCCTGTGGCAGAGAATTCCACAGATTCACCACTCTCTGTGTGAAGAAGTTTTCCCTCACCTCGGTCCTAAAAGGCTTCCCCTTTATCCTTAAACTGTGACCCCTCGTTCTGGACTTCCCCAACATCGGAAACAATCTTTCTGCATCTAGCCCGTCCAATCCCTTTAGAATTTTATACTCTTAATTTTATTAAGAGTAAGAACTAATTCCGCTAGACGGAGGAGAGTGGTGGCAGAGGGGAATTGGTTAGGTCTGGATCCAAAAAGAAGCGAAAAGCTTCGAGACCATCTCGGTGGGGGATGGAAGTATATAGGGACTGGACGTCCATGGTGAAAATAAGACGGTGGGGGCCAGGGAACTTAAAATCATTGAAAAAATTCAAAGCCTGAGAAGTGTCACGAACATAGGTGGGAAGAGATTGAACAAGGGGGGATAAGACAGTGTCAAGGTATGCAGAAATTAGTTCAGTGGGGCAGGAGCAAGCTGAGACAATGGGTCTACCTGGACAGGCAGGTTTGTGGATCTTGGGTAGGAGGTAGAAACGGGAAGTACGGGGTGTGGGAACTATGAGGTTGGTGGCAGTGGATGGGAGATCCCCAGAGCTGATAAGGTTGGTGATGGTATAGGAGACAATGGCCTGGTGCTCCTTGGTGGGGTCATGATCAAGGGGTAAATAAGAGGAGGTATCAGAGAGTTGTTGCTGTGCCTCAGCCAGGTAGAGGTCAGTACACCAGACTACAACAGCTCCCCCCTTATCAGCGGGTTTTATAGTGAGGTTGGGATTGGTGCGGAGGGAGCGGAGAGCAGAGCGTTCGGAAGGAGTGAGGTTGGAATTGGAACAGGGTGCAGTGAAGTCAAAACGGTTGATGTCCCGTCGCCAATTAGCAATAAAGAGATCCAGAGCAGGCAGAAGACCAGAGCAGGGTGTCCATGAAGAGGAGGAGGGTTGAAGACGGGAGAAGGGGTGATCGGTGGGGGTAGGAGAGTCCTTGTCAAAGAAGTAAGCTCGGAGACGGAGCCGGCGGAAGAAGAGTTCAGCGTCATGGCGTACGCAGAACTCACTGAGGAGTGGGCGAAGGGGGACAAAGGTGAGGCCCTTACTGAGGACAGAGCGCTCTGCCTCAGAGAGTTGAAGGTCGGAGGGAATGGTAAAGACCCGGCAGGAATGAGAGATGGGATCAGAGGGGGGAGGGAGGCTGGTAGTGTCAATGGAGAGGGAAGGGTTGGGGTGAGAGGAAGATGGAGCCTCTGAGGGCCCAGGAGCTGACGATGGGATCTGAGGGAGAGGGGATTGCAGAGTGGGAGACGGGAGTCACAATGCAGCATGTGAAGACCCGGCCTGGAGTTCAAGGCTGGAGTCGCAGTTGGTGGTTGCGCAATCGCTTTGAAGCTGTCCATGGCCGTTGGAACACGCGGTGATGGCGCTGGAGTCCGGGTTTTCAATATGCCCTGGGTTGCTGGGGCAGCCGAGATCAACGGCTGAGGCCAATCCATGGTCGTTGGAACACGCGGTGATGGTGCTGGAGTCCGGGTTTTGAATATGACCTGGATTGCTGGGGCAGCCGAGATCGACGGCCGAGGCCAATCCATGGTGGTTGGAACACGCGGTGAGTCCGGGTTTTCAATATGACCTGGATTGCTGGGGCAGCCGAGATCGACGGCCGAGGCCAATCCATGGCCGTTGGAACACGCGGTGATGGTGCTGGAGTCCGGGTTTCGAATATGACCTGGATTGCTGGGGCAGCTGAGATCGACGGCCGAGGCCAATCCATGGCCGTTGGAACATGCGGTGATGGTGCTGGAGTCTGGATTTTGAATATGACCTGGATTGCTGGGGCAGCCGAGATCGACGGCCAAGGCCAATCCATGGCCGTTGGAACACGCGGTGATGGTGCTGGAGTCCGGGTTTTGAATATGCCCTGGGTTGTTGGGGCAGCCAAGATCGACCGCCGAGGCCAATCCATGGTGGTTGGAACACGCGGTGAGTCCGGGTTTTCAATATGACCTGGATTGCTGGGGCAGCCGAGATCGACGGCCGAGGCCAATCCATGGCCGTTGGAACACGCGGTGATGGTGCTGGAGTCCGGGTTTTCAATATGACCTGGGTTGCTGGGGCAGCTGAGATCGACGGCCGAGGCCAATCCATGGCCGTTGGAACACGCGGTGATGGTGCTGGAGTCCGGGTTTTGAATATGCCCTGGGTTGTTGGGGCAGCCAAGATCGACCGCCGAGGCCAATCCATGGTGGTTGGAACACGCGGTGATGGTGCTGGGATCTGGGTTTTGAATATGACCTGGATTGTTGGGGCAGCCGAGATCGACGGCCGAGGCCAATCCATGGCCGTTGGAACACGCGGTGATGGTGCTGGAGTCTGGATTTTGAATATGACCTGGGTTGCTTTTCATTGTCTCTGTTTGCATTTGATGATAATAAACTAATACCAATGCCAACTGGATGGATCACTTGGCATCAGTTGGGGACTAATTTACAGGCATGGTTGGACTAAGTTGCTCCTAGCACAGTCTACCTTGCAAAGTCCTCCTCTTACTGCGGTGCGGGTACCACGATAGCATAGTGGCTAGCATGATGCTATTACAGCTTGGGCATTGGAGTCAAAGTTCAATCCCAGCAAGCTCTGTAAAATGTCTGTATGACATCCCTGTGGAATGGTTTGTTTTCCCCAAGTGCTCCAGTTTCTTCCCACAGTCCGAGGACGTAGCAGGTATGTTAACTGGTCATTGTAAACTGCCCCATGATCAGGTTAGGATTAAATCGTGGTTGTTGGGTGTTGCTGGGCGGTGATGCACTGTTATTGCTAAATACAAAAGTACACATCTGTGAACCAGCATTTAAATTAGAACAGGCAATTCCTGCAGCAACCTGACATCCCTGGTAGAGTGCTCAGAGGATGTGCAGACCAGCTAGCAGATGTTCTCAACGACATCTTCAACATCTCCCTGAGCAGTGCCACGGTTCCAATGTGTTTCAAGGCTGCCATCATCGTCCCCGTGCCGAAGAAGTCTTCAGTGTCCTGCCTGAATGACTACTGTCCTGTTGCACTTATATCCATTGTCATGAAGTGTTTCGAGAGGCTCATCATGAGGCATATCAAGACCCTGCTGCCTCCCTCACTGGACCCCCTGCAGTTCGCGTACCATCCCAAACGTTCAGCAGATGATTGCATTGCCATCACCCTCCACCTGGCCCTAACCCACCTGGACAAAAAAGACACATACGTTTGAATGCTGTTCATAGACTTCAGTTCAGCATTCAACACAATCATCCCTCAGAAACTGATTGGAAAGCTGAGCCTACTGGGTCTGAACACCTCCCTCTGCAACTGGATCCTAGACTTCCTGACTGGGTGACCTCAGTCAGTCCGGATCGGGAGCAGCATCTCCAACACCATCACACTGAGCACGGGGGCCCCCCAGGGCTGTGTGCTCAGTCCACTGCTGTTCACTCTGCTGACCCATGACTGTGCTGCAACACACAGCATGAATCACATCATCAAGCTCGCTGATGACACCACCGTGGTGGGTCTCATCAGCAGGAATGACGAGTCAGCTTACAGAGAGTAGGTGCAGTGGCTAACAGACTGGTGCAGAGCCAACAACCTGTCTCTGAATGTGAACGAAACAAAAGAGATGGTTGTTGACTTCAGGAGGGCACAGAGCGACCACTCCCTGCTGAACATTGACGGCTTCTCGGTAGAGATCGTTAAGAGCACCAAATTTCTTGGTGTTCTCCTAGCGGAGAATCTCACCTGGTCCCTCAACACCAACTCCATAGCAAAGAAAGCCCAGCAGTGTCTCTACTTTCTGCGAAGGCTGAGGAAAGTCCATCTCCCACCCCCCCCATCCTCATCACATTCTACATTCTACTATGTAACAGCTGCATCACTGCCTGGTTTGGAAATTGCACAATCTCGGATTGCAAGACCCTGCAGCAGATAGTGAGGTCAGCTGAGAAGATCATCAGGGTCTCTCTTCCCACCATTATGGATATTTGCACTACACGCTGCATCCGCAAAGCAAACAGCATTATGAAGGACCCCACGCACCCCTTATACAAACTCTTCTCCTTCCTGCCGTCTGGGAAAAGGCACCATAGTATTCGGGCTGTCACGACCAGACTATGTAACAGTTTCTTCCCCCAAGCCCATCAGACTCCTCAATACCCAGAGCCTGGACTGACACCTTACATGCCCTATTGTCCTGTTTATTATTTATTGTAATGCCTGCTGGTATAGTACACAGTAAAATGAGACAATGTTTTGTCAGGACCATGGTGTTACATGCCACAGTACAAAAACTAGTTCTTTTTTGTGTATCGGCACTCTGTTCATGCAACGACAAATCAAGTACCTGCAATGTTGCTCATGAATAGGAATCTGAGATCTTGCATAGACCTCCTGAAACCAGATCTAGGTAGTGAAGTGCAGAATAAATAGTTCAGCCAGTTGCCAACTGAAGCAGCAAGGAGCTTCAAGATTGGACTGGAAGTCCTAGTACATGATTAGTGAGAGGACAATTGGACACCCAGTAGGATAGCTGCAGGAACTGGACCACTGATGCACAGTGAATGTTGGAGATCAGATATGGAGATGTTACGTAGACCGATACCTGATGCTCAACCGAAGAACTCACCTGTGTAGATTGCATCCAACAAGACGAAGAAATTACAGTCACTCAACTTACCTCTAGTGATGATGTCACCAACAGCAACATGTCTGTGGAAACTCAGAACATTGTCTTAGACAAGACACCTACCAAACCTGATGCCACTCCACAGGTCCAGAAGTACTGTCTTGAAAGAAACTGAGTGCCACCCAAATAACTGAACCTTCAGAACTGTAAAGCTAGTTATGGACTGTTATTGTGAAAACATGTTTATTTAGAATATGGGTTTATGAAAGGGAAATCAAATGTTTTACACCTATACCACTTAATGTTGCATTAATCTAAAGGGGGAGAAAGTATAGTGCATGGATCTATTTCTTTTAGAGCAATAACCTCCCCCCCTTAGCACAACACAGACTTGTTGTCTATGCTTACACATTGTTCTCTTGCTCTCGCTGCAATGTGAATACACTTGTTAAAGCCATCTCTCGTGTGCGTGATTTTATTCTATATAAATATTTTAAAATATATATATATATGTAGTTGCGCACAGACATGACAGTTTTAGTTAAGGTTAGTAATATTTTCTCCTTTACTCGGAGTCAATTTTTGGCTGATTACATTTCCACAAAATACCTTGAAACATTTTTCTATGCTTATGTGCAATGGATATGCAAGTTAGTATTGATGTTAATGCTGTTAGTTAGTTTGGAATATGTCATGGGAATTAGATAAAACACTGGAATTAGCATGCCTTTGCTTATGTTTAGTCTTAAATATGAATTGGAAGTTTTAGTTTCAGCTAACCAAATATAAGCAGACTGGTGTTTTTCATTAGTCAGGGAGATCAAGACTTTGGAATTTAATACTTTACTATTTGTTGTGCATACCATAAAGTAAGAAAGGCTAATTTTCAGTTGGAGGGCAACATCTGAGTGACTTTATGCATAAGGTTAAGTTTTGGCTTTTAGGAAGCCCATGATTGTTGCTGGAAAAGGTAAAAGGGATGGTAGATTCCATTAGTTGGTAGTCATGTATAGCCTCAGGACCCACACCATCAGGTTCAGGAACAGTTATTTACCTCTCATCCATCAGGCTATTGAACCAGAGGGGATAACACCACTCAACTTCACTCACCCCAGTAATGAACTGAACACAATATATGGACTCACTTTCAAGAATTCTTCATCTCATATTCTATATTTATTGCTTATTTATTTATTATTATTTGCAATTTACTGTCTTTTGCACATTGGTGGCTTGGTAGTTTGTCTACCTTGTTGGGTGCAGTGTTTCATTGACTCAATTTTTCCATCAGCTCCTGTTACACAGAGCATAGTCACAGGACAGCAGCATCCACAAAAAGGATACCTATCATCCAGGTCATGCCTTCTGCTTGCTGCTACCACCAGGAAGAAGGTACAAAAGCTTCAGGACAAACACCACCAGGTTCAGGGACAGTTATTACTTCTCAACCATCAGGCTCTTGAACCTGTGGGATATCTTCATTCAACTTCACTTGCCCCTTCACTAAACAGTTCCCATAACCTACGGACTTGCTTTCAAGGATCCTTAAGGTCATTTTCTTGGTATTTATTGCTTATTTATTTATGATGATTATTATTATTATCATCATCTCATTTTTTATATTTGCACAGTTTGGTCTCTTTTGCACATTGGCTGTTTGTCCATCCTGTTGGGTGCAGTCTTTCATTGATTCTAGTATGGTTCTTTGATTTACTGAGTATGCCCGCAAGGAAATGTATCTCAGAGTTGTATATGGTGACTTATATGTACTTTGATAATAAATTTGCTTTGAACTTGAACTTTAATGTGACAGAATAATTTATCACTAAAACTTTTGAACAAGCACCAAAACCTTGCCTGACTGGAGGTGAGACTTGGTAGATTCTTTGCATATAATCAGTAACAACATGCAGTACACACATGATAACTACACTGGGAAATCAACTATTGTTACCTCCTTCTAGAGCAGGGGTTTCAAACTCTTTTTATACAATAGACCCTAGCCATTAATCAAGGGATCTGTGGACCTAAAGGTTGGGAACCCCTGTTCTAGAGCAATCATTTGCCAAGAAAGTCTGTGATGACCTGGGATGAGATGCATAGATACTTGCCTGAGCCACTTCCATGAATAATGAACCATCAACTTGGTTAAGATATCTTCTGGTTAACATGGAACTCATTGATTTTCCAGTGAAAGATGTTTCCCTAAATGAGCACTACTGCAAACATGCTAAGATCCAAAAGTATGTGCTGATGGACGGGCTGAGGCAAGGTTAAAAAACCCCACTGAAAAATTTATGAACTGCTGCTGGAAGATTATCATTTCAGAGAAATAAGCCCTCTGCTATGACTGAAACTTGCAGACTTCCAGTGCAAGATGTCCATGACTGAATGTTGCAAATGGCTACATTTGAAAATCCAGGACAACAAGTTGAGGCATACAGTGAAGCTGGATACAGTCATTGCAGAGACACTATGTGGAAAGACTGCAACTTAAGGCCTGCCTGCTACAAAACGGAGAATATAAATCTTTGAATGTTTGCGCTAATATTTGTTAAGAAAAAACAAATGAATGCTTTGCATTATATAATGCCACTTCCTTGAATGAAGAATATTTTTAAAAGTGAAATCAAAACAATTATTCCTGTATTGAGCATATAGCATATAGCATATTGAAGATCTAGCAAATAAAATATAACATTTGGATAAGTGAGATTTTTAGAAATGATATTGTAGAATGTGTGTGTGTATATATATATATAAAATATATATAATATAATATAAAAATATGTATTGTGTGTGTATATATGGGAGATATAAGGAGAACTGAGATGGTGGGAAATCAAGGGTGAGGATCTATGGTCAGAAAGTAAAATTGGTGGTCTGAGGTACAGTTCTTGACCTGCTATTTGCAACACATCACAGTTCTTTTTCTATTAGTATTTCCATTACTATTCTTTTATGATTGCTTGTTCTGAATTCTGGCAATCCTTACCCAACCACACTTTGATTGTACCTTCACCAGGAAGACTGCAACAGTTCAGGATGTTTCATTACCATTTTCTAAAAGAAGATTTAGAAATGGTCTATTAATGCTGATTGTGCTCGTGATGTCCACATCTCCAAACAAAAAGATGAATGAATTTAATGTGGGCATTTTAAAGTAGTTAACATAGAAACATAAAAACATAGAAAACCTACAGCACAATACAGGCCCTTCGGCACACAAAGCTGTGCCGAACATGTCCTTACCTTAGAAATTACCTAGGGTTACCCATAGACGTCTATTTTTCTAAGCTCCATGTACCTGTCCAGGAGTCTCTTAAAAGGCCCTATCATATCTGCCTCCACCAACATCACCAGCAACCCATTCCACACACTCACCACTCTCTGCATAAAAAACTTACTCCGACATCTCCTTTGTACCTGTTTCCAAGCACCTTAAAACTGTGCCCTCGTGTGCTAGCCATTTCAGCTCTAGTTGCAGCCCATAGCTGGCTTACCACCCACATAGTGAAGGAGAAAATACTGGAGCAAAATTATTGGAATGTTTATGCGAGGATTCCCTTTTCCTGTTGCAGTGTACATTTGTTTGATGTGTATGGCCATATTGGACATATTAAGTCTACTTATAATGGCCTAAACCTTTTGGAAACCTGCCAGCTTACATCTCCACTGGGAAGGTGATACTGACAAGGAGTCAATTCATTGTTTTGTATAGGAATGAGTAGCAAACTGGTTTTCTAGCAAATGCCCTACAATGCTCTTGAACCATCTTGATACATACAAGCTTACCTCACCACTGACTTTGATAGGTGCAAAATGAGCTACTTCATTCCTTAAATTGTGTTAAACCCAACCTTCAGTACACAGCAGGTCTAGACCAGTGCCTTTGTATTGAGGTTGATACATAAAAATGTGACTTAACTAGTAGAGAGTGGCACAGCTGGTAATCTTTGGCTAAACCCACAATAATAACAGCATTATATTGTGCAGTGATTAAGTATTGCAGTACTGTTAAAATGGCCCATTCTCCGACTTTCATTTACTGCATGACTCCAAAAAAATGTCCTTCAGCAGACTGAAATCTTCAACAAAATGACTCAATTTGAAGAAAATCAAACATATAAGACATTCAAAGTACAAACATATACACACACACATGCACACACATACTGTATAGGCAAACTGCAACTTTGCTTAAAGAATTGAGACTTAATTTTCTCTATTTATTAATTTTAAATGAGTCAATTTCAGGTTGATGACATTTACCCAAAACGCAGGATTGAGACCAATGTACAACTCTGCAGTTTAGTAAAGCTCTGAAAAATTGTGGCTTCAAAATAGCTAAGTCAATTGAGATTCATGGAGATAAAGAAATACCTTAATTACATTATGTAAAATTAATAATACTTAATTATTGACATAGAAACATAGAAAATAGGTGCAGGAGTAGGTCCTTCGGCCCTTCGAGCCTGCACCGCCATTCAGTATGATCATGGCTGATCATCCAACTCAGAACCCTGTACGTGCTTTCTCTCCATACCACCTGATCCCTTTAGCCACAAGGGCCATATCTAACTTCCTCTTCAATATAGCCAATGAACTGGCCTCAACTGTTTCCTGTGGCAGAGAATTCCACAGATTCAACACTCACTGTGTGAAGAAGTTTTTCCTCATCTCGTTTATCTCTTGATCTACATGGACAACAGAGGTCAATTTCAGCATATACCTTAAACATTACTGCTGTTATTCAGACTTGTGCATAAGTTTACCATGTGTTTTTATAGCTATAATAAAACACTGATAGCAGTTATACAACTGTGCTCTCTGGAGAAAGCTTTCTGTATAGAACTTGACGGTGCAACAGTAAAAAACTTAGATACTTTTCTATGCTTCTGCAAACACATATTTTGTCAAATCGACAGCTTTCAAATCTCCACTTCCTTGATCTTGGTTATTTTGGACATAATGTTAATATATTTTGTTTTAGGTTTGATGAAAGAAGTGTCCCTGGACAATGATTATAAAATCTGAAAACAGGATTGAATGCATCAAATACTTAGATATATCAAAAGATACCAACAGTGGAACAGAACAGTATAAAACAATACCATACCTAGAAGCAGGTTTGATGCTACATCAGAGGAAAAACCTGACTTGAGGCATGGTACTGATGAAGGGAGGGAAAAAGAACATAAATTGGCCACATTGTTAGTTCTCACATAGAATATACAGAAGTAATGAGGTATTGAGAAAAAAACTCTTATGTTACACCTTATTAATTTGCCATCATAATATGCAATGAAGAAAATTTCATTTCATGACTAATATTTAAGTTTGATAACTTGAAACTGTACAATAAAACTCATCTTGTTGTAAGTTTTGGCAATGTCCACAATTTAGCAAAACCCAGATCAATTGAAAGCTGAGTAACTTATTTAAGGATTACCAATTCCTATGTTGTAACTAACATTAATTTTGAATGAGTGTATGATTTGTAGACTTAACTATATGATAAAAATACATGTTAAAAATCCTGGTAGATAATTCCTCAGGTTTTTTTTTGATTAACTATTAATCATCATTCTGGCTTTGGAAATCTCCAAGGTTTAATAAATTCTAATCTAAGTTACTCTATTTAACGTTCATAATCTCTTTCAGCATGATATTAATCCAAAAATAAATGTCTTCATCCACCATCCAATCTTTCTGAATGTAGATATGAAAATATTGAGTGGGATGATCACGAAAATAAATTACTAAACTGTAATCCATTTATCCAATTATTAGTTTAATGTTCCTGAATGTAAATTAGCAGTTGGTAAACAAAAGGAAAGGTCAATTACTATCGAGACAAGAAAGTGATTCCTAGGAGTCAGTAGGTAAACAGGATCCAGGTAAACAAAATACATCTACTTGGCAATGAAATACAAGTTCCAAATCAACTAAATGAGATGTATAAGTAAGCAAATGTGTTGTTAGGTACAAAGTACATTTGTTATTAATTACACATTCAATAGTTTCTTATGTTTTCTGTTAAATATACTCTTCATTGCATTAACATTTATTCTCCAATGTTTAAATAACACCGTTGAACTTAATACTTTTCCATATTAACCATTACAGAGATAATTTGCCTTTGATGCTGAAGTGCATAGATAATAAAACAAAAGCACTTTGTGTATGAATTTAGACAGGCATTTCTGCTGCTTATTTTCTGCCTAGGTTTCTCTAATAGTTACCAAAATTACACCATATATACACTATTAAACTACACTATAATATGAACAATCTTATACAGTGCTTCCACTGTTTCTGATCTTCAGAGTAAAATGTTGATAGCCATACAGTGTGATTAATGTGCTTTCCAAAGTTCCATGCTTCATAAAGGAGGCACCCATCACCCAGGTCATGCCTTGTTCTCATTGTTACCATCAGGAAGAAGGCACAGAAGCTGGAAAACACACACTCTATGATTCAGGAACAGCTTCTTACCATCCTCTGCCATCCGATTTCTGAATGGACATTGAACCCATGAACCCTAATGTTACTTCTATTTTTGCACTACTTATTTAATTTATCTTATATGTGTATATATATATTTACTGTAATTCACATTTTTTCTATTATTATGTATTGCATTGTACTGCTGCTGCAAAGACAACAAATTTCACAACATATGCTGGTGATATTAAACCTGATTCTGATTCTGAACACTCTTCGCTGCAACTTTCAGATCACCTTTATGCAAGAGACTGGTAATCAATTTTTTCTTATTTCAAAACAAACAAAATCATTAAACTATATTACAGTGCGAGACTAAATTGAAGCAATTCAGTGTCTACTGTGATGCATTCATCCAACAGCCAGATAACAATATCCAGATGATTCATATGTAGAAAGTGTCAATCTGAAAAAAAGTTTCTTCTGCATTTATTTAAAGAATGTCTGAAACACTGAAGTAAAAACAGTAAGAGAGATTTGATTAAGTATATCCTTTTTCATCTCTTCTGAACATCAGCCAGTACATACTGTAAATGTTGCTGCATAAATTCTCGCAGCTGTTCATTGGGGCTGGAATGGTGATGGTGCTGGAGTAAAGGAAATCATTTATAAAAGGCACTTCTAGCCGCTTCACTTCAATGCTGAAATAGATGAAACAAGTGGCGTGGAGCTCAGGCCATTGCATGCCAGTATGAACTTGCCAGGCGTTTTAAATATAAATCAGTGTCTGTGTGTAAAGTGAGTTGACAACTTTCCAGCCTATCCTCCTGAGTCCAACTGTTTACAATTCCAGTAGCTAGAATTTACATAATTGTAATTACACATCAAGAATAATTTTAGATGACTTCCCTGCTTGATGTGCCCAGCAGCTGTTATCCCAGATGAAGGCAGTGATAATTATTTCAAACATTTACAAAGAAAAAATCCAAACCATATTTGATCCCACAATTTTGTAGCATTTCACATGGTTCCGGAAGAACAGCAAAATAATATTTTTGGTCTTTGATTTTTCTTTCTTTAAACCTTCAGAAGTTGTGCAAGTTATCTTGGCACAGACTACAGTTGTATGGTTTGGGTCAGAATTATCTACCTAAAAGTCTTAGAGGAAAACGAGTTTAATTTCCTATAATTTATAACTCTTTAAGCAATTTAAATGCATTGCTCTCTATAATATTGATAATTTCATTCAGTTATATATAAGGCTGGTGGCGGATTGGTTTCGATTGGCTCCTACAATTAAGTCAAATTCCGATACTGGAGTGAATCTGCTGGAGCTAATGAGTGTTAGTGACTGGCAACCTCTCATCTTGGAGGATGTTAAACCTGGTAGGTCAGAAAATGAAATAAGCCTGCAACAGTCTTACTAAGGTGAAAAAAAGCTGGAAAATAAGATCAGTGGAAAAATAAATGTTATAAAAACATCCTTAGTTCTCTAAACCTAGGGATATTTTTAGAAGTTTAAATTCCAGAAACAAAAAAGAAAATGTAACATCCATTTCTGCCTCCGAACTTATCCGAATACAGTTTTGGAACCCTTTGGGGTGCACACGCTGTCTGAAATTCAGGGCTGGAAAAGGAGAGGAAAATTATAGTTATGAAGAAGACTCAATAGGCTGCTTTTGTTATCACACATCCAAAGTCATTGAAGGGGACTTTAGTAAGGCATGTAATTATGCACTGCCTAGATAGATTGAATATGGAGGATGCATTGTTTTTGGCAGGGGGTAAAATTCAGGGCTAGAGATACAAATGATTTTATTTTTATTTTATTTAGCAATACAGCATGGAATAAGCCCTTCTGGCCCTCTGAGCCACACTGCCCCAACAATCCCACAACCCTGATTAACCCCAACCTAGTATCTGGATAATTTACCATGACAAATTAACCTACTCGGCATGTCTTTGGACTGTGGGAGGAAACAATACCACCCAGAGAAAGCCAATGCACTCCATGGGGAGGACGTACTCATAGAATGGCGCCAGAATTGAACTCTGAACTCCAGAATGCTTGGTAGAGGGATGAGAGGAGCTTGGAATTCATTGTCTTCAAGGGTGGTAGAGGCAGAAACCCTCAAAACATGTATTTAAAAAAAAAATAGAATGTTGGGTTAGACTAGTTCTTTTTCTGTATGTTGTGAATAGAATGACATGCTTTGTAAATTTTCTGTGAGTCTCAGAAGCTCCATAGGACAGGGACAACTAAGGCTGTCTAGAAACGCAAGCTTGGCAGTACAATATGAAGAGCAAACTGTAGCAAGCATGGCCATGTAGCAAGCTCCCCCTCTCCAAGTATACGATGAACCCAAAGGAACGGCAGAGAGTGATACAGTTTGGTACCAGCAGCGCCACAGGAATTGCCAGTCAGTTTTGAACTCAACGTAGGACTGCCTTAGAGACTCTAACTCCGGATTTTTCCCTTGGGATATACTCCGAAAGTCTTCCCCATGAGTGAGTATAGCAAAAAGGCAGCAGAGGTTTGAGAGCAGAGATTTCCTGCTCCTAGAAGAGCTGCCAATAATGGGTGACTAGCCCCATCTGCTCGAAGGGACTGGTTTTAAGGTGCCAGTAACCTGCCCTTATCCACCTTTGTCCCTTCTCCTGTCAGTAGAAATGGTTCTGACGGGCTTAGTAGCTAAGTCACACATGGAGACCAGGAGCTGGACTTGGTTGTCAGAGGCTATTTGAGGCAGCATTTAATAGGTACCTTCCATTTTTGTACCTTTCAGCCATTGGCTTATAGCTTTAAAGATAACTTGAAATGTAGGTTTCCAATGTTCAACCTACATTTCTTCATCATTTCAGAGTTATTGAGGTCATTGCTCAAATGTTCAACAGTCATTATCTGATATTACTTTTGCCTAGGTATATTAAGCTCATTCCCTGGCTGTCCTGCACTGCAGATCAGCTTCTTATGAATATTATCCCTATCATAACAGTTAATCTATCAATACAACTGAATACAAAAGACAAAGTTCATGGCAGAAAGGCCCTATTGTTTCCAAGAAATTTCATGAAACAGAAGTTCTGGCTTTGGTTTCTTTCTTCCAAAATTTAAGTAGTTAAGTGTCAAGCCTGTACAAGCAAGCATCTCCCAGTCTGCACCCCCCCCCCACCCCCAGCTTATAGGAGTTACCTGCTACTCAGCACCTGCAGCCTATTTAAACCTAGTTCTCAGCCACAGTCTGAGTTTTCACTGATCAAACCACCAGCGTCTACCAGTTGCTCCTAGCCTTCAGTTACTTTGTTGCCTTGTTGCGTTAAGTATCTTTTCTCTCTTGCTTTGTGGCCCCTCGTGGCTTGTTACTTTGCAGTTTATTAGTAGAATATTGTTCACTGCTAAATCATCTCCACTGCTCTGCTTTTGGATCAAGCCTCCTCTACCAATGATGCTTACCTAAATTAAGTCATCTGTCAGCAGGAGTCCATGATCCCTAAACAGCAGGAAATGAATGACAACTCTCAACCAACTCTACATCTCAATGCAGCAACCCAGTCGATCACCTCCCTCACAGCCCAGGATTCTGGTGTCAGATTCCCAACCCGATGCCATAATTTCTGGTCCCAGGGTATCTTACACTGAGCTCCAGTCATCTCCATATTCTACAGACTGAGCCTTTTGTCACCTCTCGCCTAATGGGGCAAGCACTCAACTGTGCTGATGTTAACTGGGACAATAATATCACCATTTGCAATAAATATGAGGAATTCACCGCTGAGATGTGTTGGGTTTTTGACCATCTGAGAAGTGGAAGGGGTCAGTGGATCGAATACTACTGCATCAAGGCTCACGGTTGATGCTAGATTACACTATGGAATACAGGATCCTCACAGCAGAGTACAGCTGGAATGCAGAAACATTGCTGGCCCATTACCATCACTGCCTCTCAGAGTATTTGAATCGCAAGCTATCTACCTAGGATTTGTCCACCAACCTCCAAAGACTCATCACTCTAGCTTTCCAAATTGAGAAGTGTCTCATGGAATGACCCTCTAAATCATCAACTAGTAGCCCAGTTCCATTCCCAGAACCATTTCAGGCTGCAGGACCCTCATCATCAACGGCTCCAGAACCCATGTAGGTAGGGAGAGCTCCCTTAACCTCCCAAGAACATGGGAGAAACAATGTGTGTTTACTGTGGAGCCACTGATCACCCACAATGAAATGCCCACTCTGTTCAGGAAAACAGCACCACTAGATAGAGACGAGGGGCCTTCTGTCTGGTAAGCTCCCCCAGCCTCTTCTTCCAGCACCAGAGCCCAACTCACTCTGTCTGTCCTCTATGGACACAGGAGGCTCTGGCGGATTCTGATGCAGCAGGAAACTTTCTGGAGTAGACTCTATGTGTGCAGCTTGGACTCCCTACTGAGACTATCACTCACCCTTTCTGCATCACAGCCATTGAGAGATGTCCCTTGGGGTCTGGGATGGTCAGAGTACACATATGGCCTGTTAACATGAGCACCAGCGAGCACCACACGTCTGATCATCTCGGCCTCACACAGCAGGTTCAGGAGCAGTTACTACTCCTCAAGCATCGTGTGGACTTGTGGGTTAACTTCACTCAACCTATCACTAAACTGTTCTCACAACCTGTGGACTCACTTTCAAGGACTCTTCATTTCACATTCCTGATATTTATTGCTTGTTTGTTTATCTATTTATTTATTTATTTATTTATTTATTTATTTTATAGTTCCACGGTTGGTTGTCTTTTCCACATTGGCTGCTTGTCCATCCTGTTGGGTGCAATCTTTGATTGATTCGATTATGGTTCTTGGATTCACAAGTATGCCTTTAAGAAAATGAAACTCAGGGTTGTATACCGTAAAATATGTGTACTTTGATAATAAATTAACTTGTACTTCTAAAGCTAAACCTGTGCGTGACTATGCTCTTCGTATTTTAGTAAACCAGTACTAAGCTATAATATCCTCTGCCTTGGCTGTAGGCAATAGTTGGCAAGCAGATCCCATTTCTAAGATATCCTCTAAATGACCCAAAGTGTTAGTATCTGAAATGATGTACCTTCCTCATTCCTGTGCTGCCTTCTTCTTCTTGCATTATTTGGCTCGTTTCAAGTTTTTTATGTGTATGCAGTTTTTTTTTAAAAATGACAAGAGTGCAGTTGTGGTGCAGGACAAGGTGGAGTAAAGAGAAATAAATTCATGTCAAATTTGTGACAGCATGAGTTGTTATGTCAGGTGAATGTCAAAAGAAGTATCAGATACATGATCATAATCTTCAATTATCTCAACCTCCTTTTGAGATAGGTATTAATGGCCCCTATGATAGCCACAGAGCATGGAGATGGCAATGCTGCTCCATTTAGATGGGTGGCATCTTGTGTTGTAAAAGCCAGGGAATATACATAGAATATTCTGCAGTTTGGGTAATATGGCTTTCTTGAATGACTATCTGGCAACTAATGCAAGCTGGGAGATACAGGTATGAGATCTGTGGTTATATTAAAGGTGTAAGGATGCAGTGGAGCTTAGGTATCTCAAGGGTTTAAACAGTTTTGACAAAGGGGGGAGTGGGAACCAGAGTGAAGGGACTCAGGATAGGATGATGGTAAAAAAGCAAAAATAGCATGCAGTCAGACTGTCAGGAAGGGCAGGCAGATGACAGGACAAAACTGCATCAGTGCATCAGGGATGCAGAGTCAAAAAGGGTAGCCAATACAGCACTCAAAGTGTTATATCACAATGCACAGACTATAAGAAATAAGGCGGATGATCTTGTTGCACTATTACAGAATGTCAGGTATGATGTTGTGGCCATCACTGAATCATGGCTGAAGGCTGGTTATAGTTGGGAACTGAATGTCCGAGGTTACATGCTGCATCGGAGGGATAGGAAGGTAGGCAGAGGGAGCAGCGTGGCTCTGCTGGTAAAGAATGGCATCAAATCAGTAGAAAGGTGTGACATAGGATCAGGGATGTTGAATCCTTGTGTGTTGAGTTAAGACACTGCAAGGGTAAAAGGACCCTGATGGAAGTTATATACAGGCCTCTTGCCAGTCACTGGTATGTGGACCACAGATTACAATGGGAAATAGAAAAGGCGTGTCAAAAGGGCAATGTTATGATCATCATGGAGGTTGATTAGGAAAATGAGGTTTTTAATGGATCTCAAGAGAGTGAATTTATTGAATGATGGCTTGTGAGATGGCTTTTTAGAGCAATTTGTCGTGAGCCTACTAGGGTGGTCAGTTTACTGATTGGGTGTTATGTAAAATTCGGAGGTGATTAGGAGATCAAGAAATCCAAAAATCAGAATCTGGAAACAGACAAAGTCAAAAACCAGAACAATCAAGATAAACAGACGAAATCAGGGTCAGCAAACAGGCAGGGTCAATACTCAGAAGGACAGAGTTTAGATGTGAATGCTGGACAGGCTCAGGAAGAAAACTCACTGGCACACTCTGGCAAAACACAGGACTGAAATACACTGAGCAATAGACAGAGAGGCAGATGATAGGTGGAGCACAACGAGACACAGGTGGCAGCAATACAGGTAATAATGGGAAACAGGAGAGGGACAGAATAATCAGTGATACAGGGGCCAGAGCAGAGCTGGAGCAGGAGCACATGGGGCATGAAAACAAATAAGAGCATGTGGCAATACAAAAACAGGATGAAGGCTATGAGGAAAACACACAAAAAGACATAATTCAAATGGAGGTACTGACAGTACCACTCCCCTCTAAGGACGCCTCTTGGCGTCATGGTAGGTGGAACTGGGTGCTGGCGACGAAAATCCCTGATGAGAGAGGGGTCCAGGATGTTACAGGAAGGTGGGATGAATGCGGCAGAGAGTGGAGGGGAGCTTGAGACGAACGGCAGCAGGGCTGATGACTTCAGCAAAGGGAAAGGGGCCAATGAAGTGAGGGAAGGGTCGCATTTGTGTAAGGGGGTTTCTTCTTTTGTGGGGGTTTTTGTGTAAGGGGGTTCTTTTGTTACTGCATATGTTAATCAAAATGGCTTCTTTGTTTTGTTAGAAGTAGGAATGCTTCTTTGTTATGATAAATGCTTTCTCTCGCAGCTTTGTTTGGGTTAAAATTACTGATAACGAGAATTATATTCATTTGTCAACCAATTGGGATTAATGTTGTTCTTCTGAGTCTGTAAGCTATTGTTGTCGGGCTTTTGGGGAGATCGGCGTGAGGGGGTGAGAGAGAGAGGACGCGATGCTGTAAGTTGGGCGACGGAACGGACCCCGAGTGGGGGTCCGAGGCCAGGAGCTTCGGCGAGGAGAGGAGACGAAGACAGAGGTGCTTGGTTGATCACTTTGGGTGGTCCTCAGCTGCGAGTCGAGGAGTTCGGAGGGGATTGAACGGTGGTCAGAAGACTTCGTTAAATGAGCTCCAACGGTTGTGCACTAAGTGGTTTGGACTTTGATAAGTTTTGGCGCCTTTTCATTATTTTCTTTTCCTTCATATATACTGTATTGTTATTAATCACTTAGTTTAGTAATCTCTATAAAGTGTAATCAGTTAATCGCATATGGTGTACTGTCTGTCATTTGGCGAGGTGGGGACATCACACAGCATCCACACAAGCTGATCATGCAGTTTGGAAGGGCCGAAGGCTGCTTCCCCTAGACGGAAGCGAGCTGAGCGAGCCTGAGGCTAGCCAGGGGGCTATATTTGTGGGAATCCACCTTGAGGGGCAGGTCTTGGGTTGAAAGCCACACACGCTGTCTCTGGCGGTAATGTGGGACCTTGAAGCGATGGCAGTCAGCTTGATGCTTGATCCTAGCTGAGGCACAGAGAAGAGCAGAGCAAGTGCGCCTCCACGTCCGCTGACAACGGCGGATGAATGCCTTGGCAGATGGAAAGCCAACCCCCTCCTCCTGGGCAGGAAACAGTGGAGGTTGGTAGCCAAGGCAGCACTCGAAGGGGGACAGACCAGTGGATGAGGACGGATGAGAGTTTATGGCGTACTCAGCCCAGAGTAGCTACTGACTCCATGCGGAGTGGTTCTGGGAGACCAGATATCGCAATACTGTCTCTAGCTGTTGGTCGGCCCACTCAGTCTGGCCATTGGCCTGTGGGTGGAATCCTGAAGACAGACTCACCGACGCACCCAGAAGATTACAGAATGCCTCCAGAAGTTGGATGTGAATTGAGAGCCCCTGTTTGACCCAACATCTACAGGTAAACCATGTAATTTAAAAACAAGCAGTTTTAGAAATTTGGCTGTTTCTTTGGCAGAGGAGAGTTTAGGTAAAGGAATGAAGTGTACAGACTTGGAGAAATGATCAACTACAGTGATAATGGTGCTGTTACCATCTGATGGGGGAAGACCAGTGACAAAATCCAGGGCAATGTGGGACCAGGGTCTCTTGGGGACAGACAGGGGCTGTAACAGACCAGCGGGTGACTGGTTAGAGTTCTTGCCTTGAGCACAGACGAACAGGCTGAGACAAAGTTGCGAATGTCACCTCCCATGGAGGGCCACCAGAACCGCCGACTGATGAAAACCTGAGTACACTTGTTTCAAGGGTGACCAGGAAGATTGATCCCACTGTAATACTTGTGAGTGGACAGAGCTGGGAACATAAACATGGTTAGTGGGGCATTGACTTAGGGGCTGCCCTGCTCTGTTTGAGCAGCATGCACAATGGATTCAATGTCCCCCTGCGCTGCACCCACGAGACAGTGAGCAGGGAGGGTGACGACGGGTACCTCCGGGGTCTCAGAGGAGGGAAATCTTCAGGAGAGGGCATCAGGTTTTCCATTCTTGGAACTGGGGCAGAAGGAAAGAGTAATATTGAATCTTGAGAAAAATAGGGACCAACGAGCTTGATGGAGTGGAGACACTTGGCTGTACAGATATATTCCAGATTCTTGTGATCACTCCCAGACTAAGAATGGCACCTTGGCTCCCCCCAGCCAATGTCTCCACTCCTCCAGAGCTAGCTTCACAGCCAGCAGCTCCCAGTTTCAGATATCATAATTCTGCTCCGTGGGAGTGAGGTGGTGAGAGAAAGCGCAGGGGTGTACCTTCTCATCCCTGGCCGAGCACTAAGAGAGAACAACTCCTACACCTCCACACTGAACTGCCGGTCGGTGTTGGGTTGAATCAGGATGGGGGCAGAGGTGAAACGTTCCTTCAGGTCAGAGAATGCTCTTTCAGCAGCAGGGGACCAGGAGAATCTGACAGCCGATGAGGTAAGAGCAGCGAGTGAGGCGGTCATGTACTGTAATTTCCGATGCAGCGGCGACAGAAGTTAGCAAAGCCCAAGAAGCATTGCAACTCCCAATGAGTCGAAGGTTGGGGCCATTTGACCACCACCTAGACCTTTTGTTGGTTCATCTGAATTGAACTGCCTCAAATTACATACCCCAGGAAGGAGACTCTATTGTGATGGAACTCACATTTCTTAGCCTTCACAAAGAGCTGGTTCTCCAGAAGGCACTGGAGAACTCTGCGGACATGATCTGTGTGTTCAGCAAGAGACTTAGAAAAAAAAATCAAAATGTTGTTGAGATACACAAAAACAAATTGGTTCAGCATGTCCCTGAGAATGTCATTTACCAGGGCTTGCAAGAAGATGGGAACATTGGTGAGACTGAATGGTGAGACCAGATACTCTTAATGGCCTGAGGTGGTGTTGAAGGCCGTCTTCCATTCATCCTTTTCGTGGATGCAGACAAGATGTAGGTATTATAGAGATCAAGCTTGGTGAAAACTGAGGCTCTTTGTGGTAGTTCAAATGCAGAGGTCATGAGCGGAAGAGGGTAACGGTTCTCAACAGTGACTTCATTCAGTCCCCGGTAATCAATGCATGGACACAAGGAGCTGTCCTTCTTTCCAAAAAAGAAAAAAACTGGCACCAGCAGGAGAGGAAGAAGGCCGGATGATGCCTGCAGCCGGAGACTCTTGAATGTACTTACTCATGGCTTCTGTTTCAGGTACGGACAGGGAGTACAGGCGGCCCCTTCGGTGAGATACGCCAGGCAAGAGGTCGATGGCACAGAGAAAATGGGTGATAAGGCAGCAGGGAAGTGACCCTGAGGTCCAGGTTTTCAGGAAGGATGACACTAAGGTCCGGAAATTCCTCAGGGGGATCTGGGCGTTGAGACGAGGGGATCTGAGCATGGCGGAGGCAGTGGGAGTGACAGACTAGGCTCCAGCCTACAATCTTGCAACTGAGCCAGTCAATGTGGGGGTTGTGTTTAACTAACCAGGGATGGCCCAGGACAATGGGAGCTTGAGGAGAGTCAATAACATAAAGGGTTAACTGTTCATGATGGTTGCTGGATAAACTGAGACTCACTGGGTCATGACATGGGTGATGTTAGCCAGTCTCTGACTGTTCAAGGCACTGGCCGTCAATGGTGACTGGAGAGTAGACGTGGGTAGCCAAGCCGGAATCGATAATACTCCCCTCTGCACCAGAATCGACCAAATTGGACATCCCATTCCAGAGAAGCAGGTATGAGAGTGAGTGGTGTCGAAGAGGGCCAGACAGGGGTCACGCTCACCAGTACTCCTCGTCCTACTGGTGAGCGCTTGACTTTTACTAGGCAGGTGGCAATGAAGTGGCTTGGTTGGCCACAGTGCAGACAGGAACGGGTCCTTCAGTCGGCGTCAGGCGGGTGCAGTCAATCTGCATAGCTTCAGGCTCTGGAATAAGAATTAAAGATGGGGGCAATCAGCAGGGCAATGTAGACTGAGGAGGAGCTTAGAACTCACTCAGTGCCCCCAGGGACCCTCTGGAACCCCTCCCTCTGCGGCACTGCTGAAGGCAAACATCAATACGGATGGCCAAATCCACCAGGGCTTCAAAAGGTGGCAGGAAGGTCCTGGGTGACCAGCTCATCTTTGATGTCTTCGGAGAGGCCGTTCAGGAAGGTGTCGTACTGTGCCTCCGAGTTCCAGTCACTGGGGGTGGCTAGGGTTCGGAACTCTATGGAGTAATCTGACACAGATCTGTGCCCCTGGTGCATGTGCAGCATTTCACAGGCAGCCTCTCTCCCATGTTTGGAGCGATCAAACATTTTCTCATCTCCTCAGAAAATAACTGAAAACTGATGCAGAAAGGTGAGCCTGCCTCCCAGACGGCTGTTCCCCATTCTCTCACCAGACCGGACAGTTGGGTGATGGCGTAGGCTACCTGCACTGCACTGCTTACTATTATACAATAACAGCAGAGGCCAGTCAGCATTAACCATGTTCAAGTCTTCAGCCACAGCCAATGTTGTCATTTTGCACTCCACCCTGAGTGGAAATACACTGTTGCTGGAGAAATCACAAGCAAAGATTTTGCTGCTGAGGGAAGCTTGGAGTGGTGGGCAAGCAATGGATGGATGGTAAATTGAATGCCTCAGGGTTCTCATCATATCCCCAAAATCCCCTCTCAATGATTCTAATGCCTTATATAGCTGAAAAATAAATATCACTGACATTATACCAGGACACTCCTTCATTCAAAGAATAAAATATTACAAGCAGCAGGTCAAACAAGCAATCTTGTCACCAATCCCTAGTAATAATGTTTATCCAGAATGTTTAAAAATGTTCACTGAAAACAGTGATTATCTTGAGACCAGCCAGTATACTACAGACAATCTCCATGGCTCAGATAACAGAAATTCCCTTTTACGGAATTCAGAAATTACTATCCAAAAATTTGAGATCTGGAATAAAATTTATTCTAACAAAACTTATGTGAAAAAGAAATAAACAGAAAATATACTTTTTCAACTCATGTCTTGATGCATACACAGTTGAAGGAACCTTGCACTATCAAAAATCATGACATGGACCAGTTTCCTGAAGAACAATTCCCGCCACCTCCATAACATAGGGGTCACCCGTATTTATAAGAAGGCTGTTATGGTAGGTGTATTGTGTGCTGTTTTCAACCGTAAGCAAAATTAGATACAAAGACATTTGCTATCATAAGGTGCACGGGTCATCATTTGCTGTCTCACTTATATCTTCCATAGTAATTCCAAATGATGGATCATTTATCATTTAATTTCTGCAGTCATCCTTCCTAGAACACTGTACTGGAAAGCACCGACACCCATCTCAATTGTTTGGGTATCTTCTGTCGACTAAAAGTGAGTGCAAGATGCAGAATGATTTATTTTTGAATGTGTTCAACTGATCTCTCTGAAAGTGCAGTGCACATATTACATACTTTTGTCCAGGTCTTTGGAAACAACGGCACGTTCCTTACATAAAATAAACATACATATTTGATTTTGGTGCAGTCAGATAATGTATCTATTTTATGAGGTGGTAGGTCACCATCCTGCAATTAAGCCCTCACTCCTTCCTACAATGACAGAACTTCCATGGTATCATTTCTACAATTGCAGTTTTGTACTCTATTCTATTACAATATAGCAATTCCTTTTCAAAAGATGAAAGGTGGCATAGATAGAGTGGACAGCCAGACACTTTTCCCAGGGCAGAAATGCCTAATACGAAGGGGCACAATTTTAAGGAGTTTGTTCAAACATATAAGGACGTCAGAGGGAGGCATTACACAGAGAATAGTGGCTGCATGGATTGTGCACTCAGGGGTGGTGGCAGAGACAGTTACATTAGGGATATTTAAGAAACTCTTACATAGGTACATGGATGAAAGAAAAATGGCAGGTGATATGGGAAGGAAAGGTTTGATTGATCGACGAATTTCTTAAAAGATCAGGACAACATTGTGTTTAGAAGGACCTGTACAGTTCTATGTTCTAAAAGATGTTAGATTCTACTTCCCTACTTGGAGCCTAACATTTTTCAAACCTCACTTCCTGTAAATGTTTTCCACAGTTCTGAGCCAATTCAAATAAGGGGACGGCAAAAATGAATAAATATTATTAGGCTTGGCCAGACCTGCATGCAGACCCCCACCAGACCTCACTTCTTATGGACACATGTTCACATCAAACACAAGTAGTTCTAACTTTGTTGACCATGTAAAATCAGGGCTGGTACAGCTGATCTGTTACATACACTTAACTCAGAAAAAAAAGATGAAGCTTACTGGACCTCTATTTGTCACATGACATGGAAACATTGAAGGATACAGTAAACTATGTCGCTTACATCAGTGACCAACACAGTCTGAGGATTGTGCTGGGGGCGGCCTACAAGTGTCGCCATGCTTCTGGCATCAACATAGCGTGCCCATGTCTTATTAACCCTAACCCGCACTTCTTTGGAATGTGGGAGGAAACCGGAGCATCTTAAGTAAAATCTCATGTGGTCACAGGGAGGACATATAAAGTCCTTACTGTAAGGGATTTAACCCTAGTTGATGGTACTGTAAAACAATGCACTAACTGCTATGCTATCATGCTGTCCTAATCATACATCTGTGAATAAAAAAGAGCATGCGAGTGCTTGAGTATCTGCCGCTCTTCATCTTAATGAAATACTAGTCTCATGATCTCTAACTTTGGAATATAAGGGAATACTATAGTCATGGAAATCTTTAAATAGGGAAAGCACTAAATTTTACAGTAGGACATTATCTGTCAACATTTAATTACATAATGCTCATACAAGGAAAATATGGAAAAATATGGTAATCTGTAAACTCTCAGAATCTGAGAAATAAAAATAGCCTATCTGCCTAAATCTCTTCCACAGAAATATTTCTTTCATTAGTGCCTCAGATAAAGCATTCTACTTGAAAGTTTCACATGATCACAGCAAAATTAGATTCTGAAAACTGCCACCAATATCCAAACTTCATTTGTCGGAAGGAGAAATTGTCCTGCTGATGCAGGAAAACACAAATTACTGTAAATCCTTCAATCTCAAGAACTACCGTAAACCTCCAATATCATCATCACCAGCATTATGTGTCGTATGACGTGGGCGATCATGGTCTTTCCATAACCATGATTGCTCTTGACAATTTTTTCTACAGAAGTGGTTTGCCACTGCCTACTTTTGGGCAGTGTCTTTACAAGGCAGGTGACACTGGCAATTATCAACACTCTTCAGAGATTGTCTGTTTGTCTTTAGTGGTCACATAACCAAGATGTGTGAACCAGGTGCTCCCAAGGTTTGTTTTGACCCTGATCGGGGGGGGGGGGGGGGTTAAGTGTGTGTTACACCTTGCCCAAGGGTGACCTGCGGGTTAGCGAAGGTAAGGAGCGCCTTACACCTCCTTTGATAGAGACACATCTGTACTCTGCCACCCAAATGCCCCAATATACTATACCATTTTATGATGTACATCATAAACTTTTCTATTTGCTGCTTGACTTTATGACTTGGTAAAGTGGATTCAAGTTTCTTGATTTTGAAGTAATCTGTAATGATTAGTTATGTGGTAACTATGCATTTTGAACTTTTTTCTTGAAATCGGCATGCATTTTTTAGCATTATTTGTATGAAAATTGTATATTTCCATGTCAGACCATTATTGTGACTATTTCCAGAAATTCAACTGGTTACAGTACTTTTGAAATGATGACACATTTTTACATCATTTCTGTTACTCTCCCTCAGTAGGCTGTTTGGTATTTAATACTACATTACATTTCTAAGTGTGTAGACATATGTGGTTTGTTGTACGAAAGCTACATTTTGTCTATTTAATAAAAATGTAACAATGACACCGATAAGAAAAAAAGTCAATAGCTTGGGTCTGAATACACAACGTAATTAGGAAGTTAAATGAAAATAAATTACTCTATGCTTCACTACAATCACCAGTAGGCAATGAGAATAGGATCAAAGGCAATTGTTGGCATATATTGATGACACTTAATTGGCAAGTTCTAGGTGATTTTTAATAGTGCTTTCTTGTGACTACTGAATAGGATCGTGTTTGTCCAAGGCTTCCTATGTACAAATAAAATTGCAATAGCACAGTGATTTACAGTGGCTGGAGACGGTGATGTTGACGTCACCGGACTACTATTGCATGCACAAAGGTACACAGAGTCACTGTTCAATAGGAGTGGCCGAAATATAATGTAAGTTAATAACACACTACAAAGCAAGTGAAGATGGAGGTAAACTTCAGTAACCCATCAAAATTGAGGAGATTGTTCTATAGTTCCTCCAAAATGATGTAGCCAAAAATTTTAGAACAGAACATAGACATCTACAGCACATTACAGGCCCTTCAGCCCACAATGCTGTACTGACCATGTAACCTACTCTAGAAACTGCCTAGAATTACCCTACTGCATAGCCCTCTAGTTTTCTAAGCTCCATGTACCTACCCAAGAGTCACTTAAAAGACCCTATTGTATCTGTCTCTACCACCTTCGTGGCAGTGTATTCCGTGCACCCACCACATTCTGTGTAAAAAACTTACCCATGACATCCCCTCTGTACCTACTTCCAAGTGCCTTAAAACTATGCCCCCTTGTGTTAGCCATTTTAGCCCTTGGAAGAAGCCTCTGGATATCCACATGATCAATGCCTCGAATCTTTGGCAAGATTTTATAAAGGCTAAATACAGCTTCATGCATTCTTCTCGGAATTGTCATGATGTTAAGATCACTGTGTCTCTAGATGGTTGGACTCCACACTGTGATTCAGAGAGCAGCCCCTTTGGCCACAGGGTGGAAGCTGTTAAGACGAATCCTGGTAATGGCTTTCCCTATAGTGGTCCCCTTTCTAGTTACCAAGTCAGATGTCTCCTTTCTTGAAGAGAGTGATGATAACATTTTTGAGGTCATCTGGAACATCCTCTTCTTACCAGATGTGAAGAATGATGCTGTGTATTTGTAACTGAAGCTGCTCATCACAGACATTTAGAACTTCAGTGAAGTTAATGTCTGCTCCTAAATACTTGTTATCTTTTTGTTAAGTCTTTTTGGCTAAGAAGTGGTGGAAAGGTTCAAGAATGGTGGTAAGACTAGCCGAGATAGACTGCTGTGAAAAGGAGTCAAGCATACTGACATCGAAGATAGTCATGGTTGAAGAGGCCTTCAGAATGTTCCTTTCAATGAGTATTGACTCACTCTTGGTCATCCACTGGTTTCAATTTTTTTTCTGTCAGTGAGTGTAGCGTTGAGTGTTGGGATTGCAGATGGCTTTTAATGGTGATGATAAACCTTCGTTGGTCATGCATGTTGGCAATGTACTAGGCTTCCTGCACTCTACGCTTCAAATCACAGAATTTCTTCTGAACATTTGCCATCAGGTCCCAGTAAAGGTGTTTATTTTCTCTCAAGGAAAACTGAGTTTCCAATCTAGAAATTCCTAGTTAATTAGCTCCAGATCTTACAGTTACTCTGACCTATCAATGTGTTTTTTCTTGCTAGAGAAGCATTGACAAGGCTTTCAACAAAGCCTTCAAAATGATGGACCAAATATCAGTGTCCTCTCCTAAGCTAAAGTGCCCTGTATTGAGACTCAGTCCATTACATTGGGTAGGCAATATTATTCAATGCCAGACACACAAAACAGACATTATTCTCCTTGCGTAGTTACAGGGAAAAATAGCAGCAGAAAACAAGAGATTCAACAATGCACTCAAACCCTTCTGGAAGAAATGCAAATCCACTGACTCCTGTAACTCTCTGTTGAAGTGGAGAAGAAGCATTCAAGATGGTAGTGAGAAATCCAAGGGCACACAAAGTCTATGCTTAAGTGGTATAAGGGGTACACTACTACCTCTATAACCCATCCAATTAGGCCAACTAAGGACTTGGCACTTTCTACATTGGCCACATTAGCTAACTCAAGGTCCACAAAATCATAATTGAAGCAAGTCATCCCCAATCCCAAGAGACCGCTTAAAAGAGGAAAGGCTATGCAAATATAAAAAAATGCTCATTAAGAATACTTATAAATTTTTAGTGGTATGTGGCAGGATGCTGCCTTTTTTAAAGATATTATGCAGCAACAGGAAGATCACTTTAACCCAAAGTCATTATAAATAGGTGAAAGTTTAGGGCAAGGAACAAGAAGTAAGATGAGAAAAGGTGTCATTAAAAAACATTGCAGCTTTGATGCTCTTTCTAGTCTTACCTCACACAGAGTCTGATGAATAAATTCATTCGCAATTACTGTGGTTCAGAAGTTGGCATTAAAACTTGCAACCAAAATTGCTGTGTGATTGTAAATGGCATAGAAGTATATAGAGAATTTCATCTACCAAAAGCAACTGGATTACTAGATCTACAGTGTGCAGTCAGAAAGTAATAACCATGCCCAAGATTGCAAAACACAGTGCAGTGAGTTCAGTCAGCTGCTATATTTGCAGTGGCCATCATTCATCCCCAGCACTGTCAGCTTGGAAAAGCCGTGTGTTTCAGCTGGCAAAAGAAAGGTGAAATTTCAACAGCCTGTATGTCTGAGCCAATGACAAACAACAGAATCAATTTCCATGGCAATTCAAAACAATAACAGTAAAGAGGATTTCAGTGTTTAGAAGTTCATTCATCCCTGTTCTGCACAGATCTTTTCCACAACAGTAAAGGCAGTAAATAGACAGAAGTTTGGGGGAAATGATAATATGTAAATTGATTCCACCACAGATTGTTCAAAAATGAATCAAGGCATTGAGCCATACATCTTTTCAGAAATCAGGAATAAACTGTAAACCTACCCTGTTAAGGTTTTGTAGATGTAAGTGCAAATGGATTGCACATTGCATCACAAAGGACAAAAAGTACAACTACCCTATATAACAAACTGTGAAAACAGCCAACTTTAATAGGAGAGTGGCTGAGATGAGTCAAATTGGATTGACAGATGGCTTTTAAGGCTTCAAAGGCATACTTTGGCACATTTTTGGAAATGTGTAAAACTGCACAGGTATGCAGCATGCATTATATGCACTTTCATTGGATAAGATGTAAAAATGGACTAACGTAACTTGGATCAGTATTGTAAGTTCAAAAACATTGAATTGAAAAGCAACCAATGAACTGTACTTGTAAAAGTTAACTTGAGTGAATAGACCACATACTGCTGTGCCAAGCCACACTATTAGCCACACTTGTGTGAAGGTCGTAAGACATAGAAGCAGCATTAGGCCTTTTGGTCCATTGAGTCTGTTCAGCTATTCTATCTTGGCAGATTTATTATCCCTCTCAATCCCATTCTCCTGCCTTCTTCCTGCAACCTTTGGTGCCCTGACTAACCAAGAATCTGTCAAACTTTGCTTTAAATATACGCAATGACTTGACCTCCACAGGCATCCGTGGTAATGAATTCCACAGAATCACCACCCTCTGGCTAAAAAAGTTCTTCCTCATCTCTGTTCTCAGGGGACATCCTGGTCCTACACTGTCCCACTTCTGGAAACATTCTCTTCATGTCCACTCTTTCTAGGCTTTTCAATATTCAATAAGATTCAATGACATGTCCCCTCAGCTTTCTAAACTCCTGCAAGTACAACCAAGGGCCATCAAATGCTCCTCATCTGTTAATCCTTTTGTGCCTGGAATTATTCTTGTGAACTTCCACTAAAGTCTCTTCAATGCTGGTACATCCTTTCTTAAATAAGGGA
This sequence comes from Hemitrygon akajei, assembly GCF_048418815.1. Taxonomy (NCBI): domain Eukaryota; kingdom Metazoa; phylum Chordata; class Chondrichthyes; order Myliobatiformes; family Dasyatidae; genus Hemitrygon; species Hemitrygon akajei. The sequence continues at coordinate 106,080,885 of NC_133136.1, read as the reverse complement.
CCCAAAACTGCTCAAATATTCCAAGTGCTGTATGACTAATGCCTTACAAAAGCCTCAGCATTACATCCTTGCCTTTATATTCTAGTCCTCTCGAAATGAATGCTAATATTGCATTTGCCTTCCTTATTACTGACTCAACCTGTAAGTTAAACTTTAGGGAATCCTGCACATCCTGAAGAATATAGTCACAGGAATCAAGCCAATGGTGATAAATAATATCCACTGTTTACTTCACAAAATCTGTACATAGCATTAGAATTTTATCTCATCCATAACAATGTGTACAGTTTTATTCTGACATAATCTGATCATCAACATGCACAAAGGATTTCATGAATTAATTTCCAGTCCAAGATTCACCAGGCTCCATCAGCTACATCTTTTTTTGTATGGAGTAGATCATTGCCTGTCCAACCAAGATGATCTGTGAGCATAGAGGAAGAAAATTTTCTGATTTTGAAGTGAGCATAATGTGTAATTGATGCATAGCCAATACACATTATTGAAAAAGTAGTACAGTATTCAGTTGAAAGCTAATAGTGAAAGTCTAACAAGGACAGAATCCAGTTGTGAATACACTAAAGTTTAAAACAGAGCTAAATTAATTTCTCAGAATGGAACAGTATAACACATAATTCCTTCCAGATTTTGCACTACTGCTCACATATGTAAGAGTGCTTTAATTGTTGTAACAGGACATGGAGTTAGAAGAGTAACACAGACATGATGAATTCATCAGAAGTTTAGTAACTGAAACTATGATAAGATATGCAAACTGGAGTGGGATTATGGAGTGGCAACACCAATTCCAGATAAAGATTTTTGCAGATATCCACATTGTGCACACAGAAATACTCAGGATGAAAGGATGTGCAAGAAGTCTGTCTTTACTGCCCTGTTTAGACATTGACTTTGCAACATGAGTATTTACCAAAGTTTTAGAAACAATCAACCAGAAATTCTTCACAGATATGCAATGGCTGTAGACAGTAAATCTTAACTTTGCTGAAAGAGGGAATGACAATTTTCTTTACTGACCAATTGTCACCCAAAGTATTCTTGTGAACCACTGATTCATACCTATACCACTGCTATAGATGAGCAGAGATCTACATATGCTTTTCATAGCTTATTAGAGTAAATCACTTATATCAAAAAATGTTATCATCTATGGTTTCACAATTGTTCTGAAATTGGATGGTATCAGACATGTATTAATTCCTTCAATTTAGCTGATTTCAAATGGAGCAGCCAAGAAATTAGTCAGAACAGTTAAAAATCTTTTCATGAAGCAAAAGTTGTAGAGATACTTAAAATTCAGCTTGACTCACCATTTGGCTACTTTCATGCTGAACTATAGAACAACTGCAGACATTACCATATGGCGTGCACTTGTAGAGCTCTTTATGAAGATTCAGATAATAATTTCACATTTTCAAACTTAAACAGAAGCAGATAAGTCAAAATTGTCACTTTGACTCAAACAGCAGGAACAAAGTTTTAAGAAAAATAAGTGTGTTGAAGTACTCCCAAGCCACTCAAGCTCACGGACAGATAAAGGTAAGATCTGAAGGCAGCTCGTGAGAATACAGAGTAAATAAAATGAGATTAGTGTACATGGGTACCAGAGGGTCAGCGTGACTTGATGGGTCATAGGGTCTGTTTTCATGTTCGCTGAATCTATGATTTCCTATGTGGGAGGTAAAAGCAATGCAGATCTGCAAGAGATAGATGGTGAACTTTTTAATTATAACATTGTGTCTGAGTTGGATTAAGTGAGACTTCATTAAGTAAAGTATCAAAACGAAGAAAACCCGTTAAAGAACAGAAACCCTTTCTGAGTTTAAACCCACAACTCAATAGTCTTGAAAATTGATTCATAGCTATAAATCTTATCCAGTAATCAATTTTTATATAACAAGATTAGGAATATTTTAAAAACTGGATACTAGTTATATTGTTTTTCAATGAACAGAGTAAAATAGTAATGAATGTGTGAAATATAGATTGCATGTTTATATGCAAAAACATTTCACTGTAAAAAATGAACAGTATAGACATTGATGCGTGGACATTGGTATTTACATAGGTCTATCAAGTTTTCTACCATATGATTAATCACTACATACAGAATACTGAAGGAACTCAGCAGGCCAGACAGCATCTAATGGAAAAGAGTACAGAGTACACTTCAGCTCGAAACCTCGACTGTACGCTTTTCCATAAATGCTGCCTGGCCTGCTGAGTTCCTCCAGCGTTTTGTATGTGTTGTTTGGATTTCCAGCATCTGCAGATTTTCTATTGTTAGTGATTAGATAAAACACTATTTCTTTTCATGATCCATATGGCACTTTAGAACATCAATGCCATAAGTGCTATCTGATTGGGTTCCCCTGAATGGTTTAGCTCGTCCTCTTTACAACTTTCATTCAAATATACTCAAGAAAACATAATGATATTAAAGGAACATTAGATGGAGTGCAATGTCAAGAATTGAAAGTAATAGGAATTAGAGGGAAAATTACTCTTGGATGAAATCATTACTAAAATAAAAGGGAGGGTGGGTGCAGACTGAAGACGAACACTCTCAGTTGTGGGCATCATGAAAAGAGTTCCTCTCCAGAGCTAACTATCTCAATTGCATCATCCTTAACTTTCCCTCATCATATCACACTAGGTTTGCTCTCTGATAATTGTATTGAATTCCTTTTTGTTCACAATACTCAAAAAATGAATTAATCTGTAGCTGCATGCTTAAAAAATCCATTGAACATTTAGTGCAAAAGAAAATCTTGTCAAACAAAAGTCAGGTAAGACAGAGAGTTCCCAGTACATCTTTTTCCTTTGAGACAGAGGATGACCTAACTGAACTCTGGGTTCTGAGATTGCATAGAAACTGCAAACTTGTCCACAGATGGAGCAGGTGGTGATTGATTGGTAGGAAAGATGTATTTAATTTGCAACTGCAGTTAAGTTCATTTTTGATTGCTTTGTATTTGCATTGAAGCATCTCATTGAAAATGTGTGTACTTTCAATTGTTACAGCAAATCTATGTCTTGCACTTTTATACAAGTTGCTCTGATGTCTGCCAGACTGAATTAAATTGAATTGGCTTTATTACTTACATCCTTCATATACATGAGGAGTAAAAATTTTTATGTTATATTTCCATCTAAATGTGCAATGTGCAATTTATAGTAATTTATAATAAATACTATGTGCAACAAGATAGTCAATATAACATAGAAATACAATTGTATTAGCATGAATTAATCAGTCTGCTGGCCTGGTGGAAGAAGCTGTCCCGGAGTCTGTTCGTCCTGGCTTTTATGCTGTGATACTGTTTCCCGGATGGTAGCAGCTGGAATAGATTGTGGTTGGGATGACTAGGGTCCCTAATATTCCTTCGGGCCCTTTTTACACACCTGTCTTTGTAAATGTCCTGAATAGTGGCAAGTTCACATCTACAGATGTGCTGGGCTGTCCGCATGACTCTCTATAAAGTCCTGCGATTAAGGGAGGTACAGTTCCCATACCAGGCAATGATACAGCCAGTCAGGATGCTCTCAATTGTTCCCCTTTAGATATTGTGCCACAGGTGCATGGGGCTGCTCATGAAATGAGACTTAAAGTGGGCGGTGAATCATATGGAGTTCCCATTTGCCCTGGATTTAGCTTTCTACTTCCCCTGCCTTTCCTGATATCAGTCTTTTCTGCAGCTGTTCTGTGGGCCCATGGAGAAAGGTTCTCTAAAGTCTGATATCCTTGCCAATGGGAATTCCACAATGATATGCCAGCACAGAACACTTCATGTTGCACCCTAGAAAAACCACACAGTCCCTGTTTTACTGCCTGAATCTATGCACATAATGCTAAAGCACTACTCATGAAAAATGTGACAGATTCCAGCCCTAAGTATTCTACAGAAATGCCGACATTTCGTATAAAATAATTGTTCTCTTCCTTTTCTAAAGATGGGGGTGGCATGGTGCATAGTGGTTAGCACAATAGTTTACAGTAGAGGCTTCATGGGTTCAATTCCTGCCACTACCTTTAAGGAGTTTGTATGTTTTCCCTGTGACAGCGTGAGTTTCATCCAGGTACCCTGGTTTGCTCCCATAGTCCAAAGATGTAAGTTAATTGATCATTGTAAATTGTCAGTGATTAGACTAAGATTATTGCGCATTGAATTTATTTAAATCTTACATCCATCCCACAACGTGAGTTAAAATCTTTGCATTATGACTCCGCCGCAATGTACAGACATGTGAACTTGTAAGTCTAATGGCTTGTAGAAAGAAGCTGTCCCTTAGCCTGTTGGTCATGGCTTTCATGCTGTGGTACCATTTGCCAGATGGAAGCAGTTGAAACAGTTTATGGTTGGGGTGACTGGTGTCCCCAGTGACCTTCCAGGCTTTCTTTACGCACCTGTTGCTGTAAACGTCCTCAGTGGAGGGCAGTTCCCATCCACAGATGTGCTGGGCTGTCCATACCACTGTCTGCTGTGCCCACTGATCAAGGTTGATGCAGTTCCCTTACCAGGCAGAGATACACCCAGTCAGGATGCTCTCAATAGTGCCCCTGTAGAAGGTCTTGAGGATTTGCAGGCTCAAGCCTAACTTTTTCAGTCGCCTGAGGTGGAAGAGATGCTGTTGTGCTTTTTTTGCCACATAGCCAGTGTGTACAGTTCAGCTGAAGTCTTCGGTGATGTGTACACCAAGGATTTTGAAACTACTTACCCTCTCAACTGCAGACCCATTGATCGAGGCAAGACGGACTCCATTCTTCCTGTAATCCACAATTAACTCTTTTGTTAAATTGAGGGATTGTTGGGCAGTGTTGCTCAAAGGGCTGGAAGGTTCTGTCCTGTGTGGCATCCCAATAAATAAACAAATAAGATAGCCACAAGAGTATAAGTATTTATCAACTATGGTTAATTTTTTTCTGTAAATTATAAGGCTATTACTCTCAAAAATACAGAGTATTCCTAACACATTGCCATTGTGAATTGTATCATGCACCACACAGACTGTAATGGTTCAAGAAGAGCCATCTTTACTTTCTATAGCAAATACGAAGGAGCAATAAATGGCAGTGACTCCCAAAAACAAGTAAATTACAGACACAGAGGATAAGTAAGTACATTCACATAGATATTGTTTCAAGCTGAAAGATACCAAAGAAAAGTTGTATTTAATAACGAAAGTTACAAGAAAACAGTGGGTGATCTATATGCACCATAGTGCAAAGTGCAGTAATATTAAATACAAGTGACCCAGACATCCACACTCATTGACGTGTATTACCCTTAAAGACAAGCAATGAACTTCTTTACAAATTTAATGTAAAAGTCTCTGCCTTTGACTCATCCTTAATATAATGCATCTTGATCAAGAGCTGCACTGCTGTATTAAGTTCGATAAAGTGATGTGAACCATATATAATTCTTTAATTTGACAGGGCTTCTCTTTAGTTAAAATACATTGAACAGCAACATTCCAACCTTGTCATGGTATCTGACAGGTTTGACATGTTCTCTCTGTGTCAATAGATCAGAGGACCTCCCAACAATTAAAGTTTGCAAATCAACTTTGGGTTTTTATTGCTTCACTGCCCATGACAAGGACATTGGGTTGAGCTGTATATCAACCTTTACAGGGACTGAAATGCAATAGTTCTGGGAATTTGACTTTAATTTTGACTTTAAACTTGATCTTTTTGTTGCATCATTGACCACCTTATTACCTATATAGCCCTGGTCTCCTAAAAGAGAATATCCTAGGTCCAGAGACCAAAAACAAACACAGCTATTGTGTGCATGAGCAACTCCTGTCAAGCCAATACACAGATACCTGACAACCAAAACTATCTATTCAAGAGAGTTAATGAAAAGCAGTACTTGTCTATCAATTTTGTATTTTGCATGACACATTTACCCACAGCCAAGAGAGGCAATGATTAGCTGGACATAAATCTGTTGAATGCTTGTGAAATCTTGCGAAACAATTGATGATGTAATGATGTGGTAGCCCACATGCACTGTATGTTTCTCATTGTCTCCTATCTTTTTACCCTGTTCATGTTTCTTCTAAATTGCATTGTCCACTCTTCAGACTAAATTATTTTTCCACTGCTTCTTCCTAAAATAATAATGATTACAGCACAGAGTATTCAAATTTGCTCTCTCAAAGACCTTTCAGATTCCACTTCATTATATTGTCATGTGTGTTTTACATCAGCATTTCTGGCATTTTTACGTTGTTGTTCTAATTTTTGTTTAATATAACTCAGTGGAAAATCAGATGATATTTGTTCCCCACAGCAACAATGAAAAGTGATCATCGCAGCAGCAAGAGCAAGACAACGGACACACCTGTGAATAATGATATTAACAGGAATTTATTCTACCAATGGGAATTTATGGTATGCTGCTGGGAAACAAAATGTTACCTCTACCTTCCAATTACTGTGGAAACATAATACTTCTGGAAACCAGTTAGATTAATCAATTGACTATTTTTGGAAATATCTGGCTTACTTGTGATATTATGCCTAAATACACAAATGGACTTAACAAACATCATTAAATTTAACCCTATTAATTAGTTTAGGCTGTATGATTGCAGGAGGGCTTTGTGCAGTTTTAAACTCATTGCACATGAGTCATATCTCAGCTTCATACAGTAACAAAACTAATTTAGAAATGGGTTATATTACAAATGCAGTTTTCAGAAAGACAGGTGCTTAAGGAGTATTTCAGTTATTTTTTGTTACTAATTATTTAACCTACATAAAAATTCACCCATGATCAATTTTGAAATGACTTATGGGTCTCAGAAAATTAATAATGAATAAAGAAGAAAGAGGTTATTAAAGAAGGAAGGAGGTTAACCTTTTGTTGCACAAAATTTACAATATTTTACATTGCTCTGCTTAAATAAACATAAGTTAGATTAAAACAACATGGAATTGAGAGACCTTGAGATGAAGTTCCATAGTTCCCCAAAAGAGAAAGCACAGGTGGATAAGGTAGTGAGGAAGATATTTGGATGTCTTTATAATATGAGGGATTAAGTATAAGAGTTGGACAAAATGTTACAGAACTTGGGGTTCTGGCTGTTACACTATGGGAAGGATATCCCAGCAATAGAGAGAATGCAGCAAATATTCACCAAGATATTGCCTTGAATGGAGGGCTACAGTATGAGGAGAGATTGCATCAGGTGGATTGATTCTCTCACAGATGTTGCAGGCTCAGTGGTGACCTTACAGAAGTTTACAAAATTATGAAAGGCATAGATTGGCTAGAGAATCCGAATTTATTTTTGCCCCAGGACAGGGGAAGGGAGAAAATTAAAGGAGATCTGAAGGGTAGCATTTTTCCCTACAGATGGTGGTGAGTATTTTGAATGAGCTCCCTGTAGGCAGATCATGTTACATTTAAAAGGTACTTGGACAGGAAGGAAGTAGAGGAATATGAGCCTCATTTGGGCAAATAACATCAAGACGGTTAGCCATCGTGGTTGGCTTGCACAAGATAGATCATAAGGGCTCACTCTGTACTGTACCTTTCTATGAATCATTAAGTCTATAATTCTAACTTGTAAAAATTTCATTTTGCTTATATTTTTGGCAAAGAGTCAGTCAAACACATCTCCAAATTTAATCGGTCCATCGTAACCAGAAAGCTTCTAATATCCTTGACCACAAGATGCAATAATTTCTAAAACCACTCTTTAGGCCTGGGGACTGATGCAATTAAAAGTGTCTCAGTACTGATTAATTCATCCTAGAGAAAATGCAAATATGAATAGTAGTAACCTTTTGCAGTGAAATAGTTAGAAAACCAATACATAAGATCTTGGAAATTCATATTCCACAATGTAAACCACACTTAAAAATCCACAATCTATTGATGTGATTACATTATTTTGGTGGAATTACTGAAAGAAAGTACAATTAAATGTCAATCTCTTGGACAATACTTTAGATACAATTGGTTACAACTGCATTTTGAGAAACGCATGTTAAATTATAAACACTTCAGCCTAAAAATTGTTTGGACTTTATAAGTGTGCACAACTGACCTGGCTTTGTACAGAAAATGCTGAAAAAGGATTTCTTTGCAAGCTCCATCATTGCTGAGGAACAAAGGAGAATTTCATCAAAGCCATAGCTTGCAGTGAAAGAGGGGCTGTGGTTCAGAGAGACCTCAGTCAGTCCGGATCGGCATCTCCAACACCATCGCACCGAGCATCGGGGCCCCCCAGGGCTGTGTGCTCAGTCCACTGCTGTTCACTCTGCTGACCCACGACTGTGCTGCAACACACAGCTCGAACCATATCATCAACTTCGCCGATGACACGACCATGGTGGGTCTCATCAGCAAGAATGACGAGTCCGCTTACAGAGAGGAGGTGCAACGGCTAATGCACTGGTGCAGAGCCAACAACCTGTCTCTGAATGTGAACAAAACAAAAGAGATGGTTGTTGACTTCAGGAGGGCACGGAGCGACCACTCCCCGCTGAACATCTGGGCTCCTCGGTAGAGATCGTTAAGAGCACCAAATTTCTTGGTGTTCACCTGGCGGAGAATCTCACCTAGTCCCTCAACACCAGCTCCATAGCAAAGAAAGCCCAGCAGCATCTCTACTTTCTGCGAAGGCTGAGGAAAGTCCATCTCCCAACCCCCATCCTCATCACATTCTACAGGGGTTGTATTGAGAGCATCCTGAGCAGCTGCATCACTGCCTGGTTTGGAAATTGCACCATCTCGGATTGCAAGACCTTGCAGCAAATAGTGAGGTCAGCCGAGAAGATCATCGGGATCTCTCCTCCCGCAATCACAAACATTTACACTACACGCTGCATCCGCAAAGCAAACAGCATTATGAAGGACCCCATGCACCCCTCATACAATCTCTTCTCCCTCCTGCCGTCTGGGAAAAGGCTCTGAAGCATTCAGGCTGTCGCGACCAGACTATGTAACAGTTTCTTCCCCCAAGCTATCAGACTCCTCAATACCCAGAGACTGGACTGACATTTTGCCCTATTGTCCTATTTATTATTTATTGTAATGCCTGCACTGTTTTATGCACTTTATGCAGTCCTGGGTAGGTCTGTAGTCTAGTGTAGTTGTTGTGTGTTTTTTTCTCTCTGTGTTGTTTTTTACATAGTTCAGTCTAGTTTTTGTACTGTTTCATGTAACACCATGGTCCTGAAAAACGTTATCTCATTTTTACTATGTACTGTACCAGCAGTTATGGTCGAAATGACAATAAAAGTGACGACTTGCTCTGAAGAAAAGGTTGGTACTGCGGAAAGGAAGGTTGAGATATGAAGAAGTCAGAGTTTTGGTTACTGGGCTCATAATGAGGTTAGGGTCAGGGCGATGAGAGATCCATGAAACATCTAGAGTGATGTAGTTGTTGAAGATAGACATAGTACAAACTTTAAAACAAATTATCTCAAGAGGTCCTATGCCACCACTGGCAAACTCAGGCTGGTTCACACATATGCATCCCATTGCTGTCTTTGGGAAGTCTGTGTCTGTATGAATGGCTTGTGCCATTTGCAGGCCCCAAATGAGAAATGACTTTTAGGCAAATGACTGCAAAACATGCATGGCATAGCATAGTGTTGTGCTTGTCCATTGCTTCAGTACTTAAAAACATTATACACATAGAGAAACTGGAATAAATTTTGTGTACTTCAAGAAATACAAGATGATCCAAGATGGCGGCACGACGCAGCTTGCAGCAGCCACTCCAGAACTGATTATCTGTTATTTGTGAAGTGGGGTGCCGTGCGCAATCATAATCGATTGAAAATGGATGTGGGAGCACGGAGGAACATCTGGAAATCTCCAGGAAGACCTTCTTCGTTGCTGCTGTTGCTGTGAGGTCCGGGACTCTGCTGGGAAGAACAGCCCCCAGTCCTCGGGGTCGCGTTGCCGATGGCCATTGGCGGGGCCGTCTTAATATGCTCGGCAGAGGATGGTGCTCGGAGAAGCTGTGCAGGAGGGGATGGTCGTCGGCTCGGAGGTTCAACGGACTCGGAGTCCTTTCGACGGACTCAGGTCACTTTCGGTGTGTGCTGCGTCTGAGAGGCTGGTTTCAACAGAGCTTCCGTTGTGTGCTGCATCTGCAAGGCTGAGTCGGGCAGCGCCTTGGAAGTCCTTAGCGGGGGTACACCCTACTGCCACCGGCGTGGGATGGCGAGTCTGTCAGGACCAGGGGACTTGTGGAAACTGTGGTGATTTCTTTTGAACTTACAGTCCTTTAACTTCTTGGACTATTTTTACTGTGCCCATAGTCTGTTTTTTTTTAATCAATTATGCTATTGTTTGCACTGTTGTAACTATATGTTGTAATTATGTGGTTTTGTGCAGGTCTTGTAGCTTTAGTTTTTGATCTTGTTTTTGTCTGGTGGATTTGGAGCTCCTTTCCGGGGAAAACGCTAGACGGTAGCGCAATATTAATATGCAGCAGCCTCTCCGGACTCTGGATTGGGGATTGCCAAAGGTTACGTGGATTTTCTGGTGTAGTCTGTTCTGTCATATGCTTTTGTGATATCATTCTGGGGGAAAGTTGTCTCATTTTTTAACTGCATTACATTTGTGGTTTCTAAATGCAATAAACTGAATCTGAATCTGAATCTGAAATAGGATTGCCTTTGTGTAACAGAGGGAGAAGAAATTGTTGACATGCATCCAGGAGAGCTTTTTCACACAGTTTGTAGATGGACCAGTGAGGGAACTGAACAACTGAACCTTACCTTGAGAAATGTTGTTTGTCAGACCAAGGCAATGTCAGCTCAGCTGTCTCAGTCATTCCACAAAATGCACTTAAACAGCATTCCAAAGATACTGAGCTGAAACCAGCAGATATCCAACTAAGAACCTTCAGTGGAGAAAGGATAACTCCTGTGGGAATGACATTCCTAACAGTGAAACACAATAACCAGCAAGTCACACTGGGCTTGTACATAGTAAAAGCAGGAAGGTCAGCATTATGAGGTTGTGCATGGCTGAGGCAATTACAACTTGATTGGGGATCATCCACCATTTGCATCCATACCTTTGCAACAGAGTCAACTGAAAGCAAATTAAGAAAGGTACTGGATGGTGCCATGGCAGTGTTCAAGGATGGCATTGGAAAACTCAAATATATCAAGGGTAAAATAGTGTTAAATGAAAATGCCACAGCCAAGTTTTACAAAGCCTTTTCGGTTCCTTACACCGTACCATTGTGATAAAGTAGCCAGTGAGCCAGATAGCATGCAGACTGAAGGAGTTCTTTCTAAGACTGAATGAAGCTCATGGCCAAACCAGTGGTCCCAGTAGTCGAGATCTGTGGTGATTTTAAGATCACCATCAACCCAGTACTGAAAGCAGATCAGCATTCTTTGGCCAGGATAGAGGACATCTTTGCAAATCTTTCTGGAGGGAAACACTTCAGCAAAGTGGACATGGTTGAGGCCTACCTACAGATGGAGATAGACGAAGAGTCCAAAGTGTTTCTCACCATAAACACTCACTAAGGGCTTTATCACTATGATAGGCTTATTTTTGGAGTAGCGTGTGCACCTGCACTCTACCAGAAAGCTATGGGCCAGGTGTTGCAATGCTCTCAAGCTACTTAGTGTTACGTGGATGAACTCAAAGTTTTGTCTGGTATAAATCAATAGACTGAGCAGTTCGCCAAGCACTGATAGGGATGCCAACATGTCCAGAAGAAAGGTGTCTAGAGCTTTTAGAACCACTTCTGTAGTCAGAGTTAACTCCTACAACTTGCATGGAGGAGGCACCAGATCCTCAGATTGTTTCAAATCCACGAGTCTCTCCTGCCAAGCAAAATGGTGTGTGTGTGTGTGTGTGTGTGTGTGTGTGTGTGTGTGTGTGTGTGTGTGTGTGTGTGTGTGTGTGTGTGTGTGTGTGTGTGTGTGTGTGTGTGTGTGTGTGTGTGTGTGTGTGTGTGTGTTTGTTTGTTTGTAGCCTTAGGCTACAGGGGAATATTAATGTGTTGGTCAAATGGCCTGAGAAGTATCAGATGGAGTTTAATCGAGATAAATTTGATGTGTTGCATTTTGGGAGTACAAATGACGCTATGACATATACCATGAGTGGCAAAGGCCTAGATAGTACTAAGGAACAGATAGACCATTGCATAAACATCTAAAGCCAGACAAGAAAGGTAGATAATGTGACTAAGGAGACATAGTGGATACACGCACTCATTAATCAGATCACTGAATACAAGAACAGGGAGATTATGCTGCAACCTTATCAGACAATGGTCAGATCTTAACTAGAGTACTGCATACATTTGTAGTCACCAGATTATTGGATGGATATGTCAGTACTGGAGATAATGTGGAGGAGATTCACCAGGATGTTGCCTGGGATGGAGCAGTTCAGTTTTGAGGTGAGACTAAGTTTGTGTTTCCTGGAGAAGAGGAGGCTAAGAAGGGATATGACTGATATATATAAAACTACGAGGAATATAAATTTGAGGTGAATAAAACAGGAGAAAATAGCTTTAAGATGAGGCATAGAAAATTTAGAGGGGGACTAAGAACGACTATTTTCACCCAGAGAATGCTGAGTACTTGGAATACACTGGTGGAGAAAATGGTGGATGCAAAGTTGCTACCAGCATTTAAAAAACGTCTTAATGAGTACTTAATCTCCTTGGCATAGAATACCAAGTGCTGATAGATGAGATTAATATAAATACATGCTCACTGGTTGGTGGGAACATGATGGGTAGAATGGCCTATATTCACGTTGCAAGAGATTATGATTCAATGATGGACTGTGTGTGTACCCATTCTCATTTAACAATTAGGTTTCGGATTAAATTGTCTTCATATAGTGTGCATAAATATTGCATCATGCAAATGTATTACTGTTCCTAATTTTCTGCAAAAACATCCTCTGTAATAATCGTAAAATTATCATGATTAAGATTATTAATATAAACATGTTAAATTAACAAAGCCAGACAATCAGCAAGTGTGAAGAGAAAAATGCTGATGTATGCACTAATTCACCCTCATGTTCCAATTGTGTTGCTTAATGTAAACAATTTGAATTTACAGATAGGGCCTGCAGCTGTTAATTTTACTGGAAGCCAGGTATAGTTATTAGTTTCAGTACAGTAAGGTTTTACTTAGGTGTACATACAGAATGGTTGTTCAGTTTTCAAAGAAACTAGAGGTTTAGAGTGTAACACATAAGACAATTTTTTTTATCTCTGATACTAGAACTACAAGATACAGAACTTTAAAAATAAATGGGAAACTCAAACTAATTCTTCTTCAGTCTGCTTTGTTTTTAATACACAGGCATTTGTGGTGGCAGTGCTGCAATCTCATCCAAGGATCTTATTAGGATTCTTTCACAGGTGTGACCTGGATTCAATAATACATTAACTTTTCCCTAAGTAACTACAGTGGAAGCAGCCCAGGTGCGCCTGTTGTTTTTGTGGTATACTTGGCATCCAAAACCAGAATGAAATCATGAAAAATGGTGTATACTGTAGAGGACTTTTTGAAGGATGATGTGTCATAAAATGATGAATCAAGGTGAATTAATTAGAAAAATCATAATCTAGCCTATGGGCCGGGGTGATCAAATAGAGGTGAAGCTGCCTGGGTATTATTTTATACATAATCATTAAGGTGTGTGCCCTTTTTCTATGATAGAAAGACAGTTAAGTTTAATACATATTCTAGCTCTGGGTTTTATAAACAGGAAAACAATTGTGCTAAGCATAGAAGATAAAGTGAGAGTTTATTCAAATCATTGAGTGACATTAGCTTCAATAATTCATTTGAATGGGACAACAGAAAAATAAGTGCAGTTAAAGCTCTAGTGTTGACAGGTATAATTTCAAATTACTTGATTGTTAAAAGATTTTTTTAAAAATGAGAGACAAGAACTAATGCTTCCATTGACATAGAACAATTCAGAACATTACAGTAGCATTACATGGATCATTGATGCCATTGATCCAAAATATGTATAGTAAGGATATGAAAATCATGTTTTTTGTGCCTCTCTAAACTAACAAAGCAGTTGCAGAATTGCAATGAAACAGGAGTTCTTTCATTTGGACTGCCTAGTGCAGTATTCACATTTAGAAAACATTGAGATCACCATGTTCAAATTGGAAGGCCAGAAATGTACTTATTAATGGCGGTGCATTGGTTTTGCTCAAAAAACTGGAGCTAAGCAGTGTAGCCAGAGCCGAGATTAAGGAGAACTTTAGAGCAAAAAATATTTATACCTGAAAAAGGATACCAGTAAATATGGAAAAAGGGTGCTATTGGTTTAATTTTTCAGATAAAATATATTTTCTCTAATATAGATATCTTGTGCACTGTCTCAGACTTTCCTTATAGCAGAACATTTTATCATATTTTGTAACTGCATTTTCACATTGATATAAATTTTGCAGTAAGTATATAAAATGCTTTAATTTCCACAAAGGTGCCATTCTGAACAAGCCTTAAGCACATCAGTGTTTATTAGTTACCATTCACGTAAATTGGTATAGATAAAAAGTACTGGAATGTCTGTTGTCCAGAAAATGGATTACACAACTTCCAACACATTGAAAATACTTGGAGGGAATTTGCAAAAATGTGAGAAATCTTTGAGAATCATGCAGTTTGGGAAATTCTATCAGATACTTTTGGTTCAAATGAACACATAGAATGCACAGTAATTCAGACCATTTCTTGTGTAGAATTTATTTTGAATATTGTTAGGAGAAAATGAGTCACATGTTACCACTTCAAGCAATTCTATGCCCACTTACAGGAAAACATGTAAGGTGGTACCTCTCTAATGGTACTGGATTCACTGTCTGCAAAACCCTAAACTCAAGAAGAGATTTTAAACCCTATCTATTAAAGGTATCTATGGGTACTCTCACTATATGAAGGTTATACTGTATCAACCTACTCTTTAAATAGCTTGCTTCCTTGTCTAGTCCATGCAACAAGGTCTAGCTGTCAATACCCACTTTTTGAATGATGGTCCCTCATCCCAATCAAGGACAAAATACTTTGAGTTAACAAAATAGTTTAAACACAATTTATTTCATTTTTAATGTTGCACATTTAATTTTGGTCAAACAGTTCTTAACACACATTTAGCACTCACAAAAGATTTCTGATTTATATAAGATTTCCAAATTAGAAAAGGTTTACACTCTACAAAGTATTTCTAAACACAGGTACAATTCTGATAAACTAATAGAACATACCAATGAATTGCAGTTGATAGAGTCGCCTGTGGCAGAAACTGAAGGTTGAGGTCTGAATTCTAGTTCTTATTTCTGTCACCTCATCTTTCTGTCATTCTCATTGTCATTCTTAACAATCCCTGATTTATATAACACTTATACTGTTTTGCTACTAGTTGACATTATCTGCCTGTGGTATTTTTCAGACACTTCTGCTGGGACAAAATAATTCAAAGAGATGCTCTAATAGCTTCTGGAGACAGAGAACCCAGACACCCAAAATTAATGCTGTTTTGTCTGACTCTCTAAGTACACAAATATCCCAACTATTGATTGATCAACTATACTTGTGATCATGATTAATGTTTTAAGTAACAAAATCTTCCTTGAACTCAGTCACGATGATGCAATAGTTAGCCAGTATTGTCTGATTTGATACAAGCCAATTAACATGACACCATCGTTTTACAATAATTATACATGGGCCTACTTGACCTCATTCTTTACTTGTTTACAACAAGGAGCTGAGAAAGTAATATTTGTTAGGAGTTTAACTTTGTCCCAAACAACTCTAACCCTTTAGGAAGGTCATACTGCTGTGCTAGACAACTGAGATTTGCAATGAGCCTCTTGGTCCCTTGAGAATGAACATCCATCACACCTCAAGAAGGAGGCATCCATTAAGGACCCTCACCATCTAGGATATACACTCTTCTCATTAATATCATCAGGGAGGAGGTACAGAAGCCTGAAGATGCACACGCATTTTAGAGACAGCTTCTTCGCCACTATTTTCTTCATATTTCTTAAACCTTCATGAACCAATGAACACTACCTCAGTATTTTGCTCTTTTATGCACTATTTTTATATATTTTATTGTAACATAGTAATTTTATGTATTGCACTGTACTGCTGCTGCAAAACAACAAATTTCATGACATGTGTCTATCATAATAAACCTAATTCTGATTTTGATTCTGATCCTGAAACCTTGGAAAGTTTACCTTGCCAGATGAAGCATTATTCCAAGCATGAAATGGACATACATCTGCATCTGAGAAATGAAATGCAGCACTGTAGCTCAGCAAGAGTAATTTGAAGTAGTTCACGTTATTACAAGGTAAAAGTTTGGAGATAAAACCAACTAAAGTAGTGGCTTAATCAATTAAATCAGCTTATCCCTGATTTAAGATATTTACAGTGATTCCACTGTAACCTACATAATGAAGAGTTAACATATCACTGGGCAGATAATGTCAATATCTGTCAATAGATTAGGAGCAAAGTTAATTTCCTCACCGGCTAAATGCTTATATTATGTACAGTTCTTATGGATGCCTGCCTAATCTCCAAAATGTCTCCACCCTAGTCTCCACACCATTCATGCATGCAGCCTGAAGAAATTCGACACGTAAAGAATGAAGGGCAGGAGGAAATTTCACAGCCTTGGGATAACTAATAATTAGAGTAATTGACAGTGATATAACTTCCAGACACGGATCATTATTCACAATACTAGATGACTCATCCAGCAACAGGTGCATAACAGTGATGAAAGGGAATAGCAAGGTCCTTAAAATCTGTCTCCTATTAAAATAACAAATTATGACATGTTTGGCTTCAACCATATTCAACAAGTAATTGAAGAGTGGATACTAGGCAAAAGAAGACCATCAAGGCATGCATTGCTTCAACATTCAGATTCTTCCAAAGTGAACTCGCAATTTTCATGAAATCCTGATGCTAGAATATCTTACGTAAGGGTACTTTGATGAAAATTTATGACAAAAATAATGAAGAAAATATCTAATAAATAAATTATTAATAATTTGTCATTTTTCCCATTAGGTCTCTCTTTCTAGGCTGTGATCCAATGTTTTTATTGTGACTGCAGTCTGGTTGATAGACATCTGCTTATTTTTGGGAGGACTGCAGATTATGGTGACTGACATAAAAACATTAAATTAATACTGTAAGTCATTGAGTCCCTTGAGTTTTCTCTGTCATTCAACAGCATCATGCCTGATCTTCTACTTGAAATTTTTCTCTGTCCCTAAATTCTTTGATTCCATCAATATCCAGGAATCCAGTGCTCTCTGTTCCAAGTACAATCGGTGATGTAGCTCCTACAACCTGCCAATGTAGAGAATTCCACACATTCACAACCTTATGAGTGAAGAAACTCATAAATGACCTGTTCCTTATATTAAGACTGTCATTCCTTGTTTGAGAAGCCTTAGTCAGGTCTTCATTCCTTTGGTATCTACACTATCAAGCCTACAACAAACTTTGAATGTTTTAGTACAGTCATACGATATTATTCGAAGCTCTAAATAGAGGTCTAACCTATTCAACCTTTCCTCATCTGGCAGACCTAACAACTCGGAAACCAGTCAGGTGAATCACTGTTGCATTTCATAGCAGGTATATCCAACTTTTAGACTAAAATAGTACATACTGCTGCAGGCCTTGGTCGTAGCAAGGACCATTTTTAAAAGACATGGCTGCATACAATTACAGAGGAATAAGAACAAATTGTGTCAATCAAGAATATCTCAGAATAATTAATTAGCTTGACACCATTGATCTTCAAAAGACTTAGTGCCTTAACCTGTTATGATGATGCAGCTTCCAAAAAAGATGAAAAGAGGGTCACCTCTAAGTGCACAGAAAGATCAGGTACATTAATCAGGAAGAAAGAATGAGGTCACAGTCCACTAAGTCCATGCTTGTATTTAACAAAGAAAAACTAATTTCCATTCCTCCTTTCATTTTTTTCTCCTGTAAATTGCAATTAGCTTTCTTTCAAATGCCATCAGCTCCCCTTTAATTCTTTTTCCACTTACGTATATACGTGTTGAAGTATACCTGTTCAAGTACACTGCATGTACAATTCAATCGGCATTGGCTGAAAAGCAATAGGACTAACTTGATGTCTGATTAGGGCCAGATAGTCCTTGGATTCAGGGTCCGTGGATTCGCACCCCACAGGATACCAGTGAAGAGTGTTCAAATGTAAAAAAAAGTACTGTCTTGTTCTGTCTCTTCATAGGTTCTAACTTAATACCGTTACTCAATGCATGACAGCCTTGACCTCTAATTCTTCTGATTACCATCTTGACAAATGATTGCCAAAAATGATGCATTTTTAGTTTTAAATTAGCCAGAGTTTTGGGTATTAGTGGATGTATCTATTGAATCATGTGATAGAGTGACATTGTTGCATTGCAGTTCCTAATACCACTGACAGATGTGCTATCAGAATGGAGTTTGCACATTCTCTTTATAACTACATGGGCTTTTGCTAGTTACTCTAGTTTCTTCCACATCTCAAGGATGTTCTGGCAGGTTAGTTTGCTAATGTATGTTTCCCCCATTGTGTAGGTAAGTAGAAAAAGGATCATAGTGGAGCTGATGGAAATTGGAGAGAAAATAAATGACATTATACTGGAGAAACAAATGAAGAAGGGACTAGGACTGATGGGATTCCTTTGATGAATGCCAGATATGGATTCAGTCAGCTGAATCCCCTTCTGTTCTGCAACAAATACAGTACGTAGGAGGTACATGAGCCTTCTTGGCTTCCTGCTTTTGCTGTAAAACCTGATGACCCCATCCATTAGTAAGAGTGCTAAGCTTTCTGCTTCTCTGACCATAGCAAACTGTCTAAAGGAAAGGTCAGTTTGATTTTAGAAGAAATTTCTTGATAGATTGGGTAGCTTTCTTTGTTGTGGGCCTTATTAGTTGAGCCTATAAGGGCCCATGCAGAGACCAGCAAGACAAAACTATTTTAGGATCAAAGTTTTTAGCCTCATGAGCAGTAAATCCCCATGTCAAGATCTCCCACCCTGTAGACAGGGACTCCTCACAAAACATCGAGGAAATTCATGAAATTATAGGAAGAACTTTCAGAAACCTTGAGGAATTTCAGGTGGATCTCAATTTATTCCCCATATAATATAACATTTGAACCTTAATTTGCCTCTGGGAGAATATGAAACATGCTGAGCATGAAATTCCTTCAGTTTATGCCAGTATTATGCTATAACTTCACTTTAGGTGCATTACGTACAGAATTCCTACCCATTTCTGTGAAGCCATGGTAACATAGCACAGAGGGCTTGAGGGAGATGTGTGATTATCAGTTACAATGCAGTAATATTTGGCTGCATAGGTAATAAACTTAATACTATATATATTAATAATGATAATTTTGATCTCCAATGTATTATAATAATTGTTTATAATTTCACAGTTAACAATTATGCACAAGAGTAAATACAAAATTGTACTTTAAAATATTAGAGAAAAAAAGTTATCAATCTTCTTATTACAAATACAGTTTCCTTTATATCCTTGCCAAATGTAACTTCCCTGCTCATGGCCCCATCAACATACTACACACCATCTGAAAAAATGTTGCATTTATAGATCATTTGGGTGCTGTATATGACATTGACCTTATTTTCCTTAATCTGTCAAAGTTGCTGAATCTGTTGCTTAATGCAGAATGAATCTTGCTGCATTAGCTCATTAAACATCTACTTCAATACAGCTGGAAAATAGGTTGCTCTCTCCCTCCAGAGAAATAAAGATTTGAGAAATTCATTCATAGTTAATAAATTACCCCGTCAATATACCAACAAAATTGGCCAGAAGTCGCAAAGGATAATTTTCCACCTTTACATTTTCAGCAGTGAGTTTTACTTGCCAAGAATATTTAATGAAAATCCGGACCTGCATTTTGTACAATCTTCTGATTATTATTTTAAATGATTGGGGAAGGAGCAGACAATATGGACCCACAAATTTCTATTTTGTGCTTACACTGTGCTAGAAATATAACAATAGAGAATGATACTCATAAATTTATCCTGTGAATAGAAACACAACGTTTGCTTGTTCCTCTACCATTAATTGCTTCTTTACTTTTAAAGCTAATGGCCTAAATTACTGGAATGAGAGTGACACAGAATCTCCTGAAAGAACTCAATGGATCAAGCAGCATCAGTGCGAGGAAAGAAATTGTCAGTTCTTCATGTCAAAACCCTGCATCAGGACTGAAAGTGGAGAAGCAAGATACCTCTCAATATCTGCTCCATCAATATACCTCAATTAAACCAGATATTACACAACTAAACTTTAAGGTTTTTAAAAAAAAGCTTCAATATCTCTCCTCACAGTTAGAGTCATAGAGGCAAAGAACACTACAGCACTGAATCAGACCATTCAGCCCATCCAGTCTGTGCCAAGCCATTAATCTCCATAGTCTCATTGAGCTGCACCCTGACCATAGCAGTCTATTTCCCTCCCATCCACACACCTATCCAAGTTTTTCTTAAATGCTGAAATCACACCCATCCACCACTTGCACTGGTGGCTTGTTCTACACTCTCACCACCCACTAAGTGAAGAAGTTCTCTCTCATTTTCACCTTATCACCTTTTACCCTTAACCCATGACCTGTAGTTGTAGTCTCACCCAACCTCAATGGAAAAAAACCTTCTTGTATTTGCCTTAATTCCCCCCTAATAATTTTGTATACCTCTATCAAATCTCCCCTCAATCGTCTATGCTCTAGGGAATAAAGTCCTATCCTATTCAACCTTTCCCTATAACTGTTCCCAGCAACATCCTTGAACATTTTCTTTGTACTCTTTCAAAATTATTTACGTCTTTCCTGAAACTGTACAGAGTATTCCAAATTAGGCCTCACCAATGCCTCGTATAATTTCAACCTAACATTCCATCTCCTGTACCCAATACATTGATATATGCAGCTCAATGTGCCAAAAGATTTCTTTATGACCCTACCAACCTCTGATGTTACATTCAAAGAATTATAAATCTGTATTCCCAGATCCCTTTGTTCTACCACACTCCTTAGGGCCCTACCTCTAATTGAGTAAGCCTACCTCGATTGGTCATCCCCAAGTGAAATACCTCATACTTCTCAATTTATCTGCCATTTTTCAGCCCATTAGTCCAGCTGGTCCATATCCCACTGCAAGCTCTGATAGCTTTCCTCACTGTCCACGACATCCCCTACTGATCCAGTTTACCACATTATCATCCAGATCAATGATGTAGATGACAAACAACAACAGACTTAGCATCGATCCCTGTGGCACACAACTACTCACAGGCTCCAGTCAGAGAGGTAACCATCTACAAACATTATCTGCCTTCTTCTGCAGGTCAATGACTAATCGAATTTATTACCTCACTTTGAATGCCAAGTGACTGAACCTCCATGACCAACTTCCCATGTGCGATCCAGTCCACACATAGATTACAACTCTGATCTTCCAGAGGACCAATTTTGTCCCTTGTTATCCTTTTGTTCTTAATACCACTGTAGAAGCTCTTAGGACTCTATCTGCTACAGCAACCTCATGTCTTCTTTTAGCCCTCTTGATTTTCTTCTAAGTGTTCTCTAGCATTTTTTTATACTCCTCAAGTACCTTATTTATTCCTGCCTACCTAAACCTGCTATGCACCTCCTCCTTCTTCCTTAAACTTGTTATCCTTGCCTTTTATTCTGACAGGAACATACAAACTCTGTGCACCTTTGCCAGAAAGAAAGTGTCCCAGTCCACAGTTTAATTCCTGGAATGGCGGGACTGTCATATGTTGAAAGATTGGAGCGACTGGGCTTGTATACACTGGAATTTAGAAGGATGAGAGGGGATCTGATTGAAACATATAAGATTATTAAGGGATTGGACACGCTGGAGGCAGGAAGCATGTTCCCGCTGATGGGTGAGTCCAGAACTAGAGGCCACAGTTTAAGAATAAGGGGTAGGCCATTTAGAACAGAGATGCAGAAAAACTTTTTCACCCAGAGAGTGGTGGATATGTGGAATGCTCTGCCCCAGAAGGCAGTGGAGGCCAAGTCTCTGGATGCATTCAAGAGAGAGTTAGATAGAGCTCTTATAGATAGTGGTGTCAAGGGATATGGGGAGAGGGCAGGAACGGGGTACTAATTGTGTATGATCAGCCATGATCATAGTGAATGGCAGTGCTGGCTAGAAGGGCCGAATGGCCTACTCCTGCACCTACTGTCTATTGTCTATTGCCAGATCGTTTCTGACACCATCAGAGTAGGCCTTTCTCTGATTTAGAATCTGAACTCGATGAGCAGACCTATCCTTTTCCATAATTACCTTGAAACTAATGGTGTTATGATTATTAGATGCAAAGTAATCCCCTACACAAACTTCTGCCATCTGCAATGTCTCTTTCTCTAATAAGAGATCTGTATCACACTCTCACTAGTTGGGACTTCTACAAACGTTTGTATGTACCGATTAAGGAAACTTATTATGAACTCTTTCCCACCCAGCCCTTTTACAGTTTGGGAGTCCCAGTTAATATGTGGAAAGTTAAAATCACCTACTATAACAAATTTATGTTTCCTGCAACAGGCTGTGATCTCTCCACAAATTTTCTCCTCTAAATCCCACAGACTGTTGGGTGGTCTATAATATAATTTCATTAACTTGAATTTCATTAACTTGGTCATACCTTTCTTATTCCTCAGTTGTACCTATAAAGCCTTACTAGATGAGCTCTCCAGTCTGTTCTGACTGAGCACTGCTGTGACATTTTTTCTAACTAGTAATGCCACCCCTCCCTCTTTAATCCCTCCCACTATATCAAGTCTAAAATGACATTCAGCTGCCAGTCCAGCAACAACGTCTCACTAATGGCTACAATGTCATAATGCCATGTGCTGTTCCTTGTTATAAGCTAATATGACTTTCTTACAATACTTCTTGCATTGAAATATATGCAGCTCAGAGCATTAGTCCCACCATGCTCAACCTTTTGGTTCCTGACTTTATTTGGCTTAAAACATCTTTCTCCACAATCACCACACCATCTTTTCTGGCATTCTGGTCCCCTTTCTCCTGCAACTCTAGTTTATACTCCTCCATCCAGCACTAGCAAACCTTCCCACTAGGATATTAGTCCCTTTTGTGCAGGTCCTACTTTCCCTGGAAGAGAGCCCAATGATCGAAAAGTCCGAAGCATCCAGCCTGCAGCAGCTCCTTAAGCCATGTGTTACACTGTATGATCATCCCTTTTTCTTCTGACCTCACTAGTATGTGGCATGCATAGCAATCCTGAGGTCACAGCTCTGGTGGTCTTGTCATTTAACTTTGCCTGAACCCACTTTGCAGGACTTTGTCATCCATCTTACCCCTGACATTGGTACCGATGTGGACCATGACCTCTGGCTGCTCACCCTCTCACTTAAGAATACTGTGTACTTGATCTGAGATAGCCCTGAAGCTGGCACCTGGGAGAGAACAAACCATCCGGCAATCTCATTCTTATCCACAGAGCCTCCTTTCTCTTCACCTAACCAACAAATCCCCTATCACTGCAGCTTGCCTCTTCTCCTTCCCTTTTAAGCCACAGAGCGAGACTCAGTGCCAGAGAGTTGACCTCTTTGGCTTTCCTGTGCTAGGTCACTCCACCCACCCCAACATTATCCAAAGCGGTTGTTGTGGGGAACAGCCACAGGAGTAATCTGCCTTATCAGGTCAGGAGACTCATTGAGGAATATGAATGTTATATAAAGCTAATGCGAAGGACTATTTTCTAATATCCAGTGCTACATGGGGATGCTGTTGAAGGCTCTTTTTTGTCTACTGCTCTTTCCATTGCATAGTAGAAACATTCTTTCTGAATGCTGTTCTAAACTACTATACAGAGGTTGCTTCTGATTAGTATTTTTAGCAATTCTAAATCTAAGATTTTAACACAATCAAAGAAATAGAAACATTTGGGCCCTCAGGCCTATCTGTCACTCAATAAGATGATAGCTGGTTCTTTTATTCAAATCCACATTTGTCTGAAAACATTTGCCCAGTGAAATGAAAAATGTATTACTTTTTTCAGTTTCAGCTACTAGCATCAACTTGATCCATGATGCTCCTTTGTACCAAACTAACAAGATTCTTCTCCAAAAGATTAAAGAAGTGTATATAGTTTTAATTGGTTCACCACCCATAATTGCAGCTGTGTGCTTAAGCTTTCAGTTAATAAACACTTGCACTTAAATCACAACCAAAGCAGAACAAAATGGTCCATAATAATACAACAGTAAAATCATTGTGGAATTCTAGTGCCAAGCTTCAAGAGCATTCAAAGGGAGGGGGAAGCAGAAAGGTATAGAGAGTTAAATGGGGTTTTTTTTTACAGCTCAGAGCCAAGGCAATGAATAACCACCAACACTGGAGTTAGTAAAATAATGTAGGCACAAGTAAGCAGAAATAATTCACTGCAGAGAGCTTAAAGGCTTGTTGTGAATCATGTGGACAACACTTCTCACTGGATGCACGCTAGATTCATGATAAAACTGAGCAGGGATGACAGAGTCTTGCATTGCACTTAGGCTAATTGTGAATACATTTTTGTCAGGTGTTGGGATGTGGGGAGTAGTATTTAATTTAACTTCCATCATGTTTTGGGTTTTGATAAAGAATAATTTGAGGAGAACAGTGTAACAAACTAAATACTGAAATAAATATTTCAATTCTAATTTAAATCTAGCAAAGAAGAGGGAGAACTACTAATTAAGGAAAGTTTCAAAAGAAGTAAGTTCTAAAATTAATCTTCAATTTATTAGATTTGGATTTTTTCCTCAGTAAATGTTATTTAATGCCTTTTAACCCTTTCCATAAAGATTTATATTTAAAATATGCCTTTCAATGCCTGTTGCTTGAGATGGAATAATACCAGGAATGATGCTTTTAAATTGATTCAACCATTATTTGGAACCAATCTACTCTGGAATTAAATATTACCTATAAGGCAAAAATCCCAAGAAGCAAGGTTTATATGTTTACATCTGGATTTTTCTTGCATGAATGGGATGTCCCTTCCAACCATTGTGAACTTGATCCAATTTCCAGGAATGGGATTTATTTCCCATATACAGCAGACACCTGGTGGAATCCCATCAGAAAGTGGAAGGCACCGTTGTTATTTCACAAAATTCTGATCTTGGCTGCTGGCATATTTAAAAGGTAAAAGGTTCTTCAAGGTACTGTAGAGGTGTACAATAAATGAATGGAAAAATATTGCAGAGGTATGGGACATTGGTTTTCTTTTGTACAGAGTACACACTGGCTTACTCCAGGCTGTAATCTTTTGGTGATTCTGGGTCAGCTATAAGTTCATTTCTTAGGCTAACAGGAAGGGAAAATTGTCCATTTCAGAGCAACACACACAAAATGCTGGAGGAACTCAGCAGGTCAGGCAGCAACTATGGAAATAAATGAACAGTCAATGTTTCAAGCCAAGGCCCTTCACCAGGACTGGAAAGGAAGGGAGAAGAAGCCAGAATACGAAGGCACGGGGAGGGGAAGGAGAACAAACTAGAATATGATAGGTGAAGGGTGGGGGGGGATAAATTATGAAGCTGGGTTACCACCCCCTCCCCACCTTCCTTTCTGAGCCACAGCACCAGACCTAGTGCCAGAGACCCAGTCATTCCCGCGAATAGTACCCAGAATACTTATTATTGAGGGGAATGGCCACAGGGTAGACTGCATTGGTACCATTTCTTTTCCCTCTTCTGACAGTCACCTAGGTATCTGCATCCTGCAACCCAGGGGTGACTACTTCCCTGTAGCTCCAATTCCTTAACATGTTCTCTGAGGAGCTGCAGCTCAGTGCATCTGGTGCAGATGTGGCTTTCCAGGAGGACGAAAGTCTTCCACTATTCTCACATATCACACAAAGAACACAATACAGCCCTTGGAGCTATTCTTGCTGTGCTAACTATGCACTAACAGACAAAGAATGATGAAGAAGAAACTTGCCAGAAACTCACCTCACCCAAGCCTGTTTAGTCATCTAAACAGAAACATTAAATGCACTAATGTGTAATATCCTGACACGTTCTCATGGATATTGGCTGAAAGATCAATGACTTGAATGATCGTTTCAGGATCCCACCCGTCCATCTACCATTCAACCCGAAACAGAAGTGGAACAGGGAGTTACAGCAGGTTGAACAAATTATGCACTGTTGAAAACTGTGGGAACATAGCTTATGGTGTGCTCCAAGTGGCAATGTAAGATCATGGAATGAATCACTACTTTCAAACTGAAAAGTTCAAGAATAGTTCACAACATTATTCAACCAGAGCAAATAGAAACAAATAGCAAATCTCGGACATGAGTACTTACTCACATTTGTACCTGTCAGGCTGATGTTTGCAATAACAAAATAATTATTCATTTGGAATTTTTATCAGCCTTTACACCTCCTCTCATGTAAATATTGATTATGTAATTAGCAAATGATATCATAAGAAAATGATTGAAAAGAATTGCAAAAAGCAACCTTATTTAGAATTGTAATTTACTGTAACTTTCTGTTAATCCCGCTATGACTTTTCCAAGATTCACACATTTGAAACTACTTTATCTGGTTAGAAAACAGAATTGTCCACTATGGAACTCTTCTTTAAGCCAACAAAAATCAAATGAGTAGATTGTAGTTTGGAGTACATTCAGCATTTGTCTCTTGTAAAATATATTTAAGGTAGAATTTTGTGAGGTGGTGTAAAGGTGATGATAGCTTAAATGACCATCACTTTTATTGATTTCCATTTTCATTTGTCCCCAACAAATCTTTATAATTTCATAGTTTCATCAAAGCAAATTTATAACAAGAATGTTAGATTATTCATGTGATATATCCGTGTGTCATTTCAACTGAATTATTAAACCATTTACTTAGTATTAAAGCATAGTAAAAAGGTCAAATAGAATGCTGCAGTCAGTCAGTGTATATATACCCCAGTTGTCAGTCCAGAATAAAATGCAGTGAAATGAAGCAAACCAGAGTTGAATAACATGAAACAAACTTAACTAATTTTCTCCAATGCTTTTTTCTTTCAATATATTGCCTTCAAAGTAGTAAGATTGGTCAAATATTCATTAAGAAGCTGTAAGCATCCATTCGAAGACAATTACTTATTGTCTACTCAAGTCAAATTCACGTACACAAATACTGTGAGGTACTGCTACAATGAAGAAAACTTGCTTAAAGCAGCATCACAAGTATAGATAACTAACATAATATAAATTACATAGAATTTCTAGAAGACTGTGAAGAGAGGGAGAAGTTCCTCACTGTTTTCAATTGCATAGTGTTTTCTTATATAGTAAGCAGTTTGTTAGTCCACATCAAAAGACAATTAGCAATCAATACCTTGGATGTCAGACTGCCCTTTTATTCTGGTCAGATAGGATGGGGAAGGCTGACTTTCTTTCACAACACAAAGGCATTTTCCGTGAAAATTCAATCACTTTACAGTCACCATTATCTATAACTCCAGATTTAGTTAACAGAATTTAAACTCCACAGCTGCCATGATGGGATTTGAGCTCAGATCCCCAGACTATTAGTAAGTAATATAACATCTTTCCAACCTTGTACTAATATGAATTACTTTATTCCAAACAATTAAGGATTACTAAAATGAGCTTTCACTGGCATCTGCAAATGGCCTGGGGAAAATGAGAAATGGTCATTAGTCATTGACCTGGTCCCATCAAAATTCTGTGAATTAAAAGTTGCAACATTTGGGCTGAAAATGTTGCCATCTGGCCTTTCTTATCTGAATCAGCTCTCAGTACATTATTCCATTGTTGAGTTGAGGAGTCCTTGGAATCAGGACTATTTGGCTCCCTACAGAGACTCTAGCACTTTAAGCTTTCTTGTCTGGATGGGCATGGGAAAGGGAAGGTTTTGGGCTAGCACTTTGGTGAAGAAGGAGTGAGGAAGCTTGATAAGAGGCAAATACTTTACTACCTTGAGGTAGGGGATGCAGTTTGGAAAGGGTAAAAAGCGTCTCCTCGAAATCAGTAAGCACTATGGAATAGAGCAGGAATCAGGTAACTTTTCACGTAGGTCATCAGCACAGTAGAGAAATCCATTTGTTTTAATAATATCTAAGAATGGATGCTCCTATGACAATATAGACCAAACTAGTCCAAAGTGCTCAAAAACATTCACTGCACTGAGAATGGCACCATCCCATATACTCCTGACAGTAATTATCCAGAGGTGCTCATTATTGTGCTTCGGTTATGGAAAAAGTGATAATCAGTTGTATAACACTGAAAAAAAATAATGCAATTGGTTGGCGGCCATATCTTCAGTTATTTGTACTTGTTTTCCTCAAAATAAAGTTGCAAGAGAAATTCTCCAAATAAATTCAAGAGAATCAGATGGATTTTAAAAAAATTACCTTTATTTAAAGCAAGAAAAAATTGAAAAGCAATTATTCACGCAATTCATTAACACTGGACTGAATTTGTCACTTCAATGAGTGCCGACTTGAGGACTTCACCCAAATTGTTTCAATGACAGAAAATCATAGACTTGAGAGGTTCATCAAGTAAGATTTGCAAAACTACATTTACAGGAAACACTACTAGTGTTTTCATTTAACCACCAATTTTGCTAAATAATAGGAAGTATGTAAGAGCTTAAAATAGAAAGTCTGTCACATTACCAAATGTCTGACCAGTTTTGATGTTCATCTAGTCACTATTTATTGTTAGCTCAGTTTTAAAATCACAGAAAGTCAAAATAAGTAGCCAGTATCTACTTTTAAACACATCAGGGTTTAATTCTCATTGGTTAAAGCTGCTTTGTGCTAGGTGGCTATTCCTTTACTTAAAGTTGATATTCTCTTGCAGTCAAAATTCTTTCTTGCACTCAGCATCTGTCATCTTCTTCCTATTTCTGAAAGAAGTTAAAATCTCTAGCAGAGGGCACACCTGTACTATTATTTTCTTGTTTATTCATTTATAGCTATAGCATGGAAACAGGTCCATCCAACCCAATTGAGACCTGGCTGCTCAATTACACCCTTGTGATCAATTAACCTACTGCTCTGTAAATCTTTGGAACGTGGGAGGAAACTGGAGCACCAAGAGAAAACCCGCGCGGTCATGGGGAGAACATAGAAAGTTCTTACAGACAGCAGCAGGTCACTGGCACTGTACAGCCTTGTGCTAATCACTTTGCTACCATGCCACCCCATTTGATTTCTATGCATTAGGACTGAGGACTAACCGGCTGATTGCTACTGCTGTTTTGTAATGTGTACCACAGCTATGCTAAATCCACCAGACCAACACTATACTGAATTGTGCACAACCCATAAATACACTTAACAAATATACAACATTTTAAAATTGATCTTTGTAGTTGCATTTTTTTCTGCACTGCTTACAAAGCTGAGAAAGTAACTTGAATAGAGGAGTTTATTCAGAATTCGTTTCTTCATGGTAAAATGCCTACCAGGCATTAGAGGAGTATAAAATTCAAAGTTCAGAGTAAATTTAAATAAGAAATCAACTGATTACAATATCCACAGAAAAACCTACAAAAGTTCTACACTTATTTTCATAAACCATATCTTGTCTTATATCACAAGACAATTATTAAGCAGTGAATAATTTGCTCTCTGCTGTTTCATTAAAATTTCAATAAAATTTTTCTACAAAGTGTCAGTGACAACTGATTGAATTAACTTCTTTGCACTTATATACTCAGATTATTAACAGGAATAGCTACTCCATTACTTGAGGATACATTTTCTGTTACTGGAAACTGGCAGTTTAACAGCTTAGGCAATTACATTAATATTTTATTTGTTGTTTATCATAGAACCTCAAATATAGACAATTTTTATTTAATATGAATCTTAGCTTTGCCAAGTATTATAAACCAATGTCAAAAATGATCTATTTCTTGTCTTTGCAAATATATCCCATATGTTTTCACAAATACACCTACAGGACCACACATGCAAATAGGCCTGGTGTTATTTCCAGCTGTGCTCACAACATGCACTGTGACTGTGTCAATTTAATATCATTAATTTACTGTCATCATACTGTCATGAATCATGAATGCCACTTGTTCACTGTGGCACGTATGTTCAGTAAGTAAAGGAATGTTCTTCAGTGACATTAATTTTGTTTTGTCATAGATTGCTTAATAAATTGTCAGAAGCTTCAGTGCTCTAGCCTTGCTTTTAGCATCTGTGAAATCCGTTTTGCTTCAAATATAATTTGGTCCCAACTGTGCATTATTAATTCCTCGGCATATTCAAATCAGAGCTGTGCCTTGCAAAACAAAATGGCACAGGAAATAAACTCTTTCTGGTTTGATCCTCAAGTTAATGGCCTCTTGCTCCCATACAATACATAAATCTCTGCCAAAATACATGGATACAAGGAAATAGAAGTACAGTGAGATATATAACCTTTCGGCAGATTTATCTTTTTATTCCATCAAGTCAAATTTTAATGGAATGTAAAACAGCACCTTTGAGCAAAGTAGTATTTCTGCAATTTTGTAGTAATTCTTTTACATGAAAATTAGAACTTTGAGTTCTAAGTACTATAGTTAAAGTTTACTTTAATGTAAAGAGCCTTTATCAGTGTGATCTGCATCCAAAATACATGCAGTGCAAAATGTATTATAATAGGCAATAATTGCTGAATATTTTGCAAATGCTTGGCCACACGAATTTTAAAACAGTTATTGGCAATTTTCTTCAACATTTTTTACAGTATAAACACAAGTTTTAAATCATGTATATCATGATGGGTTTATATATAAGCTATTAATCAAACAAGCAAGATAATTGTGTGCTCTGCCCATAAAGAAAACACAGGTGGCACCAAAGTATTTTTGTGTACTACATCTAATTTGAAATAGCTCCATAAATAAACACATTGAAAGAGACTAGGCAGGGAACTGTAACAAGCCTTTGGTGGTGGTGTGTGCTGTTCACCAGTTTTCAGTAAAGCCCTCATGCTGAGATATTCCATTGTACAAGAAACCAACTGAGGTAGAATAGGCTTTGCATAGAACATTTGAACAAATAATTATTATTTTTTAATATGTACCTCCATTCAAACAATAGAAGTCATGAAGAAAATGAATAGTGAGTAGATTGAGGTGGGAGGGGAGAGAGTACCATAAGAGAGGGCCATAAGAAGCTAATTTCTGGAAGTACATTGCAAATGCACATGAACAGAGATTCTTTTATAAAAGATCCTACAATTTAGTAATTAAATACATATCCCTGAACAAAGGAATTCAAAGGAAGTCTTGAAAGTTACTAGTTCTACTCGTAACAAACGCAAGAAAATTTGAAAATTGTAAATTTTGAAGCATTTTGATGCTCTTTCTTACTTCTCATATTCTTTTCTGACATAGAAGAAAGTAATTCAGAGTAATCTAGCCCATTGAGGCTACACAGACTCTCACAGTATTGTCAGCCTCATTGCTCCACCTGTATCCTGTAACTTTTGTGGATGTATTCTCTTTCAAATGCTCGCCACCCACCCCCGCCACACACACACACACACACACACACACACACACACACACACACACACACACACACACACACACACACACACACACACACACACACACACACACACACACACACACACACACACACACACACACACACACACACACACACACACACACTATTCTCTCCCACTCAGCTGAATCTCTTAACAACATGAATTTTGGGATATGGAAGAAAGCCAGTGAAAACTCAAAAGCCATGGTGAGAACGTGCCAACTCCATACAGCCACATAGGCAACATCAAACATTTGATTATTTGCACTGTGTTAATATTAAGAACCTTTTAATAAATACATTAGATATCCCAACTTGGTTTCAGTCAAAAGAAATCTAACTGATATGGGGCCTGGCCTGTGTGGGAAATACAGTTTTTAGAAGCCATGACATTCTACGTGCAAGAAATCATCTGTTACTGCAAAACAATGACTCTGGATTGATCAGATGTGAGCAAGCCTCATCAAAAAAATGCCAAAAAGGTGTAATAATATAGCAATTACTGGAAATTTACAGATATTTACTGTTCAGCAGCAATAAGAGACAGTATGAGATTAATAAACCCAGCAGGCCTAACAGTTAACGATATTTCCTAAAAATGCTAGATGCTGTTCTTCAGGATGCAGTTTTACAACCTCTGATCTTATTCCAATAGAATAATTTGTTGCATAATTTTGGCAGGCCAAATTTCAGCAAACCACAACATGCTTTACAGTCTCCGGCACAAGCTGTTTCCAAATTCGATGCTTCTCCAGCAAAATTTACAAAACACCATATGTTCACATATTTTTGTATACTTTGTTACTAAAACAACTAATTGAAAAATAAATAATTTTAACCTATTTATCTGCAGAGCCAAGTATCCAAATGATCTTTGAGTGATTCAAGCAGCAGAAGAAAGAAATATTGAGAAATTGTTTATTACCTTCGATGCTTAAGCCACTAAAAAAGCTTCTAAAAAATAAAGGGCTAAGCTTGATAACCTCAAATATAGCAATGTAGATATTTGTTCATTGTCATGTCAGCAGCATACAAATTTTATAGTTAGCCAACATATCAAAAAGCAGTTAGTACAGTGCTGGTCATTTTCTATGTGAATCCACTGTACTGTATAAATAGTGGGTTGGAGGTTTATCAAAGGGTGCTGAGAGCAGATAGCCTTGGAAGTCAAACATTAAGAACCTGGGTGCATTTAACATCAATATTTCAGAAATATTTGCATGGCTCTTGGGAATATTGCTCTGATTGTTACCTCAACTCTACTTTCCTACTTGATGCAAATTAAGATTAATAAGGAAGGGACAGTTAGAGTTAAGTTCTAATTAGCTATAATTGTAAAAACATATGCTAAAATTCTCCATAAGTATTTAACATAAGAGTTAACAAATTGAACACTGGTCCAGTCCAAAGCAAGGAGATGGCAGATCAATTCAATGGGTATCTATCTCATCTTGGATATAAGCAACATCTCAGAAATAGCTGGAAATCTCAGAATTGGACTTGGTAATATTCTAATTATTGTCAACAAGATGTGGAGCAAATTGTTGAATCTGCAGTCTGGCAAGTCTCTGGGTTTTCATATATCTCTGCCTAACATTAGAGGAGATGTCATTGAAGAACTCACGTAACTTGTATAAGCTAAAGCTAAAATGGGTTTCAACTGCAAATGTACCGGAGGACATTTCCAAATCAAACATTATCCAACAACCAAATTGTAGGGTATCTTTCACAATGAGCAACCCATCTGATCAATTGTGCTGATTCCTTAAAAGGACAGGTGGTGGAATCATTAAAGTCCCTTGACAGTGGATTCTTTATGTAGTCTTCAAATAGCACCATGGCTTGAATTATCATTGTCAAAAGTGGCAGTAGTCATATCAAATCACTAATACAGAGGACTGATGTAAGAATCAGCCTCTTCCTCTACCTACAAAGTAACACTTAACAATTTAGTGGAAGAACCAGGAAGTAACCATGCTTTAGCATTAAGAGTACAGAAAGTAGTGAATAAGATTATTTCAATGTATTAGAAAGTTTACATTTATTAACTACCAGGAAAGCAGTCTCTCAATAAACCAGATAATAGTACCAAGTGAGGTTTTAGAATTGAAGCTACTGTTTAAAAGATCATTTATATAAGTATCAAAATATCTACAATGATATTTCATAATATTTACATTCTTTACCACGAGAATCACAAAATATTGCTTGAAATACCTGCTCCTGTCATTTTGAGTGAGAAAAGAAGTGGAAAGCTTTGCAGAAAATAGAACTACTAAATGTCACATGAAAGTGTTTCCACTGCTGTTGCTGGCTGATGATTTCAAAGGCAAACACATCAACCTTAAAGAGGCACAGTGGAGTACACCTAGTTTTGGTGGGTGGTCTTGGGCATTCTTATTGAAAAAACATTAATCTTAGTTATGTCAAGTTTAAGAAATAGCTTGAATGAAAATATATTGACAGTTTATAGCACAAACATCCTTTACGTTCATTGAAATACTGAAACATCTGTGCTATTTACATTCCATTCCTCTTTCTCTCCATGCCAATTGATCCATCCCAAACACTAATACTTTCTTGAATGAAGTAATTACATTGATTATAAAAAGTTAATAATTTTACTTGCAATCATTGTTAAATAATTCCTTTACCCTAATAATAAAAGAATGAATTTCCATTGTTAAGAACAGCATTATAAACATATGCACAACCACTGTACATAAATCGGAAAGTATTAGTACAGAATTCTTTCTTTTTGCCTCTTGATAATATAATGCATTCTCTTCTAATTAATTCTCTCATCCTATTCTGATTATTTTTGTCTTTATCATTACATTGAACTTGTCACTTTCTTGCCAACAATTTGATTAAGTGAACTGTCAATTTAAATAAACTTTCATACCCAACCCTTTTATTTCCATTTAAATCAGAGAAAAGAAAGTAACCAGGAGCTACAAAGCAGTAAATGACACAGTCCTGTAACAACTATGAAAATAATAGCATATTTTCCCCTCATTTGGATTTTTAAATCATAAAGCCCTTTCTGTGCTTCAATCAAGTCCTCATCAAAATCAAGTGCTAAGCAGATTTATTGGAGTTCAGCTGTTGGCTTCTGGGTGTCAATGTGATCAATACTTGTCCAAAAAACTGCTGGTATTAAATGAATTGTGCAGTTTCTTCTTTTGGGGGAAGAGTATCGTACATGAAGGCATCACTGCAGCTCATTAGACTTGTTTGCTGATGATGATTGAGAGTGACTTTTTGGACACTTGTAGTTTCAATGATGTTGCATTCAGGGTCCAGCTGCCAAAATTAGATTTTCACATTTCTCATCAATTAGTTACTAATAAAAATTGGCCAGTTCAATCTTGGATCACTACCCTTACATAATTTAACTTAGTCATCTCATTGAGGGATCTCCTGACAGTCTGCAATAACTTTACCAACTGGTTGGCAGACAGGTGAAGAGCAGATAATTTTATCCTAATTTGGGCAGACAATTGAGCAACTGCAACAAAAATTCTATCCCTTATAGAGTTTAATGGATTATTAGCCACTTCAAAGGGATCATTACTTTGAGGGCTCTGTTACCTGTATTGTTCTTGTAGCCTTTCACTGATCTTAACCCTTAACTGGTGGTTGGTGTCATATTAAGAGATACATAATTCCAAAACTTTTATTACTCTAAAATATCTGAGCTGACTCCAAACAGATATCACAATTCTTTAACACAGTTCAAGATGAGGATGGGAACATGATGAAGTGCTTGCATCTCAAAGCACAGAGTGGTCAGGCACAAGTTACCTCAGTTGATCTGCATCCTGCCATCTGTAGGAATCATTCAGCCAAGGCCATACACTTTCCTACAGGAAGGGGAAAATAAATGAGACGACGAATCATCCAAAAATGTTCTACTAGATGATATAAAGAGACAAAAACTGCAGGATGAGAAGAGACCATCTGCCCACCCTCTGAACAGTCTGAACAGTGCAGGGCCCTGGGAGAAGAGGGGAAGCAATAAGGGAAAAACACTTAACGAAAGACAACATTGAAATGTGGGTGTTATAAAATGTATGCACACACCTTTGATAAAAAGAATTCAGGCCTCCTTGAATTATTCATTCTCTTTTCTTTGGTTAGCCCTTTGAGGACTAGGATTGTGTTAAACAGATGTTTTCATCACGTATTTCTGTCATACCAATAATTTTCCACATGAACACAAGTGCTTAAGATTGAATAATGAAATGAAAACTCAAGGAATGCAATTAAGAGCATGGCTTGGATTGTCATTTGCTTTCATGAGGCAAGGTGACCCATCTTTGAATCCCCAACTTCTCCGCTGATGACATGTATTGCCTTCCCTCCCCTTAGGAGCAATGCAGCTGAGTAGAGCATTCCTTCCTTCCCACATCAGGAATATAGAAAATCAGGCCTATTGAGCAGAGAGCATGTCAATGATGTAAATAATGGCACTGATGAATAGGACATTTTTGGTTCATTTACCTCCTTTGTTTTTATCCCAAGAATTATCTAATTAGGAGCCAGCATAAGGTAAAGTGTCATCATCGTCTGAACCCTTAGTGCCTAGGTGGCACATGGGGCCTCATAAGGTAAGCAGTAAAGGCAAATTAGTCTTTCGAAGAGAATGGGCCTAGGAGTGGTTAAAGATGGGAAAGAAATGAAAAGATTAGAAAACGGTTAATGGGAGTGTTTTACCAATAGAGAGAAAAGAAGCAACATTAGGGAGTAAGGAAATAGTAGTGAAAATAAACAAATCTTGATTTTCTTTTTTTCACAGAAGGCAGAGAAATTTCTGGATATAATGGAGGACTACATATAAATGAGGAACTCAGTAAAATCAGCATTTCTTAAAAAATAGTATTGGATACATTGATGGAACTGCAAAGTAATAAATCTCCTGTACCCAATGATCCACATCCCAATTTTTTTTTTGAAGAGGTGACTATGGCCATAGAGATAATGGATGTGCTGTTTTTCAAAAACTTCAGAGATTGGGACTCATGGAGTTCTGCAGCAATTTGTACTGAGAGACCAACTTTTCACAGATTGTACCAATGATTTAGATGAAGAGATCTAGTGTGATGCATCCATATTCACCAGCAATACAAAGCTGAATGTCACTGTGACTATGAGGCCAGGTGGATGGCTAAATGAATAGGCAGATGATTACAATGTGGAAAAATGTGACACTGCTCACTCTGTCTAAAACAAAGAAAGACAGAGCATTTTTAAATTGTCAGAGATTGAAAGACACTGGTATTCAGAGAGTTCTAGGTGTCTGTACACAGTATGTGAATCTTAAAAACATACAGTATATGCAGATTAGTCAAGAAATATGCTGGGCTTTATTTCAAAAGGATTTGAGCACAAGATTAATGACATATTGCTACAATTATACAGAGGCTTTGTAAAGCAGTATCTAAAATACAGAGTTATGGTCTAATTCCCCTATCTAAGGATAGATGTACGTGGGATTGAACAAAGATTCATTACGTTCATTCCTGTAATGGCAGGTCTGTGGTCTGAAGAAGTTCAGATGATTGGACCTAAACTCCCTTGAATTTTGAAAGAATGAGAGATAGTGCATGACAGGGTAGATGAAGATAGGATTTCCCCTACTGAAGTGCTTAGAATCAAACGGGCAGAAATTACTTTACTCAGTGTGCTGAATTTTTAGGGTCACTATCCAAAAGAAAAATTATGGCAACTCAGTTAAGGGGGTAATGCTGAAGACCTTATCGATGATAAAGGAATGGAAAATTGGGTTAGTGAGTGGCCTGAGAGTGACCTTGTGGAACAAACTGTCTGGTTTTACTGCAATATTCTGGGAGAAAAATAGTTAGTCTCCACCCCACTAACACTTCCCTGAGGTGTGGCAGTAGGCTCTGTGTGCGGCTGTATTCAACCCAGAGAAATGAGATTCACCTCAGGATATAGACTGAGAATAAGGTCTGGGTCATGGTGGTGCCAATTAAATTGAACTCAAAATTCTTCTTTGGTGTTAAACCCATTCCAAGGAAACAAGTAATTAAAATGCATAAGAACATGTATATGCAAAACACTGATTGTATTTTCAGGGGATTCTTAAAGCTTAATAAATGGAAATGTCAAGGAAATATAAAGTGCTGCTCATACTTGATTAATGCTTTTACTTCATCACCGACAAGTTTATTCAGTGAATTTTTGCACTTACCCAGATGAGGAATCTCAATGCTAAGTAAAGGAAGCAGAAGAATTGGACACCATCTATTTCTGTTGTACTAAATGAATGCTTCAAATAGGACAAATACTGCTTTACAAAGAATACAAAGTAATTTAGTGGGAGTACTGCACACTTTCCACACACTGCACTACACTAGACCTACAAGGACACATTTCCAAACAAGCACAAACAGCAGCAACACACATGAAGGCTGTAATACTCAACAGAGAGGCTGCAGTGGAGAGGAAAATAGCTCTTCAATTCACTTTGTGAAACTTACAAGCCAGTATCAATTAAATGAAAGAAGAAG
Source organism: Hemitrygon akajei (assembly GCF_048418815.1). Lineage (NCBI taxonomy): Eukaryota > Metazoa > Chordata > Chondrichthyes > Myliobatiformes > Dasyatidae > Hemitrygon > Hemitrygon akajei. The sequence goes on along the minus strand of NC_133136.1, from coordinate 106,042,663 downwards.
AGAAATCCTGTGCAGCAGGGTCATTGAGATTTTCTAACACATTATTGGGAGACATGAAGGACAGGTGGATGAGAAAACACAAAATCAACCATCATCAACCCCTTTCAGAAATCAAACTCTCATGCAGAGCACTACACACCTCACATTCCCATTCACATTGCAGCTCCACAACTCTCGCTCAGAGGTCAGGCATTAAAATGGAACCATGTATCTAGTCTTCAGTGTACTCCATTGCCCCTAATTCAGCCAAAGTTGCCAGGAACAAGAAGGATGGTTCACACAGGGAGGCAATTTGCTGAACAGGAATTAACAAGATTGAGAGTAATTAGCAATCTGGGTACATTTAATTGGGAGAACAAAAACTGCCACATATGTGCTCTAATAATTCATTCAGATAACAATATCCAAATTAGTTTCCCTGATAGTACACAGCCTTGCAGACACCAGTGGTATCACATTCACATATTTGTAAGAAAATATGTGTTTAACTAAACTTTAGTTTGTCTTTACAGTGAATGGACCTGTGTTCATCTGGAAAAGGGAGAATGAATAGAGTAAGGGGGACTGTACTGAATGTTTCAAGGAGGAGATGAGCAAAATGGGTCACTGAAGGAGTGGATGAACATGGCATCCTTATTAAATAGAGTACTTATTAGATAGAGGGAATTAAAAGCTACCATACAAAGACATTGTGCCTGGTCCATAGAACTCTATTGTTAAGCACATTATTCTCAGCTCCTGGGGTTGTTCTGCTCTGTATCAGGCTCATATTTTGGCAAACAAGTCAAAGGGCTCAAAAGATAAATATTACACATGCAGAAAGGCACAGAGGCAAACAGTTGTTTATTTTTATTCCTGGAGGATGTTACATCATCTAATAGTTTTCAGTATGAAAATGTACTTACTTGTAGTAACAAAATGTAATCTGTATTATACCAGAGTGTTTTGCGGATAGTGTTCGTCCAACATGATGCCATTGGAACCTGAGCCCTTGACAAACTGTGGGCCCACAATTACTGGAAGAATGCCCAAAACACTGGATAAGCAGGTGAGCAGAATGCACCCGGTCCCTGAACTTGTGCATAAAGGTAATGCTACAGTCTATTGAGTGGATCAGTTTCTCTCTCCGCAACTGACGCTTTCGGCATGGTGACCAGTAATAGTTGGAATGGTAAGAGTGGCATCAGGGTGCACCAAATTGAATGGTAGAAGTGTCAGCGACACCTGACATCTGGCATCAGGGACATACCGGTAAAAACAGTAAGAGTGGGATTTGTGGAAACATAATTTTAATCCCTACAAGACACTGAAATGAACAAAAGAATGAGAAAATATGATAAGCAGGGTGAAAAAGAGAGACTAGAAATTGGTAATAACGCAACAAGTGGAGTCCTTCCCTGTTCCAAATAAGGGGACACCAGGACGGTACATGTTTAATAATTATGGGAAGTATCGGTGAAAAAATTACAGATGGGAAATCAAGGGATGTACATCAACCTTGGACAGCAGAATTACAGGCCATAAAAGAATAACAACTCGATCCAGAGACAATTTGGGGAAAAAGAACTATTCAGAAACTTAAAACTATTGTTTTGTGTCAGGAATGTGGTAATGTGGATTTGGAAATATTAATGACGACAAGGTTAGGCCCCAAAAGTGAATTTTATGATGTTAATTTTCATGGTTTTCAAGAACATGCCAAATGAAGATTTTTATAAAAATATATATGATGCATTATGTACTGACTTTCCTAATAAGACTAATTGGTCTAAGATTATGGAGACACAAGGTAGAGGTGAGTCTGTGAAGAAAATATACAGAGGACAGTACAGAAAGTGGAACAATATTCAGGACTGTGGAAAGAGCAGGCTATGGGACTTATAATTAGTACTATTGCAAATGATCTTTGGCCCAAATTGCATTCTGTCATTCCGAAATAGAGGACAGATTATTAACGTTCCAAAATCAGACCTGGTAGAGGTTAGCATAAACTACATTCTCTGGATTTACATAGAAGAGATTGATCGTGTAAATGCGAGCTACTATTTCCTGCACTCCTGAGGGACTTAATGTCTGTATACTAGAGAACCACTGAAATAGTGATTTCAGTAGTAGTTAACCTACTTTGTATAAGTGACAGTTACTCTTTACCCACTTAAAAAGGAGTTTGGAACATTTTTATGAGAGTGCCTTAAAAGCTTCTGAACATCTCTCTAGATTCTGTTTAGACCCACAACTTGGTAAGTAGCACTCTTATCTCCACTGCACAGCTTATTATGAAAACAACAGTCACAGAGAGAATGGGAAAATTCCACGCAGACAGCAGCAGAGGTCAGGGCTGAATCCAGGTCTTTAGCACTGTCAGCTGCTGTACCATATTTACATGCATTGATTGTCTGAGAGGTGTAGATAAAAATCAGTATTTCAGATGTCTCCCTGGGAATAGAAGATTCACTGATAGGCTTGCGTGTCTCTCCTGAGATAAGGCCCCCAATTTATTCCTCATAGTGAACTATACTGATTCATCCAGTAATAGGTAATATCCATCCATGGCCTCCTCTACTGTCGGGATAAGACCACACTTAGGTTGGAGGAACAACACCTTACATCCCATTTGGGTAGCCTCCAACTTGATGGCATGAACATCGATCTCTCAAACTTTCAGTAATGCCTCCACCTCCCTCCCTTCACCATTTCCCATCCCCTTGTTCTTCTTGATGTTACCTCCTTTCCCGACCATTGCCTCCCTTTGGTGCTCCTCTCCTCCCCCCCTTCTTCTTTCTTCCATGGCCTTCTGTCTCTTTCACCAATCAACTTCCTAGCTCTTTGCTTCATCTCTTCCCCTCCAGATTTCACCTATCACCTGGTGTTCCTCTCTCACTTCCCAGCTTTCATATCTACTCCTCAGCTTTTTTTCTCCACTCCTGCTGAAGGGTTTTGGCCCAGAACGGTGACTGTACTTTTTTCCATAGGTGCTGCCTGGCCCGCTGAATTCCTCCAGTATTTTGTGTGTGTTGCTTGGATTTCCAGCATCTGCACATTTTCTCATTTGTCAGTAAACAGCAAATCCTTTTTGCTGAATAAATAATACATGCATCAAAACATCTATCAAGAAATCCCATCTATTGTCTTGGAACCCAGTAACCTCTCATAGATCTACTATGGAATCACCACCATTAAAGCTCTATTGTAACATGGGATGAAAGTTAGATGGGCAAGGCTAAAGAATATAGAGATCTATCTGGTCTTATTACATGCATTTCTGAAGCTAGAGCGTAAAATGTGGAACAGGGGTGTCATGCATTAAAAGCACAGGATGATTAACACACCTTTATTCCGCTTTCCATTTTGCCATCTTACTATTGTAGACACAGCATTTACAAAATGTCATTGCTTAATATTGGCTATTAATGATCAGGCAGATACCAGAGCTAGGATATTTGTCTTGTAGGCTCTATGTATTACTAAGAACTGCAGCATTGCATTGCTGCGTAATTGACACATATATACCATTCACCAGCTGCATTTGCCTACATAGTAATCATAGATACAATTTAAATTACAAGTCTGTGAAATGCAATCTTACAGTCTGAAAATATGAACATGAGAACATGAGGAAACGCTCAAGCTTCAAAGATAAATTAATAAAGTAACAGTAAACATTGTCAGACAAAAGTCAGCCCAACATACAATTATTCCAGTTACGGATGGCATGCATGTAAAAGGCAAATATGTAATGTAATCAGAAAATCAGGTTTGTACCTATAATCTCAAGCAATTTCTGTTTTCCTTGAGTACAAAATAATATGTTAGTTTCAGTAAAATCCAACTCCAGTTTTATGAATCCAGGATTGTACTGCTTAAAATATTTACTTTCACAATGGCATTTATTTCCTCCAGTACCTTACTTTAGCAAATAAAATAAAGGGATGGCGAGTATTTCCAACAACCTCTTCCTGATCACTGTCACCAAAGGAGATTTCTGCCTGCAGTGTTGAATAATGATTTGCTAATAACAGCAAAAACATAGAGCTGAACATCTGCACAGTAATGGAAATGCTCCCACACACACAGCCTTTGTTGCCATACAGCTAGAACTTTCTTTTATATAAACAATACAATTTTGAAATATTACCAATATAATTTCAAAATCTATGTTAATAAAATTGTGAAATACCCTCTAATTAATTACGTGTTAATGAATGTAATCCATCAATTTTCTAAATAATATATGAACCACAACTTTTACGTTGAAACATTTTAGAGCTTCAACGTACTTACATCGTCTGTGTTTCAAGTTACAACATTGTTACAAATTGTAACAATGAACACAGAATGGAAGTTTGTAGCACATTGCTAATAAACTACTGAATTTATGTTTTTCATCACATGATTTTTTATTTATAATTCCAAAACATGCTGTATTTTTTCACTTTGGAGTTGTTTTGACTGCCTGACATCTTGTTTATTTGTGTTGTAAGGTGTGGTTTGTGTTTGTTTGATATACAAATGACATAAAAAAACATTTAAAATGCCACACAGTTTTCAGACCATGTAAACATTTAGTGCTCAGAGCAATGGTTGGTCCACACAGCTGTAATTAAATTAGAAGGAACATTGCTCACAATAGTTAGCTATTTATTGAGATACAGAATGGAATAGGCCCTTCTGGCTCTTAGCAATTCCCCAAGTTAATCAGAGGACAATTCACAATGACCATTTAACGTACTAACTGGTACATCTTTGGACTGTGGGAGGAAACCAAAGCACTTGGAGGAAACCCAATTGGTCAGGGGGGAATGTAAAACTCCTCACAGGCGGCAGCAGGAATTGAACCAGGGTCGCTGGTGCTGTAAAGCATTATGCTAACCACTATGCTACTCTGCTGTGATTCTGTCACTAATGCTGTTGAATTCCTGGATTATAGATGCACTTCGGGCATGCATTGTTGTTATTCTATTCTATTTATTTATTTATTATTAGATATAGCATGGAACAGGCCCTTCTGGACTTTCGAGTCACTCCAGCCTTCAACCCCCAACAACATTGATTTAACCCTAACATAATCATGGAACACTTTATAAGGACCATTAACCTACACCGTACATCTTTGGACTCCGGGTGGAAATGGGAAGAAATCAGAGGACCTGGAGAAAACCCACACATTCCATGGAGTTCACACAGACTCCTTACAGAGGACGCTGCAAATGAACTCCAAATTCCAACATGTCAAGCTGTAATAGCATCACGCTAACCACTATGCTAGTCTATTATCAAAGTACATATACACTCTGTGGCTACTTTGTTAGTTATACCTGTACAATTGCTTGTTAATTGCAAATATCGAATCAGGCAGTTGTGGCAGCAATTTAATGTATAAAAGCATGCAGACATGGTAACAAGGTTCAGTTGTTGTTGTTGTTCAGACCAAATGATAGAAATGGAAAGAAATGTGAACTACGTGGCTTTGATCATGGAACGATTGGTGGCACCAGTCGGGGTGATTTGAGTATTTCAGAAACTGTTGATCTATTGGTCTTTTCATGCACAATGGTATCTAGAATTTACAGAGAATGATGCAAAAAGCAAAAGAAACATTCATTGAGTGAAGTTCTGTGAATGAAAACACCTTGCTAATAGGAGAGGTCAGAGGAGAACAGCTAGAATGGTTCAAGTTGACAGGAAGGCGACAGTAACTCAAATAACAATGCATTACAACAGTGGTGTGCAAAAGAACCTCTCTGAATGCACAATACATTAGACCTTGAAGAGGATGGGCTACAGCAGAAGACCATCCCAGGTTCCACTCCTGTAGCTAATAAAATGGCCACTGAGTGTATGTCACTATATACTACCTGGAGATTATCTTGTGGGCATTCACAGTAGAACAAAGAAAAACAATAGAATCAATGAAAAACTACACACAAAGACTGACAAGCAACCAAATGTGTAAAGGAAGACAAATTGTGCACATACAAAATAAAATAAATATTAATAATGAATGAATTAGTAAATATATACTGGTGAGAACATGAGTTGTAGAGTCCTTGAAAATAAGTCCGTAGGTTGTGTTCAGTGATCAATTCAGTGCTGATGTGAGTGAAGTTATCCACACAGGTTCTGGAGCCTGATGGGTGAAGGGTACAGCGTTCCTGACCCTGGTGGTGTGGGATCTAAGGCTCCTGTAGCTCCTTGCCAAGATGCAGCAGCGAGAAGAGAGCCTGGCTCAGATGGTGGGGATTCTGGTTGGTGGATGCTGCTTTCTTGTGGCAGCGCTCCTTGTAGTAGATGTGCTCAATGGAGGAGAGTGCATTTCCTCTGATGGACTGGGCTGTATCCACCACTTCTTTCATGCTTTTCCATTATTGGGCACTGATGTTTTCATACCAGGCCATCATGCAAACAGTCAAAATACACTCCATTGTATAACTATAGGAGTTTGTCAAAGTTTTAGGTAATGTGCCAAATCTCTGCAAACCTCTAAGAAAGTAGGGGCACTGCCATGCCTTCTTTGTAATGGCACTTACGTGCTGGTCCTAGGGTAGATCCTTGGAAATCATAACACCAAGGAATTTAAAGTTTCTGATCCTCTTCACCTCCAATCCTTAAAGAGGACTGATACTTAGTCCTGTAGTCAGTAATCATCTTTTTGCTTTGCTGACATTGAGTGAGATGTTGTTATTGTTGTATCACCATTCAACCAGATTTTCAATCCCTTCCAATATACTGATTTGTCACCACCATTCATTTAGCCAAGAACAGTCAAAAACAACATTTCTGTGTCACATATCAGAGCCCATATTATTAAAGCAATTAATGTACTCTCCCATAATGCAAAGTGACAAATATCAGCACTGCCATTTTGTAATACAACATTCCAGATAGCATTCTTTCTTAACCTTGTAGACTTGAATTTGTCTTCAGTAAAGAAACTGTCACCAGCTTGGATACTAACTGATAGTTACTACCAGGTGCTATGATGCTTAAAAATATACTGTACTTCTTGGTGTTCTTTAAACTTGCTGAAGTCAATGAGGAATAGTAAGAGAGATGCTAAAGGGTTTTGCCTTTACTTCAAGGTTTCTAGAATGATCTATCAACTTAAGACCTGTGTATATTAGTAAATGTTCCTTCAAGGTCAAAGCATGCTGAGCAAAAGGTGGGAAGGACACATGAAGCAAGGAAAGCTGTTAGGAAGAGGATGGAGAACTATAAGGAACATTCCGAGCATAACACTGTACCAACCTTAAACTCAACAAAGGTCCATATCTTGCCAGTTGCCATTGATTTGGCCATTAATTTCTGTTAATGAGTTCTTAAGGCTGAGGTTCGAAATGTTTGAAATTTGGTCTTCTCTGTTAAATAGGGAAAGACATTGATGCTCTCCATTTCAAGACAGCTGACATTCTTAATTCTCACTTCACAGAAAACTGTTGAAGTGAACACAATGAAGGGTACTACTGACTAAAGATATTGGGTGCTGTTTTTGATATTTTGCAAATGAAAGTGATTTCATTTTCTCAATATTCAATGGGTTTCTGGCTATAGGAACCACACTGCTTAATATAATGAAGAAACTAATGATCTTATTATTTTTGCAGCAGTTCCTTATGCCACCTAGATTTGAGCTATCTTTAAATGAATGAAAATTAAAGAAGCAGAATTTCTGAGGATTCTACCTGATAGTGCGGAAGATATTTTGAACTTAGGGAGACAGTCAGAAGACCACTGTGAAATTCAAAGGGAGAAATCATAATAGGTGTGTCATGAAAATGCAGACAGATTTAGAAGCAAGCAGCTTCTCATTTTAAACACAAAAGATTGCACAGGCAATACAATAAATATAACACTAAACAGATGTGATATAATGTAAGATCTGAAAATTATCAGTGGAATATATTTACAAGCAGGCACAGAAAATACCTACAAGATGCTACATCCTAAGCTAGTAATAACTTGTAGACATTAGCAGAAATATTCACTTCTTTAAAAAGCAGATGCAAAATCATAAAATAATTATTTTAAGTGAAATTGTCATAATTTATGTCTTGAATTATTATCAATTGATACCTTTGTCTACCTTGCTTGTAATTTCCTCAAAAAAATTGCAGTAGGTTAGTCAGGCAGGGTTTTCCTTTCAGGAAACCATGCTGGCTTTGGCCTATCTTGTCATCTGCCTTATAGGCTAGAAACTGAATATTACAGGTACTTAGCTTTGAAATAATAGACAAAATGTAAAAGTTGGCAGAGAAGCTCTGAAAATGAAGCATGCCATTAGGACAGCAACAATAAATGATTTTCTTTCAGAAAAATCTGGAATTGCAAACAATTTGAATGAAGTTAAGAAATAACAAGGCAATAAAGTTATCCATGGATGTACTCTACAGGGTTCCTGACAATGGTTATAAGGTTGGTCAGAATATAAATCAAGAAATATAGGTGAAATTATAACACATGTAAAGCAATAATCATGAGTGACTAATTCCTGGAATAAGTCCCTAGAAATCCACACATCTAGTCAGGTTCAATGAGACAATGCAAACTTATTGTAAAGATATATTTGGGGAAAGAGTTAAACTTGGGTCTGAAGCTTGAGATTTTATCTAAAATAAAGTGAACTATATGTATAAGAAAAGTACAGATGAATTGAACTGAAAAGTTAACCATCCTTCGTATCCCAATGGAATAAAGAGAAAGGATATAGTGCATAAAGGGAGAAAATACAATAGCAAACCAGCAAGGAATGTAAAAAGTAATACCGAGCTTCTACAAAGTATAATTAAAGAAAGTACCAAAAATGTATTCTCGGTCCTTGGGCAATTGAAACAGAGCATTATTAACAGAGGGTGAAGAAATGGCAGGGATGTCAAACAAACATTTTGTTTCAGTCTTCACAGCTGAAGATACTGAAAGCAAACAAAATAAACTGTGGACAATGATCACTAGAGAAAATTACAAAAGTCAACTAGCGGGACTCAAATCAGTTAACCTTGCTGGAATATGTGTTTGAATTTCCACGGTACCACTTACTACATGTTACTACATGTTTAAAAGATTGGTAACTAATAGAAAACAGAGTTAAATGGGCCATTTTCAGATTGACAGGAATCAGTGATGAGATCTCACCTATCTAAAGTCTATAATATTGACTTAGTTGAAAGAGCTCAGTAAGCTACCTCTAAGATTGCTGATCATGTAATGGGTGGGGAAAATATGGACAGGTTGGGTTAGTGGATAAAATGTAAGCAGACAGAGTATAAAGAATCATGAGACTGTCCACTTTGGTATGAAAAATAGTAAAACAGAATTAAATAGTGTGACTCCAATGAATATTGGCTGCAATGTGATCTGTGTGTCCTCATCTATCACAGAGCATAATCTGGAAAGCAAATGAAATGAAAATCTAAGTTCCCAATAAGATGGAGTGCAAAAGTAGGTAAGTTGTATCAGGCAGTCCTATAGGGCATTACTATTAAAGATAAAGATAATGATTAGTTTTATTTGTCACATGTGCATTGAAACATAGAGTAAAATGTTTTGTTTATGTCATGAGGATGTGCTGGGGGCAGCCCGCAAATATCCCACACTTCCAGCATCAATATATCATGCTCACAACTTACTAACCCTAACCCTAAAGCGCACGTCTTTGGAAAATAGGAAGAAACTGGAGCACCCGGAGGAAACCTACACAGTGATGAGGAGAATGTACAAATTCCTTGCAGGTAGCAGCGGGTGCTGAGCTCCGATTGAGATCACTGGTGCTATAGAGCATTGCATTAACTGTTGCGTTACCATATCATACTGAGAGCACACCTGGAGTTTTACAAACAATTTTGACTCTGTATTTATCAAATGTTCTTTGAAGCAATGCAGTAAAAGCTCATTTGATTGATTCCTTGGATACTTGAATAGATTGTGTCCTTTCTTATTCAAGTTGAGAAGAATGAGAACTGATTTTCTTAAAACATATAACATTCTGGGGGATCCTGGCAGAAACAAGTGGGGATATTTCTCCTCATATGGAAATTGAGAATTATGAGGCATAGTATTCACATAAAGGATCACCCAAAAATGAGGAAGAATAGCTTCAGAGAATAATGAATCTTTGATTCTTTTTTAATTCAAAGAGCAATTTCCCTTCCTACTTTTCTTGTTCTTATGTACTTATCCTCATGAGGCTGTTAGTAGATGAGTATCATATTATCCTTCCTGACCAAAATCACATTTCTGATATGACTGAACAGAAATTTAAAGGAATCATTTGTATGTTAATATGTCACAAAACAGAAAATTTGAATTAAAATAGTAAGCCACAAACATAGACAATAAACTTCTGTAAACCTGTCAGTGTAGAATTAAGCACAGAGTACTCCTTGAGATACAGTCTTTGCCCATGTAAATATAGTTTGATATACTTTGTAGAGTTTGGACAAAATGAGAATTGTCAAACATTTAGCTGAAATTACCTGCATGACTCATAATTTTTCCAGCAGTAGGTTTATTAAATGGGGGCAAATTTGGGTTAATTGAAAATGAAATAAACATTCCTACAATCAGCCTTTTTTCATCAAAGGAAACACTTCAGAGGACTTGGAAAATAGTGAAGGAAAGAAAGGAGTGTGTCAGCACAATATTGTTAGTCATATGCTCTGCCATATTTTCTTCCTTGGGTTTTAAACACAGGAAGAGGTACATTAGAAGCTGCTTAATTCACTGTTTTCTAAGTCAACTACAGTGGTTTCTTTGAATAGTCTTGAAAAAGAACAAGTTGTAACCAGTTCCTTTATACCAACTTCAATAACATAAGTTTAAAAGCTAGAATGCCTTTTGCATGAAACTGTTTACATAGTCAATATTCATTGGGAAAATATGTGTCCACAGATTCCAATATCCCTTCTTCAGTCTGTGTTTGATCTTTTAATTACAAATCCCATAAGTCCAGCTTTAGGAAGGGCATCGCGTTTTTGGTTGTTTGTTTTTCCAATCAGAATTGATTTTGTTTTAAAATGAAGTTCTATTTCAAACCTTCTCAGCATCTATGTTTCTGTATAACTTGCAGCAGTGAAATAAAATTTTCCAATCATTTACACCTTTTTCCCTTTTCAAATCTTTTGTATCTATATGTTTGAAATTAAAATTAGCTGAGGCCAAACAAAAAATGTGATTACAATTAATGTAATTTAGAGAGGAATGAGTGAGTGAAAAGTTTTCTCTAGTGATAATCTCATTGATTATAACAGTGAATTTGTAGAAACAAAAATCAACTCAAAATGGTAAAATTAACCTGTGTCTTAATTTACCTTCAGGACAATAGGTTGCATTTGATTTCCCAATTAAAATCATACCATATTATATCTTTGTGCAAACCTTTGAACAAAAAAAAGACCAAGTCAAAAGCACTGCAGAAAATATTAGTTTTCAATTACAGGAATAAAAGAGCAAAGAAAATACATTGAAGGCAACAACCAACGAGATGGAAGAACTCAGTGCACTATGTTCCATCTGTGTGAGGATCAAAACTGTTGATGTTTTGGCTTGAAACCCTGCATCGGTGCTGAATAAATTCATACCTTTTTTAATGCTGCTACTGCTGCAGTATTGCATACAGAGTGTTAACTTCTCAGGGCTTCTCCCATTCCAATACCATAAACAGGTTTTCTAATGAACTGCTGCTATAGGAGCAGGTAAAGTTCCAAGAGCTACTCATTAGACACAGTTGAAAGCTGCAGGTGAAGTTGCTAGCAAAGTGGTGTATAATTCCAAGATCTATAGTTAACGGCAAATCAATTAATGGATAAAAATGTTCTTTGGTAGTAGTGCAAAACAAACAATGACAAATTTGTACTTTATTTTACTTTCAAGCTTTTTTTTACAATGAACGTTAGTGCGTAATAGCAAAGACCCATTTAATTGTATTCACTGTAAATGCATGATAATAGATAGGTAGGGAAAGTAAGTTGTGAAGAAGCAATAAAGAGGCTACAAAAGAATGTATTGAAAAGAATTAATTGAAAAGATCTGGTAAATGTGTGAGAATGCAAACTAGTCTGCTTTGCCATAAAAACAAAGAAGAAGCATATTACATAAATAGCGAAAGATTGCAGAAACTTAACATTAATTGCAAAATGTTTATGCAGGTATTCTAAGCAATTGGGAAAATTGACACAACATCATTATTTAATGCTGGGGTGATGAATGCAAAAGTAGTGAGGTTGTGTTTTAGTTGCATGGGGTATTAGTGTGAACATGTTTGATAAACTGTTAGAGTGTTGGACTATGTGCACACTAGACTGGATAATTTTGAAAACGCCGGTTTCGCGTAAAAACGATAGGCGTCCACACTATGCTTTTTAAAAAATATTTCTGTCCACATTAAAACCGATATTTCGGCAAATCTCCTCCTACTGGCCATGCACAGGACACATCTACCGAAAACAAGCAACATGTTTGGTGTTGAATCTCGCAGTGAAAGTGCGAGTTCGTGCAGTTACAGACTAGAAAAACTTAATCGACGGACAGCCGTTGGCTCTCGCGCAGGAGAACTTAAAAGTAAAAAAAAACAAATACTAGAGCGTATCGAGGCAACCGTCAGGGAGTTCTGTCTGACAGGCTGACTGACAAGGAACATTGAAAAACTGATGAACTCTGTTGCATTAATAAAGCCCCTTGTTAAATGTATAAAACATGTCTGCATCAGTGTTATCTTGTATTTCCATACAATGTTACATTAGGCTGTTACACATCTATTGTCAGAGAAGTACTTGCATAAATAGGTAAACCACCTTCATATGAGCAAGGACAGAAAACAGGGCAAAGTGATTATACTTATTTATTCAGTAAGTTATGGGTCAAAGTATTTGGTGAGTACATTTCTAACTCTTCTCGCTTCAGTCTTGTTGCCGTCTGTTCTGAAATTGTTAAGTTGCATTTAAGAAAACAATGAAATAGCGCGCTGCCGTCTGACAGCGTTTTCAGATTTCTCCGGTTACCCCATCCACACTGCTCCGGCCAATCCAGCATTTTCAAAATTACACACTCTGGAGAGTGTTTCTGAAAAGCTCCGGTTTCGGCAGACGAAAACGCCGTTTTAGTGTGGATGGAGGGTAAAAACAAAGAGAAAAAGCTTTGGTTACGGATTTATCCAGCGTAGTGTGGACGTAGCCTTGTTTAAAGAAGAATGCTAATGCACTTGAAGCATTTCAGAAAAGGCTTAGAGTCATAGAGGAATCACAAACAAGAGAAAATCTGTTAGAAATCAAAGCAATAGACACAAAATGCTGGAGGAACTCAGCAGGCTAGGCAGCATCTATGGAAAAGAGAAAACAGTCAACATTTTGGGCTGAGACCCTTCATAGAGGAAATCAGCATAGAAACAGACCCTGAGGCCCACGAATCTGCATCCAAATTATATTGCTCATTTACACTTTCAGACACTTTACAGTGGCCAATTTGCAAGTTATTCCAATCTATTTATTTTCAGAATGCGGGAGGAAACAGAGACATTCAGAGTAACCCATGCACTCACAGCAAGAATATACAATTTGCACACAGACAGCACTAGAGGTCAAGATCAAACCTTGACTACAGGAGCTGTGAAGCAGCAACTTTAGAAGCTGCACCATTGTCCATTCAATGGCAGTTGGAATGGAGAGATTTTCTTATGAAGAAAGATTTAGCAGGCTCGGCTTGCTTCTGATGTAACTCAGAAGAGTAAGAGGCGATTTGATTGAAACATATTTGGTCCTAATTGGTCTTGACAGCAATTTAGTCCCCTTCATGTGGAGAGGATGTTCTCTCTTGTGTGAGAACAGAAAATAAATATCAGGGTTTATCGTAACATATAGGTACGTTGATAATAAATTTTCTTTGAACTTTGAACTTAGTATTAAGTATTACATATTAAGAATATATGATTAATCATTTAAGACAGGATTGAAGCAAACCTTTTTCTTAGAGTACAGTGAGACTGGAAATCTCTTCTTCAAAGGATGAGGGAAGCAGAGTAGTCAGTGATAAATAGATACTTGATAAGAGTACTAAAGGCATTTTGGGATAGATCTGAAGGAAGAATCACTGTAGTCACATCATCTACCCCTTCTCCTAATTCATATTTGAATACAAGCCAAATCTAGTACTTTTTCCAACAGAAATAGAAATTATATGCAAGCTGAGCCCTTGATTGTGAACTTACACTCATTTTCCCACTGCGGTTGTCTTCTTCACGCTCTGCCAGTGCCAACAAGAAGTTATCTTTCAGCTCTTTTCCAGGACTTGCCAATGCTCTGCAAGAATAAAGTAAGATAAATTGAATTTTATAAACATTTGCTTTAAAGAGTCAGGTCAATCCACTCCTATGAAACTAATGGAAAAGGGTTTAATTGTCAATATAGGACATGGTGGGAACATGCAGTACTCTAAGTCCAAGTTTATGTGGAAACTGTCACTAATTTGATTCATGACATTTTTTTTCCAAATGGTTTCAGTAAAATGATTATTCCATGTCCTTTTGAAAATGCTACAATAAATGAATTTACCCATGAATGATTTTCATCCATTTGAAACACCTAATACCTCTGATAAGGATATCATAAATATGCTAAGAGAGAATAGAATGATAGAAACTAGACTCAAGCACTGTTTTAATGTTTTATCAAGTGCAAATTCATCCTTGAAATGTTAAAATAAAGTACCACGCAAGACATTTCGCCAAAGAAAGGTCAATCTGGGCATTTTGACAACTTTAAGTAACATCTGGTTATTGAAGGGAAGAGTAGTTTTAAACCACTATTTTACAAATATGTTGCACAAGATAGCTTTTTAATCAGGTAAATTTATTATGTACAATGCAAACATAGCTATTACAAGTAAATAGTAAGAACTGGCTAAATCCACCAAAAAGCATCAATGAATAATCTGTTCCCAACCTAATGTGGAGATTATGAAAAGGTTAATTGCTTAAAGCTCTCTTGAAAGCTTGCAAAGGAAATTTCAATTATCATACTATTAGCTAAAATTAACATTATTATAATGGTGACTGTTAATATCTATTAATGTGTCATAAACATAAACAGAAAGGGATTTAGGAATTTAAAGAAATTGGGTAATTTAAAGTTAGTGCATTAATCAGTGAACAAAGTAGCTCAAACGAGGAACACTACAATTACTGTGACATCTTGGGGTAGCACCATATTAACAATGAGAATATCCTAAAATGCTTTATAAAAATTACTAAATGGAAATGAGGGCATCATATAGATGTAGAAGAGTGTCAAATGGCAAGGAACAATCAAATGGGTGTTTAAAGGGGCATTTGAAAGCATAAAAATACATGGGAAAATAATGCAACTAAATGATTTGATCTGTCTGTAATTCCCACCATCTGAGTAAATCAGCAAACATAATCAAACACCTTACCCACCCCTCTCCCATCAAGCAGAAAGTACAAAAGCTGAAAAGCACCAGGTTCAAGGACAGCTTCTACCCCACTGTTATAAGATGGTGATAATGGCTCCCTAGCAAGATAGAATGAACTCTAAACTTCACATCTACCTTGTTGTGATCTTGTACATTAGTCTTTACCTGCATTGTACTTTCACTGTAGCTGTTAGTTTGTTCTGAATTGCCTTCTTTTTAACCTTGCTCTACCTCAATGATTTGATTTGTATGAACAGTGTGCAAGACCAATTTTTAACTACATCTCAGTACATGTGACATTAATAAACCAATTTGAATAATTCAAAGAACATGAATATAGTGACAGAAAGACTAATCTCTAATGCAACATATGAAAGGTAAGGAGAAAGCAGTAAATAGAAATGGGAGGAGCTGATTTGCAGATGTATTGCCAGACAGAACTATTCACAGGATGAAGTGAAGAATTAGAAGACAATTGAATGGGAAGGCAGTTGAAATTAAACATAGCAATTAAACATGGCAAAATATGATAAGAATTGGGGGCTAATTTACCAATGGGTAGCTAACACAATAATTTACATTTCATCCGAACATTTTACACTCCACCTGAATTTATATTCTATTGAGCTCAGTGGAAATTAAAATTAGAAGGTTTGTAAAGCTGGCAACCCACCTGATAAAAATAGTTTCTCTTTGAGTACATTCCTTCCACAGTTGAATGAGAGAGAATATGGAAGGGATAAATAATGAAGCAAAACTCAGCCGGGAGGCTGTGACTGAAGTCATTGAAATTGTTTTCAAGTTTTGTGTCTCACAGGAGTCTTACCCTTTTCATTACTCCACCTACTTGCAGACATCAGTTAGTTCAGATTAGCAACTACCTCCATCAGCACAGATGCTCCACAAGGCTGTGTGCTTAGCCCCCCCTGTTCTACCTGCATTACCATTTATGACTTAGTGGCTAAGAACAGCTGAATGATGTCACAACAATAAAGTCTCATTCAATCTCAGCAAGACAAAATGCTGATTATTAACTTCGGGAGGAGGAAACCAGAGGTCCATCAACCAGTCTGTCTTCCTCAGAGGATCAGAGGTGGAGAGGGTCAGCAACTTTAAATTCTTCAGTGTTACCATTTCAGAGGACTTGTACTGGGCCCAGCACGTCAGCACAATTACAAAGAAAGCATGGCAGGGCCTCTACTTCCTTAGCAGTTAGTGAAGTTTTGATGCAACATCTAATAAATGTGTGCTGGAGAGTATATTGTCTGGCTACATCACAGCCTGGTATGGAAATACCAATATCCTTGAACAGAAAATCCTACAAAAAGTAGTGGTTATGGCCTGGCCCATAACAGGTAAAGCCCTCCCCACAATTGGGCACATCTACATGAAGCGTTGTTGCAGGAAAGCAATATCCATCATCAGGGAACCAGACCACCCAAGACATGCTCTGTTCTTGCTGCTGCCATCAGGAAGGTACAGGAGACTCAGGGCTCATACCACTAGGTTCAGGAACAGTTATCACCCCTGTACTATTGGGCTCTTGAACCAAAGGGGATAACTTCACTCAAGATCACTCACCCCATTATTGAAAAGTTCCCACAACCTATGAACTCACTTTCAAGGACACTTCATCTCATGTTCTCGATATTTATTCATTATTATTTTTTCTCTCTTTTTGTATTTGCAGTTTGTTGCATGACGAATCAATGACGAACATTGGTTGAACATTCGGTGTGGTCTTTCATTGAAAATAAATCTCAGGGTTGTATGTGGTGATATACATGCACTTTGATAATAAATTTACTTTGAACTTTTTTGAACTTTACTTACATCAATGATCTAAGCCTGTTTATCCAAACACAATACAAAAAACACACATTATCTGTATAGGTAGAAGAGTAGAAATTATCTCTTTTTTAGCCATTTTTAAGCTTAAATGTATTATCAGAAGATTTATTATTCCATCTGCAACTAAAATTTAGGTGGACTTCCCCAAATATTCTATACATTAAATTTGATTTACAGTCAAAACTTTCCTGTTCTGATGTAACAAAAGTTACGGTTTATCACAAAATCAGTTTTGAAATAAACCATGCAGTCTCCAAGTCAAAGGCCGATTCAAAATGTTCCATTTTACTGTTCTTTGTCCAGAGTCATGTAAATAGAATTTGTTACTAAGAGCTCAGATTTTTTAATATATTGGGTGTAACTCCTAATCTCTCTTATATGCTCTCATAACATAATGTTCTAAACCAAAACAAAATTGAAACTTCATCCTTTCAGGAAACTTATCATTACTTCCTTAGAGGTAAAAGTGCTGAGTATATGATTTCACTTCTGGTAAGATCTCAGCAACCATATTCCTTGAACAATCTTGATTTGCTTTTGTCAACCTAAAGCAGATAAATGCTTGAATCAATTTCCCTATAGCAATCATAATACTGATGGAAGATTAGCTCAGCTCCCAGAGAAGGGAATGTTAATAATCAAAGTTCAAAGTAAATGTATTATCAAAGTACAGATCTTACTATATACAACCCTGAGATGTCATGCAGGCAATCACAGTAAATACAAGAAAAACAATAGAATCAATGAAGGGCCACACCCAACAGGAGGTGCCAAAAACAAACTTTGCAAATACAAAAGAGAGAAAAAATGAATTACAATAATAAATATATAAATAAACAATGGTACATGAGATGAAGAGTCCTTGAAAGTGAGTCCAGTTCAGTGGGAACAGTTCACTGATACTAATTCTGGCGGATTTCTGCCAGACCTACGGCTGAAATTCAGGCAAATCAATCACATTTTCCTCTACGATAAGTAAACTCAATGTCAGGATTGTAAAACTGGACACAGTGCAATCAATGGAACGCATTTAACTGAATTCCTGAAGCACAGCAGAGTAAGATTAAATATCCACATAGCATAGCATAATTTATTAATTAAATGCACCATGAGATGGGTTTAGATTCTGATGTATCTTGTCTTCTGATTACATAATTTAATTGTAATAATTAACAAATGAACACAAAAATTTATAAGCATGGAAAAAAGAAACAGGAGAGGGCCATTCAACACTCTGAGCCTGTTTTGTCATTCAATACTACCATGACAGATTATCTAGATACAGTACCTGATCCAGCTTTATCTTTAACTATATCCCTTGATCCCTCTAGCCACACCCCCCCAAAATAAAAATCCAACTCCTTTTTGAGCAATCTTCTCTAATGATCTGGAATTGGTGGGAAAGAAATGGGGCAGGGGGAATCTGACGAGCCTTGTGATAATTTGTGAGGTGGTATGCAGTTTCAGCTGCTTACATACAGTTCCTATGAGGTTCTAATGCATGGACTCAAGATTCCCAATAATAGCCCAAATGCTACTTTGAGCGAT
The DNA here is from genome assembly GCF_048418815.1 of Hemitrygon akajei. NCBI lineage: Eukaryota > Metazoa > Chordata > Chondrichthyes > Myliobatiformes > Dasyatidae > Hemitrygon > Hemitrygon akajei. The sequence continues at coordinate 106,023,850 of NC_133136.1, read as the reverse complement.
CATGGTTAGAAATTCCCAGGAATTGGTGGGCATTTTACATTTCTTTGAGGAGTCCGGGTTATAGAGCACTACAATAGAGAAACAGGCCCTTCAGCCCATCTCATGCATGCCAAGCAATTATTCTACCTGGTCCCATCAACCTGTACCAGAGCCCTCCATGCCTCTCCCATCCATGTATTTATCCACACTCTTCTTAAATGTTGGAATCTACCACTTCTGCTGGTAGCTCGTTCCACACTCCCACCATCCTCTGAGTGAAGAAGCTCCCTCTCTCTCAGTACCTCGTTCTTAAATATTTTACCTTTCACCCTTAATTTATGACCCTTACTTTCACCTCACCCGAACTTGCCAGAAAAATCTTGCTTACATATACCCTATCTATACCCCTCATACCCCTATCTATAACCACTCGTCAAATCACCTCTCACTTTCCAACACGCTAGGGAAAAAGAGTCCTAACCTATTCAACCTTTCCCTATAATTCAGGTCCTCAAGTCCTGGCAACATCCTTGTAAATTTTCTTTGCACTCTTTCAATCTTATTGATTATCTTCACTGTAGTTGGGTGGCCAGAGCTGCAAGTAATACTCCAAATTTGGCCTCATCAATGTTCTGTAGAACTTCAACATAACATCCCAACTCCTGTACTCAGTACCCTGCTTTATAAAGGCCAATGTGCCAAAAGCTCCCTTTACAACCTTATTTACTTGTGACACAACTTTCAAGGAATTATGGGTCCGTATTCCCAGATCATGTTTTCTACAACGGTCCTCAGTACCCTACTGTTTACTGTGTATATTCTACACTGGTTTGTTCCCCCAAAGTGCCTGCTGTAAAAAATCCAAGTATTGGAGAGTAGAGATCATTTATGCCCGGTAAAATATGCAATTAATACTGGGTTTGGGGTCTTAATCTTCAAAAATCCTTTTCCTCAAATCAACCAAAGGCATTGCTACTGCAAGGAAGATGATGTTGAATTTCCTCAGTAACACCTACCTTTATTAAGAGGCTGCTAACATGATATGAGTATTGGTCTTATCTTTCAAAATCTTTACATTGAATTGGAGTTCAGTGATGTAGAGCAAAGCCAGATACAAGGCTGCTTTCCCATTTGCATCAATGAACAAATGAAAGATGTCTTGGACTCCAGCCTCTAAAAGATGGCTGGATTCCAAACCATGCAGGTACAAGCACCGCCTGCAAGCTGCCACTTGATTGCTCTGGTTTGTGTGTCCTTGGCTCTACAGCTGTAGACTTGTACCTAGGTTGTACAGTTTAGCATTTGTTTTGAATATTTGTTTCTATGGGAAGTTTGTTGAAGTTCAGATGCAGCATTGTAACAAAAAAGATAACAGGACAAACTTGGGGCCTTGTCTGAGACTGCGAATGCTGGAAATCTGGAACACAGAACATGCTGGAGGAACACAGAAGGTCAGGCTGCACCTATGGAGGGAAATGAATAATCAACATTTCAGCTTGAGCCCCTTGATGCACCATCAATAACTCTCGGAGACATGAGTCGAGATAGGCTTTTATTAGCTGGAAGAAGGCACCGTCAGCAGCAAGAGACCACCACACAACATCCTGGAGACTGAGGGAGGAGCAGTGCCTCCACTCGCCTTTATACAGGGGTCTGTGGGAGGAGCCACAGGAGCAGTCAGCAGGGGGGGCATGTCCAGACAGGTATATGTAGTTCACCACACCCCTTCATCAGAACTGTCTGATACTGCTCTTCACTGAGAATAACGCTGTTGTAAACTTGGTGGTTAGAATCATGACTTGATTTCACTAGGAAAAAAAAGATGGAGACTATTTATGAACAATTGAATTTGTGGAGACGTGTGTTCTCTCATGGTTGATGTGCCAAAGCCTTTAGTAAGGGGTCGAAAATATCTATGTATAATGGTTGGTGCTGCTTTCTGAATTTCTTCTGGAGCAGCTGTGCTACTCTGCTTCAAAGTGAACGGCATCCCTCCCTGCAAATTGGGAAGCAGCTCTTCAATAACTATTTTGGTGAGACAAAGGATCACAAGGCACTCACTAATTCTGCCTTTCGTCTGACTAAGACAGTCCTGACGAAGGGTTTCAGCCCCAAAAGTCAACTGTACTTTTTTTCCATAGATGCTGCCTGGCCGGCTGAGTTCCTCCAGCATTTTGTGTGTGTTGCTTAGATTTCCAGCATCTGCAGATTTTCTCTTATTTTAGACAGAGGATTAACTTATTCTTGATGGTAATGTTCACTGCATTAAGACAATATTGCCCTCCAGAATAAAGTTTACTCACTGCTTGTTCTTTATATTGGTTTTTTTTCCTACCAGTCCTATTTTACTCACATCTGCAACTTTAATATCTAGGCATCAGAGCTCATGAGATATGGTACCAGAATTCTGTGCAGGCCCATAATGGAAGTGTTATGTGTATGGTTTCTTTCATGAAGGGGTAGCCTTAAAATCTTGGCCTGGCAGCAAAGGGCACATAGACAACTGCAGACTACAGGGATATTAATGTTTATGCATTAGTGGATGCATACATAGGTAGGTACATACATGCATTCATGAGGGCCTAGGCACAGGAATCCAGGCCCACTACTTACCACCAGCCTCTAAGTCCTAATCCTGGTTGCTTACTTCTACACAACTGGCCCAGATTACCAGCCCCAGCTGCAGTTACGTACCTAAACTCCCCTGACTAATGTAACTAGTAGAACTTATCATAGATCCTACATAAGGCAACTGTACCTCTGGAGTTTAGCAGGGCTGCAACTGTTATCCAGTGCTTTGACCCAAAAAAAACAGATTCCAGCAATATTACTTTATAATAGATGTCCATCCTGTAGTCTGTTAAATTCAGTGTTCCTACCCAGAGAGTTTGCATGCAAAGGCACTGCCACTTCCAAAATAGAGCCTGAGACTAGAATATACCCAGAAATATGGTCAGCTAAATCAAAAATCATGCTCTTAATTACTCAGTATACTCTTCGGAGACTTCTTCCTGAAAGATACCTGTAAGGAAGTCTTGATTGATTAAGGTTGAATGGCTTAAGTTTCTCACCACCTCTACACCTGCAGGACCTATCTTACCTTATAATGGAGAGCCCATGAATACTGAAACTCCAGCATAAGATGAGCACAAGAACAGTCCACTCTCACTTCAGCTTATTATACTGCTCAGTGAAAACAGTTGGTAACCTGTGGATTCCATTCTATTCTAACTACTACCCAGCAACCAGGGTGATATGGTGATATTGAATCACTTTCACTATTTCTGGGACTGTTCATAGATTAACAAGAACCCTTCCTAGAATATCAGTGATGGGCTGGGGCAAGCATTGTACAACGGGCTTAGAAATATACAATTTGTTAAGTGCATCCAGGATTTTTTTTTCTGGCTCCTGTAGTGATGGGCCTGTACTTGACCTTACCTTAGGAAATGAAATTACTTGCAGCAAGCATTGCGCTGAAATTTTTTTTTAACAAATTATTAACTAATTTAAATTCCTTTTAGACTTTAGAAAAAAATAAAATTTTGCTGACAAAAAATAAAAGTTATGATCACGAATGAACTATAAATCTTTTGCATAATACAATCTTTATAATATTGTTGGATAAAACAACCAAAACATTATGGATATAGCAGATTTCCTTGAGCTAGTGCTTGAATAGTGTGGTTATACAGCCTTGACCCTACCATGAGGCACTTGCACCTGACAAAACAACAGTACAAATGTTCTGAATAGCTACTAGCAGATTTACAGTGAATACCTCTCTATTGCTCCTCCAAAATTTATTGGGATAATCTTCTATCACCACTCACCGAATTAGCGATTAACTACAACAATAAATAAAAGTCATCAAAAATTATGAAATAGGAAAACTGAATGTGTCTAGAAGTCATCCTAAACTACATACACTTGAAGTGGGTTCAAAAAAAGTGGCATTCTTTTCCACTTTCAAAGGGAGTGGATCACTTGATTGAAAGCAACTAAGCAAAAAACTGGCATCATAAAAATAATGAACCAATCTAGTAATTAACCTACAAATTACTGGTTACACAACATCTAGCTCTTGTAAATTATTATGCATCAATTTGTTACTTCAGTGTGTAAGACTGCAAAACGAAAAATGCACCAATGTAGATACACAATGAAAGAAAATTGTACACCGTGTTCAAGAATATCCCAGTCATCTGCAGCTAACCTGTGGTTTTATTTCCTGATATGAATTAGTTAAACTGGAAAATATTTAAATCTAAGCATATTAAAATTAAATTCAAATGCATTTCCCAAATTATGGACTTCTCCTGTTTAAATTGGTTATACTTCAAATTTGATTATTTTACCATTTTGTTTTCTATGTGACAACTCAAATAAGCTAATTGAGTTTACTGAAATATCCTCTTGATACAATTTCTGTTCATGAAGATATAAAAATGTTATTGCTATGAAAACTAGGTGAACAGAAATTACACAGAATCTGTTTGTTGTATCTGAAGAAAATATTTCAGTTCCAATAACAGACTATAAAGCAAAGGGAATTGACAGATGTCTTACTTATAACAAAGGAAATTGAGTAAACGACATTCTAAGATGTGTGATAAATTATGTCATAAAGAACAACTTGCATTTGAAAAAAGTTGCAACTTCATTATTTTTCCTAACAAACATGAGGAAGAAGAAATGACTCTTGTTTGATGAAAAGCTGTAATTCTAAAACTGCCACAATGATTGAATGTCTTACTCATGATTAAACTTCATTCAGCATTTCTGGCTCATAGGACAACACATTCCTTCAGATCTCACAAAGTTACTGCTATTGGCCAAAGCATATGTTATTTAGACAGTAAATGGCCATTTATGGAGCTCACTTAACTAACCTTTCCATTATTGGCAGCATTACCTATCTCCATTTTGCCAATTTAGCTGTTTGAAATAAATAGACTCTTATCCATTTAAATTAAGTGTTCTATACAGCTTTAGCCAACTTTTCATTTTTTAACTATTAGACAGAAGTAACATAACTATAAATGGGATGGAAATAAATTGAATATAGATAGAAATTATGTTGTAAACATTCAACCTGAGTTTAAGTACTGTTGAATGACCACAAAATCATAAAATCAAGTTCAAAGAGAGTTATTCCACAGAAGGATGTCATTTGTCTGTCCTATCCTTGCAGGCCAAAGGAAAATTATTCAAACTAATCCCACTTTACAGCAAGTTTGCACTTCTAATGCACGCACAAATGCTTTATAAATGCTTTGAAACTTTCTTCCTCTACTGACATTTCAGAGAGTGGATTCCAAATCTTGTTATAGTGATATTTTTCTTTAAGTCGTCTACCAAATTCATCTGTCAATTACCTTATTTCTGTAAATTTGATTATTTGCCTCATTTGTAATTTAAATCAGTTCAAGGTATTGTCATGGACCAAGACCTGTCATTCTAATTATTATTCCATTGCTTAATCATTCATCTTCAAATTAATGTAATCCCATCGACTTCCAGAAATATGAGAAATGAGAAATAATTCAAAGCTAGCTGTTGTGCAGAACACATTAGGCCAATAAAATTTTAAAACAAAGCTTGAATGTTCAAAAACAAACAAAAAAAAACTGTGGTCCAAACCTTGTTGTACCTGTTCAGCTAATTGGAATCATCACACTCTGAACAGAACAATCGACACAAAGTCACTCTGCTTTCCTACTCTGAACAGAACAATCGACACAAAGTCAATAACAAAGAGGTTAGCACCTAAATACTTAGCAATGTGACATGAAAAGACAAGCAGCTCTTTCCTCCAAACTACTAGTATTTACTCCTACAATTAATAGGTTGCCACCACAACAATCAATCCAACCCACTAACAGATTCACTTCAAGACAAGATGACAAGAACTCCTTCTACTCCTTCGACGTCTTCTGTTTCCTTATGATGTCCTCTTGTGTCCATGACATTGATCGAAATAATTTCCATACGTTGAATGTCTCCTGGGTAGAGCTACAAATGACACAAGTTTTCACTGTATCCATCTTCAAAGTTCTACAAATCAGCAGGTTTTTACCTTAAAAAGCAAGATACATGTTGTAATGCGAGTATTATTAAAAGTAAGTTAATAGTACTGGGGTTGGCGGGGTCTTTACTTCTGCTCTTTTTACTCCCAGTATGCATTGTATATAGTTCCTCCACCCATGCCACACGAGGTACCTGGAAGCCTCTGTATTGTAAATATCGTTTGCTGTCCCAGATAAAGATGCTCTTTTGGCCATCAAGTTGTCGAGTGGTCTTTTTGTAAAGTAAAAGTTACCACATATTTTTGGCGACGAGGTAAACTGGTTTTGTGGATGGGTCGGCCCCGTTTTTGATCAGAAGATGTGAGCGGGCGAGGAGCCTCGTGTTCGGATGGCTTCGTTCGGAACGGTCGGTGTGTTCGACGAGCAAATCGAGGAGTGGCCGGAGTACAAGGAAAGGTTGGGCTACTTTTTCTGTGCTAATGGAATTACTGAGGAGGCTAAGAAGCGCTCTATTCTCCTGAGTGTGTGTGGGGCAAAGACGTACAAGCTGATACGGAACTTTGCTACACCGCAGAAACCGGGAGAAATTCCATACGACGAACTGGCCAAGCTCGTGGGGAACCACCACAATCCGAAGCCTTCGGTGATAGTTCAATGGTTCAAGTTTCACAGCCATGTCCGAAAGCCAGGTCAGTCTGTGGGTGATTTTGTGGCCGAGCTTCGGCAGCTATCGGAGCATTGCGATTTCGGGGCAGGGTTGGATGACCTGCTCCGTGATAGATTAGTATGCGGCATTAATAATGACGCCATACAACGCCGCTTGTTGGGGGAAACCCCACCGTAGACTTTCAAGACAGCCCTAGAGATTGCTCAAGGCTTGGAAATGGCTGCTGATAATGCCAAGGAAATACAGAAAGGATATGGGGGGTCGCAGTCGGCAGCAGTGCTCCAAGTCAGGAGGGAGACTGGGAGACAGGAAAAGCGGGTGGAATGTTTTCAGTGTGGAGGAACGCACTATGCAAATGTTTGTAAATTCAAAGATCCTGTCTGCCATGCTTGTAGCAAGAAGGGACATACAGTTAAAAAGTGCAGGAGCATAAAGGGTAAGGTTAAGCCTGGGCAGGGGAAAGCTCAACAGACTCAGGCAGCCACACACCACCTAGGAGAAGCAGACGGAGAGGCGGCGTGTGCCTACAACATGTTTGGGGTGGAAACGGATGAGGGACCACCAGAACCATATTATGCCACAGTCACTGTCAAGGGAAAGGACATTAAGTTCAAGATCGATTCAGGGGCTACAGCATTGGTCATTAGTGAAGAGACCTACAGGAGGACATGGGGGTCCAACCTGCCTCCCATCAGACCGTCTAAGCTCAAACTCAGGACCTATACAGGGCAGCCCATACCTCATTTAGGGGTGTTATATGTGGATATTTCAACTGGGGGTCAGAAAGCTGAAGCCAGGCTGGTGATAGCTAAGGGCAGTGGGCCCAGTCTTTTGGGCTGTGATTGGCTTTGCAAAATCCGGCTCAACTGGCATGAAGTATGCACACACAACGGAGGACATTCTGCAGCAGTATAGTGACGTTTTCATGGACGAGCTGGGCACACTGAAGGGCGTGACCGTGAAACTCCATGTCGACCCTGAGGCCACACCACATTTTTTTAAGCCCAAGTCAGTGCCCTATGCCATGAAAGGCTTAGCCAAGTGGAGCAGGTACGTTTACAGGGGCTGGGCATCATTGAATCCGTCCAGTTTTCAAGGTGGGCTGCTCCTATTGTTCCAGTTTTGAAGGCGGAAAAAACAATGAGGATATGTGGGGACTACAAGCTTACGGTGAATCAGGTCTCTAAGCTGGAGTACCCATTGCCATGGGTGGATGACCTGTTTGCGACCCTGTCAGGGGGTAAGCTGTTCACAAAGCTAGACATGAGCCACGCCTACCAACAGCTGCTGCTCGACGAGGATTCAAAGGCGTATATCACCATCAATATGCACAAGGGATCATTCAAAAACAATCGCCTGGTGTTTGGAGTGGCGTCTAGCCCCGCCATTTTCCAAGGACAATGGACTCTTTGCTGCAGGGGATTCCGCACGTAGCACTGTAACTTAATGATATTTTGATCACGGAAGCCACAGAGGGGAAGCATCTGGCTAATTTAGAACAGATGCTGAAGAGACTCTCAGATGCAGGGCTGCGGTTGAAATGCGGAAAATGTGTGTTCCTGGCTCCGAGTGTGACCTACCTGGGACAAAAGATTACAGCTGAGGGGCTTTGCCCAGTGGAGGAAAAAGTGAGAGCTATCAAGGAGGCCCCAAGCCCCAAGAGTGTCACTGAACTCAGATCATTTTTGGGCATTGTGAATTATTATGGCAAGTTTCTTCTGGACCTCTCAAAGGTTTTGGCCCCACTGTATAAGCTGCTTCACAATGACACTAAGTGGCGGTGGGGTGAAGAGCAGGAGGAAGCTTTCAAGTAAGTGAAAGAGCTCCTGCACTCAGCGAAGCTGCTTGTTCACTATGACCCAGACAAGGCGATCACCCTTTCATGTGACGCTTCATCCTATGGAGTCAGGGCAGTTCTCGCACACGTAATGGAGGACCATTCAGAGAAGCCTATTGGTTTTGCTTCACATACTGTAGTGTTCTTGAACAGGTGTAAAAACTCTGAACTAAATACCAAGTATAAACCGGAGTCAATGAGGCACGATCCCAGTAAGATTAACCGCTTACTGTTCACTCTTCCACATTAACGTATGGTAAAAAGGTGTTGGTTCTATGATGTTTCTTAGTGCGTAGAAAGAAACTTTTCTCGCACTGATCCTGCACACACAAGCCCCCTCCTTCCCGTTTCTCCAAACCGGTATTTTCCCACAAGCCGCAGCAAAACCAGGTGTGACGTCATCACATGCCGCGATACATCACAGACAACGAATTTACTTTCAACAGCCTTAACTTTAACTAGAAAATAATTACAAACGAATTACTAAAGCGAAAATGTAATAAAGCTAAACAAATGCCTTAAGGGCCTGACCTTCGTAAGGTCACTATGAACATAATACAAAACTTCAGTCTCTAAATCAGTCCTTAGGTAGAAGTGGAACGACTTCTGCAACTGGCCTTTGGTAAGTTTTCACATCACCTTGGTCAGAAGTTTTCAACTCAACCTTCTTGACATGTCCATCCCTACCAGGGAATGTGGCAGTGATTCTGGCCATTGGCCAGCAGTTGCGGGCGATTTGCTTGGAGGACTAAATCTCCAACTTGAAGATTCCTGTGAGGTTCTGTCCACTTTGTCTGTGTTGCAATAAAGATAGATATTCATGTCTCAAACGGGACCAGAACCGATTTGCAAGAGCCTGAACCTGTCTCCATTGCTTTGTGTACAAATCCTTATTGGAAAAGTCCCCAGGTGGAGAGGGAGCTCCTGCCTTCTGCATAAGAAGCGTTGATGGCGAGAGTATGAAGGGGTTTTCCGGGTCAGAAGACACAGGTAGGAGTGGTCGTGCATTTATAATGGCTGTGACCTCTGCCATTAGTGTGCACAGTACCTCGCGGGTCAGTCAGGTGCATTGCGGAAGAAACATTGAATCAAGACTTCTTCTGGCGATACCAATCATCCGCTCCCATGTGCCTCCCATGTGAGAGCGTGTGGTGTGTTGAACTCCCAGTTGCATCCCTGCTCACTGAGGTACCTTTTCACCGTTCTGTCCATCCCGAGCTCCTTGGACGCTCGAACAAAGTTCATGCCGCAATCAGACCTTAATTGTTTTGCAGGGCCTCTTAGTGCAAAGAAGTGCCTGAGAGCGTTAATGCAGCTGGATGTATCCAAAGATTCGATGACCTCACTGTGTACCGCTCTTGAACTCATGCAGCTGAATATGATGGCCCACCATTTGCTCTCTGCTTGTCCTCCTCTAGTGCATCTAGTGGTGATAGTCCAGGGACCAAATACATCGAGCCCCACATACGTAAAAGGAGGGCAGGCTTCAAGGCGTTCTGGTGGGAGGTCCGCCAGACGTTGAGCTTCCATCTTCCCTTGCAATTTCCTGCAGGTTACACATGTGTGGAGTACTAAATTGATCAGTGTTTTGACTCCCAAGATCCACAGTCCCGCTGCCCTGATTGCTCCTTCCGTCAGGTGATGGCCCTGATGCCTTACCTGTTCGTGGTGATGGCGTATGAGCAGTAAGGACACGTGGTTGTCTTTGGGCAGGATTACTGGGCTCTTTCCTGCAGCTGAACGGTGAGAATGTATTAACCGGCCTCCAATGCAAATGAGATCGTTCTTCAGAATCGGGTTGAGTTTCCTCAAAGGGCTGTCCTTTGGTATTGGTTTACTAGCTTGGAGGGCCGAAAACTCCCTAGCAAAAGCTGCTCTTTGAGTTGCTTTAAGGATGACGTCCTTTGCCTGGACCAATTCGTCCGCAGTGCGAGGTAAGTTACATTTGTGCCATCCCTTGCATTTACTATTTCGGGATGAGTGTCTGTGGGATCTGGCCATGTGAATAAGGAACACAAGTCCTCTCACTAAAGAATTCGAAGTGGAGAACCGCTGAAAGCGTTCGGTGGTACGTATTGATTCTTCGAGGTAGGTGACTCCTGTTTGTATTTGCAGCCGAATTTCCGAGTCTCTTTCGATCAGCTCAAATGTCTCACTCATTTGAGTTTTTTCTGTTGGTGGCTGATACAGGAAGGGGGTTCCGGTGAACCAGGATGTCTGAGCCAGGCGGGATGCAGGTAAGGATCTCGATGCATGGTCTGCAGGGTTATCCTCGGTACATACATAATGCCATTGTTCGGGCTTTGATGACAGGTGGATACGTTGAACTCTATTATGAACGTACACGTAGAAACGTTTTGATTCATTATAAATATAACCAAGCACTACTTTGCTGTCCATGTAGAACTTGGTGTCATCCAGCTCTAGGTCTAGCTCGTCCTGGATAAGATCTGCCATTTCCACAGCCAGGACAGCTGCGCACAGTTCAAGCCTTGGAATTGTCGGCTCGGACTGATGAGCGAGCTTCGCTTTACCAGTTACAAATCCTACTTCAACTTGACCATCCTTCCCGACTACTTTCAAGTAAGCTCTTTGCAGCCCATAGATGGCCACGGCAGGTGATGGACTATTGCCGGAAACATGGACTTTTATCCGGTACTCAGTGATTTCCTTGTTAATGTCATTGTCCTTGTGCCATAAGAAACGGAGGAAATTACGATGGTCTTCCTGTACTAAGAAGCAATGGAACATCTGCTGGATGTCCGCTAGGATTGCGACCTTCTCCTTCCGGAAGCGCAGCAGGACCCCGAGAAGGGTATTGTTTGAGTCGGGGCCTGTGAGTAGCACGTCATTAAGGGAGATACCAGCGCACTGAACACTGGAGTCAAAGACCACCCTGATCTGATTGGGCTTTTGTGGGCGGTAAACCCCAAATGTTGGGAGGTACCAGCACTCCTCACCTTCTCTCAGTGGCAGTGCTACTTCAGCATGTCCATTAGCGAAGATCTTCTCCATGAATGCTAAGTATTGTTGCTGCATCTCAGGTTTCCTTTTCAGGGTTTTTTGCAAAGACATGAACCGCTTGACTGCCTGCTCTTTGTTGTTTGGCAAGCGCTGGCGTGGTTCTCTGAAAGGTAGTGGGGCGACCCAGTTATTTGCTTCGTCTCTGAAGACCTTGGTGTCCATTATTTTTAAGAAGATGGCGTCTTGTGCTGATGGAGCAAGTTTATTATCATGCTCAGTTTGAGCGAAGACTGACTGTCCCAGTGTCTTGTCAGTTACTTTAGTACACTTGTTGAAGCCTTGTCGTGCTTCCTTGTTACACATGAAGCTTGTGCAGGGTTGAAAAATTGAATGGCGGCCACTCTCTAGCACATTGGTCTTGAGTGTGTTAACTGTCGGTTTGTGTACATTGCCAAGGCACACCTCTCCTGTCACCACCCAGCCCAGATCCAGACGTTGGGCAAAGGGGGCGTTGTGTGGTCCATTGACCTGCTGCCTGACCTTGTGTACCTGGAGAACGTCTCTTCCTAGTAGCAGGAGTATTTCTGCTTTTGGGTCCAGTTCTGGGATGTGCTTGGCGATGTGGTGAAGATGCGGCTGGTGTTGCACAGTGTTTGGCGTCGGGATCTCGGTGCGGTTATTCAAAATTTCATTACACTCTAAGAGCAGAGGGAGACAGATGACAACCTTACTATCCAGCGACTCGAGCTGGAAGCCTTCTGCCTTCCTTCCATATCTTTCTACGCTGCCTGAGCAAGTTCTAAGGTACTATGGGAACTGATTACTCTCAATATTGAATAAGTCAAAGAACTCTGGTCTGACTAGTGAGCGATTGCTCTGGTCATCCAGAATAACATAGGCTTTGATGGCCTTGTCTTTGGCTCCCTTAGGGTACACCTTAGTGAGGCAGATCTTTGAACAAGAATGGCTTGACTGACCTTGACCACAAACTTCTGTGCAGCTCGAGCTGACAACAGTTGTCTTGGAGTGACCCTCTCCCTCCCCGCCGTCCTCTTGTAAGGGTGAAAGAGCTTTGTCAGTTTGCGGTAACGGGCCGGAGTGCATGGCCCCATCGTGATTAGTGCTATTACATTCCGAGCACCTCAAGGGGATCGTACACTCTCTAGCAAGGTGAGAGGTAGAGGAACAGCATTTAAAACATTTTTTTTCCTTGAGAAGAGCCATTCTCTCGTCAAAGGATTTTTTCCAAAACATTCTGCATTTTTTGAGGGGGTGAGGTTTGTTGTGCAATGGACAATTCTTGCTAGGGTCATTGTTAGGTGTAGAGACTTCAGTTTTACACACTGAGACAGGTTTATTAATGTTAAAATTATTCAAAGGGGATTTGACTGGCTTGGTGTGAATTGTACTGCTACCTTGACTCATAAAGCTAGGGTCGTTTCGCTTCTTTGCCTCCTTGCACACAAACCTAGTGAAATACTTAAAGGGAGGAAATCGACCACTGTTCTCTTCCTTATACTCTGAGCCAACAGACACCCACCTCTCCTGCAGCCCAAATGGAAGTTTGTACACGATTGGTCTAATTAAGTACTAAGTATCTAGGTATGACAGGCCAGTTAAATAGCCATCTTCTTTAGCGCCTTCAATCTCCATGAGTAGATCTCCGAGCTCTCTTAGCTAAGTGTGGTCCTTGGTTGACACCTTAGGAAAATTTTCCAGACATCGAAATAGTGCCGTTTCAATAATTTCAGGGGCCGCATAGCCCTCCCAAAGTCTCTCCCATGCTTTGCGTAAGGCTAGCTTGGGGTTGTTGATGTACACTGAACGTATGCGTCTCACCTGTTCACATGATTCTTTTCCCAGCCATTTAGTCATAAGATCCAACTCTTGGGTTGCTCCGAGCTGGACTCCGTGGATAGCATTGGCAAATGAGGGGTACCATGCATGGTAATTTTCAGGCTTATCATCAAACTGGTATAGTCCTGAAGTGATGAGATCTCATTGTGTTAAATACTGTGCCATGGGTTCAACTGCAAGTGGCATGCTGGCTGGGGGAAATATGTTGGCGGGTATATGATTGAGGGTGTACATTTGTTATGGGATTTGCTGTTCTGAATTCTGCCTTTGCCTCTCCTCTCGCCAAATCTGGTAAGTTTGGTGTCGAGAAGTATTTGTCATCAGCCCTTTCATTCTTGAATTCGTCGCAAAGTTGCAAGGGTAAATTGTCTTCCTCAGATGGATGTGATGCAATTGGACTTCTCTTTGACTCCTCATGAAATGGAACGTTAGCATATAAGTATGGAGAGGAAGAACGACTCTTCAAGTCCATTTGAGATCGGACGTAGTCGCTAGTGCGTTCCAATCTGGTCATTTCTGAAGTAGATTTTACGTCATCCAGAACATGCTTTTCTTCAGCATTTTCTAATATCTCTGCTTCCATCCTGGCAGCTTCGGCTTCTCGGTGTAGCATCAGCACTTCTAACTCTGCTTCTATCCTTACCCTTTCCAACTGGTATTCGGCTTCTCTGGCAGCCGCTTCCTTTTGGTTTTTGGCTTCTCTGGCAGTCTTTTCCATTTTCAGTTTTGCTTCTTGTTCAGTGTATGATGCTCGCATCTTAGCGGTTTCTGCTTTAGCTCTTGCGTAGGCAGTCTTACTTGTTGATGCCCTACTGCTCCTGGCACTGGATGGCAACGACTTGACGCTGGATCGCGATACCATCGTAGCACTTGAAACACCTGGTAACACCTTCCACTGTGGTGTTCTTGCACAGGTGTAAAAACTCTGAACTAAACACCAAGTATAAACCGGAGTCAATGAGGCACAATCCCAGTAAGATTAACCGTTTACTGTTCACTCTTCCACATAAACGTATGGTGAAAAGGCGTTACTTCTATGATGTTTCTTAGTGCGTAGAAAGGAACTTTTCTTGCACTGATCCTGCACACACAAGTCCCCTCCTCCCCATTTCTCCAAACCAGTATTTTCCCACAGGACGCAGCGAAACCGGGTGAGACATCATCGCATGCCGTGATACATCACAGACAATGAATTTACTTTCAACAGCCTTACCTTTAACTAGAAAATAATTACAAATGAATTACTAAAGCGAAAATGTAATAAAGCTAAACAAATGCCTTAAGGGCAACACACATACCCTGACGGCTGCTGAGAAGGGATATTCATAGCTAGACAAAGAAGGTCTGGCCATTGTTTTTGTGGTCAAACGTTTTCATTAGTACCTCTATGGACGTGCACTCAAAATTTATACGGACCATAAACCACTGATGAGCCTTTTAGGGAGAGCAGATGTATCCCACCGCTAGCCTCAGCCAGGATACAGTGTTGGGCTCTCACATTGCCAGCCTACCAGTATACTATCGTGCGGGTGGGGGTAATGCAAACGCTGATGTGCTGAGTCGACTCCCTTTACCTGAGACACCTGTTACTACATATGTGCCTCCAGAGACCGTGTTTTCATTGGAGAGGCTGTCAGAGACACCTGTAAAGGTGACCCAGATCAAGCAATGGACAGAGAGAGACCCAGTCCTGTCTCAAGTCAAGACTTTTCTTTTACAAGTTTGGCCCAGAGTTGTGGAAGGAGAGGAACTGAGATCGTATGCCAAACGCAAGACCGAACTGAGTCTGCAGAATGGTTGCATTTTCTGGGGAGCGAGGGTCATCATGCCTCCCCCTGGCCATTCACAGATTGTGGAGGAAATTCATGAGACACACCCAGGGGTGTCTCCAATGAAAAGCCTTGCAAGATCCTACATCTGGTGACCAAGAATGGATCAGGATCTGGAGAACAAGGTAAAATCATGCATGCAATGTCAGACCAATCAGAACATGCTACCACCAGCTCCTTTGCACCCATGGGAGTGGCCAGTCTACCCCTGGTCTAGGCTACATTTGGACTTTGCTGGCCCCTTTATGGGACAGATGTAATGGTAGATACGCATTCCAAATGGATCGAAGCTCACATCATGAGCAACATCACAGCCCCCTCAACCATAGACAAACTCAGGCAAGTGCTTGCAGTCCACGGGTTGTCTGACACTCTGGTCACTGATAATGGCCCAATGTTCACCAGTGAGCTGTTCCGTGAGTTCATGCAGCAGAATGGCGTTCGTCACATTTGGACGGCCCCTTTCCACCCAGCCTCAAATGGTTTGGCTGAGCAGGCTGTTCAGACAGTGAAGGAAGGCCTGAAGCGGATGACTTGGGACTCTCTTAGTATCCGACGACTTTCACGTTTCCTGTTTAAATACCGCCTCACGCCACAGACTACAACTGCATGCACTCTAGCAGAGATGTTGATGGGGCATAGGCCTAAGTTAAGATTGGACCTGCTGTGCCTGGACATGAAGGCAAAAGTGGAGAGAAAGTAGGAAAAACAGAAGGAGGGCCAAGATCAACACGCATGAGAGAGACAGTTAGAACCAGATGACAATGTCTATGTGAGAAACAATCAGCAATGGCTACCTGGTGTTATTCTTAAGCAGAGTGGTCCAGTCTCCTATGTTGTTAAGCTGACTGATGGGTGGTTTTCCACAGACATCAGGACCATGTGCAGCTGCATCATGATTCCGGCTCAGAGGTAGACAGTTCCATGGAGTTTCCAATGGTGAGACAGACTACTGGGGAAGCATGTCCACCAGTGACTTTGCTAGAGGGAGACGCACTGGCAGAGGGGGCAGAGTCCCCTGAAGAGGATGGACACACAGACCCCTCTTGTGTCCCCAACACTAGATCCACCCAAAACATCCTCACTAGCAGTGCGTGCTGGGTCTCCGGGGGTAGTGCGTAGATCGCAGCGCCCTCGCAAATCTCCTGACAGACTGAATCTTTGATTGGATAGTTTCTTTTGTTGTTAGATTGAATGTTGAATTTGCCATATTTTTTTTGAGTGTTTTTGTATTGGTAACCTGTTGCTAACGATACCACTGTTTTTCTTTCCTAGTTCTTCTATATTTGGGGAATGTAGGATTTTAAAGGGGGAGAAGTGTGAGTATTATTAAATGTAAATTAATACTACCGGGGTTGGCGGGGACTTTACTTCCACTCTTTTTACTCCCAGTATGCATTGTATATAGTTCCTCCACCCATGCCGCACGAGGTACCTGGAAGCCTCTGTATTGTAAATATCGTTTGCCGTCCCAGATAAAGATGCTCTTTTGGCCATCAAGTTGTTGAGTGGTCTTTTTGTAAAATAGAAGTTACCACAACACATAATACCCAAAATAAGAAAAACACTGTTGGTTATATTACTTCTGTAAAAGTTCCTTACAGGTTTAAATTTACTCTGAGATGAAAATTTTTACACCAGTTTACAGGGATATTAAAATAAATGGAGATTATTTAGTAAAATCAATTCAAATAATCTGAAGATTAAATTAAATAATCATCATTAACTACACAATTTAAGAAATTGCAATACATTTCTGATTGAATAGATTGTCATAGAAGTTCAGCTGTGTGGTGAAAAAGGCACAACAGCACCTCTTTCACTTCAAATGGTTGAGAAAGTTTGGTATGGGCCCCCACATCCTAAGAACTTTCTACAGGGGCACAATTGAGAGCATCCTGACTGCCTGCATCACTGCCTGGTATAGAAATTGTACCAGCATTCTGCAGAGAGTGGTGTGCACAGCCCAGTGCATCTGTAGTTGTGAACTTCCCATGATTCAGGACATTTACAAAGACAGGTGTGTAAAAAGGGCTCAAAGGATCATTGGGAACCTGAGTCACCCCGATCACAATCTATTCCAGCTGCTACCATCCGAAAAACTGTACCGCAGCATAAAAGCCAGGACCAACAGGCTCTGGGACAGCTTCTTCCACTAGGCCTTCAGACTGATTAATTCACTCTGATTTGAGTCGCCTGGCAGCATTAAAAGCTACAATTAACTATTTGTTATTATTCAAATAAGGTTGAAGCCAGAAGACCTGCATATATACTTGCTGTTGAATTTAATATTTCTAATCTTCCCGACTGCACATTCTAAGTTGGACAAATGTACAGGGAAGGTCATCTCAGGTAACAGCTAGGCATGTAAATAACTTTATATGTACACCCAAAACTCATTAAGAACTACAATACAATATTGCCCACTTCCATACAATATTGGACGGAATATGAGGTGCTGCTCATCCACCTGGGAGCAAAGATGCTTCCAATGTGGCCTTCTCTATGTTGGTGAGACCTGACATAAATTAGTGGGCCGCTTTGTTGAGCACCTCCACTCCATCTGCCAAAAATGGAACTTCCTGGTGGCCAACCATTTTACTACAATCCCAATTCTTGTTCCAACATATCAGCGTATGACCTCTTCTTTTGACACGATGAGACAACTCTCAGAGTGGAGGAGCAGTACCTCATAATCTGTCTAGATAGCCTCCAAACTGTTGGCATGAACGTCTATTTTTCCTTCTGGTAATTTTTTTCTTGAATTTTCTTTTTTCCTCTTCTAATCTCCACTCTGGCCTCTTACCTCTTCTCCTCACCTGCCTATCACTTCCCACTGATGCCCCTCCTTCTTTCCATACTCCCATGGCCCAATCTCCCCTCCTATCAAATTCCTTCTTCTCCAGCCCCTTTACCTTCACTGGCTTCACCTATCACCTTCAAAGTTCAAAGTAGATTTACTATCGAAGTATATATGCATTATACAACCTTGAGATCTGTCTCCTTACAGGCAGCCGCAAGACAAAGAACCCATTGAGAAAGAACTTACAAACACCCAATGTGCAGAGAGAGGGAGAAAAAAAGCAATAAAAGCAAGCAAATAACATTCAGAATGAAAGTGAGTCCACAGACACAAACCCCGGAACAGCCGGAGCAAGCCCAAAGCTTCAGCCTGGGCTCTGCACCTAAATGTTGCAGAACCCACAAATACCTACTAGCTTGTCCTCCCATCACCTCTATTCTGGCGTCTTCCCCCTTCCTTTTCAATCCTGATGAAAGGTCTCAGCCCAAAACATCGATCGCTTATTCATTCTCATAGATGCTGCCTGACCTGCTGAGTCCCTCCAGTATTTTGTGTGTGCCAACGTTTTTACATGATAGCCATTTTTTTGAGAATGGATAACATTCACTATCTTACAGGTATATTTTTCATGATAAACCACCATCTGAAGGGATTCCTATTCACTTAATCTGCCATTTTCCCTGTAGTGGAATCAAAGAAGTAGTGTTTGGGGAACAGCATGGCTGGCAAGATGCAGATCATATTTAAAACTCTGCAAAAGAAAATTTTCCAATCTGAGCCACCTGTTGGAGAAGCACCAAACAGGAGAATGATGGGCCTTCATAGGAATGGAAACAAAAATTGGCAGCCAAGTCCTGTAAGGCAGGTCCTTGTAGGTTGTTACAGAGAGGTTCTGGCAAAGGACTTGAGGCAAGCTGGCTGTCTGTTATTGCAGCTGGTGATTCATACCTGAAATTAAGATAAAATGATTTCAAATTTGAAAAGAAAAAGAAAGGGATAGAGAAATAACTTTTGAAGTGCACTAATTGTGCATTATGTAACAGCAAACAATTGCATTTCATTAGCATCTGTAAGACAATAAAACACCCTAAGGCGATTAGGAGGAAAGTAATAAAAATTTGAAAAAAAACATTGGTCACCAAGTTACAGAAGGAAATATCAGAGTAGAGGCAGGATTAAAGAAACGACTGAAAGAAGAGAGCTGAAGAGTAGCTGAGAATCTTCTCTTGAGCTGAGGACCAGGACAGCTGAAAATGTTGCTACCAATGGTGCAGTAAGTAAAATCATGAATCCTGCAAGAGGCCAGAAGTGGAACGCCACAGCAATCTCAATGGCTTGTAGCACTGTGTCAGGACGTTGCAATGGTGTACAGACAAAATATTTTTTTACATAGTATTTTATAATCCAGGAAAGAGGGTGAGGAAGTAACTTTATTCTGGGATGCGATCACCCTTTGATATGATGCTGGACAAGCAACAGTTGAGGTCTGCAGAATATCAAACTTCCAGGCCTTTCATTTAATACCTAGTCTGCAAATCCTGACTAACCTTAGTAAAAACTACTGCAGGAGGTGGCACATCAGAGGAACTGACCCCAGCAGTTGAGTGACAGTGGTTTGGTGATTGAATGGGGGATGCAGTGCTTTGTAGGGTTATAACAACAGTCAGCAGTGGGGCGGAAGATTTGACATTTGTGTCCATTTCACCCCACAAGAGAACTTTTACAGCAACTATCTGATAGTCTTCTGTTCTTCACTCCATTAACTTTGAGCCAACATTAGTGTTTCCTGTTAAAGCAGCTCATCAGATCCTAACTGCATTGAGATAATAAAGTCCTTACCAGCTTGGATAGTGAGATTTGAAAAGAAAAGGTGCAGAACGGATACAAATACTTCAATGAGGGAAACTACTTGTTGAAAACGAGGGCCCCACAGCAGATAATTGAGTTTCCGATATTTTACCATTCTAAAGACCCAGAGCTTTGTTCTTTGCCCAAATTGGTTCCTGCAACTGTGCCAAACAACGTGGCGGTAGGAAGATGGTTTCGGGGGAATAAGATTTTAAGGAAAGTTGTGAGAGAAAGGGGTTGTCAGGTTTGGGGGAGACAAGCAGAAGCAAGTGAAGAAAGGATTGTAACCTGAGAAGATAATTGACTGATAGCCTGTTTGTACCATTGGACCCAGACTTCTGAGGTTGAGAGAGTGGAACTGCCCTAGTGCAATGACTTTTCCACTTTAAAAACTCTCCTGCACAGGATGGACAACCAACAAAAACTGAAGAGATTAATAAGATGGTGGGTGAGAGTATTAGAAGTGATCATTATCAATGTAACTC
This sequence comes from Hemitrygon akajei, assembly GCF_048418815.1. Classification (NCBI taxonomy): domain Eukaryota; kingdom Metazoa; phylum Chordata; class Chondrichthyes; order Myliobatiformes; family Dasyatidae; genus Hemitrygon; species Hemitrygon akajei. The sequence goes on along the minus strand of NC_133136.1, from coordinate 106,003,552 downwards.
CATTATTCGCAAAGTGAGATTGAAAGCAAGAAACTGCATCTGGTTGGTTTGTTTAACATCTACAATGTGGAGAATTAAGAAAATAAAGTCACTGTCGTTTTGTGAATGGGAAATAGTTTTTGATCTATGTATTGGAATTTTTAGCAGAGTTGGCATGTACTGTGCATAAAGGGGAACTGTAAATGTACTATTGCATAAGATTTTGATCAAGTATTTAATTAGATGAAACAAAAAGGATCTAGTGTTTTCCCAGTGCAAATGATGAATAAACTCTTCTTGAGCTTCTAGCTGGGTATAAATGTCTATCATAACTGATGTTTCGATGACAATCTTCTTATTTATTTAGATATTGGTTGTGAGGTTATTACACAAAGTAATAAGTCACATTACTGGAGGTAATAATAGGGGGTGTGAATAAAATATTGGCTACCAAAAAATAAAAAAGGAGAAAAACATAAATGTATTTTTTCTGATTAGAAAGATGTTATGAATGATGTGCCAACAAGATCATCATTGGGCTCTCAACTTTTTATAATTAATATAATGACTTGGTTTAAGGTACTGAAGCCATGGCTCTGAATTTGCTGATGACACAAAATGGAAAAGATGTGAAAAAGACAAAGGGAGTCTTCAGAAGCTTATAGATAGATCAATTGAATAGGCAGAGAGCTGGCAAATGAAGTAATGAGATAAAATGTGAAAATGTTCCAATTTTGGCCAGAAAAGTAAAACAACATTATATAAATAGTGATATCTCAGAGTTATTAGAAGCAGAGGGATCTGAGCAAGTAATTAGGAAAGTCAACTGACTATTTTGAATACAAACATGGAAAGGTTATACTTTAAGTATTATAGGGCTTTTGTGAGCAGATATGAAGTACATCTGTACACTATTGATCTCTCCATTTATGGAAGATTATTATTGTGTAGGACGCAGTTCAGAAAAGCTTTAAATTTGTATCTGGAATGAGCAGGTGGCGTATCAGAAAAAATCTGACAATCAAGGCTTGCATCTTCTGGAGTCTGCTACAGCTGAGAACTACAACTACATCTAACGTCTGTACAGTCAGTAACTTTGTTTAAATGCTATTTAAAAAATCTATCACTACTGAAAATTGACGGAACTTGAACAGACTCTGGTCACTGGCATGGTTCACCTTCGAGACAGCTGAAGACAGGATGCCGGACGGGTTCAAATGTTTGTCTAAGGAAGTGTGGCTTTTGACCCTCAATACTTGCTGGCAAGCGGACAGTCTCTGGCAAATAAAGTGGAAGATTTCAGAGCTGGAGTGCTGTACCAGAGGGATATAAGGACCAGTTGCATTTCTTTTGTTTCACGGAATCTTGGTTAACCCCTTCCATTCCAGACACAGCGATTCAGATTGATGGGTTCGCAATACACTCCTAAGATAACACTGTTAAGTCCTTCAAAGGCAGAGGAGGTGAAATATACCTCATGATCAACTCCTTGTGGTGTACAAGCATGACAGTGGTGTCTCAGTCCTGCTCATCTTGACCTCGCAATCGTCCATTTTAACTGCCATGGGAGATTTCAGCCACCATTTTGATAACAGCACAATATAATCAACAGGCAGGAAACAGCACAATCTGATGCCTTTCACATCATTATGGGGGATTTTAACCAAGCCAGCTTGAACAAGTCTCTAAATAATTATTACCACATATCACCTGTCATGCCAGAGGAATCAACTCTCTGGCACCACCATCACGAGCACTTACTGTGCAACCCCACTCCCACACTTTGGAACGCCTGAACACCTGGCCATATTTCTACTCCCTGAATGTAGGCAGAGACTAGTAGTGAGGACCAAGAAGGTATGGACAAGGGAGGTGCAGGAGCACTTACAGGATTGCTTTGAATCGGTGGACTGGACTGTATTCAGGGAAACATCCTCAAGTCTGAATAAGTAAGCCACAGCTGTCACTGACTTCTTTAAACTTGTCTAGATGAGTCTCTGCTGATGAGAACTTATTGTACCAAATCAAAAGCTGTGGATAAACCAGGAGATTCATAGTCTGCTGAGGGCTAGATTTGTGTCATTTAAGTTTGACAACTCAGGACTGTAGGAGAAAACCAGGTATGACTTGTGGTGGGCTATTTCAAGAGCTAAGGAACAATTCTGAATGAGGTTGGAGGCAAAATCAGATGCATTTCAACTCTAGCAGGGTTTGCAGACCATTACTTCCTACAAACAGATACCTAACATCATGAATGGCTGTGATGCTTCACTCCTAGATACGCTCAAAGTGATGCTTGCTTTGAAAAGGAGAATAAAATTACAGCTATGTGGATTTCTGCAGCACCCGGTGACCCTGTGATCTCTGTCTCAGAGGCCAACATCAGGCTGGCTTAAAGGCACCAGTGGAGTACATGGTAGGGCTTTGAAAACCTGTGCCAATCAACTGGCAGAGATGTTCAAAGTCATTTTCAATCTCTCAAGCTTCAATTATACCATTACCCAAGAAGAGCAGAGTCAGCTGCCTTAATGACTATCGTCCAGAGGCACTTGTATCTACAGTGATGAAGTGCTTTGAGAGGTTGGTTATGGCTAGAATTAACTCCTATCTCAGCAAGAACCTGAACCCACTGCAATTTGCTTATCGCTAAAATAAGTCTACGGTGGACGGAATCTCATTGGCTCTTCACATGGCCTTCGATCACCTGGACAATACATACACCTATGTTAAATGTAACCATTTTATATATATATGTAACACTTACCCAACAGGCTGGTATATGTCTAGGGAAAAAGGAGATCCAGCCACACACCAACCCCACCTCCCGTACACCCAGGTGCTGTGAGAATCAAGTTTATGCCGCGCGCACACACACCATATCAAACTCACACCAGATACCGTTATGGAATACACTTTAAAGATTTTACTAAAACTAAAAACAGTACAATGCAATACAATATATATGAAGGAAAAGAAAATAAAGTAAAAGGCGCCAACTTATCAAAGTTCAGTCAGTTTAGTGCACATCGTTGGAGCTCAACCATCGAACCATGCGACCCCTCGTCACTTTCCTCCGACCTCCACGTCCTTGCACCTGGGACCACCCGGGTGGTCGACCGAGCAGTGCAGCGCACGTCCACCTTCCTCGGCGTCTTCTTCCTGACTCCCCTGAAAAGACCGTGAAAACCCCCAAGCTCCCAGCCCCACAAGACAAAATAACATTCCCCATTGGTCAACAAATGAATACAATCCCGATATCAGCAAGTCCAAAGCTAAACAGCTGTGAGAGAAAGCACTTATCATACAAAGAAGTATTCCTACTCTTAACAGAACAAAGAAGCCATTTTGATTAACATACACAGTACATTGTACATATATATATATACACACACACACAGACACACACTGTAATTCTGCAATCCACAGTTTTTTTCCTCTATTATTATGTATTGCATTGTACAGCTGCCACAAAGACAACAAATTTCCCAACATACGCCGATAATATTAAACCTGATTCTGATTTTCTGATTAGATGTGTGAAGGAATTCAACAGGATGGATGTGGTGGACAGGATATTTTATCCTGGGGGAGAATTTTGAACTAAGGGTCATTTTCAAAGAAGGGATCATCCATTTTAGAAGAGACGAAGCAATATTCTTCCTCTCAGAGATTGCAAGTCTTTGGACCTCTCTCAAAGAGCAATAGAAACAAAGACTTTAAAAGAAGATGTAGACAAATATTTGAAAAGAAATGTAGGTAATGGCTACAGGTAGAAGGGAAAAATAGAGATAAAGCTACAACCTGATAAGTTAAATAGTCAAGTGTGATTGAGGGACTGAGTGATTACTCATTTTGTAAGTTTGCTTTTCATTTGTATGAAAAATAAGAAGAAAGGGTACTTCCTTTAAAAAGACTGCCAGCTTGGCAAGAACCATGATATAGTTGGCTCTCGTAACTAATATTGGAGCAGGCCTCAACATAGGTTACAAGAGCCAATTATATATGGCTGAAACTTGTTTTTGTATTTGAGGCTTTGCAAGCTTGATATGCAATGGAGAATTTTATGCAAGTCACATTGCAAGCAGCCTGCATGTATATACATTAAATATAGATTTGAATATCCAGAAGTGTGCTACGTGCACAAGTACCTGATTACGTTACTGGGGGTGGGGAAGGGGGTTGCTAAAATGTCATTGCATAGTTTGCAAAACAATATATTGCACAAAATAGTTTATAAAATTATTTACAAACTGTCCCTCACACCCTACTCCTGTGTAAAAATATGATGTTTTCAGAAAATAGTTGTGAAAACAATCCTCTGTATTAATGTGATTTCTGAGCACAGTACAGCATAACAATTCCTAGAAAAAAGTCACATTATACATTCACAATACAAGGCAGAATTACTAATAAAATGACTGTGCATTTGAGTTTGTTGAATTTCGCTATGTGCTAGAGGACACTTACTCAAATGCCCAGCAGGTACATTGGACTTGTTGAAGTACTCTAGTAATCCCATGAGGCAAGTTTACAAAAGTTACCTACAGGTCACCAGAAAGTGCAACAAATTCAATGCTCAAGTATATGAGCTGTTCCACAGAATGTAACTTAAGTGCAATACAGCATGTACAACATTCACAAGTAAGTCACTAGTGTCCAGCTGGGGTCACTGCATTAACAAAAATACACAAAGGATGGTGGAAATGATCCAGACTTAACACAATTATCAATATACAAAAGTATGCCAATTTTTTTGAATCAGAGGTGGGGAAAGATCAAAAAGTTAAGTTTTATTTCATTAAAACAAATCAAAAAATTTGAGTAAGAAATGAAGAGGAGGAATATGATCTGACATTTTTAAAAAGATACTGGTAAACACGGTGCAAGAAGAACGTGGGGATATCAGCACTTCGTGTCCTGGGAGTTAGGGGGAATTGGATTTTGAATTTGCAATAATAGTTTACTGGACGAAGGTCTGCAAATCAAGCCTGACATTTTTAATTGGGGGTGGATTTTGAGGTCATAGGGCACAGAAGGGTGGGTGTGGTACTGATGCAGTGCAGGCAAAGGGACCTGAGTAATTTACTTACCCACATGAACTCTACCTCAACTCCATGTAGCCCACTAATAGGTGCCCCTAGAAAACTTGGTTCAAGATCCCATATAATACTGTTAAAGCTGCTTTGAATGAGGAATGCCATCATTACATATGTCCTTGATATGGAGATAGCAATGATGATCAATCAGACCTAAGAAGGCCAGCAAAACATTTTTTATTGCTGTTCCCCTGCAAAATGCAGCCTTATTCAACAGAATTTCTGCAAAGTTTAACTGATTTAAGCTTTGCTCATGACTTGATCTGAAGACAAGAAATGTGGCAATATACAGTAATGGAAAAAAAGACTGCAGTCTAACCAGTAAGTTGTAATGTAAATATTTTATCTTACACCTTTTTCCTCAGAACAGTCAGTGAATATTTCCTTCATGTATTTATTTCTGACTATTTGTAGGCTCAGTAAATCAGAGCTAACAGCCTCCTTTGATAATTTACATTTACTTTCACCACTCACTGCATAATCCATTGAAATTTCACTTCCTTGGTCAATTTTCAAGGCAATGCACGAAAGAATTTGACTCTGCTAAATATACTGATCTTGGTATCAGCAATTGACATGAATAAAGTACTGTTCCACTTGGTTTTCTACCCACTCCAGAGACTTATGCTCAAGACCCAGGCTGACAATCCAGTGCAGGACTCTCCTTAAACTATGTGAGAACTCCTTCTAGTTTTATTGTTTTAAGCATCAGAGGAACCTTCAAGATTCAAGATTCAGATTTATTTATCACATGTATATCAAAACATATGAACTGCGTAAACAAGTATACCCAAGGATGTGCTGGGGCACTGCCACACATTCTGATGGAATAACACAGCATAAAACAACAGTAGCAAAACAATCCCCTCTCCTCCCTCCTGCCCAACCACTCACCAACACACACACATACATAGTACTCCAATCCCAGGACCAGCCATTTCAACCTCCAGCTTTTAATGGATTCAGATTCACAGACATTGGCTTTTGACCTCCTCAGCAGACTCACAAAGATTCCAACAATCAGGCCTCAACTCTGGACTTCCAATCAACCCTCGGGGCTTGATCCAGGGCATCGATCCCAGGACCCACCAATCACCCAACACTAGGCCTCAAACTTAACTCACTGATGATGGCATCTCAAACACTGGACCTCGAAAACCAGACTTACTAATTAGTGTACCCAGGGGGTCATCCGTCCTCATTCCTACTGCCCATATGGAATTCCAACTCTAAAACCCGCTGACAACTCGCTGATTGAAGGGGTCCACCAGCCCAAGACCACGTTGGCCAGCCAACATCTGACCACTGGTATCCCACGTCTGCATTACTGGTCTATGAATCCAGAGCAGAGGCTTAAAGCCTGGCCTGTTCTGTAAATTCTCCTACCTCCTCCACATTTTAAACCCTAACCTGACTCTTAACTCCCCTTTTGGTCCTTAAAACTACTCCTCTGATCCAAATAAAAATAACCTCACTGCTCAACACCACCTCGAATAATTCAGTATTAAATTATAGTAGATTGATAGTTCGAGACATGCTTGATTTACTGCAGCGCATTATAGCGTCCCTCTTTCTTCTTCAATCTCATAGCTAAGTTAAGGTATTGTGACAGACAGCAGAACACAAAAGGTAGGGAAACACATTCCCCTGATGAAGGGGGCAGATGGTTCTATCTGGATACAGTAGAGAGCAGACTAGAACACTTTGTCCCTTGCTAAAAGACGAAATCCATGTACAGTATAGTTAATTGCTGTCATGCTCTGATTGAAAGGTGAACTAAACACACATTGATATATTCCAATCAGTGATACTCTGTCTGGAATTGGGGAATTATCTATAAGTTTAGGTGACTAATTTCCTACCCCTGGCACAACCAATAGGGCTCAAGTAAAAGTAAGACATAGGCTTAGCAATCTGTTCCACTATTAAGTAAGATCATGGCTAATAATCTGTCTAAATTTAACTTCCTATTCTCATAACCCTTTATTCACTTGGTGTCTCAAATATACCAAACTCACTCTTCAAATATAATGGCTGAACACCCCCAGTCGTTTGAGGGCGGAGACAGGGGGCAGACAGAATGCCAATGATTCACAACCATCAAAGGAAAATTTTCCTCATCCCAAATGGCATCCTGGGGAAAAAACACCTAACTCTTATCTTTCCAGACATACAAAAACAGAAGTTATGAGTAAAGTTGACCCAAACCATGTAGATCCCAATCTCTGCACAACTTTATCCAAGAATAACAGAATAAATGAACTGCTGCAATGCATAAAGCCAGTTTGCTCCAATATATAAGCAACATGATAGTGATAAACTTTGAAGAACAATAATCCTTTTGAAAGAATTATTCAATCATAACATTCATACATTTTACTAAATATGAAAAAATGAATGTTTAGAAACATTGGAACTGTCGCATGTCATGAAATATATTGCTATGTGGCAGCAGTACAGTGTAATATGTAAAATATTACTATCTAAGAAATATTAAAACATAGTGCAAAAAGAAAACAAAATAGCAAGATAGTGTTCATGAGTTCATGGACTGTTCAGAAATATAATGGCAGAGGGGAAAAAGCTGTCCCTAAAATGTTAAGTATGTGTCTTCAAGTTGTTGTACCACTCCCTGATGGTAATAATGAGAAGGGGGCATGTTGCAGATGGTGAGGGTTCTTAATGATGGACGCTGCTTTCTCAAGGCACTGCCTTTTATTGTGTGCATGATGGTGGGAGGCTGGTGTCCATAATGAAACTGGCTGAGTCTACATCCCTCTGTAACTTTTTTCAATCTTGTGCATGGGAGCCTCCATACTAGGCAGTGATGCAACCAGTCAGAATGCTTTCCACAGTACATTTTTAGAAATTTGGTATAGTCTTTGGTGACATACCAAATCTCCTCAAACTCCTAATCAAGTATAGCCACTGGTGTGCCTTCTTTGTGCTTGGACCCAGGATAGATTCACTGTGATTTTGGCACCTAGGAACTTGAAACTATTCACCCCTTCCACTGCTGATCCTTAATAAAAAGGGTCAACAGTGTTCTTCTGACTTCCCCTTCCAGATGTCCACAATTTGTTCCTTGGTCTTGCTGATGTTGAGTGCAAGGTTGTTGTTGCGGCACCATTCAACTAACTGACCCATAGCCTTCTTGTACACCTTCTTGTCACCATCTGAGATTCTGCCAACAGCAATTGTGTCATTGGCAAATTTATAGATGGCGTTTGAGCTGTGCCTAGCCACGTAGTCATGAGCATGGAGAGTACAGCAGTAGGCTAAGCATGCACCCTTGAGGTACATGTGTGTTGATTGTCAGCAAGGAGGAGATGTTATTTCTGAATCTGCACTGACTGTGGTCTCCCAATGAGGAAGTCAAGGATCCAGTTGCAGAGGGAGGTACAGAGGCTCAGGTTTTGATGTGTATTGATTAGTCCTGAGGGGATGATGGTGCTGAATGCTGAGAAGTAATTAATAAACAGCAGCCTGACTTAGGTATTGCTGTTGTCCTGGCCGGGTCGAAACTTATTGATATTGGATCCGCCTGTTGCTGCAAATTCCAGCGGATCCAGGTCCTTACTGAGGGTGGAATTAATTCTAGTCATAACCAACCTTGAAGAAGGAAGAAGGTGGAAACTAGAGAGTGCAGAGGTAATTTCTCAAGAAACTTCCTAGATTGGAGAGCATGTCTTATGAGCAAAGGCTGAGCAAGCTACAGTCTTTCTCTTTGAAGTGAAGGAAAAAGGGAGGTGATTTGATTAAGAAGAACAAGATGATAAGAGGCATAGATCAAGTAGACAGCCAGGGTGGAAAAGGCTAATACAAAGGGCATAATTTTAAGATGTTTAGAGGAAAGTATAGGGATTCAGAGGTAGGTACTTACACAGAGATTAATGGGTTACAGAATGCACTCCTAGGCATAGTGGTAGATTAGGGATATTAAAGAGACTCTTAGATAGACACATGGATGAAAGAGAAATAGAGGACTTTGTGGGAGGGAAGGGTTAAGTTGATCTTAAAGGTCGGCACAACATCACGGGCAAAAGGGCCTCTACTATTCTATGTTCTGTAATAGTCCTAGGTGATAGTTGTTGAGCCAGTTCATCCTGTGCTTCTAGGGTGCCCATATGATTGCTGCCCTTTTGAAGCAGCTGGGAAATTCCAACTGGAACAGTGAATGGTTGACGATGTCCTTGAATACTCCAGCCAGTGCTCTGTGCTCAATGCTCTGCCAGATACACAACTGGGGACTGAGTTTTCATCCTTTTGATAAATGCTCTCACACTGGCCTCCGAGACAGATAACACAAGGTCACTAAGGATTCGCACAGGTATAGTTATATTCTCCCTTTCAAAGTGTGAAAATGTGAATGCATATGTAAGCGTAATGGCCTCACAAAAATGATTTATGTTTAAACATTATTTTAAAAGGTATTATTGCAAGATTATTAACTGTTTACACATTCATGTTAAAAAATGCACAAAGATTGATCACATTTGTTGGGTACATCTGATTATTCAATCTATTAATCCCTGTTAAACAACACACACAAAATGCTGATGGAACACAGCAGACCAGGCAGCATCTATAAGGAGAAGCACTATCGATGTTTCGGGCCGAGACCCTTCGTCAGGACTAACTGAAAGGAAAGATAGTAAGAGGTTTGAAAGTAGTGGGGGGAGGGGTAAATGCGAAATGATAGGAGAAGACCGGAGGGAGTGGGATGAAGCTAAGACCTGGAAAGGTAATTGGTTAAAGTGATACCGAGCTGGAGAAGGGAAAGGATCATGGGACAGGAGGCCTCGGGAGAAAGAAGGGTGGGGGGAGCACCAGAGGGAGATGGAGAACAGGCAAGCAACTATATATGTCAGGGATGGGGTAAGAAGAGGAGGAGGGGCATTAACGGGGCTTCTCCCTATAGATGCTGCCTGGCCTGCTGTGTTCCACCAGCATTTTGTGTGTGTTGTTGTCTGAATCTCCAGCATCTGCAGATTTCCTCGTGTTTGCTCTTTAAAATCCCTGTTAAAGTTTATTTGCTAATAATTTTATGAATCCCAAAAAATATTAAAAATAAATGCTAAGTAACATGCTCATTGCAGAGCTAAATTCAAATATAATTTAAATCTACTGCTTGAAAGAGTTTACCATAAGAAATAAATCAAAATGATTTATAAACTTCTAGGCATATATTTTTAAAAAATGAAATTCAATCACAGTTTAACAGGTTTTATATGTCAAAATAGATACAACAATATTTCACATGAATGTCCTGACTCACATTAACTAAATACAAATTGGACCCTGAGGACTAGATGTTCAGTTTAAAAAGATCAAAATGTCTGCTGGATACATACAATTTAACGCTTGGCAGCCTAAAGCAAACTCTTGATGCAAAGACTGCGTTAAAGACAACAGTGAGTTTAACAGCAATCACTGTTGAGAACAAGTAAATAAGATACCATTATTAGTTACCCACATGCGTACTGGAACACAAATCAAGATGTTCATATCTGACTCCCAGCAGGAGAACTGCTATTGAAATACAAGGAACTGTATGAATTTGTACTTACATGGTAGTTTAACTACAGAAAATATGAGTGAATTCCTATTTCAGTGTAAATAAATAGTTAATGAAGTGAAAAAAATACCATTAATTAATACTCTGGTACTATAAAATAACTATTTCACATATTGTTTAATTCCTTAGATTTAACACTGTTGAAGAAATAAATACTATAATTGTTTTTTAAACTTTTTTATTTCTAATACTAATCTCTTTTCTTTCATTATTTTACACTTACCTCAGTATGTCTTGATATTGATTTATTCTATCTTAAAACACCTGATTCAGACCTTGTAGCCTATAAAATTGATTAAAAAGTTCCCATTTTTTTACAAATAAGTTGAGCGTGTTTGAAGTATTCACACTCATTTGCACCAGCAACTCTTTGTCATGGTTCACCTTACACATGGTATAATTTCCCCACTATGTTTAGTGTTTTTGATGATATCAAGCAAGTGTACAGGATACACTTCTGATTTGTTGACAGAATCAGTTTAAAACATGATTTGTGCACTCACAGTAAAACAATAAGTACATTATACAGGATGTTGGGAAACAAATGTTTCTGCTGGGATATCATTTCATCTTTACTGACTGCCCTAGTTATGTTTACTGCAGCACCACTGCACAAGATAATACCTCCAGCCCTAATGATCCCAATGGCATCTGCCCAAAGATGCACAGGATCTACTTGAACTGTTTCATAGAGTACCAGGCCAGCATTATACCACTGAACCATTTTCCCCCACCTATATGACCCCTTCTGCCTCATTTTTCCCTACCTCTCTCTTCAACCACCACCCACCCCCAGTTCCTTTCCATTTTTCTCCCTGCTGCTCCATTACCAAAACTCTGTTTACCCTGTTTGTCAATGAATAGCAAGTCATATGGAGAACTCTTTAACAAAGCTGACCACTTTCCTGTGGACAACATGCAAATAAGATGCCATTTATAAGCATGCACATCCGCTTCTATTGCTTTTAATTGGAAGAAAATAATGACAGAAATTTAATAAAGTTAGGATATACCAGTTAAGAATTCTTTTTTTAATACCGAGATTTAGAATTAGGGTAATACAATGCCCATTTTGTGTCCTAAAAACATCCAGTTTCTAGGCTTGAGTCCCTCATCAAAGACTATTCAATTTAATTGAAGAAGATACAATTGTGGCTTTCCCATCCGTTCAGATTTCACATCTGATGGGGAGGGTATGGGATTTGTAATGAAGGGAAAAGATGCACCAATATGGATTTTGAATCACCTGAGTAACAGAGTTGCTGCTACTGCTTGGTTGTTTCCTTAGCATGGCTGATTTGGAATTGCAATTCCTGTTTAAGATTTGTCAATTTAGTACTCTTGAGGAGAGGGAATGTAGGTCCAAAATGTCATGAATAAATTTACCTCATGAATTAATTGCTATTACGTGTCACATAATTTCATTTATGTTGCCACAATGAGATTCTGCACAACTTATTTAATATGCATATTTTTGCATCAAATGACAGCAGCAGTCATGTCTGTGTGGGATCTGATTTAGGACCTTTGGTACTTTATGTAGCAGGTCAAAACCCAAGGGCTTTACTGTCAGGCTGAAGATTAAATGTTTATTCCAGATGGTAATTTGTTCCATGTTTTCATCTATATTGCTGAACTGTCATGTCCTACTATGGCTTGTATCCATGAAATAAATGACGAGTTCGGCAATATTAAAGGATGGGAAAGTCTGAGTGTCTTTCATCCAGACAACCGCTATGCAAATAGCTTTACAATGCGGAATGCTCCATCCTGGTGATTTCCAACCAAATCATCATAGAAAGTCTGGCAAATGTAAGTATAAAAGATGTGAGACAGTATTTTCCCACCGCCAATCTATAATCTAAGGCAGCTCTGCTTCGGAATTCATTAGCTCCACACACATTAGGAGTCAGCATTTTAGAATGTGATTTGTGTGCCCTCCTTTTGCTGCAAAGTCAATTCAATGATACCTCAGTGTTAGATTTCCTGTACAGTAAATCTAATTGCAGAGTGCCATCTTCCTTCAGATTCCTGTCAGTTGATTGTATGCTAAGCACATCATTCATTTCAGTGAATGGCATAGCCTCCAAAGAGATGGACATATTACAGTTGTTCAAGCCTCCAGAGGCACAGTTCATTTTGTAAGAACATTACTTCCTGTACATAAGCTCTTTTTTATATCATTTTCCTGTGCAGGTTAGTTGATTCAATACAAAGCACATGGTGGAAAGGCATACATCTTTATCCTCTCTTTATTTGCCCTTGAAACAGCAATATATTTTCACAAGTAAGAATGCTTATTAAAAACCCTGAAGAAGCTTCTGTCTTGGGTCATTTTTAAGAAAGTGTTTAACACATCACTTAGCTTTGCATATAAGCACAGCAAGAGCAAAAGGCAAGTCATTTACAAGCAGGAATTTCCAAACTGCTTTCCAAAATGCTCCTCCACTGGGCTCCATCTACCTTTCTCATCTGGTTCCACAACCCCTCCAGCCTGTTTTTCCACATCCCTCCTTCCCTCCATCCCGCACACCTTGCTGCCCCCTGTCTCATCTCTTCTTATCATCTCTTTGTACTGGCAATCTTCCCTCTACACTCTCAGTCCTGATTAGTGATATGACCAGAAACGTCAACCATTCCTTTCCCTCCACAGATGCTGCTTCACACATTGAATTCTTACCCAATGCTTTTTTTTGTTCTGGATTCCTGTATCAATAGTCTGTTATGACTGCATCTGGGGACTCTTCTGGTGAACATTCATAAGCATATGATTCCTCGCATTGTGGAGAATTAAACTGTACATAATATTCTAGATGTTGTAATACCAAGGTTTTGTATATTTGGAATACAATGCAAAATATATGACTTCCAGATTCAATATGGAACTTCCAGCGAGTTGTGCACTTGGGCACCATGGTCTCTCTGAATACCAACTCCAGTTATTCATTCATACTCTATTCTTTTTTTACATATTGAAATGGATAACCACATGTTTTTTCTTTTTTTTCTATCGGCTACATTCATGTTCATGCATTCAGATTGTCTACATCTCAGAAGTCTTTCCACATCCTCCTCACTGCCCAAATTGCATCAAACTTTATATCACCAACAAAATTGGATCAATCCTCGATCCTCTCATCCTGTAGAGGGTAAATGGTTTTCAACTGGAGGCCAGCACTGATCTCTGTAATAGTTAATTGGTCACAGCCTTCCAATTTGAAAATGATCACTTTATTCCGTTCTCCCTTTCTATTGATTAGCCGTTCCATGATCCACAGCAACATATTCCTCAAATACCACACAGTTTAATTTTGTTTCACAGTGTCCTGTGTGCCACCACTTTACAAATCTTCTGCAAGTTGAAGCAGACCACATGAACTGAATTGCTCTTATCTATTCAACTAATAACACTCAACTAAAACCATTGCCATCATCATGCAGGGCAGACAGGTCAAGTATAAAAATGCTTGTGCTTGTACCTTCTAGGTATCAGGCTGAACACAAGCATTGTAAATGTTCAACCCCACCCCCCTTATAGAACAGAATGAAATCTGCAGCATCATACCAAATTGATATAGAGTTTACAGTAATTAAGTTTTGAGAATTTGGCATGAAAAGATGTCCAGTGAAAACGTATTTTGATATATGCAGCTAAAACATTAGAAGCTATTACATTTCCAGGAAATAGACAGTAAGCGTTAGTTTTTCATAGGGTACAGACTGCAATTGTTAAAACCATGGGCTTTCAGCAAACTGTAAAGTTAGACACTTCCTAAAACCCTTTTGCTTTTCTACCATCTCCCTTATCTTTACAGAGCTCCAAACCCATTTCTTGGTTGCACCTTTAATCACTAGTATCACACAGGAATATTGCTACTCCTTTATAAACCATTTTGAGATCATGTTCATCTTAAAGGGATTAGCCAGAACTAGTTTCCTTAGCTGTTTTTATTAGATTGAAAAAAATAACAATGTAACACATTATGCAGTGGAAAGTGCACACATTCAAGAAATTAAAGAAGAAATGTTAAGCACCTGCTCGAGAAGCAGAAACCCTATTTCAAACAAAAATGAGGCCAACATTTCAGAATTAAGGTTTGTGGTTGTCAGTTTTTGACAAGATGCTGAAACAATGTATCAATTGTCATTTCAGACACTGTAGATGGAAAATAGCCTACTGCATTATTTTATAGAAAGGCAGAGTTTTGGTCAATAATTACTTTCAATTAACATCATAAAAAACTATTAATTTGGTCATCATTATAATACTGCTTTTGGCAGCATGTATTTTTTAAATATTTTGTGGGCTTTGAAACTCATTACAGCATCCAGAGGTTATGAAAGATCGAATATAAATTTAAGTATAACAGAATATAATTTTTCTGCTTTGTTTTGCATGACAAGAGCCATTGCTTATTGTGAAAATGGGAGATTTGAAAGGTGAAGTCTGTCAGGATTCTCTGCTTGGTTGTAAATTGATTGGGTAATTAGGTGCTTGGCAAGGGCCAACATAATGATGGTTTCAGCGAAGCAGCCATTGTCTGAGTTGACAAGGTTTGAGTAGGGAACTAAGGTTTTGGCTCAACAGACTTTGGCCGAGACTTTGACTTGGACCGAGAGCGGAAGAAATGAGTAGAGATTTCTAGTCATGGCAGCTGAACTCAGCCCCGTGTCATGTTCGTCCTGTGTAACGTAGCAACTCAGGGAGGCTGTCAAGAGTCCCTGATGTCTGTGTGCAGAAAGTGTGTACAGCTGCAGCTCCTGACAGACTACATGATGGCTCTGGAACTCTCACAGGCATTCACTATGAAGCAGCCGCGAAGCTGGGATCTTTGTGGATAACACATACAGAGAGCTGGTCACATGGCAGTATAAGGGCCTAGGGAAAGACAGGCAATGGGAGACCAAGAAATAGAATAGAAGCAGGAGGGTAGTGCGGGAGACCCCCGCAGTCATCTCCCTGCAAAACAGATATACCACTTTTGACAATGTTGGGAGGAGATGGCTCATCGGGGGAAGAAAGCAGAGGCCAGGATCATGGCACCATGAGTGGCTCTGCTGCACAGGGGGGCAGGAAAGAGTAGTAGAGCTTTGTGGGTAGGGATTCCATTGCGAGGAGTATGGGGGCCGCCAGTGTTCATGGTGATGCAGGTTCCAATGATATAGGAAAAAAAGCAGGAGGAAGCCCCTACAAGCCAAACTTAGGGAGCTAGGAGATAAAATTAAAAAGTAGGACCTCAAAGGTGATAACCTCAGCAATGCAGCCTGTGTCACATGCTGGTCAGAGTAGACACAGTAGCATAGTTAGGAGGATGAAGGGCGGCAAGGTAATGTAGTGGTTACCATAATGCTTGATGGTACCAGTGACCCAAATTCAATTCCAGTCACTGCCTTTAAGAAGTTTGTACGCTCTCCCTGTCTCTGCATGGGTTTCCTCTGGGTGCTCTGGCCTCCTCCTAAGTCCAAAGACATACCGGTTGGTAGGCGAATTGGTCATTATAAATAATTCCATGATTAGATGATTAGGCTAGGATTAAACTGGGGCATCACTGGGCAGTGTGGCTCAGAGGGCCAGAAGGCCTATTCCGCACTGTATCTCAATAAGTAAAAGAAATAAACAAATATGTGGCTTGGGCAGAGTCACATGAGGGAGGATTTCAGAATCCTCAAACAATAACAAGGTGGCCTACAGGGAAGAAGTCATCTCTCTGACACAGTGGTGTCAAGAAAACAACCTCTCCCTCAATGTCACAAAAACAAAGGAGCTGGTTGTGGATTACAGGAGGAGTGGAGATGGGCTAACCCCTATTGACATCAATGGATCTGGGGTTGAGAGGGTAAGCAGCTTCAAGTTCCTCAGCATCCACATCATCGAGGATTTCATGTGGTCTGTACACACCAGCTGTGTGGTGAAAAAGGCAGAACAGTGTCTTTTTCACCTCAGATGGTTGAGGAAGTTTGGCGTGGGCCCCCAGATCCTAAGAAGTTTATACAGGGGCACAATTGAGAGCATCCTGACTGGCTACATCATTGCCTGCTATGGAAACTGTACCTGCTTTAATCGCAGAACTCTGCAGAGAGTGGTGCAGACAGCCCAACACATCTGTAGATGTGAACATCCCATTATTCAGAACATTTACAAGGACAGGTACCATAGGATCACTGGGGACCCAAGTCATCCCAATCACAATCCATTCCAACTTCTACCATCCAGGAAGTGGTACCACAGCATAAAAGTCAGGACCAACTGGCTCTGGGAGAGCTTCTTCCACCAGGCCACCAGACTGATGAACTCACGCTGATCTGAGTGAACTAAATTACATTGACTGTTCTATTTATTATAAATTACTATGATTGCACATTGCACATTTAGATGGAGACAGAACGTAAAGATTTTTACTCCTAATATATGTGAAGGATGTAAAAAATAAAAGTCAATTTAATTCAATCCTGCAGCATTGGAACCGATTGTGCGGGAGGTGGAACCAGGACAAAATGGACAGTCTACACCCAGGCAGGATTGAGGTCAATATTCTAGGAAGGTGGTTTGCTTTTTCTGGTGTGGAGGAAATATGCCAAGGGGATTGAGAATCCAAGCAGAAAGACAAGGGAAGATAGATTATGAAAGTAAACTGTAACAAATTATGAAATCAGATTGTGATTGATTTTATAATTACATAAACCAGACAAAGATAGCTAAAGTGAGTGAACATAGGTCACTTGGAAAATAAGAAGAAGGAATTAATATTTGGTAATATGGAAATAGTCAAGGCCCTGAACAATTATTTTGCGTTGGTCTTCAAAAAATAAACAGTGAAATTAACACATTTTGCCTCTTGAATGTTAAGTCTATTTTTTTCTGGAGGTAAATATTTCTTATGACATAGGACACCATTAGACCTGTCACATACATAATGATTCTCACAGCAATCCCTTCCTGGTTCTCCCTTAGAAGTGTCACTCATTCTTCTTTTTCACCCTGTACTTTTTCATCTTGTTTTCACTCAGAATCCGGAGTCAACAACAAAGCAATAATGCATGTTGCTCAACCTGAAGAAAGCTCCCCATCAGGTGTTTTGGATAGTGTAGAAAGTTGTTGTAGGTTACAAGTAGACATTGAAAGACTGCAGAGTTGGACACGTGAAATGTGATACACTTTTGAAGAATGAGGTTAAGGAAGACTACAAGGTTAATGGCAGGATTCTTAGCAGTGTAGAGGAACAGAAAGATCAAGTCCACAGATCCCTCAAAGTTGCAACACAAGTTGATAAGGTGTTAAAGAAGACGCATGGCGCACAAATTGTGAGTTGGAGAGCTTCGAGACAGGAGGCAGCGCACAGGTCCAGGAGCAAAGTTTAAAAGGGGAAAGCTTCGAGGGAACTTGTCTATACCCGGAGCACCAATCATGTGTTGGAGAACAAGGAAGGTTCAGGCATAAATGGAAGACACTGCCTAGTAGAGCGAACATCAAAAGAGTGGTCTGAGTCAGAGTGATAGGGCTTTGGCTCATTTGAGCTTCAGTAACGTAAGTGGATAAGTAGACTTCATTTTTTCCTTGCATTGTTTGAGGAATAGAGAGCATGTCTGTAGAATTAGTGCTTTGCTCTGGGTGTCAGATGTGGGAGTCCTGGGAATCTCCTAGTCTCTCAGATGGCCACATCTGTGCCAGGTGCACCGAGATGCAGCTCCTGAGAGAGCGTGTTAGGGATCTGGAGCTGAGGCTTGTTGATCAACAGCTTATTAGGGAAAGTGAGCAGGAGATAGATAGGAGCTACAGGGAGTTAGTCATCCTAAGGTTGCAGGATATAAGACAAGTGGGTGACTGTCAGGAAAGGGAAGAGCTCGGATAGTAGAGAGTACCCCTGTGGTCATCCCCTTCAGTAATCGTTATCTCATTTTGGATGCTGTTGGGGGGGGGGGGGGGGGTGACCTGACAGAGGATGACCACAGCGATTGGGTCTCTAGCACTGAGCCTGGTTCCATGGTGCAGAACGGAGAGAAGAAGATGAGGAATGCGGTAGTCATTGGGGAACATAGTGAGGGGAACAGACAGAAGGTTCGATCAGCCTGATAGAGACACCCACGTGGTGTGTTGCCTCCCAGGTACCAGGGTACGGGACATCTCGGATCAAGTGCAGTGTACCTCTAGGGTACTCTAGGGTAGTAATCTGCCTGTGCCACATGCAAGCAAATGCAAGAATAGCATGATCAGGCATATTAATGCGTGGCTGAGAGACTGGTGCAGGGGGCAGGGCTTCAGGTTCTTGGATCACTGGGGCCTCTTCTGAGGGAGGTATGACCTGTGCAAAAAGGACAGGCTACATGTGAACCCACAGGGGTCCAATATCCTAGCAGGCAGGTTTAATAGAGCTATTAGATAGGGTTTAAACTAATTTGGTAGGGAGATGGGAACCGGAGTGATAGAGCTGAGGAAGGAGGAAACAGAAATAAATCAAAGATGGTATGTAACAGAGATGATAGAAAGGACAGGCAGGAGATGAGGCATCATCACAGCCAGTGGGATGATTTACAGGGCAATAGAAGTGTGGTGCAGTTAAAACAGAAAGCAACAAATACTGGACTGAAAGCGTTATATTTGAATGCACGCAGCATAAGAAATAAAATGGATGATCTTAAAATTCAGCTACAGATTGGCAAGTATGATGTTGTGGCCATCTCTGAAACTTGGCTAAAGGATAGCTGCCATTGGGACCTGTACGTCCAAGGACAGATACGTTAGTAAGCAGAAGGAGTGGTGTGGCCTCGTGTATAAGAAATAATATTAAATCATTAGAAAGGGATGACATAGGATGGGAAGGTATAGAGTCTCTATGCATTGAGTTAAGAAATGTAAAGGGTAAAAGGACCCTAATGGCAGTTGTACACAGGCCTCAAACAGCAGCCGGGATGTGGATTACAAATTACAGCAGGAGGTAGAAAAGGCATGTCAGAAGGGCAATGTCATGATAATTTTTGGGGATTTTAACATTAAAGTGGATTGGAAAAACCAGGCCAGTACTGGACCTCAACAGAGCGAATTTGTAGAATGTTTAGGGGATGGCTTTTTAGAACAGCCTGTTGTTGAGCCCACTAGGGGATTGGCTGTGCTGGATTGGGTATTGTGCAATGATCCGGAGGTGATAAGAGAGCTTAAGGTTAAGGAACCCTTAGAGAACAGTGATCACAACATGATTGAGTTCTCTTTCAAATTTGAGAAGGAGAAACTAAATTCCAATATGTCAGTATTTCAGTGGAATAGAGGAAATTACAATGGCATGAGAGGGGAACTGGCCCCAGCTGACTGGAAAGGGACACTAGCAGGAAGGGCAGCAGAGCAGCAATGACTGGAATTTCTGTGAAAAATGAGGGAAGTGCAAGATTGATATACTCCAAAGAAGAAGAAATCTTCAAATGGAAGAAGGACACTACTGCGGCTGAAAAGTGAAGTCAGAGCCAAAGTAAAAGCAAAAGAGAGGGCATACCAGGAAGCCAAAGTTAGTGAGAAGATAGAGTATTGGAAAGCTTATAAAAACTTGCAGAAGGAAACTAAAAAGATCATTAGGAAGGAAAAGATGAATTATGAAAGGAAACTGGTGACTAATATCAAAGAGGATACTAAAAGCTTTTTTAAGTATATAAAGGGTAAAAGAGAGTCGAGGGTAGATAATATGATCAATAGAAAATGACGCAGGAGCTATTGTAATGTGAGACGCAGAGATGGCAGAGAAACTGAATGCATATTTTGCATCAGCCTTCGCAGTGGAAGACATCTGCAGTTTGCTGGACATTCAAGAGTGTCAGGGAAGTGAAGTATGTGCAATGAAAATTACAACTGAGAAAGTGCTCAGGAAGTTTAATGGTCTGAGGGTGGATAAATCTCTTGGACCTGATGGAATGCAGCCTTGGGTTCTGAAGGAAGTAGCTGGAGAGATTGTGGAGGCATTAACGATGATCTTTCAAGAATTGATAGATTCTGGCATTGTACAGGGTGACTGGAAATTTGCAAATGTTACTCCACTATTTAAGAAGGGTGGGAGGCAGCAGAAAGGAAACTATAGATCTGTTGGCCTGACATCAGTGGTTGGGAAGTTGTTGGAATTGATTGTTAGGGATGAGATTATGGTGTACCTGGAAGCACATGACAAGATAGGCCAAAGCGAACATGGTTTCCTGAAAGGAAAATCCTGCCCGACAAACCTACTGCAATTCTTTGAGGAAATTACAAGCAGGGTAGACAAAGGAGATGTAGTAGATGTAGTGTACTTGGATTTTCAGAAGGCCTTTAACAAGGTGCCACACATGAGGCTGCTTAGCAAGATAAATGCCCATGAAATTACAGGGAAGTTACTAGAATGGGTGGAACACTGGCTGATCAGCAAAAAACAGAATGGGAATAAAGGGATCCTATTCTGGCTGGCTGCTGGATACCAGTGGAGTTCCACAAGGGTGGGTGTTGGAATAGCTGCTTTTTACAATGTATGTCAATGATTTGGACCATGGGATTAATGGATTTGTGGCTAAATTTGCCAATGATACAAAGATAGTTGGAGGAGCCGGTAGGGCTGAGGAAACAGAAAAACTGCAGAGAGATTTAGACAGTTTAGGGGAATGGGCAAAGGAGTGGCAAATGAAATACAATGTTGTAAAGTGTATGTTCGTGCATTTTGGTGGAAGAAATAAAAGGGCAGACTATTAATTAGATGGGAAGAGAACTCAAAATGCAAGGATGTAAAGGGACTTGGGAGTCCTTGTGCAGGATACCCTAAAGGTTAATCTCCAAGTTAAGTTGGTGGTGCAGAAGGCGAATGTAATGTTGGCATTCATTTCTAGAGGTATAGAATATAAGAGCAGGGATGTGATGTTGAGGCTCTATAAGGCACTCATGAGACCACACGGAGTATTGTGTGCAGTTTTGGGCTCTATATTTTAGAAAGGATATAGTGATATTGGAGAGGGTTCAGAGAAGATTCGTGAGAATGATTCCAGGAATGAAAGGGTTACCATATGAGGAACATCTGGTAGGTCTTGAGCTGTATTCTGTAGAGTTCATGAGAATGAGGGGAGATCTCATTGAAACATTCCGTATGTTAAAAGGCCTGAACAGATGAGATATGGCAAAGTTATTTCCTATGGTATGACAAGGGGACATGACTTCAGGATTGAAGGACATCCATTTAGAACAGAGATGCGGAGAAATTACTTTAGTCAGAGGTTGGTAAATCTGTGGGATTTCTTGCCATGAGCGGCTGTGAAGGCCAAGTCATTGGATACATTTAAGGCAGAGATAGATAGGTTCTTGATTAGCCAGGGTATGAAAGGGTATGGGGAGAAGGCAGGGGTGGGGATGATTGGAAGAATTGGATCAGCCCGTAATTGATCTTATGTTGTTATGGTCTTATGAGAGAGGGGGGGGGAGAGACATTGAGTTTCAGTTAGACCACATTTGGAGTACTGTGTTCAATTCTGGTTGCTTCATTATACAAAGGATATGGAAGCTTTAAAGAGAATCCAGAGAAGATTTCCCAGACGCAGCCTGGATGCAACACGTCTTATGAGAAAACAGCTAGGTCTTTTCTCTTTGGAGCAAAGAAGATGACAGGTTACTTCATAAGATTATGAGAGGCACACACAGAGTGGATATTGAGCACTATTTTTGCAGGATGTCAATGGCCATTACCAGAGGGTATTCAAGGTGAGTGGGGGAGCACTTAGAGGAGATATCAGAGCTTTTATACAAAGAGTGGCAGATGCCTGGAGTGTACCTCCAGGGATAGCCACAAATACTGATATAAGAGGGACATTTAAGAGACTCAAAACACATGTATGGAAGAAAAAAGGTTATGGGCTGTGTAAGAGGGAGGGTTAGCTTGATTGTGGAGTGGGATTATATAGGTTGGCACAACTTTGTGGGCTCGTTCTGTGTTATACCATTCTACGTTCCACATTCCACAAAGTTAAAGTGATATCTGAGCCAGAAAAGTTGACTTTTCTAGAATTTATTGCAATTGAGAATCAGTTTCATAGTCCTGGCATTTAGCCGCTTTTTTAAACTGGGGTGTAGTCAATCATATCAGAGAATACTTTGAGATAGCATGCCCAGAAGTAACTTTTAGTTAACTTATTAAAAGAATACAGATCATTAAAGATAAGATCGTGCATGATTAAATTCAAAGTTGAAGGACAATAGTAGATCTTGAATAGTAGTACAGAATAAAAACACCCTTCTATTTAGAAATCTTTACTAATTACAGCTTTTTACACCATCAATAACTTATTTAGACTTCAAGTGAGGAAGCATAAGATTTCAGAATCTTGTTTAAAAAGGAAATAATCTGTAGGTATCTTAAATTCATATTGATTTATCCAGTTTCCCTTGACTGTAGTATGAAGGGCAATACACACTGTGGCATATACATAGTTATTCATCAATTACTGGACGCAACATTAGCAATTCTGCATAAATACTGCATGCACACAGACAGAGTACACACAAAATGCATTTTGTAGGCCAGGCAGCAGGTTCTATGGAAGGGAACAAAGAGTCCATGGATTTGATCCTGATGAAAGGTCTCAGTCCAAACCGTAAACTGGTTGTTCCTCTCCATAGATACTGCCTGGCCTGCTGAGTTCCTCCAGCATTTTGTGTGTCAGTCTGGATTTCTAGCATCTGTAGAATCTTCAGTGTTTATGAGAAAGAAGTGCTACGGCAAGATCTAAGCCATTACTACTTATTTTGATGTAGCTTTGTTTGGGAAAATTGTACAGGAACAATGTACTACAATACTTGTAGAGCAATCATAGGCCATTAACAACCATACTTTAATATCTGAAAACAGCATGATTGATTTGGATCCTGGTGATCCTGTGGCTTGGATTACACCTGCACAAAATGTTGAGGAATAGCTGAGTGCCTTGGGATAAAAGCGTGATAGCTTCTTAAGAACCCTGAATAAACCTTTATTATTTTCCTGCTGTGCCTGAAGAAAAATGTACATTAATTGAGTGGTAGTGATACAGGTTAAGAAACATGACTCATTAGTGATTCGGGAATCACGATCTTGGATCGAGTCACCTGACAGGGTGTTAAGAGAGTTAAAACTTAACACCTGACAGGGTGTTAAAACTTGTTGAGTTTTTCTCTGATCTTGGCAATCCATTTGCAAACATTTGTCACCACACAAGGAGACATCATCAGTGTGCTGTTCATTTGTGGTGTGTCCTCCAAATGCTTGGCCTTTGTATATATACTTATCAATCAGCTGATTGGTCGCCACTACGGAAACTCAATTGTCACATAGAGACGAGATCTCATCGCTGATTGGTCGTGTGGTGAACTCTGTGCGTTGTGGCTTGGAATTTTGCTCACATTGGCTTATCTCTTGTACAGGAAGGAAACCAGGTACTTTTGAAAATTCTTAATCTCTCTCCTGTTGATGTTGTACATCTATGGAAGATTGATGTACATTGTAGCATGGTGATCAGTGTATCGATAATATTGGTAATGCAACTCTGCATTTTACACTGGGAAATTTGTATGACATCTTCTACACCAGGCTGCAAAGAATTAGTGTGAAAAAGTTAAAAATTGACAGTAGCTGACAAAGCAAACCGATTTGCTTCAGTAAACAGCAATATTATCATGGGCCTGCAAAAATCCATCTGGAAATGTAAATCCTGTTGATCCTTAGTTCTTCAGGCAAATCCAGAAGAGTGGCTCCCACATGATGGTGCAGTCTCCTACAGCTCTGTCTGCAAATGAGGCAAAAGTGCCTTACAGTTTCTGCAAAGGGTGGTACTGCTTTTTCCATTGATGCATCCCTGTTAAATTGCTAACTGTTACATTTAAGATAAGCAGATGGAGCTTTATACAAGTAAATAGAACAAAATACCTTTGAAATCAGCTATCTAAAAACTATATTGTCTTGGCAAGACAAAGAGAATGGCTCACGGTTGCTGAGATCAAATTACTGTACTTGTTTCTTTAAATAAAAACCAACACATCTAAAAGATTAATACTTCTTAAGTTTTACCGGTGGTTTGAGAGTTGAAAGGGACTTTCATGATTTATTTACAAACTGTTTGTAGCTAAAATTGCTGCACTGAAGTCCTAAGAAGTTCATCAGATCCTGATATCCATCTGTTCATAAGGCCAACAACTATCTCTGGAATAGGTATTAGGAATTTAAAAGGTTGCGGGGAAAACTGTGTATTTAGAAAGCACTGCAAAATTGCGACAGTGATTTGAACCCCCTCCTCCTTCCTTGGATTCATAAACTGAAAAATCACTTTGATTTGAAAACATATCAAATATTTAGAGAAAATTAAGATTCAGTCTATTCAAAGGCTTTGAATGATTGCCATATGTCCTAAGGGATACTGTGACAATAGCTTTAATCTTAATAGCTAATTATCCAGTCTACAATAAACGGTGTACATAGTGCATTTTCATATGGGTTGTTAAAAGTAATTAATATTCTATTAATATCCTGAGGGAGTTGAAAATTCAATATTCTATATCAACAACACCTGTTTCCTGTAGCAAACTGTATAAATGTTCCATTAGAAATCTGGTTTAAATTTTGTTTCAAGGAGCCATATGTTTTATTTGGCATTGTAAATACAGTAGATGAATTGCTGATATTGTAATCATAACTGTTGATACATTACAGATATAGTCTCAAGCAGGTACTCCAATGCAAAATGCACTAAGAAGACCCAGACTATGTTGCCAGCAAAGTGTCAAACTCAGCAAAGGAAAAATGAGTATCTTGTGGCAAGGATAATAGTTAAATTCTAATGTCATGAGAAAGTTTATGGAAATATCAAATTTTTGTGAACATCAAAAATATATGAGGCAATTATGTAATCCAGTAAAGAAACTGTTCATGAAGGTAGCAAAAGTCAAGTTGAATATTCTAGAATTTATCTTTTATATTAAATGTTAATAAATTTATCGACAGTCTATTCGATTGCCTGAGACATCTCTTTCCTCACTCTTTGCAAGATCCTGCAGTGATACTGTAGATAATGAAATCCAAGTGGTATAACAATACCTCAGGATCACTGCACACAAGATATTCTTATATCACTTGTATGTCAAACTACTCAACATTCTTATGCTTGGAACCTAGATCAACAATAACTCTTTAAGTTGTATTGTTACAAGCTAAGAGCTTTCATATCCATATGTAGCGAGAAGCACAGTAAATTGGCAGAATGTATGAATTTAGTTTTAAGTTTAAAAATCAATAAAATTCCTGTTAATCAAGTAAAGCCACCTGTTAAAAATGTGAAGGAATTGAGCACATATCAATTTTCCATTTTCAGTACACCTACTACATTTTTGTATGCAGTTATGTATACATGTTCTCTCTGGAGGCCCAGAATCCTGATGAGATGTTAGAATTATCCCATCAAATTAAACTTAAGTAAATTTACATTCTTGTTTTTATTGCCTAAACTGCACAAACCACCCCAAATGTCAGTTAAAAGTAAGGAAGACCTTCTGGATTATTTCCCTAACAGAAATGTAGAAGACAAAAACCACTGAACTCATCATAGTAAGTGCGTATTAAATGATTCATATACGAATTAATTTTCCATTCTTTAATCAAAATTCTTTTGGATGTGTTAATGAAATCGGAGCTATAGGTGCAGATACATATTTAAAAAGTAAGATGGAAACTCATGAAATTTGATCAAAATGCACACGGTGCTTGGTGAAATCTTTCTCATCAGCTTTTGCATTCAAACAATGTAAAAAAAATCAGGAAAGATTGATTTTAAGGAACTACTCTTTAACAGCATTTGATACCATCTAAAATTGTTACATGTACAGTTTAAAGAAAAATCAGCCATGTTTGCAACAAGGCAATAAAACAATTTCCCATCTCTACATGCACTTTATTATCACACATGACTCTGGTTCATCTACGTAAACAAATCAGTCACAGGAAACAAGGAGAAATCAGGTAGAAATCTCACCACAACAAATTGTCACCACCATACTTCCATACAGAGTGATTTCACTAGATGACAGCACATTTATTCTAATATTGTATTCAAGTATTATTGTTACACCTAACCCCCACCTCTCTCCTCCCCCCCATCGTACTCAATGTTATCAATTCTAAAACTTAAGAAATTCCTTCAGTCCTGCTCTCCTTTCTATCATCCTACATCCCTTTCTGCTGGATCAGATTAAATAAACCACAAGCTACAGCTCTGTTGCCTAGTTTTTCCTCTATACAAGCCCATCCAATTACTCATAAACCTCTCATCTCATTTAGCCAAATTTAATAACAATAACACAGATCCATCAGTGTTCTATTCATATTTGTAAAAATTGGTTGTAACGGTGGTAAACTTTTGACCTAGGGTTATGGAAGTTCCTGCAGAAGTGTGCCATGACATCCAAATTCAAAAGCTGACTGTATTACTGTATATTTAATATCCTTTGAGTAATCTGATTACTCTATGTTATAGTAAAATTCTAAACGTAACTTTAATATTTCTCATATGACTATTTTTAAAAGTGATAAATATATTTATCTACTTTGAACAAGTTGCTATCGAACTTTAACTGCCACTCACAATTAAACTCTGTCCTATCATCCTAAACACCGGTCATTGAAAACATTCATCATCTGGCATTAATCATGCATCAATAAATTTGTGTTCAGCTTAACAGAAATCCTATCTACCATTACACAAACTTAGAATATGAAAGGTGATAAAAAAGCAATAAAAATATCAAAACAGAGCAAGTGAATCTGGAATTAAATTAAGAGTACAGTAAAGCTCAGGCAATCAAAAAACAATATTTGCATTGATGCATATTAATATTGATATACATTAATGTATTTTACTTTAAGGAAGCACATTAACACCAGAATCTATCCATAGAAGCTCTCTGTTTGGCTACCTTTACTATTTCTTCAGCTGTAATATGAATAATACAGATTTGGAGGATTAGATGGTGTATGAGGTTAGCAAAATGTTTTTTCAACACTGGAACTAAATTCCACTTCTATATCTGCCATCTGCTTCATGATTTAAAGCACCTCTGCCTGTGGACTGCAGAAACAATTCATGTGCACAGCAACCTTGGATACAGGATGGCTCCACAGAAGCTGAGCAATGTAATATCTGTATGCAATCGAAAGAAGATGGAGCAGATAGAAATAAAGATTGCAATGCTACGTAGCAAATTAAATCCTCAATAACCTTTGACATCCAGAGCTCCATGAACTTGTTACTCCTGGTTTTTACACTTCCTGGTATGCAGATATGGACTTGCCTGTGAAGTAAATGCTCCCAGTCAGCCTTAGCCTATTCTAATGAAATTGGCTTCCCTCAATTTAAAAATCTTATTTCCTGTCCATTCCTATTTTCCTCCATAACTACTTAAAAATATATGGGGTTATGGTTAATATTCCTAAAATCACTTGTACCTCCAAAAACTTTTAAAGTTACAATCCTAATTAATATTCAGGCAATTAAAATGCCCTATTTTTAATTACCATGCTGATATCTGTCTCTTCTTTGACTCTTGCTGACTTTTGAGAGGTCTATAATACACCCCAGCAAAGTGACAATACCCTTTTTGTTCC
The DNA here is from genome assembly GCF_048418815.1 of Hemitrygon akajei. NCBI lineage: Eukaryota > Metazoa > Chordata > Chondrichthyes > Myliobatiformes > Dasyatidae > Hemitrygon > Hemitrygon akajei. The sequence continues at coordinate 105,975,287 of NC_133136.1, read as the reverse complement.
TAATCACTACCCATACGGTCTCGTTGATGAGTCTTTCAGGATATCCTCTCCCAATCCTTGATATCCACTCCATTTTGAGGCATAGATAGAGTGGATAGCCAGAGACTTATCCTGGGGCAAAAATACAAGGGGTATAATTTTAAGGTGTTTGGAGGAAAGTTTAGGAGGTAGGTTTTTTTACACAGGGAACGTTAGATCCAAGGAATACATTGCCAGGGGTGGTGGTACAGGTGCATACATTTGAGATATTTAAGAGAATCTTAGATTGGTACATGAATGAAAGAACAGATTTCAGGGGTTCCCTACCTGGGTTAATGGTAGGGTCTGTGGCATTAAAAAAAGGTTGGGAACCCTAGCTAAGATTGACCTTAGACTAGGTTAAAGGATCGGCACAACATCATGGATGAAAGGGCCTGTACTATTTTATGTTCTAATCCTGAATAAATGCAGTAACTGAGAAACAGTGCAATGCCACCTTTTTACTTCCTCTTCCATCTCATTTGACTATTTTTATATCCAGGAATCTGAACTACAATTCCCATTTCCTCTTTTACCATGTCTCAGTGATAGCAATAATATCGTACTTTCTCATGTATATCACAACCTTTAAGTTCATCTGCCTTACTATTTATCCTCTTGGTGGCTGTACCTCTCTATCCAACAAGAGCTGCTCTGAGCCATATTTCCCTGCCATATTAATGTAAACCTACTGCAATGGTGCTACTGTAACTCCCTGTGGGATGTTCATACCATTCTGGTTTAAGTGTAGATATACGGGGGAGTCGGTGTCCAATGGATCTTTAACTTACCTGTTATTCCCAACTTTCTGTGTAAATTGTTTCTTATTTAGAATAAATACTGTAGATCTTGAACTTTTGATTCAATTGTTGTTGGTGAGTCAGAACTTCATGCCCACATATTGATGATATTATCACATGTGCAAGATGATGGGGGAACGTCACCAGCATTAGAGTGAATGATGACAATACATTCTAAGAGGCATTTTTTCTTTGATCTAGGCTACATCCACACTAGACCGGATAATTTTGAAGACACCGGCTTCGCGTAAATACGATAGGCGTCCACATTATGCATTTTTTAAAATATCTCCGTCCACATTGAAACAGAGATTTCAGCAAATCTCCTCTTACTGCACATGCGCAGGATACATCTACTGAACACAAGCGACATGTTCGGTATCGAATCTCGCTGTGAAAATGCACGTTTGTGCAGTTACAGACTAGAAAAACTTAAAACAATGGGCACCTGTTGGCTCTCACGCAGGATGACTTAAAAGTTAAAAAAACAAATACTGCAGCGTATGGAGGCAACTGACAGGGAGTTCACGGACAGTATGAACTGGCTGACGATGAACATTGAAAAACTGACTAACTCTGTTGCATTAATAAAGCCCCTTGTTAAATGTGCAAAACATGTCTGCATCAGTGTTATCTTGTATTTCCATACAATGTTACATTAGGCTGTTACACATCTATTGTCAGAGAAGTACTTGCATAAATAGGTAAACCACCTTCATACAAGCAAGGACAGAAAACAGGGCAAAGTGAGTATACTTATTTATTCAGTAAGTTATGGGTCAAAGTATTTGGTGAGTACATTTCTAACTCTCTGGCTTCAGTCTCGTTGCCGTCTGTTCTGAAATTGTTCAGTTGTGTTCAAGAAAACAATGAAATGGTGCGCTGCCATCTAACAGCATTTTCAGATTTCTCCAGTTACCCCGTCCACACAGATCTGTCCAAGCGGCGTTTTCAAAATTATACACCTTGGACAGCATTTCTGAAAAGCTCCGGTTTCAGGGGACGAAAATGCTATTTTAGTGTGAACAAAGGGTAAAAACGAAGAAAAAAAGCTTCAGTTATGGATTTATCTGGTGTAGTGTGGACGTAGCCCTAGTTTCTAGGGGCATAAATTTTCCTACATCCACTTAACCTGAATATTTTGGGATTCAGGTAAATTTACTTCTCCTGATGCAAAGTGGGTGACTGTGATGATTCTTCGGCCTTAGCAGATATTTGAACTGATGAAAGAATTAGTGAGAAGCTGGACAGGAGGGACAAGCCCGGGGACTTCTCAATCCACTGGACAGACTGAACTGCTGATTTGAAGAAGGCAAAAGGTGGGCATCTGTATTTCATGACAAACTCTTCATGGTGCTCAGACATAGTTATCTTACAGCACTGTCATTCTCCCAACCCAAAACATTTAAAAATTGAATGCCATCCATTCTACTTACCGAGAGGTCTCTCCTCCATCATCCTCACCATGATTTACATACAGCCACAGGCTGGTGTCAAACAAGGACTCGATGTATTCAAAGCCACAATGAGCAACAAGAAACAGCCTACACCAATGCCTTTCAAATCATTGCTAGGGACTTTAATCAAGCTTGTTTGAAGAAATCTCTGCTCAATTATCATCAACATATGAGTAGGGGTCCACACACTATCATCAGGCATACCTACCATTCTATAACTAGACCGTATTTCAGGAAAGTTGATCATCTGGTTGCCCTTCTCCGAACTGCATACAGGTAGAATCTAAAGAGTCTACAGAGGTAAGGACAACAAAGAGGTGGTTGCAGGAGGCAGAGGAGTGGTCACAGGATTGTCCAAGTTCAAGGACTCAGAGGATCTGAACAAAAACACCATGGTTGTCACAAACTTTATAAAGTCAGTCATGTACAAGTGTGTCCTCTCAGAGTCAGTCAGAGTCTTCTCCAACCCGAAGCCCTTGATGAACCAAGAGATCCGCAACCTGATGAGGGCCAGATCAGTGGGGTTCAGGTCTGGCAACCAAGTAAAATACAAGAGATCCGGGTATGACCTTTGGAAAGGTACCTCCCTCACATGCAAGGTGGCAATTCCAGATCAAACCTGAATCGCAGAAGGATGATCAACAGCTATGGCAGGGCTTGAAGGCTATCACCTCCTACAAAGTAAAACCAAGCAACATATGTGACAATAAGTTACATTCTCCTGAGTTTAGAACAATAAGAGGAAATACTCAATGAGAGACAACCAATGGCCTCTATCTTTTATGTTTTGGCTCTGCTTCTGTTGTTTGCATTCCCATCCAGTATGTCTTTAGTTATATCAGTTAAATAAAGCTCAGAAAAAAGTTTGTACCTTGACAGGCATAAAATGGTGGTTTAAACCTGTTTGAATTGATTAACACTTACTGATGCACCATCAATAACTCTCTCTGAGACGTAAAGGCGAGATATCGGCTTTTATTGACTGGAAGAAAGAACAAGCAGTAGTTGACCACCATACTACATCCTGGAGGATGAGGGCCGGGCTCAGGCCTCAATCGCCTTTATACCGGGGTCTATGGGAGGAGCCACAGGAGCAGTCAGCAGGGGGCGTGTCCAGACAGGTATATGTAGTTCACCACACCTATCCATTTAGACAAACTGACACCGCTACCACCTTCCAGCACCCTGATATTTTTAATGGCATTTTGTTTGAAAGGATGGTCACTGTACTTCCAAAGTTTGGTTTAAAGTAATATTTGCATATATAAGCAGTTCTTCGAGTATTCATCTGGTGTAGGAAATAAAGCAATATAGAGATTTGTTATCCCTATTTTGAGATCTGTAACTATCAATAACAGAATGTGGCCCAGACAGAAAAGGCAAAAAATCATCTGAAATAGTGCCTCAGGTCAACAATGTTAATAATTTAAAGGATTGGCTGCTGCTTGTTATAACACAAGAGGGAGCTCACCTATTCCCAACTGAATAATTTTGGTATGTATCTGTGTCTTAATGACAGTGTCATTTAGGTAAAATCAGTGACTGATAAGAAGGATGTTGGAAGGATTTGCTGATCTTTGAATGCCAGTGGTCCTTGGGAGTTCTGTAGAATTGATAGAAGTACTTAAAAATATACACACAGCCTATCAACTTCTATCACAGAATATAGAAAAACTCTATAGAAAAGGAACAAAAAATCTTAGAAAAAAAATAAAAGTAATTAAATTGCCTCAGTTCAATGATGAAAATACATCAAAGTTGAACCAACCGCACATTGAACAATTTGTTCTAAATTCAGCTCATCGATCACTCTTTGTCCTTGTGTGCATATTTCCCCTTTGTTTCTCAATAATCATGATGTTCAAATCCCTCTATAATCTACTTTCTACTTCTCTAATACTTTTTAGTCTTTCATATTTTTTCATGATCAAAGATTTTATGGTTTTAAATTGTTACACTCACCTTCCTTAATCTCCATAGAATATGAAAGAGTTATCAGTTACTTTCTCCCATTTCCTGGAAGTCTCTCATTATTTTTTGTGAGTGTAAAATGAAAAATAATATTACAGCCAAGCTTTTACTCACCCTCCAAAGGTATTCATCTTCAGAACCTGAAACTGCTGTAAACCTCGACCATGTTTTTTTTTTCACACTGAGCTGCTATTTCAGTGAGATTTTCTGTTAATCATGTTTAGGGTTTTTGCTGCTGATATACTGCAACATGAATGATGACATCATTACATTGCACGCCAGGGGTCGGAAACCAACTCCCATCATTTTAAGAGCTGAACACAAGTTAGTATTTAGGTTGGACTATGACTATAGAGCTACAGGACACAGGTGCAAAATTAACAAGCCTCAAGCGAAACTGGAGGTTTTAAGGAACCTTTCTCCCTTTTGCAGAATGGTAGTTATGTGAAACAGATTTTCAACATTGTTAATATTATGCTGATTAACTCTTTCAAAAAAGAAGCCTATTGATAGCAGGTTAAATAAAAGAGTTTGCAGATTTCCCACAAATTATTTTTAATTTACAATGAAATATATAAATTAATATAAATATGAAATTACCTTCGCTTATCCCATGGTAGCATTAGCAAAGCTGTATGTTTAGCTGAGTAATGTATTCAAAACAGTTACAGTTTCCAAATTTCACTCTATATGAACTGTTCCAGATATGTAAATATTATCCCACATAAGTTATCCAAACTTCCAAAAGGCTATGTTAATCACTCAAAAAATACAATAGCAGAATTGCAAAAAGAAAAAGAAAATTACAAAGAAAAAATGTCAGTATAAACAAATTTGTATTAAGTTATCAAGCATTCAAAAATCTGGATATGCCATGAACTTTTTTGTTTTTAAATCGTTTACAAAAGTGTGCTATGTAGAAACATAAATGTCAGTGCAGATGGAAGTATTTGATCCATTAAGCTTCTGTTGGTGATGCCAGCTCATTTAATAACATGAATTATCTCTCTCTCTCTGCTTTTTTTCCCTCACATCTATTAGTATTTTTGTCTGTATGTCTTTTATCTAATTTCTTCAGAAATCCTTTGATTAACTTGGCTTTGAAAACTTTTTGTGTTAAACCTTTCAACACAAATAATATTTTAATTGAAAAAATAGACTCAGGCATCCCTTTATACTTTTAGATTCAGTCCTATTTTCTGTCCCCAACTGTTAATCACCCAGGTAGCATAAATAATGTTTTCACTTCTTTCTCTCCATTAGATTCTTCCTTAACTTCTCTGCTCATGTAAAGTCTCGGTTTTCAGTTATGATCTTCTCTCATCAGATCCATTGATGCTGCTCCTGCCAGATTATCAATAAAAACTGAGTGCAAGGCACCAATGAAGAGTGGCTACTGAGGCCTTTCTACTAAACTCTAGATAATGAGGCTCTCAGAAAGGGGGACCCTGTACTGTGGAAGAAAGCTAGGTAAAGCTCTGTAAAGCTATCAGGTCTGTCAAGAGAACACTAGAACAAGCTGGAGGCTTAATACAATTAGACAAGTGCTAGGTGACAGTGACAAGACTGTAACATCATTAGTCATAAGCCAAAATTGAAGGCGATCTCTAGTGACATGCGATCTCTATTGGATGACTCAATGCCTTCTATGCCTATTTGCTGGTTAAGCAGTATTATAGGGTAGATCAACAACAATGATGAAACAGAGTACAACAAAGTGCTCATAAACCTTATGTTGGTGTGTCAGAACAACAGTCAATCACTTAATGCCAGGAAATGAAATAGCTGGTTGTGGCCTAAGGAAATGAGAGAATTAACCATAACCCTGCCCTCATCAAATCTGTTGGTCAACAGCTTCACATTCATAGACATCCATATCACAACAACCTCTCCTAGCCCTTCAAAACTGATGTGGTGATCAAGAAAAAAATATCTATGTGTGTAATTTCTTGGGCATCTGAGGCAATTTGGTTTGTCCATGCAGATTATCTCAAACTTCTACAGATGCAGTATAGAAAGTATCCTGATGAGTTACACCTCAGCCTGATATGCAACTGCTCTGCTCTGGACCAAAGGAAACTATAGAGAGTGCTGAACATTGCCCAGTCCATCATAGGCTCAGCATCTCCTTCTATTCAGTTCATTTTCACTGTGTGTTGCATCTGGAAGGTTAATAGTATCATTAAGCATGACTGCTACCTTGGCCCTTGACTTTTCTCCCCCTTGACCAGGGGGAGAGATACAGGAGTTGAAAGCCTGCATGAACAGAATCAGAAACAGCTTCGTCCCCATAACTATCAGACTTCTGAACCAATCACCTCTTTCACATGGTGCAGCTACATTCTCAAACTTTTAATTCTACACCTTTTGTTATTGTCACTTATTTCTTCTCACTACTTCAGTTTGCGCTAACTCTGCCATGGATAGTCCCAAGCCCGGCTGCGAAAGGAAGGAGGATAGGGCTTAGGGCAGCAAATCAATCCTGAAAAAACCTAGAGCTACAGAAACAGGAAAATTTGAAAGACTGGCCAGGACAAAGGACTCTGGTCATCTGCTGTCAGTGACCAATGCCCCCATAGGGGTGATGGCCTTAGGTAAAGTCAGTCATCAACACTATAGTTTGCACCATTCCATTGTTTTGTTCTCCCCGCTAGATTTATTTTATGCATTTATTATTACCACATGTATTCTCTACTCTATGAGCTTAACATAAGCAAGGAATTTCATTGCACTCTGGTGTATATGACAACAAATTAAACCGAATCTAAATCTGAATACCAGGTCCCATTCCTATAAATCTATTTCACACCTTTTGAAAAATTACAGTAGCCAAAAATGACACCCAGAACTCCAAATGGTAAAATTAAACTAACTACTCTCCATAATCTAATATGAGGATCAATTTAGGAGACTGTGAGTTCAATACAGAATCTGAAAAAAAAATAAACTGCTATTCCTTTCAGGTAAATGTTTTAGTAATACTGTATTTTCTCCCTCATGTGTATGTTACAGATTCTGTGGTGCAACTTCATTGCACAGCAGGGTAATGATCTCCAGTGACATTTTCAATATTTGCCCCCGATGAAAAATTATTACAATGAATTATCTCGTCATCAGAGAGCTCCAAGGGTAGTCATAGCCGAAGGGTGGCAGTGGGGACGAGCTCCCACTGCTAAACAAATGCTCTTCATGGCGTGTGTCTCAAACAGCCTCTGACAACCAAGTCCAACTCCTGGCCTTTATGTGTGGCATAGTTCTTATGCCCGGCGGAGCTGTTCTCACTGACAGGAGAAGGGGCAAAGGCGGACCACTGCCACCTTAAAACCAGTTGCTCCGGGCAGATGGGACTCGTTAACCACGGATGGTAGCTCATCTAGGAGAGGGAAAACTCCGATTTCAAACCTCCGCTACCTTGGGAGTAAACCCCGAGGAAAAGTCCGGAGTCGGAGTCCCAGAGGCAGCAACTGCTGTACCCAGCACTGGCACAGCAACTCCTACGATGCTGCTGGCACCAAACTGTATCAACTTTCGTTGTTCCTCTGGACCTGTCATCAGCATGGGGGGGGGGGGGGTCCCACTGCATGGGCAACAGACAGATCTCCACACCCAGTGACTACCAGAGGCACAGGACCCATTGTCGACCATGACACTGATGGAGGTCACACACACACACACACACACACACACACGAAAATATATTTGACTGAGATTGAAGAGGAGAAATGGACAAATACTTTATAGAGTGATGTTACAAGATTACCTGAAGGTGCCAGGCGTGTTTACGAACACATAAGAATGACATGATTAATAATGCCCACTGGAAACCCAGGGAAGAGATTATAAGTTTGAAGTGTCATGTACTGAGAATAAACAAGGAAAGCTTATTCCATTTACCTTGGTATTTTAAGGTTTTAGGAGAGTTTGCAGTTATGAAAGAGGATAGAATTTTCTCTAAAGTCTCAGTGACCAGAACATAATAGCAGCAGGACTACATCCATCAGTCCATTTACAGAAATAGAACACAGAACAGAGCACGGAGTACAGGAACAGGCCCTTCAGCCACAATGTAAGGGACAACCACAAAAACAATTTCAACTAATGCCATCTGCTTACACACGGTTCATAGACCTAGCACATTTCATAGTTCTCCCCATTAAAGTGTGCATGGAAGACATTGATCTTATCTGGAAGAGATGGGTCATTGCTACTTAACACTACCCAATTTCATCTTGTAGAGAATTATATTGTGTGAGCCTTACCACAGATACCAAACACCCATTATGATTCCAGTTTAGTCCAATATTGCCTCTCAGTGTTCATAATGTCTTCTAGATGCCATACCTAGGCCACTTATATAACTCTGGGTTGACAGCCCTAAACGCCACAGGTCTAGCCCTCAGAATGGAAAGAAAACAGAACCACTGGGTTTATCCAAAGCTTCTGGATGGGGAAGACTCGTAATGTTTCTTAGAGGAATACATTCATCCACACATATCCTTATGGCATTGGTAATGACTGTGGCATATTCATTTAAGTCTGCTACTAATTCTGTGAACACGTTCTAGTGCAGCAACCTAAAGCAATCCCAAATTCGCTCCTCTGCTTCTGCCTTTGGGCTCTTCATATCCCTCTTCACTGATGCGTCACTCTTCAGGCTCTGTCTGTACACAGGCAAAAGAAGCACAGCTAGGTTGTCTGACTTACCAAAGTGTTGATAATAATCAGGTAGAGACTTCCTCAAACGAGACTGATTAAAGTCTCACACCACAATGTGATACATGTCAGTGTATGTTGTTACATTCTTGAGGAAATATTGACTTCTATTGATTTTATTTTATTTCTTGCATCCTTCACATACATGAGGAGTAAAAACCTTTACATTATATCTCTGTTGAAATGTGCAATATGCAATCATGGTAATTTATAATAAATAGAACAGTCAATGTAACATAGAAATATACTCAAATCAGCATGAGTTAATCAGTCTGATGGCCTGGTGGAAGAAACTGTCCCGGAGCCTTTTGGTCCTGGCTTTTATGCTGTGGTACCATTTCCTAGAATGTAGCAGCTGGAATAGATTGTGGTTGGGGTGACCTTTGGGCCCTTTTCTAACACCTGTCTTTGTAAATGTCCTAAATCATGGGAAGTTCACAACTACAGATGTGCTGGGCTGTCCACACCACTCTCTGCAGAGTCCTGTGATTAAGGGAGGCACAGTTCACATACCAGGCAGTGATGCAGCCAGTCAGGATGCTCTCAATTGTGCCCCTGTAGAAAGTTCTTAGGATTTGGGGGCCAAACACCAAACTTCCTCAACCGTTTTTCACCACACAGCTGGTGTATACAGACCAGCTGAGGTCCTCGGTGATGTGGATGCCGAGGAACTTGAAGCTGTTTACTTTTTGAACCCCAGATGCATTGATGCAATAGGGATTAGACCGTCTCCATTCTTCCTGTAATCCACAACCAGCTTTTTTGTTTTTGCAACTGAGGGAGAGGTTGTTTTCTTGACACCACTGTATCAAAGAGCTGGCTTCTTCCCTATAAACCACCTCATTATTGTTTGAGATTAGGCCAATCAATGTACCGTCATCAGCAAATTTAATTAGCAGACAATCATAGGTATACAGGGAGTAAAGGAGGGGACTTAGTACATGGCCCTGAGGGGCTCCTGTGTTGAGAAATACATAGTGTGATGAAAAAGTGCTAGCTTGATATCTGCTCAAGATGAGATCTAACCTGCAGTCAGGTTGACAGTAAAGAACTCCTGAGTAATGTGGAATGGTCGACACTTCACTGCCAGGTGTTCCAAGTCAGGGGGCAGGAATGGTACAAGACCACCACATCGGTGCACCAAGATATGTTTATCATAAAGAAGACCCCGTTACCTTTTCCCTTACTCAACGCTGCCATCTGGTCCATAGCATAAACTGTAGAACCCTTGAGCCAGAACACTGCGCCAGGAGAATTAGATTTAGAAGTGAGCCAATTCTATGAAACAGAATATAGGACAGATCCTCATATCACTCTGTTAATGAAATCTTGTTCTGAGGTCCTTAATCTTGTTTTCTAATGATGACACATTAGCCAGGAACTAACTATCATCCTAGCCTTTCCATTTGTGTTGCCAGTTATAAGAAGCAATGGACTTGTGCACTCAGATTTCTCTTTACAGTCTCCTGACGGTCTGGGTGACTGTCAGGTGAGGGAAAGGGAATGGGCAGCCAGTGCAGAGTACCCCTGCAGCCATTCCCTCAATAATAAGTATACTGCTTTGGAAACCGTTGGGGGGTGACGTGGGCAGCAGATCTACCAGGGAGAAGCCAGAGCAAGCAGGTGTCCAGCACTGAGTCTGGCTCTGTGGCTCAGAAGGGAAGGGGAGAGAAGAATACTGTAGTAGTGACAGGGGATTCCATAGTTCGTGGAGCAGACAGGAGATTCTCTGGACACAAAAGCGACACTTAGATGCTATTTTGCCTCCCAGGTGCCAAGGTCAGGGATATCTCGGATAAAGAGGAAGGGTGAGTCACCAGAGGTTGTGGCAAACATTGGTACCAACACCATAGGTAGGAAATGGGAGCAGGTTCTGAAGAGAAAATATAGGGAGTTAGGTAGAAAGCTAAAAAGGAGCATCTCCAGTGTAGTGATCTTTGGACTGCTGCCTATGCCATGCAAGAGTGAGGGTAAGAATAGAGTTACTTGGTTGATGAATCTGTGGCTGAGCAATCGGTGCAGGGAGCAGGATTTTAGATTCCTGGATCATTGGAATCGCTTCTGGAGATGGCATGATCTGTACATAAGGAACAGGTCACAGCTGAAGGGGAACAATATCCTAGTGGGCAGGTTTCCTTGAGTTGTTGAGAAGGGTTTAAACTAATGTGGCAGGAGGATGGGAACTGGAGTGATAGGGCTGAGCATTGGCAGTTGGTATACAAGTAGATGCAGTGTATAGTCACCTGGACCAGATGGACTACATCCCTGAGTTCTGAGAGAGGTTGCTGAAGAGATAGCAAATTCATTGGTTATGATCTTTCAAGAATCACTTTATTCTGGCATGGTTCCAGAAGACTTGCCAATGTCACTCTACGAGAGGCAGACATGTGGGAATAAAGGGGGCCTTTTCTGGTTACTAGTGGTGTTCCTCGGGGAACAGAATAGGGACTACTATTTTTCACATTGTTTGTAAATGATTTAGATAATGGAATTGATGGTTTTATGGCAAAGTTTGCAGGGGATAGTAAAATAGGTGTAGGGGTAGGTTGTGCTGAGAAAGCAATGTAATTACAGCAGGACATCGGAAGAATGAGTGAAAATTTGGCAGATGGAATATAGTGTTGGGAAATGTATGATAATGCATTTTGGTAAAAGGAACAAAAATGCAAATTATCTAAATGAGGAGAAAATTCAATATCAGAGGTGCAAAGGGCCTTAGGAGTCCTCGTACAAGACTCCCAGAAGGTTAGTTTACAGATTGAGTCTGTAGTAAAGAAGGCAAATGCAATGTTGGCATTCATTTCAGGGGGAATAGAATATAGAAGCAAGGAGATAATGCCGAAGCTGTATAAGACACTAGTCAGGCCATACTGGAGTATTGTCAACAGTTTTGGGTCCCATATCTCAAAAATGATGTGTTGTCATTGGAGAGAGTCCAGAGGAGGTTCATGAGGATGATTAAAGGGGATGAAGGGGTTAATATATGAGGAGTGTTTGGCAGATTTGGGCCCAAAATCACTGGAATTTAGAACAATGCGGGGGGATCTCACTGAAACCTACTGAATATTGAAAGGACTAGTTAAGGTAGATGTGGAGAGGATGTTTCCTATGGTGGGAGCATCCAGAACTAGTGGGCACAGCCTCAAAATTGAGGGGTGACCCTTTAGAATAGAGGTAGAAAAGATTTTTTTGCAGCCAGAGCGTAGTGAATCTGTGGAATGCTCTGCCACAGACAGCTGTGGAGCCCAAGACCATGGGTATATTTAATGCAAGAATTAATAGTTTCATGATTGGTCAGCGCTTAAAAGGTTATGGCAAGAAGGTAGGTGTATGATGTTGAGTGGGATCCAGGATCAGACATAATGGAATGGTGGAGCACTTAATAGGCTGAATGGCCTAATTCTGCTCCTATGTCTTATGGTCTTATAATATGACAGAATTCACACTGCAGTTTGAGAGGGAGAAAATAAAGTCATATATACTGGTATTAGAGTGGAGTAAAGGAAATTACAGAAGCATGAGAGTGGAGTTAGACAAAATTGATTGGAAAGAGACACTAGCAGGGATGACGGTAGAACAACAGTGGCCAGAGTTTCTGGGGGCAATTCAGAAGGTGCATCCCAAAGATGAAGAAGTATTCTAAAGGGAGGATGAGGCAACTGAGGCTGACCAGGGAAGCCAAAGACAGCATAAAAGCTGAAGAGAGGGCATATAATATAGCAAAAATTGTAAAGCTTTTCAAAACCAACAAAAGGCAACTAAAAAACCCATGAGGACAAAAAAGATGAAGCATAAAAGTAAGCTAGCCAATAATACAGAAGAGGAAACGGAAAAACTTCTTTCAAATGTATAAAGAGTAAAAGAGAGGTGAGAGTGCCTCTGGAAAACGACGCTGGGGAAGTAGTAATGAAGGACAAAGAAATGGCAGACAAACTTATTAAGTACAAACGAGAAAATCTGCAGATGCTGGAAATCCAAGCAACACACACAAAATTCTGGAGGAACGCAGCAGGCCAGGCAGCATCTATGGAAAAGAGTAAACAGTTGACATTTTGGGCCATGACCCTTCATTGGGACTGAAAAAAAAAGATGAGGAATCAGAATAAGATGGTGGACGGGAGAAGAGGAAGAACTACAAGGTAGTAGGTGATAGGTGAAACCGGGAGAGGGGGAGGGGTGAAGTAAAGAGCCGGGAAGTCAATTCCTGAAAGAGACAAAGGGCAGGAGAAGACAGGATCTGACAGGAGAGGACTGAAGGCTATGGAAGAAAGGGAAGGGGAAGAAGTTTGAGAAGTCAACGTCCATGCCATGAGGTTGGAGGCTACCCAGACAGAATATAAGGTTTTGCTCCTCCAAATTGAGTGTAGCCTCATTGCAGCAGTAGAGGAGGCCATGGACTGACAGGTGAAAGTGGGAATGGGAAGTAGAATTAAAACGTGTGGCCACTGGGAGATCCTGCTGTATTTCTAATGAAGGGGCTCAGTCCAAAACCATCGACTGCTTACTTTTTCCATAGATGCTGTCTGGCCTGTTGAGTTCCTCCAGTATTTTGTGTGCATTGCCACAAATAACCTTGTAGTTTTAGTTATCTATAAATCTCTCTGCTTTCTTAAAAGAAATAGTCCCAGCCTCTCCTATCTGTCCTGGTAACTGTGGAGCCTCACCCCAGGAACTATTCTCAAATCTTTTCAGGATTCTCTCTAAACTTTTAGCAATCTTCTGACAATGAGGTGACCTGAATTAAACATAACACTCCAAATAAGGCCAAACCAGATTTCTTTAAGCATTGAGACTTTTATTTTCCACGATAAAGCCTAAAACTGCATATGCCTGATTAACTTTTCTCAATCTGTGCTACCACATTCACCCAGCTAGAAATCAACTAAAAGAGGAAAACTCTTGTCCTGTGACTAACAGGCAATGCACAGAGAACATTGCCAATGAAAGTGATATATGCCTCCAATAGATATGCATACTCCTATAGAAATGCATCAACGGCATTTCATAACTAAATGCTCAAATTAAGAAGAGCAAAAATTAGGTGTTACTATGTCGTGAATGAGTAGCTACTTTCACTGTTCCATTTCAGATCAGTACATGGAAATTAACTTTCAAGAACCACAATGGGATTGACACACTTTAACATAATCCAGTCAATGTTGGTCATGAGGCAAAGGCAGAATAATACCAAATTGTAATATTTTTGATCAACACCTGAGATGAGTTAAATACGGAGTAGGCGCAAAATTGTAATTTTGTGTTTGTTATCTGACTAGAATTGACAAACCAGCTGTGATAGAAATACCAAGAAGGAAAGTTTTTAAAAATATAGATCATTATTTGAGAGATAGCTCTTACATGTCACTGGTATGTCAGTCAGGAAAGGTGAAAAGGGAAAGGCTAATTTCCAGGAGCTTGGCTTGGCAATGCACTTAGTACTACATCCCAATGTATAGGAGTTTCTACCTCATCCAACCATGACATACAGGAACATATACAGGATCTAATTTTCATTTACTGATAATGTTATTCTCACTGTTTGCTATGTAAAATCTCTAAATTTATTGGAAATTTTTATGAAAATTGCCAATGTTAGCAACTTGAGTTTGCTGTTAGCCTGCACAAATGGATTGATTTACAGATTAAAATCAAGTGGCTTAGTGCAGATGTATCCACACTTAGTTAACCAGGGAATGTACAAGGGTTTGCTTGTATATTAGATTAGAAATGTCAGTAATAGGATCAAGGGTTTATTCATTCATGTTATAATCAGCGTAAATGAGTCTGCACAGCAAAATGTGTGGGTAACCCACACAAAATGCTGGCAGAACTCAGCAAGACAGGCAGCATCTATGGAAATGGTACCTATGGTATTTCAGGCTGAGACCCTTCATCAGGACTGGAAAGGAAGGGTGAAGAAGCCATAAGAAACTGGCGAGGCGGGGAGGAGGGCAAGCTAGAAGGTGAAGACAGCTGGGTAGTGGGGTGGGGGGGATGAAGTAAAAACCTGGGAAGTGATAATTGGAAAAGGCAAAGGGCAGGAGAAGAAGAAATCTGATAGGAGAGGAGAAAGGATATGTGGGTGTCTCGCGACAGAAAACATTAAAACAAATACCTGATCCTATTACATAAATGCCTTGCATCTACTAATATGTCACCTTGATGAAACATTATATCTTATGCACTAAGTGCACATTCCTACAAATAGCTCTACTCCACAGGTTTACTCATTGAAAGGCTGAAATGTTGCTCAACATCAGTGATGGCGAGTTCATATTCCAGTCATTGTAATTAACACTAATACACATCATAACATGCCATCTTAGCTCTCCCTAATAACTATTGACTAAAAAGGCAGCTGTTCAAGTGAGCATCAGTTAGTTGGCAAAGGGGAATATGATGTACTAGGCTGCTGATGAAAAAATCTGTACATGAGTTATCCACGACAGAACATGTGGCCAATGCCTTCGTTCCTCATTCAGCTGGGACATCCTACTCAGTCCCTTTGTTGTCATCCTCCTTTTCTTGCTCCTGAACCAATTCAAATATGACAAAATATTTGAAGGTCTACTAGCAGATAGTCACATAATTCCATGATGACTGCCTTAGAAAACCTGAACCTGCAAAGACATTCATTGCTCATGAGACACAAACAGGCAGAATACATCCAGCCTCACTGAAAACTTTGTTGGAATAGACACCACAAAGGTGAATGTGCCTCTGTGTGAAGTTTGTAAAACTTTCCTGGTAAACCTATCCCCGAGCCTCTACCAATTAAGTGGTGTCACCAATGAGGCATCCACTCAATGAATACCTCAGCAGCTAGAAAATAGACTTCTTTTAGTTTCAGTTCACTAGGTGGATTTGCAAAGCTGCTTCAATAAACTGTAGGCAGTTCTGAAGCTGTACAGTTAGGTCTTCATACATCCAGCAGGATTCACTTCTAAGTAGTGAAAATCAAGAAGTTTGTGTGACATGTTACTAAATATCATATTCCATAATGTTTTTGTGGAGATTTAAACTAGTCAATTTGTGCATAAACATGCACATGGAATAATTGCATCATTTGTTGCACATCTGATGCCAGGAAAAGATTAGTTGTGCCAATGAGAATTGTAATTTGGAGTCCCTGGATTGAGTTCATGATTGGCACAGTTTCAACCAGAAATTATCAATATTAATATTTATTAGGATAAAATCAATTTTAGATTGGGTAGTACTTAAAAAAATAGTACATGACCTAGTATCTAGGCTTATATGTTTATTTGTAATATTTCCTTCTACATGTGTTTTGCACAGTTCAAAAGTGATACATAACAGTTCATATATCAAGAAAAAATTTGGAATTGTTAAAAAATCAATTCACCTCAATCTGGAAAAGAAACAAACAAGCCAAAATTTTAAGGAAATATATGATGGCATTTTTCCAATGTAAACTACAGTATTCTGCTGTCAGGGATTTTATTATATGCATTTTAGTCTTCATCATAAATCTTATTTCAGTTCTCTTTTTCTTAATTATTACAACAGGTCAGATAGAAGTTAACAACCAGTATATAGAATTACAGCTTGAAATTAACTGAACATGTTTTTAGAGTATCAGGTAAGCAAATGTTTCAAAAGTTCAAGATCTTCGCCCTTGAAAAATTTTACAAGTTTGCATATCCTGTAAGGTTCACTTTAGGAATTACCTGAGGAAATGCAGAGACAATTTAGTGAGGAATCTATACTTAGAACATACAAAAGTATAAATTTATGTCAAGAGTTTAACAGCTATATAATTTGACTTCCCAAAGTTGAAATTTGTGTATTACCAGGTGCAGCATTTAATATGCATAGCCATATCAATTTTTTCATCATAGCCTTTATACCCAGTCAGGCAGTAATTTTTTTCCCCTTAAAAACATATCCCACTTGTCATTATTGTTAAATTCTGATATCCAGCAACTGTTGCACTAGAGGTCCAATTTCTATTTTAGCAAATTATTATTGAGAGAAAATGAGATGAGCTTCAATAAATTTTGGTTAAACTGAATCTGATGTTGCATTAACTATTGTCTTTAGTTAATTGAAGAACATTTATAGGTCATAAAAATGCCCAAAAGATCAATTGTTGTAACATCAAATTTAACTTAGAATGATAAATGATCTTGTGCCTCATATGAATGTGTTGGAAGGCATCATGAGCTCGGTGCTCCGGTGCATTCCAAGTATCAGGGAAAGTATTGTGGAGGGAGTGGATATGCAGTACAAGCAAATGGATGGATTTCTTTGTCATGGATAAAGTGCATGTTCTGGAATGTTGTTACAGCTGTACTCATCCAGGCAAATGAGAATATTTAATTCTTTGCATCTTATGTGTGTTTGGAGAGGTTTTCCAAAGTCAGGAAACTTTTCACCATACTTGAATAACCTCTGCCTTGCTTTGGCAAATATTCAAATGAACTCAATTCTAGTAGACATTGAACACCTTAAGATGTTGATTCTGAACATAAGTATACCTTTAAGTCCATCTGAAGAAAAGCGTAAAAAAATGATACACATGTTCATTGACAGACTACTGAAAATATGTGCTTTGTTACCTCAGCAACTCATTCTGCTATGGGCCAAGCATGGGAAATCATATCTATAAATTTTACTGAGTTTCTTTAAGAGGTGATCAAGAAGATTTATGAGGGTGGATGGTAGGTGTTGTTTACATGGACTTTAGCAAGGCTTTTGACATGGTTGCACATGGTAAACTAAAGTGGAAAGTGAGATCATCTGGGATCCAGGATTAATTAGCCTGTGAATTCAAAATTGGATTGGCTTAAATAATCGGAGTGCAAGCGTGGACAGACTTTTTTCTCAACAGTGGTATCCCATTAGGATTTGTGCTGGGTTCCCTGCAGTTTTACATTTACTTCAGTGATTTGGATGAGAATACTGATGTCATGATGAGTATGTCTGCAGATAGTACCAAAATTAGTAATGTGGTTGACAGTGAAGAAGGTTGTCCAAGCTTACAATAGGATCTAGACAAACAAGGGAAGTGGACAAAGAAGTGGCAGATGGAATTAAATTCTGTTAACTGTGAAGTGATGCATTTTGAGAAGTTAAAGCAGAACAGTACTTAAAGGAACTGGCAATGTCCTGGGGAGTGTTATAGAACAGGGAGACCAAGAGGTACGTACATAGTTTTCTGAAAGTAGTGACATGATTACAGCTTCCTGACCAACAGAAGTTAGCAGGTAAGGATGGGACAGGTCACCTCAGATATTCGAATCACCAACACCGGCGCCCCCCGGGGTGTGTCCTCTCTCCACTGCTGTTCTCCCTCTACACCAATGACTGCAACTCCTCCAACCCCTATGTGAAGCTTTTGAAGTTTGCAGACGACACTACCGTCATCGGACTCATCCAGAATAGTGATGAGTCTGCATATCGACAGCAGGTGGACCAACTGGCGCTCTGGTGCAGTCGGAACAATCTGGAGCTGAACACGCTCAAGACAAAGGAGATGATAGTGGATTTCAGGAGACATCCCTCCGCTATGTCTCCCCTCACAGTCCTCAGCAGTCCTGTGTCCACCGTGGAGAACTTCAGGTTCCTGGGAACCACCATCTCTCAGGATCTGAAGTGGGAGCAGAACATCAGCTCCATCCTGAAGAAGGCCCAGCAGTGGATGTATTTCCAGCGGCTCTTGAAGAAATACAGTCTGCCTCAGGAATTGCTGCTGCAGTTCTACACTGCAGTCATTGAGTCTGTCCTGTGCACCTCCATCATTGTGTGGTTTGGAGCCACCACCAAGCAGGATAAAACCAGACTACAGCGCACAGTGAGGACTGCCGAGCGCATCATTGGAGCCTCCCTGCCCTCTATTGTGGACCTGTACTCTTCCAGGTTGAAGAAGAGGGCGGGAAACATCATAAAGGACTCCTCCCATCCTGCGCACGGACTGTTTGATCTGCTTCCGTCTGGTAGGTGCTTCAGATCCCTCCAGACTAAGACTAATAGGCACTGGAGAAGTTTTTTCCCTACTGCGGTCACTTTGCTGAACAGTTAACTGCCGGTTAACTGTCGGCTAACTATTACTTGGATTGCACTACCTGTATGTATAATCTATATTTTCATTTATATTTATCATTATTATTGTTATGAGCAGAGAGACAACATCTGCCGGAAGTAAATTCCTTGTATGTGCATAAGTACTTGGTGATTAAAGTCTGATTCTGATGATTAGATACAGTAATGAAGATACACTATATGGCACATATACCTTCATTGAATGGGGAGTAACTACCAGAGTTGGAACATCATGTTGCAACTGCGTAAGATATTGGTGAGACTGCAAATGAAAAACAAGCTCCAGGACAGCTTCTATCCCACATTTATAAGACTATTGAATGGTATGCTAATACATAAAGATAGATTCTTGACCGTGTATGACCTTGTACCTTATTGTCTATCTGCATTGCATTTTTTCTGTAACTGTAGCACTTCATTCTGCACTCTTATTACTTTACCTTGCACTACCTCAATGCACCATTGTAATGAACTGAACTGTCAGAACAGTATGCAAGATAAACGTTTTTTTACATTGTTAATTGATACATGTGACAATTATAAACCGATTTACCAATGTTGTCTTCAGTTCTGGTCACCATACTACAGGAAGGGTGTGATTATCCCAGAGAGAATGTAGAAAAGTCGCACACATACGTTGCCATAACTGGAGGGCCTGAGTTAACATTGAACAGTTCAGCACAGGAACAGCCCCTTTGGCCCATTGAGTCTGTGCCGACCATGATGCCGACCAAATTCATCCCGTTTGCCTGCATAGGTTGGGACTCTTTACAATGGAGTGAAGTAGGATGAGGGGTGCCCTTATAAAGGTATATAAAATCATGAGGGACATAGATACAGTGGATAGTCACAATCTTTTTCTCAGGGTAATTGTATAACTTCATATCTGCAAATTGTTCACTGATGGTATAATTTAACATAGTGGTCGCCAACCCATCAATCGCGATCGACTAGTTGATCTTTGAGACTTTCCCAGTTGATCCCCAAAAAAATGAAAAATACACAAAGACTGCTGAGAGATTGTTTCCAGGTTGCGGGGTTTTAGTTCCGTTCTTTCTGTCCAGTGTGCATGCGTGTAGCTCCCCCGCACTACACAGTGTAATTCAGTGGCCCCCAACCACCGGGCCGCGAGGAAACAATATGAGTCAGCTGCACCTTTCCTCATTCCCTGTCACGCCCACTGTTGAACTTGTAAGCGCGCAAGGTCATTACCCAAGCGCGTCAGGGATCACTGGTTGGCCTCGGGTAACCGGCCGGCGGGAAGTGCCGCTGCTACTGGCCTGGAGCCTGGACAGATGGGTGCCGCCTCTGAACCTGTTTAGCACACTGAATGTTCGTGGGGAACCCCATGCTAAAATATTCACAGACCTCATTCGGGCTCAGGGTTTCATAAGCAGCTGCGATCTACTGAAACAAACTTTTGTTGGCCAATAGATCCTACAAGGAGGGCAGGCGGGCGCCCTGTCGCACTCCTCACTCGGTCGGTTGCTCTCTCTGGACTGCCACCGCCATGGCCCCGAAACGGGAACCTCCGCACCTGGCCAAGGTGGCGGGCAGAAAGCTAGAGCTCGGGCCCGGAGGCTGTCTAATGAGGCAATGAAGCCCTCAAAACTGCTTCAGTACCTTGACTCCAAGCAACCTGCACTTAAAGACAAACCCTTGAGTATTTTTCCAGTGGAAAAAACGTAAACAAGCGGGACAGCAGCTGACAGCCATGTAAACTAAATTGCAGAATAGACTGGACATAAGGAACCTGCTTCAAGTATCATTGTATTCTGGTCATGTCTAACACCGCCCCCACCCCGTTGGCCGGTCCGTAAGAATACTGTCAAGATTAAACCAGTCCGCGGTGCAATAAAAAGGGCGGTGACCCCTGATGTGCATACATTATTTCTGCTTCCAGGTTGCAGGTTTACTTCCGGTCTTCTCTGCTCCGGTGCGCATGCATGTAACTAATCGATTTGGAGTCGATCTTGCCTTTCACTAAGGCTGAGGTAGGGTATCTTGGGCTTAAAAAGGTTGGTGACCACTAATTTAACATATATAGGCAACTAATGACTTGCAAGGAATTACCTTGATACATTCTTGTACCAGACAATGTTCTAAAGTTTGAGAATGGTTTCCTTCTATTTAGAATGTTCTTTTGTAAGCTTTGTCTAGTTTGAGTAGTGGTGTATGAAACTACATGAAATAAACCCATAAGGATTATACAGGGTGAATCAACAATATTCCTGATCTTCTCCAAGGATCATCACTTTGCCATGTGGAGAGTTTTGTGAGTTCCTGAGATTCCAAGAGCAATGCTGTCTGGAGTTTAGCTCCTGGTAAGGTCACCCACGGTAGTAAGGAGGAGATACAGGACAAAAGGGGATCCAACCAAAACCTCAACAGTGAAGCTAGCAGAATTTGATGACACATCACAACAGCAGTGAAGACAGAGAAATGGTGCAGCCGTGAAGGGTCCCCTGTCATCTTGTATTCTATGCCACTGTCCCTGACACCAATCTATCAAGCGCAGTGTGGTGACTGCCTATGCATCAGCCTCCCCACATTAAACACAGTTCTCCATTAAGGGAATAACTACTTAGGAGAACATCATACTCAAGTGATTGCATTACTACTAATGCTCCTAATTAACAGGGATAACTGGATATGTTTTCTTTGGTTGGAAACTACAACTCCTGACACTTGTATGATATAATTGTTAACCAACATGCATTATATCCATTTAAATGCTGTCCAGGTCTTGCTACGTAAAGTCATCTGACTGCAAGTCCCTGCAAAGGATTGCGGGAACAGCTTTCAGAGCCTTTTCCAACTTTGTACATCTCCACAGTTCTTCTTCTAGGATCCTCTGAAAGTTGTTTTGATCAAGGCATGGTGTGCATAAACAGACCTTTCTTGAGAAGAGCAGGCTCTGTCAGCAACCTGACTTTGTGTGTTTTTTTTACATAGGGCCAGACACTTCGACAACCCATACCTCCGATCTCATCTCATCGATTGGAACACCTAATTTCAAATAGATTTTGTAGAAGGCATTACCCAAGACATTCACATACTCTTTCGAATCAAGACTGTGATTGTTTAAATGTTGTATTCAGTATTTATGAGTACAATTGTTTGTGTGTTATTAGTTTAGGCTGATTGTGTCCATCTATTATTTCGACTTAGATGATGATCAGACCACATTTTATGAATAATTAATGCAAAAAAACAAGCTATTGCAAAGTGTTCACAAACTTTTTCTTGCAAATGCATATTATCAAAAGTTATATTTCTTATTATTCATTTTATTACCTAGCTATCTTCTCTAAATTTTTCTCTAAAAGCAACAGAATCAACCCAAATGATCTTCAAAACAAGCTGTTTGAGATTTCAATATTAAGAGCAGAACAGATTACTGTATTATAAACTGTGGGCAAAAACTCTTGGTACTATATTAGATTTATTCAGAGAAAAGTGCTAAAAAGTTAGAAAATGGAGGCTTCACAATACTTAGGAACCTTAAAATAACCCAAGAACACCAAAATCACTGTGTTCTTCATCATAGTGGCAGCATTCTTACATTTCAGTATCTGGAAGTTAAAAGTAACCTTTCATAGCCATAATCAAATTGTGACAACATTGTCAGTATTCTGAATCAACCATGCATTAGGTTAAATGGCAGTTTGATTGGTAACTTAAATTGCACTCTAATGGCAAACCCTGCAAATTCTTTCAGAATGCTACTTTGACCACTATTGAAAGGAAAGTACTATAAGGGACAAGTTTAAGAATAGGTAGCCAAAGAAAAATAATGAATTATGCAACAAAGTTTTCTAATTTAAATGATATCTAATTCTTGGATTTAACAACAGAATTCATTTCAGATCATCAACCATGAGACATTTCTGAAATCAAAGGCAGCCAAAATTACTGTTTCAAGACACATTAATTACTGTTCTACAAAGAATCACCTGCATTCATGTGAAGCCTTTTATAATTTCAGGATACTTCGAAGTACTTTACAACTATTTAGCTTTTTCTAAGTATAATTACTAAGTATAATAGGAAATAGAACATTCTGTCTGGGCATGGAAAAACTCCATCACATCAAAAAAAAAGGTACTTATTATCCTAAAAGTGAGCCAAGGCTCTTCGGCACGCTTCACTTAAACATAGAAACAGTGCCATGAATTGCCATAAAGTGGCAACAAACATTCTCACAGCAAAAGTGTGAGAAAGTGGGTGGCGCTAAAGTAAAAGATCAACTGTGATCTTATAAAATAATGAAACAGGCATAGAGTTCTAATTGGCTTTTTCCTGCTTCTACTTAATCTGTATTTATACATTTCAGAATATGATAGCGCATGTTCAACAATTAATGTTTTTAACCATACTAAAGAGGTAGATAGATACCGGTACTTTATTGATCCAAAAGGAAATTACAGTGTCATAGTAGCATTACAAGTGCATATATATATATTAGAAAAGAAGTAGAAAGAATAAAAAATGTTACCACAAACAGTTTAATAAGGGGGGGGGGGGGGGCATCACTTCCTTGACTATAGGTTAACTCATTATCGAGCCTAATGGCCGAGGGTAAGAATGACCTCACATAGCACTCTTTGTAGCAGCACAGTTGTCACACTCTATTACTAAAAGTGCTCCTCTGTTCAGCCAGAGGGTGAGAAACATTTTCCAGAATTGCCAGGCTTTTCCAGAGGGTCTTTTGTTCTACCAGTGTCTCCAGTGTGTCCAGTTTGACTCCTATAACAGGGCCAGCCTTTCTAATCAGTTTATTGAGCTCGTTGACATCACCCGTGTGGATCCCATTGCCCCAGCACACCACCGCATAGAAGATTGTATTGGCAACAACAGACTGATAGAACATGTGAAGGAGAGGCCTGCATACTCCAAAGGTTCAGTCTCCTCAGGAAGTAGAGGCAACTCTGGCCCTTCCTGTACACAGCCTCTGTGTTGGTGCTTCACTCAAGTCTGTCATCCAGCTGCACCTCCAGGAACCTGTGAGTCCTCACCACTTCTACGTCCTCACCATCAATAGTAACAGGGAGCAATGCAAGCTTAAACTTCCTAACGTCCATCACCATCTCCTTTGTCTTACTATGTTGAGCTGCAGATGATTCAGTCATGATGTGCACATCCATGACTTGAGTATTATTTCTAGTTCAAAACTTACTCTTAATAATTGGTACAATTTTCACTTTCAGACAACCTGTGGATTCATCTGCATTTATTGAGCCACATCTTGCTGAGTTATACTAGCAGATTTGATTATCACCACAGGAGTTTAACCTTTGAAACACTTGTAACTCCATATAAACTTTATAAAATTGAAGCCTAAATATGCCAGTCCATTTTTCCCACACAGTTCCCATGAAGATTAGGTGTAGAGCAAGGCCTAGCAGAAATTGCCTGCTATTATGTTGGTAAAATAGTCATTTGGACCTGTGGTAAATGATATCTGGCATTGGATCTGAGACCCTATTAATAAAGCAGGATTGTGGAGCAAAGAGTTAAGAGGCAAAAACAATAAAACATATTCTTTAATTTTATATTTTAATATATATAGATGTTTCTATGTGTTTTTATTTAACTTAATGAAATATTTTATTACTTATATTGTTGATTTCATGGAACAGTATAAATACAATATTTAAACTTTCTGGAAGTTAATGATATTTAAAGATATTAATCACACAACAGATATTACATCAACTCCCACCTGTGAAAAAAAAATGTCATTGGCATTCAAGGGGTGGGATTGGTCCCTTTCACAATCTGGATCTTATTGCTAGTTTGCAGGTTGCGGAGGGTCAGTTGGCATTCAAGGGGTGGGATGGGTCCTTTTCACAATCCAGATCTTATTGCTAGTTTGCAGGTTGCGGACGGTCAGTAAGATGGTTTTAAGTGCTGTTGCACTTAACAGCAAACCAAAACTGCTGAGAGACTAAGTATGGGACTTGACACTGTAGGATGTGCTTCCAAAATAACTAAATTCCAAGTAAAAAAAATATTTGATCCTTTATTAC
The DNA here is from genome assembly GCF_048418815.1 of Hemitrygon akajei. Taxonomy (NCBI): domain Eukaryota; kingdom Metazoa; phylum Chordata; class Chondrichthyes; order Myliobatiformes; family Dasyatidae; genus Hemitrygon; species Hemitrygon akajei. The sequence goes on along the minus strand of NC_133136.1, from coordinate 105,950,231 downwards.
AAAATCAACAGCAATAGCACTAACGAAACTAAATTAGTGATATAATGAAATAAACATTTCAATTAGCAAAATTAATGAAGTTAATAGTCAACAAAAAAGTCATCACTGGCTCACCCAGTGAAAGTTGAGAGTAATAACTTAGAAACTTCCAATTCTAAACTCGATAAAGGATCTAGTGCTTTCGGGAGTATATAACAAATAAACTCTTCTCAGGCTTCCAGCTGATTACAAGTATCAATTTTAACGATATTTTGATGACAAACTCTACCACCTTCATCAGGGATGATGCCTGGGCATATCGTATTTATACCCCTGTCATTCATGAGGATTGATCAGTCTTCATCCAATCAGGTTTCCACTGTCCCACCTTGTTTACAATTGAATTCCAGTTCTTACTTAGAGTGAGACATTTGTCTTTGCTAAAATTCTTTTCCTCTAGTTTTATTTCAATGGTTTCCTTCATTGCGTGGTCCCAAAATCTATTGGTGTGGCAGAGTAGTTTTGTGCTAGAGGGCAGACAGCACTTCAGAGGAAACCAACATCAAGGAGCATAGGAGGTATATCTGGGTTACCTGGAGAAATTGACGGTAGCAGAACATTGCAGTCGCATGGCCATAAGATTGACTTTGACAATAGAAAAGATTTTATTATCAATACTTGCTTAGCTTCTTACCACTCAGCTGCTAAATCTCCTTCAGAACCATTGCATTAATTATAAAACAAGCACTGCACAACATGCTTTTGACTTTTAATGCATTTACCACAATGCTTTGCATTATCTGTGGAGGTGGTTCCATCCTTTACTACAGATAATCAAGATTTAAATAGACTTTTAATAGGGCCTTGCTGTACATAGATTTACTAACACAAGGAAGATTAATGCAACACTAAACTAAAGCTTTAAAATCAAAGATCAATGTTGTCCACTATTCCAATAGAAAAAATGGTAGGATTGAATTTGGAATGGGTTTGCCATTATAAAGGTTGAGTTGGGCAAGGTCTTTGCAAAATACTCTCTCTACTTATGGATTTACATTTTCTAAGTACATTTATTATCAATGTACGTGTACACTATACAACCTTGAGATTTGTCTCCTAACAGCCACCACGAAACAAAAAACCCAAAAGAACCCATTGAAAAAATGGCAAACACCCCAATGTGCGGAGAAAAGAAAAAAAGCAAATCAAATCATGCAAACAATAACCACAAGTAAATAACATTCTGAATTGAATTTCACAAAGAGAGACCGAGACCCATAGTTCAGCGCCAGAATCAAGTAAACGCACAAAGCAGCAAGCTGAACTGGCCTATCCCCTGCCTCAGCTCACCCTGACCTTTTCAGTCTTGCCCAGTGCCTAAATCATTGTCTAAATTTCATGTTCAGTCACTTCGATACACTGTGGTGCTTGGGACCCCACCGCCTCGATTCGGCCTGTACCTGACCCTTCCAATTCAGCATGGTGTTTAAATCAGCATCTACTTTAATCCCAACAGAGTTGCATCCCAGGAACAGTCTTAAATGAAGAACATGCTGAGCAACCCAAGTGGTCTCGCACTACCAAAATCTGGAAATATACTGCAGTACCCTGGGACATCACTGACTTTTACCATACTTAAATATATTTCTTGTTCCAAAGAAGAAATGCAGCTTAATGCCATTCTGCAAAGAAATTAAATACTGCTCACTCATCTACTCTTTGGAATAAACCCTGAATCCAGACTTGTAAGCATGCTATATATTTGCTCTTACAGATCATCAGCCTGGTAAAATCCTTTCTCTACCTAATACAATTGAAATTAACTGAATGGGTTGATTGGTTATATCAGTCAACCAGATTAGGTCTAGAAGCACATGGAAACTAGACCTGTTATAGATGCCAGGTTTCATCTCTTGAAAGGAACTGCAGAATTCTATAATCTCCTTCAACAATGACAGTTTTTAATTTATTCCAAATTATTTAATTAAACAAATATATACAGTATTCCTCATGGTGGAATTTGACCATCTCTTGCAGATCTTCTACTTTTACCTGATGAATTAGCATTCCTTTATGCTAAACACTTGGAAGAAGTACTGAGACCACAAAGATAGCAGAGTGCACTCCATTAGTTTGTTGTGCTGGGGGTTGGGAGAGGAATTTATACTGTCAATATTGTAACTTCATTACCACTGACTAAACTGGCTAAAAACTAAAAGACAGATCTTTGAAATAAGGTCTGCCACAGATGGTTAATGAATCAACATGAATAATTAATCTATTTAACTGGTCCTCAGAATTTATCAGTTACTGGTGCATAAATTGAATATTATCCTTGTGGTGACAAAATCCATTTTTACACTGAAGACACCTTACCACTATGATAAATGGAAAATACAGGACAAATCTGGCAACTCAAATCTGGTACTATGGCCAACTGCAGCAGATTTGTACTCCACTATAATCTGTAATCCCATGGCCCAGCATACCACCATTAGAAAAAAGTCTGGTCTCAACCTGGGTTCAGTGAGGAATGTACAGGGAACACAGAAAATAACTGCTCTTGTGAAGGGTTTCGGCCTGAAATCTCTCTCTCTACTGCCCATTATGCTGCTGGCATTTACGGCAGCAACAAAGGTCCTCCATCTCTGGTGGCATTCAGGGCTTCCTTATTGCTTTAGTAGCTTGTTTTTCAGTAAGTTCCGGGTGGAAACTCAGGAATACCATCACACTCAGAAGTAGCAGGATTTTCCATTGCTGTTTCTGTAACAATTTCTGTATGCTCTTCCAGTCGGGGTTGTTAGCTCTGAGCTGAACCCCTGAACCCAGAGGACTGGGGGACCAATCTTAGTCTGGTCTCTACCCTTCGAACAGTTTGGTTTAGGTGACACTACCAAGAGCCAAAGCATAAAGCCCTAACTCCAGCCAACATAGCCCTCTGGGTTATTGAGGCATGCAAGCCTCCAGACCACAACGAAGTTGTGGTCCTCTTGGAGATTCCGCCTGAAACGTTTATTCCTGTTCATAAATGCTGCCCGACCTACTGAGTTCTTACAGCATATTGTGTGTGTTGCTCAAGAATTCCAACATCTGAAGAATCTCTTGTGTTTACCTAAAAATAACCTATTGAAACTGTAGCACAGCACTATATGCATGCTGAACAGCAGAAAAAGTACGCAATAGACAGAGCTAAACCATCCATAACCAATGGATCAAACTACAAACTATTTCAGCTGATAATGAATTGTGGTGAACAGTTACATAAATAATCTGCAGAGACAAATCAACCTGAAATTATGAGTGTATGATCCAAACCAACCTCCACCTGAGGCTGTCACTCCCACAATTGTAGAAGCCAGGTGATAGGAAGAAACACCTTGAGCTAACTAAGACTTTTGGTCCATGGCCTCCTCTACTGGCACAATGAGACCACACTCAGAGTGGAGAAGGTTCATTTCATATTCCGTCTAGGTAGCCCCCAACCTGATGGCATGAACATTGACTTCTCTAACTTCTGGTAATTTCTCCTCTCACCCCCTTCTCTCTTTTTTCTATTGCCTATTCTGGTTCCCCTCTCATAACTTTTCCTCCACACCTGTTCAAAACTTCAGTCTGGTGCACCTTCTCCTTCCCTGTCTTCCATGGTGCACTGTCCTCTGCTTTCAAATTCCTTCTTCAGCCTTCTACCTCTTACACAAATCAGCTGCCACCTTGTACCAACTTTCCTCAAGGCACCTTCTTATTTTGGCTTCTTTTCCCTTCATTTCCAGCCCTGATGAATGGTCTCAGCCCAAAACTATTTGTTCTCCTCCATAAATGCTGCCTGACTTGCTGAGTTCCTCCATCACTTGTGTGTGTTGCTCAAGATTTCCAGTATCTGCAGAATTTCTTATGTTTATGAAGAATGCAGCTGTATTCTTACTGAGGACTTGCTGATTATAATTTGCAGTTGCCAGCTACTATTTTTCATAGCATTGGCCCAAGCGAGGATGAAAGGGCTGAATTCCAGAGGTGAATAGAGCATAAATGTCTTTAACATCAAGGCAACACTTGACCAAGGGATCAACAAGGGCCCAAGTAAAACTTTGGTCACTGAGTATCCAAAGAAGAAAACATCCATGAGAGTCATCCCCAAATCGAAAAGGATGGTGACTTGGTTGCTAGAGGTCAACATATTTGGGTTGAGATGTAACAAGTAACTTTTATGCCAAAACTTGCTAGAGAGATTCTAACTACCTACCACTGATATTCAATTACAAGTACTCAAAATCATCCTTGACCAAAAGCTGAAATGGACTCATCACATAGATACTGTAACTGTAACAAAGGTTGGAATTATCTACTCTGCAGTGAGTCACTCCCATCTTGATACTTCCAAAGCTTTCAATGAACTATTAGATACAAATCAACAGTTTGACCAAGTATTCACCACTGGCCTAGATAAAATAACTAGTATAGTTGGTACCTCCCACCACCTTTCCCCTCACCTGGCTTCAACTATCACCTGCCAGCTTGTATTCCTTTCCCTTCCCAACTTTCTTATTCTGGTTTCTTCCTCCTTCCTTTCCAATCCAAATGAAGGGTCTCAGAAAGATCAATTGTTTATTCTCTTCCAAGATGCTGTCTGACCTGCTGAATTCCTCCAGTATTTTGTGTGTTGCTCTGGATTTCCAAAGTCTGCAGAATTTCTTGTGTGTTTAATTGGTACTTCATCCACCACCCTAAATATTAATCCTTCATCATCAGCACACTGTGACTACAATGTGTTAACATCTACCAACAGATGGAGTAATTCATCTCGCCTCCACCAACAGCACCTCCTAAATTTGCAGCTTTTACATCAAGGAAGACAATGATTTCAGACACATTGCAATGTCATCGCATTCAGGTTCATTCCAAATCACACACCCTCTTGACTTAGAAGTGCATTGTCATTTCTTTATTGGGTGCCAAGACTAATTCCAGCAACACCCTACATCTTCTCAAGCTCAACATAGGATGTGCAATAAATGCTTGCTTTGCCAATAATATCCACTTTCAAAAAAAAGCTCTCTTGGTCCTCTGTTCATTCCAGTTTTCATCATCGTAATGTTGGCAGCTATATCTTCAGCTGCCTAAGCCTATAGTTTTGGAAGTACCTTGGTAAATCTCTTTGGCTTCCTACTACTCAGTCCTCAAAGGTTTTAGGCAATGTCTTATCTCTTTAGCTAAGCCTTTGATTATCTGCCTTAATTTTCTATTATATGGCACAATTTCAAATGTTATTTGAGAACCCTCCAATAAAGCAGCTTAGAATGCTTTAGCACACTTAAGGCACAATATTAAAGTAAGTTTTACTGTCCTAGTATACAGAACCAATGGAATATAAAGATTGTACTAAAGCACAAGTTTTCAGGAAATCTCCACTTAATATTGGAATGGCAATGATATCTTTCCCAGGATTAGATGCCTTTTCACCTTTCCTTCTGTTGACCATGTTTGCAACATTAGCCAACCTGTAAAAACCCAAATTAAATGATTCTCAATTTAACTAATTATGGATATCTGTTCATGTATAAAACTCTGCTGAAACTTTTCTATTATAACTTTATAACAGTCTGTCAATAAACATTAAAAAATTACCATGCATGATCGTTGGGTGTAGAAACAACTCTTCAGCATTTTGAAAGCTTATTAGTGTTAACAGCTAAGGCTATTTTTCTCAAGAGCTATTTGCAATAAGGATTAAACCATCTGTGTTAAGTTAATTGGATATATAGCTCTATGTGCCTAACCCAAGATTGTATATTGTGACATATATGTACTTCGATAATAAATTTACTTTGAACTTTTAAGAGTTTCTTAAATGCCCACCACTCCCAGTAGGGTGTTCCTTGCTCTTACCACTCTGTGTAAAAAACCTACCTCTATATTTTAATACAGTCACCTTAAAAATTTATTCCTCTTGTATTAGTTATTGCCTCCATGGGAAAAAGGTGATGACTGTACACTCTTTCTTTTTATCACCTTATCCTCCTTCACTCCAAAAACAAAAGCCCCAGCTCATTCATTCTTTCCTCATAAAACAGAGTCATAGAGAAGTACAGCACAGAAACAGGCCCTTCAAACCAGCTAGTCTATGCCAAAACAATTTAAACTGCCTATTCCCAATGACCTGCATGGAGACCGGAACCCTCCATATCCCTACTATCCATGTACCTATCCAAACATCTCTTAAATGTTGAAATTGAACTCGCATTGACCACTTGTTCTGGCAGCTCATTTCATACTCTCACAACTCTCTGAGTGATGAAGTTTCCTCTCATGTTCCCTTTAAAATTCTCACCTTTCACCCTTAAGCCACGTCCTTTGGTTATAGTCCCACCCATCCTCAATGGAATAGCCTCTTGGCATTTTCCCTATCTATACCATTCATAATTTTGTATACCTCTATCAAATGTCCTCTCAATCTTCTACGTTCTAAAGAATATAGCCCTAACTTATTCAATATTTCCTTATAACTCAAGTCCTCCAAACCAATTTCTTGCAGCCAAAGGCAGAGCAGTTGTCATACCATACTAAGATGCATCAAGATCAGATGCCTTTTTCAGTCTGGTACATGGATTTAGTTATACTATCAATGGACACTATGATAATGGAGATTGTGGCAAATAAACTTAAAATTAGGAATGTCAACAAGGACAAATACTGTAGGATTTGCACAAAAATGTTTTCATGAAATCATTGGTGTTACCTTTTCAATTCTTTGAAGTTGCTGTAAATGTCCTTGTCTGTACAAGAGGGTAGGGGTATAACTACTGCTCTGTAAACCATTAACAATGTGCTGGGTTTGAGGTCTTGATCTTCAATACTTTTTTAAAATGTCAGATAGCTAAAGGCTGCACAATAATAATTATGAATTTCATTAGTTTGGTTGAGAGAAGATGATCCATGATTTCTAGCATCTCAATTTAGACCTGGCTGTTAGGAAGCAGATGTGTATATCAGGGCAGGTTGTTGTGTGATTAAAGTAAAGGGCTAAGTCTCTCATATGGTTCAATGAATGAGATGATGATGACTAGGTGTGATGGCATTGAGTTTGCTGACTGCGAAGTTCTAACTCAAATGAAGACCTTAAGCGCTAAACAGATATAAATAACCACAAGTATTCTCACTAAAGTAGATTGTAACTACTCAATCTTCAAAGTGGCAGGTCTCCTTCCCTGTTTCTTCTCCATGGTGAACTTAGCTGCCAATACCCACTATTCAAGCAGTGGGTCTCATATTCCTACCAAAGGGAAGATATTTCCTGTTAACAAAGTCGTTTAAAACACAGTTCATTGATATTTAGTGATATACGTTTAAATCCAAATAACACTCTTAAAATATATTTAAAACTCACAGAAGATTTCTATCTTAAACATTTCCAAAACACAAACCACTTCTAAGACACATGGGATTTTCAAGACACAGCTACAATTCCTAAAAACTAAAAAGGCATACCAAAGTGTTCAAATTTGATGAACAAATTGTCTGTCACGGAAATCGAAGGCAGCGGAATGGATTCTGATTCGCCCCATGTTTCTTGGTATTCTTTATCCCATTCCTAATAAGCCTGAACAGCTCTCTACATTTATACCCTTCCCCCCACCCCCCCCCCCCCCCAATTAGGTGACTTCACATGCATATGCTATTTCCTCAAGATACCTTTTTAACACAAACAGCCTAAAAGAATCTTGGAGACACAGACCTCAGGTAATGCCATGAAGCTAACTTCCTGAGTATATAAAACTCCGAACTACAAACATATTAATTATTAATATGCTAAGTTATTTGGTTCAATCCGTTCTGTAAACTTCCTTGAACTCAGCAACTTGGTCAGTTTGTCTATTTTGAAATAAGTCAAATTAAACAACCCACTGTCTTATACTATACTTCAAGCAGCAATAAAGCAGGTGCAGTGACTTTGTACACACTGAGCATCTTAAAAGCAGCTCTATAGACAATACTTTATTCTAAATTCAAAGTGGTTACTGCTTTCTATTTACATTTTAAGAACTGAAGATTGACTTCCATTTATGACCAAGTTAAACAAAACATATTAGTTGGAAGTTCACTTATGACTGTCTTGATCTTAAAAATGGCAGCCAAGGGGCTCTCTGGCTGAGGACGATGAATACCTATCACATTAGAGTTCAGTATCCAAATGTATGTTATGTAACCATCTCTGCTTACCGCTACTCAATAAGTGGAGATAGGTTGACCTGGATTAAGGATTGAAGTTGATGTAGATTGAACAGTTTCCCATGTGTTTTGAAGAAAGGATGCTTGTTGGAGGTGAGGAAGTGCATTGTGCTGAAAAAAGTTGTGAACGCTGTTGGAGCTTTGATGCATCTTTCCTTCACATTGAGTCAGCACTAAGACTGGACTGGACTGTTGTCGCCATATTGGTTAAAAATTACAGCTTGCTTTCCATCATGAATCAATTATAACATGGATATAAATTTGTATGAATCTCTAAAAGAATCCAAATTTAAAAAGGTGTGCCATAATCCCCCTTGGTTGACTAAGTCAAATACTTCTTTTTGAGGTTCAAGCTGGTCAAGTATAGGGGGCTAGGGCTGCTTCCTACATTTTTCTTGGATTGGTACACAGTGCAGATTGTATCCACTGTACTCCTAAATCTATAAAGTTTTGTAGGCGCAGATCTTCAGTAACAGAAAGATAGTGGTTCAGGAGCTCCTTGAAGATCTTCCCTGTGTCACTCAGGAGGAATGCCTCTGTATTGTTACAGCAATCAGATTTAACTCTTTTTTTAAATAGCCACAAATACAGCATTTCTAATGTGGTCTGACATATTCTCCTCTTTCCAGATAGGTCAATTTAGGGCACATAACAAAAATTGTAAAAATACACAGAAATCCACTTTAGAAACCTTATTTTAACATTAAAATAAAAGAAACAAAAGTTAGCAGCAGAAATACAAGCAAAATTAATGATACAATCAACATTTTCATTAAAAACTTGCTATGGTTCTTGGTGTTAATATTTTCCATATGCTAACATCTCCCATATGTCAATGATGGTTTTAATATAACTAATATCCTCAGTCAGTTGTTGTTCATAATTGTGTTCTGGTACAAGATGTTAAACGTGGTGAAAAGTTTCCATGCTCTGAAGTAGGGTGGAAGCATTCTCTGGTCTGTGTTATGGATTAGAGAATATTTTTGGGACCAGTAAAACAAAAGTAAGAGTATGCATATAGTGTGTGTGTGATATCTGTAGAGAACAAGAATTTTGATGGCAAAACCTTGCAAAATTGTAATCTTTCTGTTAATTTCATATTGTAATTAGCAATAGTGTGCCCTCTGCCAGTGAGACCACAAGAGAGGTTGGATAACCTCATAATTTATCAATTGTTAAGAGGTAAATAATTTTATGAAAAAAGCATAACAATAAAACAATTGAGCAAATTCATGTTGTGATTCTGCATAGGCCACTGTTTGATGGTGAGTTATTGAAAAGGGTATTCATTTTTGACTAATCAGACCAATGGTGACTGATATTCAGTACTCTGAAAAAAAGTAGAAAAGTAGCTAGGGTGTCTAAGGCCATAGTGCTGTATTTGTCATTGTGGAGCAGAGAACGAGTTGATAAATATGATATACGCAAGGGATACTGGAAATGATGAGGGTGGTGTGCCCGGGAGGGGCATGGAACAGGTTGCAAAGGAGGAGTGCCAGGGAAGGGAGGGTGGTGTAGCAAACACACCCAGTCCTGAGACATCAGACAAAGTCTTTTGATTCCAAACAATTGGTGTATTGATCATTACAGAATATCACTCTGGTGCTTCCCACTCCCTCCTCTTTCCCTTCCCTTTTACTCAACCATGATTTATCTCTCTCTGCCCCCTTCCCACTCTCAATCCACAATAGAGGCCCATAACAAAATCAGATCTCTCATTACTCACATATGTCATGAAATCTTTTTTTCAGGCAGCAGTAGTACAGTGCAATATGTAAAATTACTACAGTACTATCCAGAAGTCTTAGGCACGCTAGCTATACATTGTATATGTGCCTAGGACTTTTGCACAGTGCAGTATATTTCCTGTACCACCTTCTTAGAAAAGGAATTATTATTTTACTTAAACACTTACTTTATGCCAGAGGTATCATCTGCAATAACTTCTAATTAAAATTTTGTTGGTTATCTTGGAAATTATTTACAAGAGATTCAAGTTGGAGATTAGTGAGGACAACAATTGCAGGAGCCATAGCTTTGAATTTTGTGATATGCTAAGATGTAAGAAGCTATATTGGATATGATAGACATGATCACTAGAAATGCAATGGTACCTAAACCCTCATTAATCTAACCCCATGAAAGGTCTATACAAAATTAACAATTAAAAATCAAATTAAATAATTTAAAAAAGAATTTAAAATGAACATCGTCATTAATATTAATTTATCAATCACTTTTAGCTTCAAACATTCTGCCGCTGGCCTTAATTTTTGAACGAACTTTGTAAATCGCTAGCACAACTCAAATAAGGAAGTGATGATTTAAGAGTAGATGAATTGTTCTACTCTTCATGGTAAAGATCCTTCTACATACATGGCAGGACTTGGGCAAGTCCAAGAAGCAAGTTGTTTTTTTTATCTCCATTATAGGTCTAGAATCCATTGTAAATAAAGCAGAGGAGCCCTTGGGAGACACAATGAAGCAGAAACTGGAGAAAGTAACAACTGAGTTGAAGTTGAACAAGCAAACTCAGACCAAGAGCTGCAAGTAATTTAATGACATCATAAGCAGTTAAGGTTTATGAGTGCATTATCGAATTATATCTCCTGCCATATACTTCAGAAGCCTCACCCAAAATAAGACACTGCATCCTCGTCACATATCTAATAAAATTCCTCAGCAGCACAGGTTGCAATTAGTACTCAAGACATGAGAATTGGTGGTGGTGGGTGGGAAGATAGTTTGCGCATGTGTTACAAACTTAGGGGAACTGGAAACTGTTCCAAGTGCGATTAGGACCAAATGCAATGACTAAGGAAATTACTCAACGGGGACTTGCTGTTTTGAATTCCAAATGCTGGCTTTGGACCTGCTCAGGGACATATTTATCATTCTACCACGCTTTACAAAAGTTGGTTTCTCAGGTATGCTGAAAGCTTGCTGCCATATGAGTAGTCTGTGGGGATCCAAATGTACATCACTAAAACCAAGAAAATGCCATCCAGATGTATGTTACATGTCATTATTCATATTCAGAGTTCTCCATGCATTACGTAAATGCTTAGCATGCCACAGAAGAAAAAGTCACAAACTTTGCAATTTATACTCTAAACCAATGATTTCTATTATTGTTTTATTTTACACAGAGATTGTGTTCTATAGCACACAAAATCATAATGCTGCTTCTTTTAATCATTTAGTGTTTGTTTTTTAGCTTTATAGCCTGCTGATCAATGCCACAGTGTCTGTTCAATTCTATTAATAATCATTCAATGATTTATTGGATAAAATATTAAGTACCAGTCAGGAAAATATCATGGATAGATAATCAATAAATGAATTGTTGAGGTGAACCCCTTTCTTCAATATTAGTCCCAGCTGGCGAGATCAGATTGCAAAATCACTTTCTTTACTATTACCACTTTTTCATTTTTTGATTAAGAACTATAGACCAATTTCTATAGTTCATGAAGGTATTCAATTAAAATCATGGATGCCATGATTTTAATAAAACACTGGCTCATATTATGGAGATAAGTACAACGTACTCTGAAGCATTCTCTTACATTTTCTCAATGGAGTTTGAACAAAATAAAGTATTTAATGAAAGACTGTTACATAATTTCAAATAATCAATAAAAAACATGATTTCCAAAACTGTGTTCCATGTGAGCATCACCTTCCAACGTGAATTTTGTTCTTTAATTCCAGTAAAATGAGCTCTCTATTTCTTGACTTAAACCAGATTCTTCAAGAAACTAGCAGAGATGACCCTTTATAAATGCCCTTAGCATTTTTAATCTATTCAATATACATAATTGATCTACTTGTTTATTTAGTATTATTATTTTTTCTCTTCTATATTATGTTTTGCATTCAACTGCTGCTGCTAAATTAACAAATTTCATGTCACATGCCGGTGATAATAAACCTGATTCTGATTCTGAAAATGGATGCAGACAATTAGGATCTTCACTGAATGTCAAGTTTTACAAAGTTAATCAATCATTTTATTTGTTGAATTTAGAGTGTGTGATTCACTTAGAAGGATTCTGGATTTCATCTGCTAAGCTGGGTATTTGAAGGAAGATCCAACCTTCCTGTTCTAGTATTCCTGTGTAGTTTCATCGCTTTTTGTGTGTGTTGCACTTAATTTCTTTGTAGAGTAAAGAGTACCAGATTATGATGATCTTAAACCTCTGTTTCTTTCCGTTTCCAATCTTCAATTTCACCAATAGGATTGCCTAAGAGTAAAAATCTAACAGTGAACTGGCAGACTGTTTCCTTCAACATATTTCCCATGAAAGTAAAGCAATAGTTGAATAGGATGCAGGCTCCAGTAACTATCAGAATTTTCTCTTGTGTAAAAAGAGGTGCTTGTCAGCATCAGGGTTCTTTTTACAAGTTGAGAAAGTGATTAGACAGGGTTCTGATAGACAGAGCCTTTTGCATGAATATGCTTGTTGGACGAATTCAACTAAAAGATTACTGAGCATTATACACGAGTATTAATTGCATGCATAAATCTAAAAACTTATGCTGTCATCTTCCTGCCCTTTCAACTAATGTTTTACAGCAGATTTCTGTATTTTAAACTAAACAATATTAATGTAAAGTATAGCAAATTTATTCAAAAAGGATTTGTGTACTACTAGCCTACAACTGCACTGTCTTCCTATAAACTAAATATCTTTACATGCTTATTTTGCATACAACTTGAAATAAAATTCACTGTTTCAGTTTATCAAGGGAGCTTAGAAATTTTTGCCAGTCATATGAGAGTTCCATGCACAGATTCTGGATAAATTATAGTCAACTGTATATGAAGTTACATTAAATGCATCATTTACATTTTGCCTTCATAATGAATGAGTACATAATGTACTGTTCTTTTTCAGGACAAGAAAAATGGGGTGGGTTGACTGTTAGGCATTTACTCTATCTGTTGGTTTTGAAAATTTATCTCTAAAGAGCATAGAGTATATTGGTCTGGCTACTGCAGAATGGCAATACCCATTTGCCAGTTCCATTTCTTTTTACTTGCCACTTCTTTTATTTCTCCTTTATTGCAATTCCTGCAGTGCACCATCAATTCTTGAAGGATGCAGTGATGCCAATATGCTCCAACATCATTGCTGCAAAAAGTTAATCCATTTTACTGACATCACAATACTCACCCATTTTAAAGTGATTTTGGGAGCTTAAAGAACTGCAGTGTTAGTAGATGATTTAGTTATTAGCTAATGTCACTACAAGCTAAACAATCTGGAAAAGGCTTTCCTCTGTTAACTATTCAAGAAGCAAGCTTTATATAACTAAATTAACATGATATACTATCTGAACAATAGGCACTAACATTTAATAAAACAAAAAAATAGGCAACTGAGTTTCAGCAGTTTTTAACAATCATATAATAATGTTTATAAGACTGAACATAATGGGAAAAAATCCCCATTATATCTTAAAAAATGATACTTATTTTTACGTGAATTTTTCCATAAGACGTAGAAAAATTGGACTTTTCAGCTCATTGGGACTGCTCCATCATGGATAATTTATTTCCCATCTCAATTATTTATTTATTGAGATACAGCACGGAATAGGCCATTACAGCCCTTCCAGCTGTGCCTCCCAGCAACCCCCAATTTAGCCTAATCAGGGAACAATTTACAATGACCAATTAACCTACTGCTTCTCAAAGTCCAACCCTACATCTCTGTCTTGAGAGGTGGAAACGGGTAAAATTGGCCAGTAGAGCTCTGGTGAAGCTAAACAGGCCAATCTCCTGTACAGCGAATACAATGCATTACAGAAACATTGATGAACTCTAACCATATCGTCAGCTTTGGACAATGGAGGCAGGAAGCCATCAATGTCCAATGCTCCACTGGGAGCTAAGGCCCAAAGAAGAAGAAAAGAATTAACCTACAAACTGGTATGTATTTGGACTGTGGGAGGAAACCCACGCGGTTCCAGGGAGAACGTATAGACTCCTTACAGACACTGTGCCACCCATCTTAAACCCCATTTTCCTGTCTTCTCCTCATAATCTTTGACACCCTTACTTATTAATTAACTATCAGCTTCTGATTTAAGTATACCTAATGCTTGGCCTCCACAGCTATTTGTGTCAATGAATTCCACAGATTTACCACCCTCTGGCTGAAGAAATTCCTCCTCACCTCTGCTCCGTCTAAAGGGACATCTTTTTATTCTGAAGTTGTGCTCTCAAGCTCTAGACTTTCCTGCTACTGGAACCATCCTCTGCTCATCCACTGTATCTAGGCCTTTCAATATTCGGTAGGATTCAATGAGATTTCCTCTCATTCTTCTAAACTTCAATGAGTACAGGCACAGAACTAACAAATATTCCTCAAATGTTACCCCTTTCATTCCCGGGATCATCTTGTAACCCTCCTGTGGGCCCTCCCCAATGTCAACAAATGCTTTCTTAGATATGGGACCCAATTTTCCATTCCATTAATTTATGTTATCAATCAGATAAGAACAATACAATAATGTTTGGCAGCTATCATTTAAGTATGGATTTTGCCAATTAAACTCATTAAAGGAATTACTGATTAAAGCGAAACATGCAAAACTATATCCACATAAATAAAACATAAAGACAAGAAGTAAAATTATAATCAAACCTTTTATCTAATGTATCATGTAGTATGCAAATTGATTTTAAAAATATTCAAAGTAGAATGATCCTGGTGAGACTAGAAGAACTTCTGATAACTATATTTGGGTAGCAGAAAATGGAAAGCCACATAACTGAGATCATGTTTACTGAGAGGGTGTTAGTATTAAGTGGAATGTTACTATCATTTAACCCAAAAAGGTGGGTTTGCTCTTTGCAAACACAGATAGATTGATCTCAGGTCAAAGTATACCAAATGGAATGTAAGAAAGTACTTTAGATTTTCTTCCACACAAATGGTGTACTTTCACCGGTTGGAGTATGAAAGTGGAAATGGAGTTTTGGCAAGCTATTTGACCAGTTTCAAAGCTTGGTCAGCACCTGGAAAAACCCCAAAATTAAATTAATGCATTTTACAGCAGGTATAATTAGACATTAATTAAGATTCAGGATTCAAGATTGTTGTGGGATCAAGATTTTACTGGCCCTTTTCTGTGTGTGTGTATATATATGTATGTGTATTCGATGCCTATAAAATGTATTCCAAACCCTTGGAAGTTTTCATGTTTTATTGTTTTACAACATTGAATCACAGTGGATTTAACTGGGCTTTTTTGACACTGATCAGAAAAGACTCTTTCATGTCAAATTGAAAACAAATTTCTACAAATTGGTTTAAATTTATTACAAATATAAAACACAAAATAATTGATTGCATAAGTATTCACCCCCTTCAAGTCAGTATTTAGATCAGCTGCACACATCTGGACTCTGTAATTTTACCCCATACTTCTTTACAAAACTGCTTGAGCTCTGTCAGATGGCATGGGGATCATGAGTGAACAGCTCTTTTCAAGTACAGCCACAAATTCTCAATTAGATTGCGGTCTGGAGTCTGACTTGGCCACTCCAGGACATTAACTTTGTTGTGTTTAAGCCTTTCCTGTGTAGCTTTGGCTTTATGCTTGGGATCATTGGGACTTCCCTGTATTTTACTACATTCATTTTGCACTCTACATTCACAAGCCTTCCGGAGCCTGCTGCAGTGAAGTATCCCCACAGCATGATGCAGCCACCACCCTGCTCCACTGTAGCGATGTTGTGTAGTGTTTGGCCTGGCTTACACTTTCGCCAAACATAGTATTTGGTTTGATGGCTAAAAAGCTCACTTTTGGTTTCATCAGACCATTGAACCTTCTTCCTGCTGACTTCAGAGTCTCCCACTTGCTTTCTGGCGAAGTAGCTGAGATTTTATGTTCTCTACTCTCCGCTCCCTCTGCACCAATCCCAACCTCACTATAAAACCCGCTGATAAGGGGGGAGCTGTTGTAGTTTGGTGTACTGACCTCTACCTGGCCGAGACACAGTGACAACTCTCTGATACCTCCTCTTATTTACCCCTTGATCATGACCCCACTAAGGAGCGCCAGGCCACTGTCTCCTATACTATCACCAACCTTATCAGCTCTGGGGATCTCCCATCCACTGCCACCAACCTCATAGTTCCCACACCCTGCACTTCCAGGAAGGTCTCAAAGCTCTCCGCTTCTTTTTGGATTCCAGACTTAACCAATTCCCCTCTACCACCACTCTCCTCCGTCTAGCGGAATTAGTTCTTACTCTCAATAATTTCTCCTTTGGCTCCTCCCACTTCCTCCAAACCAAGGGTGTAGCCATGGGCACCTGTATGGGTCGCAGTTATGCCTGCCTTTTTGTTGGCTTTGTGGAACAGTCCATGTTCCAAGTCTATACCGGTATCCTTTCCCCTCTTTTCCTTTGCTACATCGACGACTGCATTGGCGCTGCCTCCTGCACGCATGCTGAGCTCGTTGACTTCATTAACTTTGCCTCCAACTTTCACCCTGCCCTCAAATTTACCTGGTCCATTTCCGACACCTCCCTCCCCTTTCTTGAGCTTTCTGTCTCCATCTCTGGAGACGGCTTATCTACTGATATCTACTTTAAGCCTACAGATTCTCATGACTATTCCTCTTCCCACCCTGTCTCTTGCAAAAATGCTATCCCCTTCTCACAATTCCTCCGTCTCCGCCACATCTGCTCTCAGGATGAGGCTTTTCATTCCAGGATGAAGGAGATGTCTTCCTTTTTTAAACAAAGGGGTTTCCATTCTTCCACCATCAACTCTGCTCTCAAACGCATCTCTCACATTTCCCACACATCTGCCCTCACCCCATCCACCCACCACCCCACTCGAGATAGGGTCCCCCTTGTCCTCACCTACCAACACACCAGCCTCCGGATCCAACATATAATTCTCCGTAACTTCCGCCACCTCCAACGGGATCCCACTACCAAGCACATCTTTCCCTCCCCACCCACTTTCTGCCTTCCGCAGGGATCACTCCCAACGCAACTCCCTTGTCCATTCATCCCCCCCATCCTTTCCCACTGATCTCCCTCCTGGCACTTATGCTTGCAAGCAGAACAAGTGCTACACCTGCCCTTACACTTCCGCCCTCACCACCATTCAAGGCCCCAGGCACTCCTTCCAGGTGAGGCGACACTTCACCTGTGAGTTGGCAGGTGTGGTATACTGTGTCTGGTGCTCCTGGTGTGGCCTTTTATATATCGGTGAGACCCAACGCAGACTGGGAGACCATTTCGCTGAACATCTACGCTCTGTCCGCCAGAGAAAGCAGGATCTCCCAGTGGCCACGCATTTTAATTCCATATCCCATTCCCATTCTGAGATGTCTATTCATGGCCTCCTCTATTGTCAAAATGAATCCAAACTCAGGTTGGAGAAACAACACCTTATATACCGGCTGGGTAGCCTCCAACCTGATGGCATGAACATTGACTTCTCTAACTTCCGTTAATGCCCCTCCTCCCCTTCTTACCCCATCCCTGATATATTTAGTTTTTTTTCCCCTCCTTTTTTTTTCTTTCTCTCTCTGCCCATCACTCTGCCTGGTCTCCATCTCCCTCTGGTGCTCCCCTCCCCCTTTCTTTCTCCCTAGGCCTCCCGTCCCATGATCCTTTCCCTTCTCTAGCTCTGTATCCTTTTTGCCAATCACCTTTCTGGCTCTCAGCTTCACCCCACCCCCTCTGGTCTTCTCCTATCATTTTGCATTTTCCCCTCCCCCTCCTACTTTCAAATCTCTTACTATCTTTCCTTTCAGTTAGTCCTGACGAAGGGTCTCGGAACAAAATGTTGACAGCGCTTCTCCCTATAGATGCTGCCTGGCCTGCTGCGTTCCACCAGCATTTTGTGTGTGTTGCTTGAGATTTTATGTGAGATTTTTTTCAACAGTGGCTTTCTCTTTACCACTCTCTTATAAAGCTGTGACTGGTAAAGCACCTGTGATATAGTTGTTATATGCGCAGTCTCTCCCATCTCAGCTACTGAAGCTTGTAACTCCTCCAGGTCTCTTGGTGGCCTCCCTCACTAGTCCCCTTCTTGCATGGTCACTCAGTTTTTGAGGACGGCCTGCTCTAGGCAGATTTACAGCTGTGCCATTCTCTTTCCATTTCTTGATGATTGACTTAACTGTACTCCAAGGGATATTCAGTGTCTTGAAACTTTTCTTGTATCCATCTGCAGACTTGTGCTTTTCAATAACCTCTCCTCAGAGTTGGTTGGAGTGCTCTTTTGTCTTCATGGTGTAGTTTTTGCCAGGATCCTGACTCATCAGCAGTTGGACCTTCCAGATACAGGTGTATTTTTACTAAAATCAATAGAAACACCTTGATTCTCCATTTGAAGATATGGAGGTGATCTCTATTTAACTAATTAAGTGGCTTAAAAACCAATTGGCTTAACCAGTGATGATTTGGTGCGTCATATTGAAGGAGGTGAATACATATGCATCTATTATTTTGTGTTTTATATCTGTAATTAATTTAGATCACTTTGTAGAGACCTGTTTTCACTTGGACACTAAAGTCTTTTTCTGTTGATTATATAGAGCCATCGTTTGTTGGTGGTAGGCTGGTGCAGGTGATGCGTTGGACAGATTTGACTCCCAGCTTTAGAGCCTTCCTGTCCGTTG
The DNA here is from genome assembly GCF_048418815.1 of Hemitrygon akajei. Lineage (NCBI taxonomy): Eukaryota > Metazoa > Chordata > Chondrichthyes > Myliobatiformes > Dasyatidae > Hemitrygon > Hemitrygon akajei. The sequence goes on along the minus strand of NC_133136.1, from coordinate 105,931,367 downwards.
CAGTACAGCATGTTAGGATGCTCTGTACCATGCACCTGTAGAAGAACATGAGTATAAATGTGCATAGTCCAACTTTCTTTAGCCTCCTCAGAAAGTAGAGGCTTTGGTGAGCTTTCCTGATTGATTCTGGGACCATGAGAGGTTGTGCGAGATGTGCGCTCCAGGAGTTTGAAACTGCTAGCAGTTTCCACTACTTTGCTACCTATATAAAGAGGGGTGTGAGTTGTGGGTGGTTAAAATTGTCTGTCTGTCTTCCTCAGCAACACTACCACCCCAACTGCACCACCAGCTTTTACTTTTTTCTCTATCTCAGTAACATTAAAGGAAATTGCAGCAACATTTCCTTTCTCTCCCAGTACCTGAAACCAGCTGAGGAATGAGGCAAATCTGAAAATAATGTCAACATTTTGTGTTTATACTGTTCTCTTAACAGAGTAAAATAAATGCTTTAGCAGAATGCAGTCTCATAATGTTTGACACCGAGCCAAATAACATAAACAGAGGATTGGTCAAGAAAGTAAATATAAGGATCATTTTGAATGAGATGGTAGAGATAGCAAGATTTAGGAAGAAACTTACAGAACTGGAGTTTTGTTGATGATATGACAACCAAAGACAAAGAATGAAAGTGAAGGAGGTTAAAATTAGATTAATGCAGATATTTTAAAGGTCTAGAGAAGATCCTAGAGGTCAAGGGGAATTAACCCATAGAAAGATGCAGGAAGATGGGAATAAGTGAGAATTTAAATATCAGGACTTTGCCAAACCAAGAGGCAGCGTAGGTCGGCATTCATTTATGGAAGGTTAACAATGAGAGATATAATCTTAGCCTTGAGTGCTTTGAAACAAGCAAGCTAAGGGATAACAGAGACATGGAGAAGAGTTTTTTTTAGCAGATTTGAATACTGATATAAAATTGTTTTTATCAGACTGAACATAATAGAAAGACTATCATCCCTTACCAAATATACATTGCAGTGTTAAACATCTAAAATATAATATTTTTTTCTGGAATTTTTCTTTCTATTGACTTTATATTACCATTCATACAATGCTGAATAATATCATAACTCCTGGCAGTTATACTTAAGTATGGATTACATCAATTAAACTCATTAAGGGAGCACTGATATAAGAGAAACATGTAAAACTGTCTGTACATAAAATTAAAAACCAAAGGCCATGAATGAAATTATATTACAAGTCTTTTGTAGACTCAAAAACTCAGATGACTATAAACAGCTCAAGTTAACAATATTTCATGATTTAGAATGCCAACCAAACCCAAGGGTGTAAAGACTTATAACATATTATTAGTCATTACTTATTCCAAACGTAAGATTTTGAACATCTGTTATTCTCCCTGTTAAGTTCAAATTCCTGCACAATTAGACATAAAAATTAGAAAAATCTGTTACTGTTTAAAGGTCTTCGAATGAAATAATGTGGCAACAGCATTTTGGGCATTTTAAGCTGGGGAAGATTATGTTATTACGCCCATGTCCACTAAAAACAGTTATTAAACAGAACAGGTCAAAATTTCTCAAATTCTCAGTCTGCAAGTAAAACAATTCAAACAATTAATTATCAATCCTTTAATAAACAAAGAAGGATTCAGATTTCACACAGATGTTCCTTAATCAAATCTTGATCAATTGTACTTTTTTTTAGTGGTTCAGCTTTCACCAGCAAGCCTGCAAGATTAATAATATCAATCAAAAGAATGATGCATGTGTTTTCGAATGAAATACACAAAAATCAAGCTTCATCATCTTGTATATTGAAAGAGGATAAAATTACTCTAATCTTCCAGCTTTTAGTTTTCTATACTTTTTGAAATTTTGCTGAACTAGAATGTAAAGTATGTCCAACCTATTGTCAAATTTAAGTTTTCAGCTTATTGGGAAACTTTACTGACATTATGTCAATAAGACTGAATATTTCAATATTACTATTTTATGTTCAATTTAAGTTGAATAAATCATAACCACCACTTATTTTCTTTGAACGACATTAGTAATGATTTTACCATAGCCAGTAACACATTCCTCTAGCCTCATTCACTCTTTTCTAGTTTTGGCAACTATTTATTCATTTCCATAGATGCTGCCTGACCTGCTGAGTTCCTCAACATTTTGTGTAACAGTTTGGATTTCCAGCATCTGCAGATTATCTCATGTTCACCATTTCCTTTTGCCTTACTTGTTTATCTCTTCCACTCTATTATGAAAACTCTTGTAACCCTCTATTTGCCATACCATTTGCCATATCTAATGGAAAGTCACCAAGATGAAATATTAACTTTGTTCTTCACCCATAGATATTCTCCGACTTACTGTTTTCAGTGTTTTCTTTTTTTGCTCCAAATAATTTGTTCAACTATTTCTTTCTTTCAGATGTCAAGTAGTATAAAGATTCATAAGTTCAAATAGCTAGTCCTCAGCATAAACCCATGTTTAATTCAGCTAATCCTCATGTTAATGAATTTCAAGCTCAGCACAATCGTCTATCATTTTTTCTTCCATGCTAATTTCTGTAGCTGAGCGTTAGACAAACGTTGTTGTAGACACCTTCAGACAACCTTTTATCCTGACCAGAATTTCCTATTATTTGAACACTTCTCCCAGCCCTCTTATCCAGAGCTGGTCAGACAATTCCCTGACCAGGCTGTTTCCATTAGTCTACTCTCCTCAACGACTGCAACGTATTTGTTTTGGAGCCTTTGTTCTCTCAAGTAAAACCCCAAAATTGTTATTAAATCTTCCAATGAGAGTGGGATTACTATTGTTTTGCAAACGTATCTCTAAATTTCCAAAGTTTTAATGTTAATTCTCTTGGCACTCCCTCTTCCCTTCTCTTGCAAGGAAATCCTCTTGTAGATCTTTAAAAGAGGAGAAAGGGTGAGAGTGATATTGTCAGAAATGAGATGTCTGTTGATGAGGTTTGAACAAATGTGACAGAAACAAAACTATTAGGAGAGGAATCAAATTCTTTCATCAATATTGGTGAATTGAAGTGCAGAAGGTAACAACAGACCCTGCAACTCTAAAAATTTGAAACTAGTCAGCTCATCAATATCTCCATCCCATACTGAAATTCAATGTAGGAAAGTGTCATGGCTGAGGCAAGAACCTTAAGGAATCTGTTGTAGATTTATGAATTAGATGAGTGAAGGAAAAGTATTGATGGAGGTTATAGTTACCATTATACAAAACAAATTTAGGATAATAACTCAGAAGGGATTTGCATAATGAAGAGAAGTAAAAGAAAGAAAGTCAAGTTTCTATATGTTAGCTTCTGACAAAGTCTGGACTGGTGAGCTGCTTCAGAGGCCCAAGGTATAAGGGGTCCAATGCATGTTGACAAACTGGATCCAAAATTGACTTGATGATAGGCAGCATAGAGCAGTGGTGGATGGGTGTTTTTCTGATTTAAAGTCCATAAGAAGTGGTGTACCATAGAGATCAGAGCTGTAACCTTTGTTGTCTGTAATATGAATGAGAATGCAGTAAATTTCATTATTAAGTTTGTAGACAGCATAAAACCTGGTGAAATCCTAATGGTAATGAAGGTTGTCTAAGCCTACAATGAGACAGAAATCAGCTAGAAAACTGGGTAGAGCAGTATCTAAAGGAATTTATTCCAAACAAGTGTGAGGTAATACACTTTCAGGTCAAATTCTGGTGATACATATAAAGTAAATGACGGACCTGAGGAACACTGATGCAAAGAAAGTGCAAGTCCATAGCTTCCCAAACGTGGTGACATGGGTGGACAGGTTAGCGAAAAAAGATATTTGACACGCTTGGCTTCTTAGGCTGAGACAGTGAGTATAAGAACTTCGATGTCATGTTTCTGCTATACAAAACATTGGTTAGACCACTCCTGGAGTATTATGTACAGTTTTGATCTCACACTACAAGAAAAACATGGCAGCAATAGAAAGTGTGCCAAAGAGATTCACCAGGGTGTTACTTGGAATAAAATGCCTGGAATGTTATGGTTATAAGGAGAAAATTTATAGGCAGGAATGTAATAGGCTGAGGGTTAACTGCATAAAGGTTTCAAAAATTATATATGGTATAGAAGGAATAGATAAATTAGAGTGTTTACTGAGAGTTAGGGGAATATAGAACTCAAAGGCACAGGTTTAAGGTGAAAGAAGTAAAACTTAAACAACATCTAATTTTTCACATAGAAGTTAATGGTTATCTGGAATGAGCTGCCAGAAGAGGTGGGTATAACTACAAGGTTTAAAAGATATTTGCACAGGTACGTGGATAGGATGGGCCTATCAGAAGGCCTTTGACAAGGTGCTACACATGAGGCTGCTAAACAAGATAAGAGACCATGGTATTACAAGCAAATAAATAGTAGCATGGATAGAAGATTAGCTGACTGGCAGGAGGCAAAGAGTGGAAACAAAGGGGGCCTTTACAAGTTGACTGCCAGTAACTAGTGGTGTTCCACATGGGTTGGTATTGAAACCATTTCTTTTCAGGGTATATATCAATGATTTGGATGACAGAATTCTTGGCTTCGTGGCCACATTTGTAGATGATATGAAGATAGCTGGAGGGGCAGGTAGTGTTGAAGAAGCAGAGTTTGCAGAAGGACTCAGACAGATTAGGAGAATGGACAAATAAGTGGCAGATGGAATATAGCGTAGGGAAGTGTATGGTCATGCAATTTGATAGAAGGAATAAAGGCATATATTATTTTATAAATGAGAAGAAAATTATTAAATCAGATGTAGAAACAGACTTGGTAGGCCTCATCCAGGATTCCCTGAAGGTTAACTTGCAGGTTACTCTCCGGAGTAAATTCAGACATAAAAAATCTACTTAAGATCTTACTCATCTCTTTCAACTCCATGCATAGATAAACACTCTGATCTTCAAGAGATCCAATTTTGTCCCTTCCTATCCTTTTGCACTTGATATGAGCTTTTGGGATTCTCCTTCACCTTGTCTGCTAGAACAACCACATCTTCTTTTAGCCCTTCTGGAGTGTTTCAGTATCCTGCCTGGCACTCCCACTTCTCTAACTATGCTATAGAAAGAAACAAAGAAAGAACGTTACCCAAAATCTACCTACAGTCTCTGCCTCTCCTCATCGAAGCCTCTTACAACCAAAGCCTCAGCTCCCCACTTTTAACACCGACCCACTCACATAATGGCCGCTCTGCTTTAACCTAATGTGTTTTTATTGGCCCTTGCCAAGTGACTAATTATCCCACAATTGTGGCGTGCAGAACATCCCATAGCCCCCACTCATGTTAATTTTTCAAATCTCACTCAGACTTCAATTCTTTAACAAATTAAGGAATTGAAAAAACACATTCATATTGATGGTTGTATTGTTTACAAAAATATGACAGATGGTTAAGGTGAATTGTGACATAAGTTGTATTAACCAGTTTCCCTCTGCATAAATTTGGAACAGCATGATGGCATAGCAGTTTGAGTAACACATAGAGCCCGCGACACAGGTTCAATTCTGCTGCTGCCTGTAAGAAATTTGTAGGTTTTCCACATGACTGTATGAGTTTCTTCCAGGTGCTCTGGTTTCCTCTAACATTCCAAAGATATACAGGTTAATTGGTCACATGGGTCTAATTGGACAACGTTGGCTCGTTGAGCCGGAAGGGTCTGTTACTGTGCTGTATCTCTAATAAAAATAATAAAATTTCCCACATAAATACCTGACAAAAATGGGTCCAATTTCTGAGCATCTGGATCAAAAACACAACAGTGGATGATTGTCTTGCCTGCTATTCATACTGATCAAATCATTGTACTGTGCATTCAGACAGTACAAGGTAAAACAATAGCAGATCAGCTACAGAGAAAATATACTGCAGCTGGACAATGAGGTACAAAGTCAAAATGTGGTAAATCGTGAGGTGAAAAGTCCATTTCATCGCACTAAAGAACCACTCAATAATCTTACAATTGAGGATAAAGCTGACCTTGAGTTTAGCGGTAAGTACATTTAGGCTTTTGTATCTTCTGCCCAATGGCAGAAGGAAGAAGAGAGAATGTCCAGAGTGGGTGAGATCTTTTGATTATGTTGGCTGCCTTACTGAAGCAACAAGTATAGACAGAATCCATTCAGGGAAGAGTGGTTTCTGAAATGTTCTGAGCTGTGTCCATAACTCCCTTCCGTTTTTCGCAGCCACTGACAGAACCATTGCCATATCAAGCTGTGACGCATTAGGATAGATGTTTTTCATGGTGCATCGATAAAACTTGGTTAAGGGTCGATGGGAGCATGTCAAAATTCTTCAGCCTCCTGAAAAAGTAGAGACATTATAAATACTTGGGTACACCAGGATAGTCTACTGGTGACATTGTGGTATGGTGGTTGCCATAGCACTATGTTACTAAGTTCTCTGACTCCTTCCTCTACTCAGACATTGTTATTTGAGATACAGACACTGAGATATAGTGGTACCATCTGCTGAACACAGACCCAGATTAACAATCTAAAGACAAGATCCAAATCTAGATGTGGCAGTTTTTATATTTTAAACAATTTAAATAAAAACTAATTATTTGGAATGATGACCATAAAATTTAGAAGTATTCTAAAGGGAGGATGAAGCAACCATGGCTGACAAGAGAAGTCACAGACATCATAAAAGCAAAAGAGAGGGAATATAATATAACAAAAAATAGTGGGACAGCAGAGGATTGTGAAGCTTTTAAAAACCAACAGAAGGCAACTAAAAAGCCATAAAGAGAGAAAATATGACATGTGAAGGTAGGCTGGCCGATAATATAAAATAAGGCACCAAAGGTTTTTTTCCAGATATATGAAGAGTAAAAGAAAGGCAGCGGTGCACATAGAACCACTGGAATATGACACTGAAGAGGTAGTAGTCGGAAAGAAAGGAAATAGCAGATGGATTGAATAAGTTTTGCATCAGGCTACACTGTGGGAAAGAGCAGTGATATGCCAGAGATTCAAGAGTTTCTGGGAGCAGAAGTGAGTGTAGACACTATTATTAAGGAGAAATTGCTCTGAAGGTAGATATGTCACATGGACCAGTTGGACTACACCCCAGCATTCTAAAAGAGGTAGCAGAAGAGATTGTGGAGGTATTAGTAACAACCAGGGTGTCAAATATTAAGGAGAAAAGGCAGGAGAATGGTTATGAGAGCGATAATAAATCAACCATGATGTAATGCCGGAGCAGACTCAATGAGCCAAATGGCCTAATTCTGCTCTTGTGGGTCTTATGGTCTAAAATTAGTGGATTGTTATAAACACCCATCTAGTCAACAAACCCCTTCAGGGAAAAAAACTGCTATTCTTACATGGTCTTCATGTGACCCCCCAGATCTACCAATCTGATTGACTCTGAAATGGTCTGTTAAACCACTCAGTTGTACTTCTACTGCAAAAGTGAAACAAAGAAAGATCAAAGCTCAACAGCACTGACCTTAAGTACTAGATCTAGAGACAACAGACATTTCTGGCCCAGTCAATTTTGCAGAATCCTTCTTGCAAACATCAGTTGGACTATTGCTTCAGTAATTGCATGCTATTTACCTAACAGAGAGGATCAGATCAAAGATCTTTACATCAGCTATATCTGGTCATGATTGGTGAAGAGACTGATCCTCAAGAATGCTGAAGTGCAGCATGTGAGTGACAAAAACAAGACAAATATTTATAAGAAGTGATAACTGGGTAATTCATCTCAACTTTTTCCTGTGATGTCCATCATCAATTAGGTTTCAACCAAACTAATTCACTCCTCATGTCAAGATATAGCTGAGAGCATTGGACCTGCTACATAATTACTCTGGCTACACAGGCAAATCAGAGGCCGGTTAAATAAATTATCTTCTGATGCCACAATCCCATTCCAAAATCTCCAAGTTCAAAGTTAACTTTATTCTCAAGGGGTGACCTCATTAAAACCTATCAAATGTTAAAAGGCCTCAAGACTGGATGTGGAGAGGATGTTTCATATGGTTGCAAGTCTATGACCAAAGAGACACAGCGTCGGAACAGAGGAGTGTCTTTTTAGAACGGAGGTGAGGTGGAATTCCTTTTACCAGAGAGTGGTGAATCTGTGTAATTCATTAACACAGGCAGCTGTGGAGGCCAAGTCATTGGGTATATTTAAGACAGAGGTTTATAGATTCTTGATTAGTCATGACATGAAGGGATACGGGGATAAGGCAGGAGATTGGGGATGAGAGGGAAAATGGATCAGCCACGAAGAAATGGTGCAGCAGACTCAATGGGCTAAATAATCTATTTCTGCTCCAATATCTTATGGTCTTATGGTAATGCCACAGAAAGTTGCCCTGCCTTTGCTTCCTAATACTGTTGTAGAAGGTTTCATAGTTTGGCTTCTAACATCAGCATTCATGGCTTATAATCTGTTACTAGAGTAAAGAAACTTTCTGGTAAAACTACCTGATGGCAGCAGCAAAAGAAAGAGCATGGCCTGGATGGTGGGGATCTCTGATGATGGATGCTGTTTTCCTACGACAGCATTTGATGTAGATTTGCTCAATGATTAGGCTGAATTTACGCATGATGTACTGGGCTGAATTCACTACTTTTTTGCAGGATTTTCCATTCAAAAGCATTGGTGTTTCCATCCCAGGCCATGATATAGACAGTCAGTACATTCTTCACAATAGAAGTTTGTCTAAGTTTTAGATGTTACACCGAATCTCCGCAGACTTCTAAGAAAGTCGAGGTGCTGCCATGTTTCCTTCACAATTGTACTTGCATGCTGGGTCTAGGACAGATCCTCTGAAATACTAACACCAAGGAACTTAAAGTTCCTAACCCTCACCACCTCTGATCACCTGATGAACTGGCTCACAATCTATGATCCAGTGATACAGTCATAGAAAAGTACAGCACAAGGCAAGCCCTTTTGCCCATCTGGTGCATGCTAAGATCATTTCAACTGCCTGCTTCCATAGACAATCCATGTACTTATCCAAACTTTGCTTATACATTGAAATCGAGCTCACACGCACCACTGAGAGAGTGGCTGCTCTTTCCACTCTCTCAGAAAACTCTAAATAAAGAAATTTCCACTCATGTTCCCATTAAACTTTTCACCTTTCACCCTTAACCCATGATCTCTAGTTGTAGTCCCACCCAACCAGTTCTTTGGTCTCGCTGACATTGAGTGAGAAGCTGTTGTCATGGCACCACATAGCTAAATTTTCGAACTCCTTCCTATACGCTGATTCATCACTGCCTTTGATTTGGCTCACAACAGTGGTGTCATCAGCAAACTTGAATGTGGTATTGGAGCTGTGCTCAGCAACACAGTCATAATTATAAAGCTACTAGAGCAGGAGGCTAAGCACACAACTCTGTGGTGCACCTGTGCTGATGGAGATCGCGGAGGAGAAGTTGTTGCCATCCGAACTGACTGGAGTCTACAAGTGAGGAAATCCAAGATCCAACTGCACAAGGAGGTCTTGGAGCTTATTGATTAATTTGAAGGGGATGATGAGCTGCAATCAATAAAGAGCATCCTGATGTATGCATCTTTGCTGTCCAGATGTTCCAGGATTGAGTGAAGAGCCAATGAGATAATGGTATCTGCTGTGAATGTGTTGCTCTGCTAGGCAAATGAGAGCAGATCCAAGTCACCTGTCAGGCAGGTGCTGAAATGTTCACAATGAAAACAGTAACAGGATATTCTACACTTGCCTGGATGAGACAAGCTACAGTACTCAAGAAGCTTGATGCCATGCAGGACAAAGACTGGTACCGCTTTCACTACACTACACATTTACTCCCTCAACCACTGGCACAGAATGGTTAGATTGTGTACCATTTGGAAAATGCACTGCAATTACTTGTGAAATCTTCTCTGACACACCTCCCAAACCTGCACTGCCAAGCAGAATGAGGGTTCATGGAGTCTCTCCTATTTTCATGTCCTCCTCTAAATCACATATCACCCTAACTCAGGAATATGTCATTATACCATCGTCACTGTTAGGAATAAATTCTGAAAATCCTTCCCCTGTAGCTTTGCGGGAGCAGCTTCCTAGTAGGACTGGGAAGTTTCAAGAAGACAGCTCACTACTGTTTTCTCAAAAAGCAATTAAAAACCAGTAATAAATGCTCTCCTTGCAAATCATGTCCGGACACTGAAAATTAATAAATTTACAAAACAATTTTTACAATATGTACTTATTTTAGGTAAGGTAACCATGTTTCTATAAGCTATTAAAATGGCAGAACAGTTTCTGTAAATACCCCAAAAGTACATCTTTTAATAATTTATCACAGGGAGATCACTTTCTGTCTCCCAACATTTTGGCATTAACAGAATAAAAACAATGGTAGGTTAATGGATGGAACAAGTTAAAGCAAAGAGTGTGGCTCTTTATTATCAGTTTAGAATGATGTGATTGCATTCATTAGAACATTTTTTCATTCCTGTAAGTTATTAGAGAAACTCAAACTAGAATATATAGATATATATTGTATTTATCTGTATCTATTTGAATCGTTTTAAAATTTATCTTATTATCACAAACATTTAAAAACAGATCAAAAGCTTTGAACTGTGCTGAAGCCACCTCAGCTCTCCTAGCCTATTCCAGCTTGAGGGCATTCCTCAATGTCTGCAAAATGTCACTTTAGAAACTGCTGTGAACTGTTGTACTACTAGGTATTTGGTGTACAATGTCACAGAAAATAGGCCAATGTTTGAAATTTGTTTTAAGTAAATTTGGTCAGTAATTTTGCATTATAGTGAATTATTTGTTTTCATAAGACCATAATATATAGGAGCAGACGTAGGCCATTCGGCCCATCGAGTCTACTCCACCATTCAATCATGGACTGATCCAATTCTTCCAGTCATTCCCACTCCACTGCCTTCTCCCCATACCCTTTGATGCCCTGGCTAATCAAGAACTTATCTATCTCTGCCTTAAATACACCCAATAACTTGGCCTCCACAGCCGCTCATGGCAACAAATTCCACAGATTTACCACCCTCTGACTAAAGTAATTGCTCCACATCTCTGTTCTAAATGGATGTCCTTCAATCCTGAAGACCTGCCCTCTTGTCCTACACTCCCCTACCATGGGAAATAACTTTTCCATATCTAAACCGTCAGGCCTTTTAACATTCGGAATGTTTCTATGAGATCCCCCCTCATTTTCCTGAACTCCAGGGAATACAGAGCAAAAGCTGCCAGACGTTCCTCATATGGTCACCCTTTCATTCCTGGAATCATTCTCATGAATCTTCTCTGAACCCTCTCCAATGTCAGTATATCCTTTCTAAAATAAGGAGCCCGAAACTGCACACAATACACCAAGTGTGATCTCACAAGTGCCTTACAGAGCCTCAACATCATGTCCCTACTCATATATTCTACACCACTAGAAATGAATGCCAACATTGCAATCCCCTTCTTCACCACCAACTCAACCTGGAGGTTAACCTTTAGGGTATCCTGCACAAGGACTCCCAAAACCCTTTGCATCTCTGCATTTTGAATTCTCTCCCCATCTAAATAATAGTCTGCCCATTTATTTCTTCCACCAAAGTGCGTGACCATACACTTACCAACATTGCATTTCATTTGCCACTTCTTTGCCCATTCCCCTAAACTATCTAAGTCTCTCTGCAGTCTCTCTGTTCCCTGAACACTACCCGCTCCTCCATCTATCTTTGTATCTTCAGCAAATTTAGCCACAAATCCATAAATCCCATTGTCCAAATCATTGACATTACCTATTACCGATATATACATACATACACACACATCTTATTGTAATTTATAGTTTTTATTAATACTTACTGCAATACAAAACTAATTTCACAGCAAATGCCAATGATATTATGTGCATTATGATCAGAGATTAAGGGAGCTAGGGCTTTACTCTCTGGAGAGAAGGAATATGAGAGGAGACATGATAGAGGTATAACAAGATATTAAGAGGAATAGACAGAGTGGACAGCCAGTGCCTCTTCCCCAGGGCACCATTGCTCAATACAAGAGGACATGGCTTTAAGCTAAAGGGAGGAAAGTTCATGGAGAATATTAGAGGAAGGTTTTTTTACTCACAGAGTGGTTGGTGTGTGGAATGCACTGCCTGAGTCAGTGGTGGAGACATATACATTAGTGAAGTTTAAGAGACTACTAGGCAGGTATATAGAGGAATTTAAGGTTGGAGGGCTATATGGGAGGCAGGGTTTAAGGGTCGGCACAACATTGTAGGCCGAAGGGCCTGTACTGTGCTATATTGTTCTATGTTCTATGTTATATCCAACTTGATTCTGATTTTGATATATAAAAAACAATTTTTTTCTATCAAAATGAATTATTTTTCTGCATTATATTACATCAGCTGTTCACTCTCTTAACCAACCTGTATCAGCCACATAGACCTTTGCATCATTCTCACACCACAAATTGCCACTCAAGTCTGCACCACCAGCAAACCTGTGCATATTGCACATGGTCTGCTTCATCCATTTACAACAAAGATTTTGTTTCCCGAATACCTTTAGGTGTATCTTATGAATTTTGGGCTACTGTTCATGCACACCACCATGAAATTTTCCTATCATGCATGATTTTTTGAAATCACTTAAGTTTATTATATTAATTCCTAATTCAAGTCAATTAAAATGTTGCCTACAATGCAAGCTGGAAAGTTTCCTATGCTTGGGCATGCTTAGGTGGTGCAGCTGCTGCATGGCAGGACAGGTATTAGTAATAATTATTGGGTTCAGGACTGTAAGGATGGAATTTGCTATCACCAGTCACAAAAATTTCTATGAAGGATTTTGATATTTAAGACAGATGCTTCCCAGAATAACTGACGCCAGGATTAAGGAAAGCACTTTTGTTTGTCCACAAATCAAACAGGTCATCAACGACAGGCAATTTGAAGAATTTCTAGTGGGACCGGAGAAAATCACATGGAAAGCATTCAAGGAAGTTGTTGAAATTTTTCTCGGCATCTACAGAACACCAAACTACATGCAGCTGGTTGAAAGCATGCTTCAAGCATATAAAACCATGAAATGCAACATGTCACTAAAGATTAATTTTCTGCATTCCCATTTAGACTTCTTCCCTGCAAATCTTGGTGCTGTTAGTGACGAGCATGGTGGGTTTCACCAGGACATTGCGGTCATGGAGAAAATCACTAACATCAGTAGTGGGGAAGATGCTAGAGCCCATTATTAAAGATGAAATAGTGGCTTATCTAGATAGCAGTGATAGGATTGGGCCAAGCCAGCATGGATTTACCAAGGGTAAATCATGCTTGACTATTCTATTGGAGTTTTTTGAGGATGCAACCAGGAAGTTAGACAAGGGAGATTCAGTGGATGTAGTGTACCTTGATTTTCAGAAGGTATTTGATAAGGTCCCACATAGGAGATTGGTGGGTAAAATCAAAGCTCATGGCATTGGGGGGAAGACATTGACATGGATAGAAAACTGGTTGGCAGATAGAAAGCAAAGGGTAGCAGTGAATGGGTGTTTCTCGGAATGGCAGGTGGTGATGAGTGGGGTGCCACAGGGCTCGGTATTGGGACCTCAGCTGTTTACAATTTATATCAACGATTTAGATGAAGGCATTGAGAATAACGTCAGCAAATTTGCTGATGATAGTAAGCTGGGTGGCAGTGTGACATGTGATGAGGATGTTAGGAGAATTCAGGGTGACTTGGATAGGCTGGGTGAGTGGGCAGATACTTGGCAGATGACGTTTAATATGAATAAGTGTGAGGTTATCCACTTTGGGAGTAAGAACAGGAAGGCAGATTATTATCTGAATGGTGTAAAGTTAGGTAAGGGAGAAATACAAAGAGATCTAGGAGTCCTTGTTCATTAGTCACTGAAGGTGAATGAGCAAGTGCAGCAGGCAGTGAAGAAGGCTAATGGAATGCTGGCCTTTATTACAAAGGGAATTGAGTACAAGAGCAAGGAAATCCTCTTGCATTTATACAGGGCCCTGGTGAGACCACACCTGGAGTATTGTTTACAGTTTTGGTCTCCAGGGTTAAGGAAGGACATCCTGGCTGTAGAGGAAGTACAGCGTAGATTCACAAGGTTAATTCCTGGGATGTCCAGACGATCTTACGCAGAGAGGTTAGAGAGACTGGGCTTGTACACGCTGGAATTAAGGAGATTGAGAGGGGATCTGATTGCAACATATTAGATTATTAAGGGATTGGACAAGATAGAGGCAGGAAATATGTTCCAGATGCTGGGGGAGTCCAGTACCAGAGGGCATGGTTTGAGAATAAGAGGTAGGTCATTTAGGACAGAGTTAAGGAAAAACTTCTTCTCCCAGAGAGTTGTGGGGGTCTGGAATGCACTGCCTCGGAAGGCAGTGGAGGCCAATTCTCTGGATGCTTTCAAGAAGGAGCTAGATAGGTATCTTATGGATAGGGGAATCAAGGGATATGGGGACAAGGCAGGAACTGGGTATTGATAGTAGATGGTCAGCCATGATCTCAGAATGGCGGTGCAGGCTCGAAGGGCCGAATGGTCTACTTCTGCACCTATTGTCTAAAAGATACCAGGGCAACTGGAATCCATCAATGCTGGCAAATTATTGTTGGACACTTAAGCAAGAAGCCTCAGACATTGAGTACAAATGAAAATCATTAACTAAATATTTTTAACTTAGTTGAATATTGCAAAGCATCGGCACCATTATGCAATTAAACACATTATATTCAATAAAAGTTAATTTGTTGTTTCAACAAATTCCTATGTAATACAAGTAGTCTGAAATTATATTTCTGTTCATCTTCAAGCAGTCTATCATAAACAAAAAAAAATTCTGAGGAAGCAACACTTTTGAAAAAAAATTGTTGTCCAGTGTTATTGATCTATAGGGTATAGCTTTGGTTCCAACATCAATCCTAATGATTTAGAGCCTTCAAATTCAAAAACCACTATTGGCACCTATTCTCTGTTTTCATCTCTTTTGGCATAGAAAAGAATGAATAAACAATATAGATTGACTAATATTGACATCAGGACTTCACAAAGCTCAATGCAGCTAATTAAATACTAATAAATTCAATTACTTAAATGTAATCTAATCTTCCTGAAGTGACTGTCTAATGCAAATGATATTTTAGTTATTCTTTTCAATCAATTGATATTTTTTGTTTCACATTTCAGAAGCCAACACAAGTGAAGCTATTGGCAGCATCAAAGTCTAAAAAAAACATTAAAACAATACACCAAAAGGAAAATGTAATAGATGCTGAAATTCGTCAGAAGCAGAAAGCACTGAAAAGACAGCAGTTCCAGGAACATCAAATAAGAATTTATGAACAAGAATCATTCTTCAGAACTGAAACACAGTATTTAAATTTACTTGAAGAATTACTTGTAATGGAATACAGTTCCATGGATACACACTGCTTTCAAATTCTTTGACTAGGAAGTTGTATGCATGTATAGACAAATCTAAACAGCTTCTTCACTGGGGAAGTATAACAGTTAAACTCTATCTTTAATCAAACCTGAACAGTTCCTGCATATACTATTTCAACTTGTGGATTTGTTTTATATAAGTGACAAGCCATTTCCTTTGATATCATGTCAAGTGTTCCTAAGAACATGATAGCAGTCACAGACTAAAATATAAATTTTAATTAAAATATATTAGTATTACAAATGTTTTAATATGTTAAAATAAAGACTAAAATATTAAAATGCTTACTTTTGTAAGCATAAATTACATCTGATAACTATGGCAATATTCACAGATACCAGCATAATCCACAAGCATTACTATTCAGTACTAAAAGTGTAAGATAATTGTGAAGAAGGCAGGTGAACAGATCAGGTCCTGCAATCAAGCATTTAAACAGTAAAAAACAAGAAAGGCAGCTGGAGTAAGTGTGTATTGTGGTACAGAATGTCTGCAAACAGGAAATAAAATCCCAGATGGATCATTCATCAGAACTATTAAAACTAGATTTTCAGTACCAGATAAATTGAGAATGTCATCAATAAATTGAGTATAAAGCAAAATGATAACAAAATTGAGGACACGTACACCCTTCTGCCATACCATCAAACCGATCAGCACAGATAAAGTCCAAAAATGAGAGTAATGTTGACACAGAGGCGTTCTGCTCAAAAGTAACAAATAACATGATCCATGGAAGATATCCACTACAAAATTTTATCCTCAATTATACAGTAATATAATAGCTTAATTTGTTACATCCACTCAGAAACTGAAATATATATCATTAATTTGAGTTAGAATAATATTGAATTCATTATCGGTGTCTGTGTGGCCAAAATGGACAAATGTAAGACCAAACAAATGAACATTCCAAAGATATTTCTGCATTCGGTCAAGACAAAAACAGAGGAGAAATGTCAATGAATCATCTCTGCAAACTTCTTCTATGTCTACTCTATGTTTCCATGCTCTGACGGTGTGCGTCTCTAATGGGTACAAGTCACCCATTTGCATTGGAAAAAAGCAGCAGAAAGCCCAAAAAATAAAGCAGCTTGTGGCCCTGAAAATAGAGATGCATTAGTAAGTACACTGCAGTAAGTCTATATGGAGTTCCTATCAGATCCAAGTACCAAGCTGTGTGAAAGTGTGACCTGGAGTGGTTGTTAAAGTGGTTGGGTTGAGTTGTTCTCCCACCTCAGGAATTCACTTGCAAACATTTCAGCACTATGCAATAGAGACATTGTCAGTTTGTATACTGTGAGGCATATAAATGTGCATAAAACACCCTGAATGATAGAGATAATGGTATTGGTTTATTATCGCACATATACCAAGATGCAGTGAAAATTTGTCTTGTTTACAGTTCATTTAGATCAAATTATTACACAGTGCATTAAGGTAGAATACGGTAAAACAAATACAATGTCACGGTCCGGTCCATGAAGTTCGCATTCCGGTTCGCAGTCAGGTTCGTGGATTCCGTACTCTGATTATTCCATTTTTTCCTTGTTCCGTTGGGTGCCTTAATTGATGCACCTGATTTTTGTTTCGGGCTGGCAACATAAATAGCTCTGGGGACCAGTGATTCCTTGCTGGACTGTCCCCGTCAGAACCCCGTCAGTAATCCCATCTGTAGCCTCGTCAGAACCCCATCAGGAATCTGTCAGAAACTCACTCCAAGAGCTTGGCATCAGGAACTCAACAGAAACTCACTCCAAGAAGCTCAGCAACAGAAACTCACTCCTAGAAGGAGTCCCGGTGTCAAGCCCAAGAGCCAAGCCAAGCCGAGCCAAGCCCCGTCCAAGTCCAGAGTCAAGCCCACGCCAGGTCCGAGTTCTAGTCAAGAGCTAAGTCTAGATCCAGATACTGAGTCCACGCCAAGACCCAAAATTCTGAGTCGTGACCTGAGTTCCCTGTCCAGTTCAAGTCCCAAGTCTAAGTCTAGGTTTTCCAGTTAGTCACTCTACATCTACGTTCATGTTATCATTTCATCCTCGCTCCTTGGTTTCCCTAGCATTCTTAATAAACATAAGTCCAGTTCCTAGTACCCCAGTGTCTGTGTCTTGCATTTGGGTCCGCTCCCATCGCCCCCTTGCAACATACAATGTAGAATAAAGTGTAAAGTCTACAGAGAAAGTAAGTGCAGGTAAATAATAAAGAGTAAAATCATAGTGAGGTAGATTGTGAAGTCCAGAGTCCATCTTATCGTTCAAGTGGTCAATTCAAGTCTGATAATCACAGGGTAGAAGCTGTCCTTAAACCTGGTGGTATGCTTTCTGGATTTTCTATCTTCTGCCTGATGGAAGAGGGGAAAAGAGAGAATGTCCAGAATTGATTACGCTTGCAGCTTTACTGAGGCAGCGAGAAGTACAGACAGTGACCATAGAGGCAAGGCTGGCTTCGGTACAGTGCTGAGCATTCACGGCTCTCTGCAGTTTCTTGTGGTCACATACAAAGCAATTGCTATACAAACCATTATGCATTCAAAATAGTATGTTTTCTATGGGTGTATCAATTCAAAAAAAGGTAAAGGTCAATGGGGACATGCCAAATTTCATGCCAAATCGATACAGTTTGGTAAGGGTCAAAGGGGACATGCCATATTTGAGGTTGTTGTTAAACAAAATTCCCTGAAATTTAGCACAGCACTTGTTACACTCTACATATAAGAAAATCAACATTTCCAGTTCTGCGATTATTTGCACGACTTCGTACATCCAACTAGATATTTCCTGGCACAAACCATGCTTCCCACATGAAGAAATCACATAACTTTCAGTCAAAATGCGCAGTGTACATTTGGTCACATTAAGTATTCATGGTCCAAGCAAATGTGAACTGTGCAGTTTGCTACACAGCCATGTGATTTTCAAGGAATTTTCATGAGCAGTCCCAGACCTGCATAGGGAACATTACTTACTCTTTACTTAAGAACTTTCCTTTGACCCGCTTAACCACACTTCACTCACGAATTCTGTCTCATGATAGTCACCCGACCCCAAGTCATCAATCATCAAACCCTCCCACATTCCTCATCAACTGCTTGCACTTTTGCCAACACATCACCAAAACACCCCATCCACCAATCAAGCCATCATGTGGGAGTCTCACACTCACCCACCCTCAAATACAAAATATATGCAGACCCAACCACTAATCTCATGTGTGACAGCCATCTCAGACTCCCGAATGACACCACATGACCAGAGATCACAGGACCTCATCTCGCCAGACGTTACCCAGTCACCAAATGTAGCTATTGATGCCTGTTGCAATACAAAATCCTCCCCCCAACTCCACCTCTTCCTCCCTCGTGCAGTATTCTATACTGCAACTTCAGCAGCATACCACCTTAAATTATTCTCTTTTTGGAGCCAGCTCCACCTTGTGGGATATTTCTCCAATGTAGTTGGTCAGCTCATTCAGCCCTCTGCATCAGAAAGCTTACTTAAAACATAAGACACCTTCTCCTTCTCAGGCAATAGCTCACATTTATTTTTAGCAATTGATATGACCTAAAGATGATGTATCAAAACATAAAGTAGGAAAATGACTTGTATTTAGAGGTGTTAATTACTAAACTTCATCTTCATTATTTTTAGCTCGTTCAACATGTAAATCTAAGGTTCTTTCATTCTGTTTCCAGAAGTAAAAAGGATTTATAGAATAACCATTAACAAAGTTACTGTTATCAAAAATGTATGCACACTTACTCAAGACCTTCACACATGATTCACCTCATTGCCATCTGACAAAACACATGCAATGGTTCCATGAATAAGTGAGTAAAGAAAAGAATTATGTTGTTTTGCGTGAGAAGGCACAATCAGCCCTTTTTCGTTGTGGATTCAAATGATAAGTCTTACCAAAGTACCGCATCAATAATAGCCTGCTTAAGCAGTAAAATACTGTAACAATGCAACATCTGATTAAGTTTCAGTAAACTATCACTCTCCTTTGGTGTTTTATTACCACAGGTGCACAGTACAAAATGATCATATGCACATTACTACTGAGGTCAGTTAATTGAAGACAGCTTTATTTATTCACCTGCATGTACTAAATGCATTGAATGTAAGTGGCATGCCGAAACAAACAGAGGGCAGAAAAACAGCAGGGTGGTGATTAAGGACTGTTTCATTGTAAGTATTTGATCTTGGGCCAGAAGGGACAGAACCTTAAAGTCAATTTTCCTCTCATTGTACGAGAAGAATTGTTTCTTTAATTGCAGTTGTTTACATGCTATAACAGGATATTTTAAAACTAGATCTCCACAGAGGTCAGAGAAAAGCCTCAATGTTTTTTTTCATTTCTCCAAACAAACTAAATTTCCTATTTAAAACTAAATTTGGGGGTTGAAATGGATGGAATAGGGGTAGAAATGATGCATATCATTTTATTTCATATGGGTCCACATCGAAAGCTAACACGCTTAGGGAATTGCCAAGAATTATAGGGTCTTAGAGGCAGACAGTAATACTGTACATCATAATGAATGTATTTAAATATTTGACCAGTTTGCCAGAAAGCAGTCATTGATGAATATCATCTATATAGAATTTTAAAATACATGTCCAAATTTGAAAATAAAATATTAAAATATACATCAGTAGAGAAACCTGTCCTTACATATGCTGCATTTAATGGAATAGATGCAATGATTACTTTTAGCATTGCTTAAATTGAACAGTGATTTCACTGAGTTGGCCAAAAATAGAAAAAAAAATCATTGTAATACCCTGCAGCATCAAATAACCCAGGCTTGAGAGAGATCCCTTAGTTTTCTCTAGGCATGAGCAGGCCTTGGTGAGTAGGATAAAGGAAAACCCCAAGGCATTCTTCAATTATGTGAAGAACAAAAGGATGACAGGAGTGAAGGTAGGACCGATTAGAGATAAAGGTGGGAAGATGTGTCTGGAGCCTGTGAGAGTGAGTGAGGTCCTCAATGAATACTTCTCATCTGTATTCACCAATGAGAGGGAACTTGATGACAGTGAGGACAACATGAGTGAGGTTGAAGTTCTGGAGCATGTTGATATTAAGGGAGAGGAGGTGTTGGAGTTGTTAAAATACATTAGGATGGATAAGTCCCTGGGATATTCCCCAGGCTGCTCTACAAGGCAAGGGAAGAGATTACTGAGCCTTTAGCTAGGATCTTTATGTCCTCGTTGTCCACGGGAATGGTACCGGAAGATTGGAAGGAGGCGAATGTTGTCCCCTTGTTCAAAAAAGGTAGTAGGGATAGTCCGGGTAATTATAGACCAGTGAGCCTTATGTATGTGGTGGGAAAGCTGTTGGAAAAGATTCTTAGAGATAGGATCTATGGGCATTTAGAGAATCATGGTCTGATCAGGGACAGTCAGCATGGCTTTGTGAAGGGCAGATCATGTCTAACAAGCCTGTTAGAGTTCTTTGAGGAGGTGACCAGGCATATAGATGAAGGTAGTGCAATGAATGTGATCTACATGGATTTTAGTAAGGTACTTGATAAGGTTCCACATGGTAGGCTTATTCAAAAAGTCAGAAGGCATGGGATCCAGGGATGTTTGGCCAGGTGGATTCAGAATTGACTTGCCTGCAGAAAGCAGAGGGTTGTGGTGGAGAGAGTACATTCGGATTGGAGGATTGTGTCTAGTGGTGTCCCACAAAGATCGGTTCTGGGACCCCTACTTTTCGTGATTTTTATTAATGACCTGGATGTGGGGGTAGAAGAGTGGGTTGGCAAGTTTGCAGACGACACAAAGGTTGGCGGTGTTGTGGATAGTGTAGAGAATTGTCGAAGATTGCAGAGCGACATTGATAGGATGCAGGAGTGGGCTGAGAAGTGGCAGATGGAATTCAACCTGGACAAGTGTGAGGTGGTACACTTTGGAAGGACAAACTCCAAGGCAGAGTACAAAGTAAATGGAAAGATACTTGGTAGTGTGGAAGAGCAGAGGGATCTGGGGGTACATGTACACAGATCCCTGAAAGTTTCCTCACAGGTAGATAGGGTAGTTAAGAAAGCTTATGGGGTGTTTGCATTCATAAGTCGAGGGACAGAGTTCAAGAGTCGCGAGGTAATGATGCAGTTCTATAAAACTCTGGTTAGGTCACAATTGGAATACTGTGTCCAGTTCCGGTCGCCTCACTATAGGAAGGATGTAGAAGCATTGGAAAGGGTACAGAGGAGATTTACCAGGATGCTACCTGGTTTAGAGAGCATGCATCATCCACTTCATTCCAGTGGATGAAGATGAAATTACTTCACCAAGCACAGAAGATATGGTTTTTTCAACCACTGATACACAAGCCACAGTGCTTCACTCTGGATAGTCATCATACTCCAGGTCAGACGAGAGATAACCCAGGTCAGGTTGCAGACTACAGTGCCCAGGTAGATCCTTCGCATGATGGTGGTGGTGAGGTGGTAGAGAAGAAGAGGAAGGTCAAGTGGCCAGCAATGGCAGATGAGAAGGCTTGGCGTGTGTTTGATGAGGATATCAGTATGATGTTAGAGAACACTCTCAGGGGAACATCAAAGAGAAAGTTGGAAGTGATGGGCAATATGATTTATGATGTTAGAAAGTACAGGTTTGGCTAGTTGAGTTGAAGAACACAAAGCCTACACAGCAACCAAGCAGGCACCAGAAGGAGATTAGTAGGGTGAGGAGAGAGCTTAGATCGTTGAGACAGAGGTGGAAGGTAGCAAGTGAGGGTGACAAGCCAGGGCTTGCTGATCTCCGAGAGCAGTTTCGAATAAAGTTAGCATCACTCTGTTGTGCAGAGTCACAACGTAAAAAGAGAAAGAAGAGAGAGAAGGCAAGAAAGGTGTTCTTTGAGAACCCTCACCAGTTCACAAAGAGATTGTTTGAACAAAGTAAGAGCGGGCAGCTTAACATCTCTCAACAAGAACTTGAGGATCACCTGGCAAGCACTTACCCTAACGAACAGTGGGAGGCTCCTTTGCCTGACATTTCTGGGCTTGTGAAGCCTACCGAGCCAGGAGTGAAGTTCGATCTGTCAGAACCCGAACTGGCAGATGTCAAGCGGTTCATCAGAAAGGCAAGATCAGGTTCAGTGCCAGGACCTAATGGAGTGCCATATAAGGTGTTCAAGAAGTGTGAAGAGCTGAGGAAATACTTGTGGAGATTGTTAAAGGTGGTGTGGAGACAAGGTCTTGTTCCTTTGTCATGGAGTGAGGCTGAAGGAGTACACATCCCGAAGGAAGAGATTTCTCCTGCATTGAATCAGTTCCGACCAATTTCACTCCTGAATGTAGAGGGGAAGATTATGTTTGGCATTCTAGCAGAAAGAATATCTTCATTTGTGATAGAGAATGGATTGGTAAATACATCTGTGCAGAAGGCAGGAATACCAGGCTTCCCGGGATGCCTTGAACATACCGGTATGACCATGCAGGGGTCGAAAAGGTTGAGAAGAAATCTGGCTGTAGTTTGGCCTGATCTTGCAAATGCATATGGTTCCATTCCCCATGTCTTGACTGAGTTTGCGATGGAATTCCTGTGGATTCCTGCTAAGGTGAGGAACTTCGTTATGCAATACTACAACGATTTCCGGATGAGGTTTTCCACTCAGCAGTTTACAACTAGGTGGCAGAGCTTGGACGTTGGTATCCCAATGGGATGTGTGATATCACCCATCCTTTTTGTGTTAGCCATGGAGGTCATTGTGAGGGCAGTAGAATCAGTGGGACCAGGCGTCACACTTGATGGCGGAGGGGAATTGCCACCAATACGAGCGTTCATGGACGATCTCATCCTTTTGGGTCCTAGCACAGAGGCAGTTGAAAGTGTACTATCTAGACTCGAGGAGCTAATGGATTGGGGAAGAATGAAGTTCAAGACCAAGATATCAAGGAGCTTTGTCCTTAGGAAAGGAAAGCTGGTTGACTTTCATTTCACCCTTTGTGGAGAGCAGATTCCATCCATTCAGGACCAACCTCGGGCGATAGTACACAGAGGAGCTGAGAGACACCAAGAGGACAGGAGAACAGATTAGCAGAGGTCTGATGTCTGTTAACAAGTGTGGCTTGCCTGGCAAGTTGAAGTTGTGGTGCTTGCAGTACAGACTGATGCCACGCATAATGTGGCCACCAACTGTCTATGAGGTGGCAATGTCCCATCTTGAGGCAATGGAATGGAAGATCAACAAGTATGTGAAGAAGTGGCTTGGTGTACCGAGCAGCCTCACTAATATTGCAATCCACAGTAGCCAGACAAAGCTTGCCATCCCAGTGCAATCCCTTGTTGAAGGGGTCAAGGTAGCCAAGGTAGGATCATTCTTGATGCTTTGAGACTCAAAAGACCCTGTCATCAAGAACATCCAGCTGGATGTGAGATCAGGCAGGAAGTGGTCAGCCTGGGCAGCAGTTGATGAGGCAGAGTCTAGATTGAAGCACAAGGAGATGGTTGGGGCTACCCAGCTAGGCCACCAGGGACTTGGATGGACAACCTACAAGTGGTGGTCATCTTCTACAAGTAAGGAGCGCCGTGAGCTTGTAATGCAAGAAATACGAGAGGTAGAAGAGGAGAACAGGTTAGCTAAAGCAGCTGGCCTGACCAAACAAGGGGCTTGGATCTGGTGGGAAAGTGTTGAACAATGACATCTATCTTGGAATGTTCTGTGGCAGATGGAACTGCTCCGCATTTCTTTTCAATATAGAGCAGTGTATGACCTGCTCCCAACACCTGCCAACCTCAGCACCTGGTATGAAGACAGACAGGTGTGCTGCTTGTGGCGATAAGGAAACACTTCAGCATATTTTGAATGCATGCAGAGTCAATCTTTCCAACGGCATGTACACTTGGAGACATAACGACGTTCTCAAAGTTGTAATGGAAGCGGCTGAACAGAGAGTTCTGCAGCACAACTTATCTCATGCCCCATGCTGCACAGAATATCACATATCATTTGTGAAAGAAGGCTCCAAGTCAAGGGTGTACAGCGCAGGTCCACGATTAAGCATACTTTCTTCAGCCAATGATTGGTGTGTCAAGGCTGACCTGGATGGAAAAGGCAGTTTCCTGGAGCAAATAGCTTTCACTACATTGCGTCCAGATATAATCGTCTGGTGTGACACCAGTAGAGAAGTGGTTACTGGTGAGTTCACAGTCCCCTGGGAAGACAATATCGATGAAGCTCATGAGCGCAAGTTAACCAAGTATGCAGAATTAAGATCAGAGTGCAGAGACAGTGGGTGGAAGGTCTCATGCTATCCATTCGAAGTAGGGTGCCGTGGCTTTAGTGCGTTCACTTTCCAGAAGTGGCTGCATGACCTTGGCTTTACTAGAAGAGAGATCAAGTCAACCAGCAGGGCTGTAGCTGAGGCAGCAGAGATAGGATCATCATGGGTGTGGACTAAGTACGTCCAGAAGGGCAGATAGTTGGACAGTGTATCCTTCTTTTGTAAACTCTTCAGTAGCTGCGTAGATACCTGAAGAGTAGACTATCTGTTGGATGGAAGCGACCAACAACTCTGATAGAGGCAGATGCCGAGTTTTTAAGCTCATCAGTGGGAGGTGGTGCTTTAGCACTGCTGGCCCACCACCTCGAGGGAGTCTTGATCATAAGGGAGCCGAAACTCCTGAAGACAGGTGGCAGATCAACTGATGATCCTACTAATGACAGCACAAGACAGTTAACATCTTAGTCCACGTGTATGTTCAATTCTGATCAGAGATTAAGGGAGCTAGGGCTTTACTCTTTGGAGAGGAGGATGAGAGGAGACATGATAGAGGTATACAAGATATTAAGAGGAACAGATAGAGTGGACAGCCAACGCCTCTTCCCCAGGGCACCACTGCTCAATACAAGAGGACATGGCTTTAAGGTAAGGAATGGGAAGTTCAAGGGGGATATTAGAGGAAGGTTTTTTACTCAGAGTGGCTGGTGTGTGGAATGCACTGCCTGAGTCAGTGGTGGAGGCAGATACACTAGTGAAATTTAAGAGACTACTAGACAGGTATATGAAGGAATTTAAAGTGGGGGTTTATATGGGAGGCAGGGTTTAAGTGTCAGCACAACATTGTGCGCCGAAGGGCCTGCACTGTGCTGTACTATTCTATGTTCTAAATCTTAGTTGTGATGAAAGAATTCCACCCAAGTCATTAGCTTGCCTTCTGATTCAGATACTGATATACCTGTTGTCCCATTTCAATATATTCTGTACAAAAGGTGAAAATAATCATCTATTACTGAGATTATTCATGGCTGTTTTGATGCAGTTTCCTTAAAACATATTTTGAGTTTTAGAAACAGAAGGAAAAGCAACAAATTAAAAGAAATGCAAATAAGGATAATATATATCATGAAAAGATTGAAAGAAGTAGCAACATCTGTTTAGAACTCAGACATTTCTTGAATCAGAAATGAAGCCTGTAATAACTGCCCACTGACTAGTGTTATAAGAATCCAAATCAAATGGTTCTCAGGTTGGGCTCCATGATCAATTAAAATAAAAAAATAATGCATTGAATAGAGCCTCAAATGTTGTTCCATAAGCATTTCAGAATCAGAATCAGATTTAATATCACCAGCATAGGTCATGAAATTTGTTAACTTAGTGGCAGCAGTACAATGCAAAACATGATCAATATAGAAAAATGAACAAAATAAATGAATTACAGCAATATATATTTTTAAATAGTTAACTTGAAAATAGTAATGCAAAAACAGAAATAATAAAAAAGTGAGGTAGTGTTCATGGGTAAAGCATCCATTCAGAAATCAGATGGCAGAGAGGAAGAAGCTATTCCTGAATTGCTGAGTGTATGCCTTTCGGTTTCTGTACCTCCTTCCTGACGGTAACAATGAGAAGAGGGCACATCCTGGGTGATGGGGGTCCTTAATAATGGTTGCCACCTTTCTGAGGCACTATTCCTTGAAGATGACTTGGACACTACAGAGGCTAGTACCCATGATGGAGCTGACGTAATAATTTTACAACTTTCTGCAGCTTCTTTTGATCCCGCGCAGTAATCCCCCTATACTAGATGGTGATGCAGCCTGTCAGAAAGCTCTCCATGGTGCATCTATAGAAGTTTTTGAGTGTTTTAGGTGACAAACCAAATCTCCTCAAAGTCCTATTGAAATATAGCCACTGTTTTGCCTTCTTTATAGCAGCATCGATATATTAGGACCAGGTTAGATCCTTAGAGATCCTGACGTCCATAAATGTAAGTGGTGTTACCATGCAGCTCCAACAACAGTTTCAGTCCTGGCCTTTGTGAAATTTCCCCATTCATCCTGTGATTATATGGGTACGCTCTAATGCTCCAGTTTCCATCCACATCCCACCAATGTGCTGAAAGTATAACTGAAAAACTGTATATTGCCAATAGACTTAAGGTGAGTTATGCACACATGAGAGGGACAATATTACAGAGAAATTGAACTAATGGTAATGCTCTGAGAGCTGGAATAGACTCGAGGGAAAGAACTGCCTCCTTCAGTGTCACAAAAAAAAGATAAAATTCTGCAGAATAATGTAATAGCTAATTCCTTGCAATAATCCTCAAACATAAATAAGAGATTGTAAACAAATTGTTATATAACTATGCAGCATTTTTCCAACTTAACAACTCACAAATTATGAAGTCAGTAAACTCAGCTTCAAATATATCAGATAACACTAAGGTAGTTGTTATGCTGCACATAACTTGATTTTCGCTGAGACGTTTCTTGCTGAGAATCAAGAGGTAACCGGAGAAAATGTTTACAATCCATGATTTGATTCTTCAATCCGTATCTTTATTTGAGAAACAAAAAGTAGGACCAATACCCATCAAGATGTGCTACAGATAGAGAAAGACCATTACCTTCTGGAAAACAGAAAATTATGGCATGTTATAACTTGACACTTTGACATTAGATTTGGCTTGGTCAGAAGAATGAACTACTTGACTTCAATTCCAGTATCTAATGAGCTCTTCCTTTGAGAGAACTTTAAGGAATTGGGAATGGGAACAGAAGTAATACATTTAAAAATAATTGTGGATGGTCCAAACCTACTTCTCACTTCAATCATTTCTCCCTTTATATATTGCAGTATCTGAAGAAGAGACAACAAAAATATCTTTCTCTTTAGTGGGAGGAAAAAACAAGCTGATACCACTAAGCAGTAAGGCTGACAATAATCCAGGGGATCAACAGCAAGAGTGCATGTCACACATGTGAATTTCTTTTAATGATCTGACATGGTCAAGAAAGGCAAGTACAGTTGCTTATTCAGTTATATCCTCAAAGTGAAAGTAAATTTATTATCAATGTACGTATATGTCACCATATATACCTTGAGATTCTTTTTTCTTGCAGACATTTGCAGAAAAATAAATACAATGGAATTTATGAAAAACTATACATAAAGAATGACAAGCAACCAAAAGATGTATAATCAAGCCTGCTGGCCTTGCTTTTAACAACTCATTACACAAAGAGGCTTAACATTTTTCTAACTGCAACTCTAACTGCCTCTAGTAATCTACTTGGACTCACTTATCAGGAATACTCCCCCCCCCCCCACCCCCTGCCACCTTTCCAGCATGGTCTTTGGTTTATTATTCTCTAATTACCGTCATTAATCTATTAACTGTATAGCTCCAAAAGCACAGTGTCACATGGACAACCCTAATATCTACCCAATCATAGACATTCCTCTTTTTTAACCCACACCATCCCTACCACCCTCTCAGTAAGAAGGTGTTGGAAGGGTTATTAATCTGAAACATTAACTCGGTTTCTCTCAAATACAGAATGCTGCTCAACCTGATGAGCATTTTCAGCATTTTTTGTACTTATTTCAGATTTCTAATATCTGCAACTTCTTGCTTTTCAAATACTTTGGTTAAGGTTGTGAGTAGTCTAATGCAATAATAAAAGGCCAGCTGGATTAATTTCCGCTTTCTGCGTATATCTAGGAAATATTCCATTTGGTTATATAGATGTCATTGTTATAGCTGTATTGAACAGTTAAGAGGCACAGGTGAAATTAATTTCCTTAATTGAGAAACCCTCAGAGAAAGAACAAGATTGATGATTCTCTAAGCAATACTGGTTAAAGATGGTTGAAAATGTCGGGGAATCCATTATCCATGTAAATATTGTACTTGAAATTGTGTATCACTTCATTTCTCCAACCACTGCCACTCACACTCACACCTATCAGTCTATGATCGCATGCACCTTTTTAAGGAGGTCCAAGCTACAAGAAAAACACCTAACAGAACAGAAGGACTTAGGATTACAGGAGCATAGCTTGTTGAAAGCAGCATCACAGACAGATAGCGTTTGAAAGAGGCATTCAGCATGCTGTATTTCATCTGCAGTTGAGAGGAACAGAGTTAATGTTTCAGGTTAATAACCCCTCCAGATCTCATGTTGGATTGAGTACAAGAATTGAGACGTTATGCTATGGGTGTGAAAATTGCTGTTGAGGCTGCATTTGGAGTACAGAGTACAATGTAGTTTTGATTGCCCTATTATAGAAAAGGTGTGATAAACTGGAACAAGCACAGAGAAAAATTGAGGGAGTTACCAGGACTAGAGCATCGGAGTAATAGAAAGAGATCGGGCAAGCTAGGTCTTTACTCCTTGGTACCCAGGGGAATGAGGGAAAACTTAAATAAATTTTAAAATTACGTGGCATAGACAAGGTGATTGGGAACATTCTTTTCCCCAGGGTAGGGGAGTCTACATCTAGGAAGCATATATTTAGGGTGAGAAGGAAGAGATTTAAAAGGGTTATTGTGGCAACTTTTTCAATGCAGAAAGTGGTGATAATATGGAATGAGCTGCTAGAGGAAGTGGTTGAGGCAGGTACAATAGTATCATTTATGAAGCAGTTGGATAGGTACATGAAGGGCAGAGCTTGGAGGACCAAACACAGGAAATTGGGACTTTCTGAGTGGGAATTGTGGATTCATTAGGCTGATAGGCCTGTATCCATCCTGCATTATTCTATGACTCGTCTTCCATCTTGGAACATGAGAGCTTTTTGGACTCAATAACGTAATCACAAACTTCAGATAATTGAGTTTCTCCAGCTACATCACTGTCTGATCTGCTGGGTATTTCCTACAGGTCTGACCTGCATTTACATGTCATATGTCACTTGCTTCCAGCAATTTATTTTTAACACTCTGTGATCAGTTTTTTTTTTAGGTACCTCCTGCACTGAGTGCGCTGAAGTACCTCCTGGACTAAAGTGGCCACTGAGTGTATGCTCGGGGTCTTCTGCTGCTATTGTCTATCCACTTCAAGGTTCAACATGTTACACATACAGGAATACTCATTCACACAACACTACTGTAATGTGTGCTAATATGAATTACTGTCACCTTCCTTTCACCTTGAACCAGTCTGGCCATTCTCCTCTGACCTTTCTCATTAAATAGGTATTTTTGCCCACAGAACTGCCACTCATTTAATGTTATTTTTGTTTTTTGCATCATTCTCTGTAAACTCTAGACTGCTGTGCATGAAAATCCCAGGAGACCAGCAGCGTCCGAGATACTGAACCCACCCTGCTCGCACCAACAATTATTCCACAGTCAAAGTCACTTAGAACGTATTTCTTCCCCATTCTGATGTTTGTTCTGAACAACAATTGAATCTCTTGAACATGTCTGCATATTTTTACATATTTAGTTGCTGCCATGTGATTGACTGATTAGATATTTACATTAATGAGCAGGTTTACCCAATAAAGTTCCCACTGAATGTGTACATCAGCACTTTTGGCATCATTGAATCCAATACAATGTTCAATTCCAAGTAGTTCTGGTTGTTTGTTGGCTTGCTAGCCTACATCAAAGGGTAATTCAGAGTCAACCATGTTGCTAGTGGTTTGGAGTTCTATATAGACTAGATTAGACAAAGATGGCAATTTTCATTTCTTGAAAAATTTCAGTGAACCACTTAGGATAAGAATTCAACAGCTTCAATATTCCAGACGATACTGTATATCCATAGCTGATTTTATATCCTCCTGCTTCCAGGATGTGACTTGGACAGCGATTTCCGAATCAGTAGTCCAGCATTTGAGATTTGTTAGTCTTGTATATTAACCATTATTCCATCACTTCAAGTAAGTTTAAAAATAGTGTGAGGATTAGTGGAACAGCAGCTCCACCCTTCCCCTTCCAAATCTATGTAGTATAGAGTAAGCAGAAATAGCTATATCCTTTTGTATGAATGAGAAGACCTATTTTGCTGAGCATTATTTAAAACAGATGTCTCCCTCTTTCTTACCCTATCTCAGTAAGTGTGGTAAATGTAATGAGTGAAACTCAATAAGTCATAACATTCAACCTGCTCTCAATGGCTCATTCAGAAAGGTATGAGGACAGCATCAGAAGTTTTTGCAGTTCATTAGAATTAGGAAAAATACCAGAAGATTGTAAGTTAACTAATATTATGGCAACTTTTAAAATAGGTCAGAAATATCATCCTGGGGTTCATTGGTATGCCAGCTTAACATCCATTATGGGAAAAACATTGCCACCTATGAAAAGAGGAACCCATTCAAGCACATTTATAAATCATAAAAGCAAAGTGTTATGGTGCCATATAGCATGGAAACTGACCCTCTGGCCAACCAAAACAATGGTTCCAAGCCAAAATCATGACCAATACAGACAGGTCATGCCTAACAAATTTCTTGCTATTCTTTTGTCAGTATAGTGGACCCCATTTATGTGCATTTCCAAAAGTATTTGATATGCTTCCTCTTAGGAAAACTGATGTTAACAGAATGGAAGTAATTAAGTGTGTATTCAAAAGGATCGATAGTGAGAAGCAAATAAATCAAGGATAGAAGCTTTTGTAGAGAAGTTTAATTAAAACAAAATATCTGGGCAAGGCATTATGTTTAACACAATTTAAGTTGTTTTCATGCTGTTTGGAAGTATAATAATAGCATTTGCAAGTTAATTTTTTAACCAGACATTTTGGAAATACTCACATTGCAGGACAGTGTCTAATAGACCCAATGTAATTTTGTAGTATCCAAAACATACAATGGTGCAACCAGTCTAGCTGTCTCACCCACCAATATCAACCCAGTTCGATGCAGACTTTCGATGCTGTGTGAAGGAAGCGCATTCTCCCAGTGACCACTATGTTACCTTTGTGATGTCTAGTTCCCTCCCACATCCCAAAGGCTGGCAAGTTAACTGACTGCTATAAATTCACCTGAGGTGTAGGAGAATTGATGACCTGTTGGGAGATTAAAATAGAATTAGTGTCTTATCTGCATTATTGACTCAGTTGGCCGAAGGGTCATTTTTCATGTTTTATGGCACCATATCTCAGAGGTCTTATATACAACATTAATTATACTATTTAACTCCACCATGGAAGGTCCCAAGCCCAAATGCAGAAGAAAGAGACTTGGACTTGGGGCTAGCAACCCCATTCTGTAAAAACCCAGAATTTCAGAAATGCCAACAGAGGCTCCAATGATCTCATCTCTGGCAGAGGAAGGATCGTCACTGAGAAGACATAACATGGGACAACCTGAAAGACTGACTCAGAACAGAAAACTCCAGCAAGCTGCTGTCGGCAGCCTGTACCCCAGCAGGGGTAATGGGCTTAAGAAGAAGAATGATATTATTTGCACAGTTCTGTATATTGATGAATCAGCACAGACCTGTTGTCATATTTATTGAAAATTTTTAAAAGCAGTTTAGTTTTCTGGTTATTAAGTAATGAAGAGGAAATAAATTCTGCATTCAATAAAAAAACAATTTATGCCGAAAATGAAAGAACATTGGGAACATTGGTAAAAAGCTTCTGTATAAAGCAGTAGATTGAGTTGATGCAGGAGGATAACTTGAGTACCTGTACAGCATGTTGGCAAATTGAAAAGAAATACAATCTAAATGAAGCCCCAGAAACTTGGCTTCAAAAAATGTGAATGGGATATTCTGAAGAAACTTAAATTGTACTTACTCCTTGATTGTGCCATACTTAATACAAACAATTGAGATAAGATGTGGAAAACTATTCCATTTTAAACGTTATTCCAACTAAGCATTAAGAGAAAAAATGTTGGACATATAGAGAAGATCAGGCAGCATTTGAAAATATAACAGAATTAACATTTCAGTTTAATGACCTTTCATAATAGGGAAAGGTTAATATCAAATGTGTTTTAAAATTATAGAGAAGGACAAGTGATAAAGAGAAGAAAGAGAATGTCTTGGAGTCCAAGTAAGTCTAAATCACAGAGGTAAAGGCTCTTTAAATACAACTGATCTGTCTGGAGGAGTTAGAAATAGAAAGAATGAATGAGAATAATGGCTGGAACCACAATATAATGAATCTGGATGTTGGAAAACTAAAACAAAGCAGAATACTGGAAAATGCCTAGCAGATCAGGCATCATCAATAGAGATAAGCAAAATTACCATTACAGGTTGATAACCTTTTAACCAAAATTGGTCAATTCTGATAAAAAATGAAAAGTCTGGTTTTGCTAAATTGTTGAATTCATTGTTGAGCCTCAAGTCTGTAATGCACTAAGGAGAAGAATTAGATGCTGCTTCTCTAATTTAAATAGCGTTATTGAAACAGTGTAAGAAGCCAAGGGCACAGATCAAATGGAGGAGGGATGGATAATTAAAATGACAGGCAGCTGTAAATAATATATTTTGTTTTGAATATCACAGTTTCATCTCTGTACTTTCTAAACCAATCCGTCTCTGCAACTTGAAACATTCTAACTTCCCCTAATTCTGATGAAGTCATTAACCCATAACCTGGTTAACTTGGTTTCTCTTTCTAACCACTCAATACTTCCACTATTTCTGTTTTATTTCATATTTTCAGGTGTATTTTTGTTTTATTCCAAACACAGATGTCTATAAAAGTAATTGAGAGACTACTCCTCAATTACTTCTCCTAAAAACTAGATTTCACTGGTTTGAGATTTTATCTATTCATATCTTGCACTACTTGTCAGCAAATAATGTTGGACTTATGAAATGAGGTTTGTCAGCATTTGTAATGGGTACAGAAAAGTTGCGTTCATAAAGGTGGGGCATTGAGTAGGTTCAGGAAGGTGGAGTGATACTTCAAGCATGCATTTTCTTCCCAAAGCAGAGCTAGTGGGCAGAGGTTGGCTTTTTGTTTTGGAATATGTTTTCAATTTAAAGATCCTCAAATCTTACTTTTGTATATATAAATGAAAATATAGATTTTGCTTGTGCTTTTTTTTTACAAACTTTATTGTTTGCACACATTTTTGCTCTAGTGCAGGAGTTCCCAACCTGAGGTCCACAGACCCCTTGGTTAATGGAAAGGGTCCATGGCAAAAAAAGGATGGGAACTCCTGTTCTAGTGGCTTTTTGATATCACATAAATGACCTTTCATACCACTTAATGACATTTGTAGGACGTTAAAACCATTTACTCTCTACTTGGTAACTAGGGTATCCATCTACCTGCTGTGTGTACTCCTTCCCTTACCACTTCTCTTTTAAATTTAGTTATTAAGATGGATGACAGGCAGTAAAAACAAAAATCTAACCAATAATTTTCTACGGCAGTTTACCTAAAAACAGAATAAGGTGCAGGTATTGTCATTAGCCAAATTATTATCCAGGAAGCAAAGACAGGAATTCATTTGCTGATTTCAATCTATGGATTTTACTCAAATAAAAATGTTAATTTGATGTCATAATTGCAGGATAGGTGTTTGAGCTGCTTGTATTTGTACAACAACTATAATTGTGTCGTTATGGCAAAATAATTAGTAAATATGTATTCTAAACTTCAGGATATGTGGCAGAACTTTCCCAGGTTTGAGACTCAGGTGCTAAATATTTGTTTCAAAGTACAGTACTGTAATGTGTACACTGATAATGATGTTAAAGTCAAATCAGAACACAGCTGCAACATGAATAATGTTATCACTATCAGGAGTGACATATTCATATTACAATTTACTTTAGTCAGAGATAACAGAAAAAATGTCAACTGTACATTCATTTTATTTGTTTTTTATAAGTTTATAACACACATAACAATGTTGTAAATACTGCAATATAAAAGCAGAGAAACAAAAATTACAACATTCTGATTTTTACCCCAAATGCAATTTATCATTTCACAAAGATTATTCCATTATATAAGCAAGATGTTTCACATTTTTATGCTTTACCATCAATAAAATCTCTCCTAAGGTTCATGAGTTTGGTCGCATTCATCTAGATGCAGATACTACTGCACAGGTTTCAGACTTTTAAGAAATTTTCAGGTTCAAAGCAATTATTTTTAGATTATCCTTTCTACTTCGAAATACAGTTGATTATTCACTTTGCATAAGTTTACTTGAACAGTAGCCCAGCAAGTAGAATCAAAGCTCACAATTAACTCTTAATTCAATAAATATAACAAACAATACCCCAGATAATAAACTGAACTACCCATTTGTCCACAATCTCTGAGTGTGAATGCTACAATTACACCAGGGAGGAATAGGATTAAAATGATTAGTTAAGTTTGTTCTTGTAGTTGAAAATAGATTGGTTTAAGAAAGTTTTGGTATGTCAATTGTGCCAATTTGACAATCAGGATATAAGGAAGGCAAAAAAAAGCAAATGATTTTACATAATGTAAAATGCGATCCCCAAATGCTTTCATTGTTTCCCATACGTAAGGTGAACCACAAGAGCATCCAGATAATTAATAAATTAAGTACCAGTGAACTTGAACAGCACCAGAAATCCACCGCCATTATAATAAAAATCTTCCAAAAAAATGAAAAACAACTCCATTGTAATCCTGGCTTGTAGACTGCAAAAAGAATTTGGAAATCATTCACCACAGCACATATATCCACCCTTAAATCCACTTTTCCGCTACAGCTTTTTCATGACTGATCCATTTGGTCAATGGCAACACCATGGTGTTAATAATTGTTCACTGAATTCATTGAAAATTCAGGGCAAATGATTTCACTTTCTTTTATTGGAGATGATTATTGTCTGTCACTATTTACTTCTCACTTACTAGCTCATTACGGAATATTGTCTAATTCTTGCTTCATGTAGACATGAAGTTGTTTAATCTCAACATAGAGGACCTTCACCATTATTATTAATGATCCATAATGCTAGCTTTTAATACATCATCCATCTGATCTATCGCAATGCTCTCTGGTTACCAAAGCGATACAGCTTTGTTCAGTATCATTTGTCACTCTCTTGTCACAGTTCCTCTTCACCAATAATAAAAGAACCACCTTTTTTTGACTGCTGACCGCTGACAAAAAGTCTGCTGACTGAAAATGTTCTCTGCATGGTATAAAAGGCACACAGTATCTAACAAAGAGGGTCTTGTTTCCGACACATGAGGTAGTCAATTATGCACTGGAGTACAATTCTCCTTCAATGAATCTTTTCTATTGAAAGAACATAAATCAGCAACAAGATTGATTATACAAACTGCATTGGCAGGGAAAGTGTTTCTTATCCCAGAAGCCCAATGACATACAAAAAACCAAATTTATAATCTATCAGTTTGTAATTGCACAAATAAATGCACGCAGAAAAATTGTCTTTGATCATCCAGGATACAGAAACTGCATTATTTGCTGCAGATTCACAATTTCTGACCAGCTTATGTAGCCATGGTACTTATCTGGCTGGTCCAAATGGAAAATATTATTTAACTTATCGTCCCAAGCTTGAATGTTGTCTGCACTTTACTGAACGCAAACATGAGCAACTTTAATATATCGCGAATTGGAATGACATTAAACATTATGTACTTATCAAGCAAACATCCCCATTCTGACTTTAGCTTGGAGGAAAAGTCAATAATAGAACAACTGAAGATGACCTGAGAGAATGAACTGATTAAAATCTGCAATAATGTTCTGCAGCAAAGGTGATTGACCTTCAATAACCTTCATAATGTTACTTTGTAACTGTATAATTATTGCACAGTAACTGTATAACTGTGTCAGCAGGACCAGGAGCAGGTTAATGACTTCAGCAGGAGGAAACCGTAGTCCGCGAGTCAGTCCTCAGCGCAGGATCAGAGTGGAGAGAGTCAGCAATTTGAAATTCCTTAGTGTTATCATTTCAAAGGATCTATCTGAGTCCAGCATGTAAGTGCCATCATGAAGAAAGCGAGGCAGCACCTCTACTTTCTTAAAAATTTGCAAAGATTCGGCACGTCATCCAAAACTTTGATAAACTTCTATAGATGTGTGCTGGAGAGTATATTAACAGGCTGCATAGCCTGATATGAAAACATCAACACTCTTGAATGGGAAAGCCTACAAAAGGTAGTGGATGCGACCCAGTCCATCGCGGGTAAGTCTCTCCCCACCATCCAAGCCATGCTCTCTTCTCACTGCTACCATCAGGAAGGTACAGGAGCCTCAGGACTTACACCACCAAGTTCAGGAACAGTTATTACCCCCAACCATCAGGTTCCTGAACCAGAGGGGATAACTTCACTCATCCCATTCCTGAACCGTTCCCATAATTAAGGACTCACTTTCAAGATCTCTTCATCTCACATTCTCGATATTTATTGTTTATTTAATTTTTTTCTTTCTTTTTGTATTTTCACATTGGGTGTTTGTCCGTCCTGCAGGGTGCAGTCTTTCATTGATTCAACTGTGTTTCTGTATGTACCGTGATTGCCCATAAGAGAATGAATCTCCAGGTTGTATATGGTGACATACATATACTTCAATAATAACTGTGCTTTGATTACTTTGGCTTGATAGCAGCCCAACTAATTTTTGTCTGTGAGCCTGAGGACCCTTCTTGTACCAAAACTTCCATTTCTGATTCCACCCTAATGAGTGCCTAAGCACAAGTCTTTCAACAATTCATTCAGATAACTGCTTTAACCAGGAAAAGATCATTGATAAATTAGTCCTCTGCCACTTGCAGTCCGGAACCAGCAATAGCAATGATTTATCAATTCTCTCAGTCTTCTCCTTACGTCTCCTCTCTAGGTGGTCTGTTTATGCTATTCAGCGAACAGCTATTCATGCTAGTGGGTGAAAGTTGAGTGATTGGGATATCATTTCAAAATGAATTGAGATGACACCACCAGGGATGAAGAAGAGACTCTCAGTATTCAACAGCAGGATTAGAAATCTATTGTATGGATAAAAGTTGTAGAGTCTTGACCACTGGGAAAAGATGTAAGGAATATTGCAGCTTTCATAATTTATTTAACCCACAACCTGGAAGCATCAGTTTTACAAACCTAGAATTAGAATTACCTCTACATTTATGCCAGGAATCAGGCCATGGACTTTAAAATTTTCAATGTGCTTAAGATGAACTTGGGTTTGGAGTTACACTAAAGGATAGTAGAGCATGTATTAATCTCATGGCCTTTTATACTAAACCTGCTCTTCTGATTTTATTACTTATGATCAGTGCAAACTGCTCTTAGTGCTTAGGTTGTTCTGTTTATAATTTAAACACTTATGGTGGATTGATATGATTGCACTGTGGAATGTAAAATTATAAAATATAAAAATCTAACAAATACAATCATGAATTGTCACCTTATTTGTTGCAAAGCAACAGAATTTAACAAATATTCTACCATTATGTTTACAGCAGGAGGAAAATTAGCTTGTTATAATATTCACAAGTGTACAAAAAATGCCTTAATACTATTTTTAAACTTTTACTTCTTTGATAATGCTTTGGTAATGCTCGCAAAGGAACATAATAGGATTCATTTTGTTATATTTTTATTGACTTGGTATACACTTCTTTCCAAATGAAGCAGATGAGAAAACCACTTTCAAACCAGACTGTCTTCCATTCTATCACCCTGATGACAGATGTCCATTAACATATAAAATAACATGTATGCTGCTTCTCTCCTATAAGAAGAAAATTGTGAAATATTTTCCAATACTAAGGAACTGGAATGTACTCACTTTTTTTGGCTTTTTTTAGCAATTCTTGCAGCCTCAGCAGTTGCCTTCCTCTTTTCAAACTCTTCTCTTTTCAGCACCTCTCCACTTCCCCTATATCCCAATTCCACCAGCTGTCGAGCCAACTCTTCATCCTATGGGATTTATGAAGATAATTTATCAAGGCAGAGCCAAAATTCATTCACTGGTGTACTGCCTCATATGATGTTACAGTAATGCTGTAGACTTCTGACTGGTCAGAAAGCATGTGCAAATAAAGAAAACAAAATCTTGCAACTTTTGTGTAAACTGAAGACTTCATCTCAGCTAAGTGTAAGGGCAAATAATTTTTCAACAAGATGCTTGTTTTAGCATTGTCTCGGAAGAATTATCAACCATCTGAAGAGTACTTCCTACTGAAGTGTAGACTGGTTTTCAAAAATCTAAAAGGTTACTCATTGAAGATGATTAAAACTTCAGCATTACAAATGCCAAACAAATAATGGTAAGTGTTCTAAACAAACAGAAACATCCACATAATTACACTATAGAAAGATGGAAATACAGAGAGATCATGGAGTATCACTGCAGATTCCTGAAAATAGCAGGACAAATGTTCAGCTGACAAATTTTAAACTTACCTTTTCTGGCCAAAACACAGAAGAATAGGGAGGTCATGCTGATACTGCATAAAATATTAGTTAAACCACAACTCAAGTACTATGTACAGTTCATAATCACAGGATTGCAAGGAGTACATGATAGCTACAAAACAGAGGAAATGTTGCCAGGACTGGAGAATTCTAATTATGGAGTCTCATTAATCTCAAGTTACATTCTTTTGGATGAAGAAGGCAGAAAGGAAACTTAATTGAGATGCACAAAATCTTAAATAATTGAGTTTTTAATTAAACTGCATTTTATTCATATTTCCTTATAAGATAGAAACAATTAATACTATTAAATGTAACAACTGATGTGCTGTTGTTTTATCTTTCCAACCAAACCAAGGAGCTCAAAAATCATTATACATTAAGCTTCGGAGAAATGAACAGTAATGTTTAGGGAATATAAATCCTGGAAAAAATGTATACATGGATTATTTATCAGCCTTACATATTGAGCAAGTGCCTGCCCTTTCCATATTCCGCTCCCAAAACACTCCTTTCAGTGAAGTTATTTTAAATCCTTTCCCCTCAATCCCATTCAGAAAGTGAGTGTTTATGAAGCACTGTAAAAGTGATTAAGAGTCAACTAAAGGCAAAAGTGCAGGTGATATAATCACTGTGGAATATTATACAATCATTTCAACAATATGCACCCCAAACTATCAGGGTCTGCTTGTATTGGTTTCGCTTTATTATTGTCACATACACCAATATATAGTGAAGAGGTTTTCTTTTGCATGCCATCCGGACAGATCATGCTCTACACAATTGCATCATGATAATAAAAACAGAATGCAGAACATACTGTTGCAGTTACACAGAAAATGCACTGTAGGTAGATAAGTAAACAAGGATGGCAATTAGTTAGATTGAGAGATTGCTTCCATCTTTTAGTATATGTGGGGTCCATTTGAGAGTCTCGTAACAGTGGTAATGGAAGCTGGTGGTCCCTGCTCAGGCTTTTTTATCATTTGCTCAGTGGGAGAGAGAAGAGAGAATAATTGGGGTGGAAGGGGTTGTCGGTTATGTAAGCACTTCACTGAGACAGCAGGAAAAGTAGACAGGTTCAATGGAGGAGAGGTTGGTTTGCATGATGGACTGGGCTACGTTCCTAACTCTCTAATTTCTTGAAGTCCAGGGCACACCAAGCTGTGATGCATTCAAATACGAAATTTTCTACGATATAGAAAATAGATTTCTATAGAGATCTAGGTGTTCTTGTACATCAGTCAATGAAAGCAAGCATGTAGGTACAGCAGGCAGTGAAGAAAGCTAATGGCATGCTGGCCTTTATAACAAGAGGAATTGAGTATAGGAGTAAAGAGGTCCTTCTGCAGCTGTACAGGGCCCTGGTGAGACCCCACCTGGAGTACTGTGTGCAGTTTTGGTCTCCAAATTTGAGGAAGGACATTCTTGCTATTGAGGGAGTGCAGCATAGGTTCACAAGGTTAATTCCCGGAATGGCGGGACTGTCATATGTTGAAAGATTGGAGCGACTGGGCTTGTATACACTGGAATTTAGAAGGATAGGAGGGGATCTGATTGAAGCATATAAGATTATTAAGGGATTGGACACACTGGAGGCAGGAAGCATGTTCCTGCTGATGGGTGAGTCCAGAACTAGAGGCCACAGTTTAAGAATAAGGGGTAGGCCATTTAGAACAGAGATGCGGAAAAACTTTTTCACCCAGAGAGTGGTGGATATGTGGAATGCTCTGCCCCAGAAGGCAGTGGAGGTCAAGTCTCTGGATGTATTCAAGAGAGAGTTAGATAGAGCTCTTATAGATAGCGGGGTCAAGGGATATGGGGAGAGGGCAGGAACGGAGTACTGATTGTGTATGATCAGCTATGATCACAGTGAATGGTGGTGCTGGCTAGAAGGGCCGAATGGCCTACTCCTGCACCTACTGTCTCTTGTCTATTGTCTACAGCTATAAAATTTGGTAAGAGTCAAATGGGACGTACCAAATTTCCTTAGCCTTTCAGGTAAGTAGAGGCATCAGTGTACTTTCTTGGTAATACTGTCCATGTGGGTGGACCAGAGCAAATTGTTGGTGATACTTACACCAAACAACTTGAATCTCTCAACCATCTCCACCTCAGCACTATTGATGCTGATGGGTGTGCACACCACCAGGCCCTCTGAAATCAATGACCAGTGTCTTCATGTTGCTAATGTCTTTACACCAAGCCACTAGACTCATCATGTCCTTCCTGTACTGTAATAGTGTATTTAACAGCAAGAAATTCTGTCACAAACTGCAGAAGGGTTTTGGCCCAAAATGTCCACTGTTCTCAGCCATGCCTGCTGAGTTCCTCCAGCATTTTGTGTGCGTTGCTCGGATTTCCAGCATCTGCAGATTTTCTCATCTGTCACAAAATATGCCTCCTCTGTTAAAACACTATTTTGTCTCAAATTAGAGTTAGAAACATAGAAAACCTATAGAACAATAGAGGCCATTTAGCCCACAAACATGCCAAACATGTCCTTACCTTAGAAATTACCTAGGGTTACACATAGCCCTCTGTTTTTCGAAGCTCCATGTACCTATCTGGGAGTCTCTTAAAAGACCCTATCATTTCCGCCTCCACCACCACCGCCAGCAGCCCATTCCACACACTCACCACTCTCTGTGTAAAAAACCTACCCCTGGCATCTCCTCTATTCCTACTTCCAAGCACCTTAAAACTATGCCTTCTCATGCTAGCCACTTCAGACCTGGGGAAAAGTCTCTGACTATGCACACTATCAATGCCTCTCATCATCTTATATACCTCTATCAGGTCACCTCTTACCGTCCTTCTCTCCAAGGAGAAAAGCCGAGTTCACTCAACCTATTCTCATAAAGCATGCTCCACAATCCAGGCAACATCCTGGTAAATCTCCTCTGCACCCTTTCTATGGTTTCCACATCCTTCCTGTAGTGAGGCGACCAGAATTGAGCACAGTACACCAAGTGGGGTCTGACCAGGGTCCTACATAACTGCAATATTACCTCTCTGCTCCTAAACATATTTTAGTGCAAAGGAACGTCAGATACTCTGTGGATAGGTGAATAAAATGTTTTCATTATAGTGAAGATTTTACAGTATATTGTAATGTCATTGTTGTAACAGCTATTTTTAAGTAATGTTGTGATCAAGTGCTGCCACCTTGTGTATGATCACAAGCTCTTGTTAACAGTTTGAAACAGGCAAGTCTAAACTTTGGATTATACAAAACTGATAACAGGCACTGCATAATTCATTTCCAGCTCCAGCTTTATCCAAAGAAGATTATGTATAAGATCATTTAGGGGTGGGATCATGCTAAATTTGGCTACTCACATTAGCAAGCCTGATATCATGTTTATTTTTAAAATAGCATGTCTGTTTTTTTTCCTGTCATAATTGTTTGTGATAGGCATGTTTCCACCAGTATAATTTCCAAGATAAATTGGACACAAATCTCTGTACTGGAATTACTGTAGCATATGCCTAGCAACAGGAACACATCACATCAATTTGCTGTTTTTATTACCATTGAAAGGAATACTCTGCTCAAATACCTTCCAAAATCCACAGTTTGTACTGAATATAATACTGAATGTTTTGGAGCACACCTTACTTCTAAATTCTCACAACTAAAATCAATTGAGTTTAGAAACATCACTATTACTGGAAGTGCTCTTATCATAGCTGGCTATTCAACGTAGAAGGAAGTCTTTGCAGCATTCAATGAAGACCCAACACTTAAAGTTTTCAAAGGCATCTTACCTTTCTGATGAGCAATGTCTGTTTTGTGGCAATGAATTCCACAGATTTACCCATCTAACCCAGGTGGTCTATGTCCTAAGGTTCTGAAAGAGGTAGCTGAAGAGATAGTGCAGGAATTAGTAGTGATCTTTCAATAATCACTAGATTCAAGCAAGGTACCTGGGGACTGGCAAATTGCAAATTTTAAGAGGGGGAGGCAAAAGACAGGAAATTATAAACTAGTTAGCCTGACTTCAGAGGTTGGCAAGATGTCCATTACTGAGAATTAGGTTTCGGGGTACGTGGAGACATATGATTAAATAGGTCAAAATCTACCCTGGTCTCCTTAAGGAGAAATCTTGTCTGAAAAATTTGTTGGAATTATTTGAAGACATAACAGACAGAATAGACAAAGGAGGGTCAGTGGATGTTGTTCACTTCAATTTTCAGAAAGCCTTTGACAAGGTGCTACACGAGACTGCTGAAGATAAGAGCCCATAGGAAAGATGCGAGCATGGACATAAGATTGGCTGACTGGCAAAAGGGAAAGAGTGGGAATAAAGGGGCCTATTCTGGTTGGCTGCCGGTGAGTAGTATATTCCACAGGGATTGGTGTGGAGTCTCCTACTTTTCAGATTATATGTCAATTATCTGGATGATGGAATTGATAGCTCTGTGGCCATGTTTG
The DNA here is from genome assembly GCF_048418815.1 of Hemitrygon akajei. Classification (NCBI taxonomy): domain Eukaryota; kingdom Metazoa; phylum Chordata; class Chondrichthyes; order Myliobatiformes; family Dasyatidae; genus Hemitrygon; species Hemitrygon akajei. The sequence goes on along the minus strand of NC_133136.1, from coordinate 105,887,899 downwards.
TGGATGATACAAAGATAAATGGAGGGGTAGGTAGTTTTGAGGAAGCATGGTGTCTACAGAGGACTATGACAAGTCAGGAGTATGGGCAAAGAAGTGGCAGATGGAATATGGTGTAGTGAAATGTGTGGCCATGCACTTTGGTAGAAAGAATAAAGGCACAGATAATTTTCAAAATGGAGCAAATTCTGAAACTGGAGGTGCAAAGGGACTTGGGAGGCCTAGTTCAGGATTCCCTAAAGGTCAACTTACAGGCTGAGTCGGTCGCAAGGAAGGCAAACACTATGTTAGCATTGAGTTCTAGAGGTCCTGAACGCAAGAGCAAGGATGTAATGCTGAGGCTTTAGAAGGCAAAGGTCAGATCACATTTGGAGTATTGTGAGCAATTTTGAAATCATATCTAAGAAAGTATGTGCTTGCATTGGAGGGGTTCCATGGGTTTATTCCCAGGAGAAAGATCCCAGGAATATAAAAGCTAACATATGATGACTCTGTGCCTGTATTCCTTGGAGTTTAGAAAAATAAAGGGAGATCTCACTGAAACCTACCAAATACCAACAGGTCTAGGTAGAAGGGTCTTGAAGAGGATGATTCCAAGGAGTGACTGGGATGAGAGGGCACAGCCTCAGAGTAGGACATCCCTTACAAATGAGATGAGGAGGAATTGCTTTAGCCAGAGGTCGGTTAATCTGTGGAATTCATTGCTACAAATGGCCGTGGAGGCCAACTCATTGGGTATATTTAAAGCTGAGCTTGATGCATTCTCGATTAATCATGGCATCAAAGGTTATGGAGAGAAGGTGGGAGAATAGGGTTGAGAGGGAAATAAATCAGCCACGATGGAACAGCAGAGCAGACTCAATGGCCTAATTCTCCTTCTATGTCACATGGTCATATATTTGCAGTCCTATCTTGTCCAAAGCTCTTATGGCATAAAAAAGGCTGGAAACCACTGCTCTAAGGGTACATGCCTGTATGTGCGGAAACCACCATTGCCTGTTACATGTTACCCAACATTGTCAATTGACAACAGCAGCAGCTGCCAGATAAGCAGAGAAACAAGCCTGGAGTGTAGACCATAGGGGCCAGTAGACAGATTTAACAGCACAAGCAGCAAGAGGAACAGGGAAGTGGTGACAATTAGACTCGGCATCCACATTTTCTCATCCAGCTAAGCAAGGAAGGTAGGCATTGCTTTGTTAACACAGTCTCTGGGTGACATCTGTTATGCAGTAAATTGGAAGAAATGGCAGAGATCTACAGTGGCCACTTGGAAAAAGCGATGAATTTGAGAGTCAATATAACCTTGACCTTCATGAAGAGAAAATTTTCTTCAAGGCCCTAGAAAGAAGAACTCCAATCAAATGAGCCTCTCCGCATTGCAATCCTTAACACCAGCACTTTGCACCAATAATCAGCTAGGAGAGCAGATATAATAGGTGGATCATTATGAAATGACTTACAAGAACATGAAATTTCTTTCAGTACTGCACTGTGTGGAAATCCTCACTCCTGCAAGAGTCTACTGTAACTGTCTCCTCTCAAGCTCTTGTCACAACAGGTCTGATGGTTTCCTGCATGTCATCCCACATTATTCCCTTCACATTTGGACCTTCTTTCTGATTTATATATTGTTGATTTGCACCTCTGTCTATTTACATCTGTGGAAGCCAGTTCCCTTTCACTGTAGCATCCACTTTTTCACACCCAACGTGTGTGGTGCTGCTAAGTAGCTGCCACGGGTAGAGTGCACTTCAAGGGTTGGATGCCATTCTCTGAAAGCTGTATAGCTAGGTGTCAGGAGATGTGCAAATCTGGATGGTTCTATTAGAAATTGTATGGTTCACTTCTAGAAAGTGTGCCTATATGTTAACCACCATAATGTTGTTTAAATTGGAGTTGGGTCAAATTTATCATTTTTTGATTTTAAACAAGGCAGCCAAATAGATTTTCGAACTAAAATCACATTTTACTGAACCAAAAAAAGCATGCAAACTTCATGGGTATAGAGTGGTGGAAGTGTGGAATCCTCTAGGTATAAGCTGTTACTGTTTTCTTCTTTTTCCTTGAGATGTGGGCATTGCTGACAAGATTAATATTTAATGCATGACAAATTATCCTTGAGAAAATGCTGATCAGCCACATTCTTGAACCATTAGAGCCTTTACAATGTTGATATTTTCACAACGGTGTTTTGCAGATAGTTCCAGGTTTTAGATTGAATGGCACTGAGAATATTATTATATTTATAAGTCTGGATGGTATTCTTCTTGGAGGCAAACTTCCAGATAGCAGAGTAATTTTAAATCTGTGATTAAATCTTGTGTGAAAGACTCAAAGGATTAAATATGCCACAATGATATAGCAGTTAGTACCACCTCTTCACAGCTTTAAGGATCTGGGTTCAATCATCTCATGTGCTGTCTGTGCAGAATTTGCACATCCTCTGGGTGGTCTGGCTTATTCCCACATCCCTAACACGTGCTGGTTGGTAAACTGGCTACTACAAAATTACCCCTTAATCACAGTTAATGGCAAAAAAACATTACAGAGAAACACAAGAAATTATAGGGTTGCAATGTGAAACAACAATATGTTGGATGAATTCAGCAGATTGAGCAGCATTTATGGGAGGAAAGGAAATGTCAACATTTTGGGTTGAAACCCTGAATCAGGACTAAGTGGAGAGGCAAAATGGCCAGTATATTTTAATGCTAGAAGCATTACGGGTAAAGGTGATGAACAGAGCATGGATCACTACATGGAACTACAATGTTGTCTTCATAACAGAAACTTAGTTGTGAGAGGGGCAGGAATGGGTGAATGGGTACCAGGTTTTCAAAGTTTTGGAAGGATAGAGGAAGTGGTAAAAGAGAAAAGGTGCACTACTGATCAGCAACGATATCACAGCTGCACTCAGGGGAGACATAATGGAAGGTTCAGACAATGAGTCAGCTTGGGTAGAGATCAGAAAGGGTGCAATCACTATTCCAGATTCCCAATAGCCACCAGGACATTGAAGAACAGGTATATAATCAGATTAAGGAAATGTGTAAAGATAATAGGATTGTTCAACTTCCCTAATATAGACTGGGACCTTCTTAGTGCAAGGGGTTTAGATGGGGCAGAATTTGTTAAATATATCCGGGAAGGTTTATAAAATCAATGTGTGGATAGTCCAACGAGAGGAGGGGCTATGCTAGACCTGGTGTTGGGTAATGAGCCTGACCAGGTGACTGACCTTTCAGTGAGTAAGCAGTTAGGGAACAGTGACCACAACTCCTTAACTTTCAGGATAGCTATAGATAAGAATAGGCAAGGTCCTTGCAGGGGAGCTTTAAATTGGAATAGGGCAAATTACAAGGGTATTAGGCAGAAACTAAGAAGAGCTAATTGGGAGCACCTTTTTTCTGGCAAGTCTACAGTAGACATATGGAGGGTGTTTAAAGATCAATTGCACAGAATACAGAAAAGGTATAAGACCATAAGCCACAGGAACAGAATTAGGCCATTCAGCCCATCAAGTCTGCTCCGCCATTCCATCATGGCTGATCCTGGATCTCACTCAACCCCATGCACCTGCCTTCTCGTTGTATCTGTTGATACCCTGACCAATCAGGAATCTATCCACCTCTGCCTTAAATATACCCATGGAATTGGCCTCCACTGCAGTCTGTGGCAGAGCATTCTACAGATTCACTACTCTCTGGCTAAAGAAATTTCCCCTTACCTCTGTTCTAAAAGGTCGCCCCTCACTTTTAAGGCTGTGCCCTCAGGTTCTGGATAGTCCCACCATAGGAAACGTCCTCTCCACATCCACCCTATCTAGTCCTTTCAACATCTGATAGGTTTCGAAGAGATTCCCCAACACTCACCTAAATTCCAGTGAGTACAGGCCCAAAGCTGCCAACTGCTCCTCATATGTTAACCCCTTCACTCCCAGAATCCTCACGAACCTCCTCTGGACTCTCTCCAATGACAACACATCCTTTCTGAGATACGGGGCCCAAAACTATTGAAAGTACTCCAAGTGCGGCCTGACTAGTGTCTTATAAAGCCTCAAAATTATTTCCTTGCTTTTATACTCTATTCCCCTTGAAATAAATGCCAACATTGCATTTGCCTTCTTTAGCACAGACTCAACTTGTAAATTAAGCTTCTGGGAGTCTTGCACGAGGAATCCTAAGTCCCTCTGAACCTTCTCCCCATTTAGATAATAGTCTGCACTATTGTTCCTTTTACCAAAGTGCATTATCGTACATTTCCTAACACTGTATTCCATCTGGCATTTTTTTTTGCCCATTCTTCCAATTTCTCTATGTCCAGCTGCAATCACATTGCTTCCTCAGCACTCACTGCTCCTCCACCTCTCTTCACATCATCCACAAACTTTGCCACAAAGCCATTAATTGCATTGTACCAAATCTTTGATAAACAATGTGAAAAGTAGCAGTCCCAATACTGACCCCTGAAGAACACTAGTCACTGGCCGCCAACCAGAAAAGCCCCTTTTATTCCCTTTTGCTGCCTCCTGCCTGTCAGCCATTCTTCTATTCATTCTAGTATCTTTCCTGGAATGCCATAGGATTTTATCCTGTAAAGCAGCCTCATGTGTGGCACCTTATCAAATGCCTTCTGAAAATCTAAGTAAATGACAGCCACTGCCTCTCCTTTGTCCACCCTGCTTGTAACTTCCTTGAAAAACTCTAACAGATTTGTCAAGCAAGATTTCCCTTGACAGAAACCATGCTGACTTTGACTTAGTTTATCACTAGTCTCCAAGTACCCCAAAACCTCGTCCTTAATAATAGACTCCAACACTTTCCTAACCACTGAGGTTAGGCTAACTGGTCTATCTTCCTTTCTTTTTGCCTTCCTCCCTTCTTAAAGAGTGGAGTGATGGGTTTCCAGTGATGTCATCGTCGAGAATGGCAGCTTAAGTCACTAGCTCCTCCAGAAAAACACGTGTTAAGCCCCGTTAACCCATCAAATATAGTATTTTTCAAAAAATATTTGAATTGAAAAGAGGGGCAAGAATGAGGCAAAATAATGGAAATTAAAAAAACAACACTGCGGAGCCTGCGGCTGAGAGGAGTGCAGCGAGCGGCTCTCCTACCCAACCGCGTGCTAGCGAGGCGGACGCTGGGCCTCGTTCAGGCAAAGTGGCGAATATGATCGAAATCCTGAAAGAGATAAGGGAGTTTCAGAAAGAAATAAAGCAGCAGCTACATGATATTAAGTCACAGCTCGCCAACGTCTATCAAAACATAGGCAGAGACTCAAATTGAGAAGGTGGAAGATCGCGTTCAAAACATTGAACAAATACTGAGTAAGACGATAAAAATATTATATCACCAAGAAGGTAAACTGCTTGACCTGGAGGGAAGATCACGGCGGAAAAATATCAGAATCTACAACGTTCCCAAAGGAGTGGAGGGCTCGTCTATGACGGAGTTTGTCAGAAAGTTGCTGCGGGACACGCTGGAGCTTCCCTCAACTATGGAGATGGAAATCGAGAGAACGCGTCGCGCATTAGTCCCGAAGTCTACCCAAGATAAGCCACGTTCAATAATAATTAAATTCCTTCGGTACAGCACCAAGGCAGAGATTCTACAAAGGGCCTGGGGTAAGAAGAAAGTGTTTTTAGACGATAAAGTAATATATTTTGACCAAGATTACACCCCCACCCCGCGGTCCTGCAGAAACATAAAGAATACCCTGAAGTAAAGCGAGTACTAAAGCAAAAAAAATTAGATTTCAAACTCCGTACCCTGCTAAACTTCGAGTGTTTTATGAAGATGGTCGTGGTTGTACCAGACAGTGGAAGAGGTGACTACAGATATGAAGGCCAGAGGGTTGCCCGTCAGCGTGACCAAACAGAGGGAAAGCCTGGCTGAGGAATTATCCCACTCTGCTTGGGAAATAGTGCGAGAATCGAGAAGGCAGGAGACGGGAGGAGGCCGAGAGAAGTCTATCAGGAAGAGACCGGGAGTTTTCCAAAGACAGTCCTCATCCCCTTCAGAAGAGCCATAAGGTTTGGCTAATTTTAAAAATGTTGAGAAGCTAAACGGAAGCAAAAGTAGACAGTGATATACCTATCTCGAGAAATACTTATTATAATGTGGATTTTATATTACTTAGTTGTTATTCTTTATTCGCTCACTTACTCCTTTTTCCCCACCAAAATGAGAATACATATACAAATGTTTGTATATGTGTGCATATATGTGTATGTATGTAATATATATGTATATATGTGTGTGTGTGTGTGTGTGTGTGTGTGTGTGTGTGTGTGTGTGTGTGTGTGTGTGTGTGTGTCTGTGTGTGTGTATGTGTCTGTGTATGTGTCTGTGTATGTGTCTGTGTGTGTGGAGTGTGTGTATATATATAGGAGCACACAGGGAAATCTTTTCTGTGTAATGAATTTGTTCACTGACTTTTATGAATACTGCAATGGGTGCCCTCAACTCACAAGTAGGAGGGGTTATCCCCCACAGCTAGACATTTCCTCTAGCTCAACGCAGGGTCATCTACCAGAGACCTAAGCCTTGGAATCACACGTTCGTTGCCATTGGTGTTATTATTTGCATTTCTTGGTTCTTATTTGTTCAGGGAGTAGATCGATTAAGTTTTATTCTAGTTTGTAATTTCAATGATACATTGACAGATAAATACAGATGGCTAAGGACAAGGTAAAATTCATTTCTTTTAATGTCAATGGGCTATTAAATCCAATCAAACGCAATAGAATTTTAACCAAAATGAAAAAAGAACAAGCCCATGTAGTATATTTACAGGAAACTCATTTAAGTGATAATGAGCATAGAAAACTAAAGAGAATGGGCTTCACTAATTTGTTTTTCTCCTCATATAAATCAGGACATAGGAGAGGAGTTGCTATTCTTATCTCAAGTAAGCTAGATTTTGAAAAAGTATTCAAAATGGGAGATAAAGAGGGCAATATATTCTGGTAAGGGGGAATGTACACGGAAATTCAGTTACTCTATTGAGTATATACGCACCCCCAGGAAGTGATATTGGTATCTTTCAGAAAATTACTGATAGTATGGTAACAGAAACAGAATGTCTCCTGATATGTAGGGGAGACATAAATTTACAATTACAACCAAACTTAGACTCTTCCAATAGAAAAACCTATGAAACAAAATCTTTACATAAGAAAGTTAATACACTTTTTGAGGATGTTGGTTTAATTGATATATAGAGGGACCTTTTCCCCGACAGAAGGGATTACACTCATTATTCTGCTCCCCATTCTGTATATACAAGAATAGACTATTTCATAACATTTGGAAAAGAAAAAGACAAAATAAACACATGTGGAATTGGGACAATAGATGTAAGTGACCATGCACCTATGTATTTATCTGTTGATTTTGACCTACAACCAAAGAATACTATTTGGAAACTAAATTCAAGTCTACTCAATGATCCATGCTTTAACAAACAAATTTAAAAAGAACACACAGTACACTGCAGATGCTGTGGGGAAGGGTCTCAGCCCGAAACATTGACTGCTCCTTTCAACGGATGCTGCCCGACCTGTTGAGTTCATCCAGCCTTTTTGTACGTCTTAAATTAAAAAAGAAATTGGTCTCTACTTAGAATTTAATGATAATGGAGAGGTTTCATCTCCCATTTTATGGGATACTCTGAAGGCAGTCTTAAGAGGGAAAATTATAGCGACATCTTCATATAAGAAAAAAATAAGGAATAAAACATTAGAGGAATTACAAAATAGGCTGAAAGAACTAGAGAAAAAACACAAATTGAATTTGGTACAGGATACATTAGGGGAAATCAAAAGAATTAGGAATGAAATTAATAGTTTGGCTCCGCAAGATATCAGGAAAAAATTAATGTTTCTGAAACGGAGATATTACGAAAGTGGATCGAAATCTATGAAAATACTGGTGTGGAAACTGGAAAAAAAGATAGCAGAAAATACAATTCATAGAATTAGGGACCCAAGAACGAAAATGATTAAAAAAAAGCTAAGTGAAATTCAAGAAGCTTTTGAAGTGTTTTACAAAACTCTATATTCCAAAGTTCCAGGGGGAAGCATAATCCAAATTGACACCTTCTTGAATTCTCTAGAGTTACCCACTTTAAGCGAAGAACAAAATAGAACGATGACTGCTGACATAACTGAAGTTGAATTAAAAGCTGCAATTAGTAGGCTTAAGTTAAGCCAGTCACCAGGATCAGATGGGTGTACGGCCGAGTGGTACAAAGAATTTAAAAATGAGTTAATTCCTGTTTTACTCCCCACACTGAACTGGACTCTAAAAAAGGCACAAATGCCACCCAGTTGGAAGGAAGCGATAATCTCAGCTATACCGAAAGAAGGCAAGGATAAAATGGAATGCAGGTCATTTAGACCAATATCTGTTCTTAATGTAGATTATAGATTATTTACCTCCATCATGGCTAAACGATTACAGGAGTTTCTACCCATACTGATACATAACGATCAGACAGGTTTTATACGACAACGCCAGACACAAGACAATATACGAAGGACACTTCACATTATGGATCATATACAAAAAAATAAAATCAAAGCAATAGTGATAAGCGTGGACACTGAAAAAGCATTTGATTCGGTTAATTGGAATTTTCTTTACAGAGTTTTACATAGATCTGGTTTCCAAGACACAATTATTAAAAATATACAGACACTATATGACAATCCTACTGCTAGAATTAAAATCAATGGATATTTATCAAATAGCCTTACCCTAGACAGGGGCATGAGACAGGGTTGTGCATGGTCACCACTACTCTTTGCGTTATATCTGGAACCATTAGCTCAATACATCAGACAAAATGAAGATATCAGGGGAATTACTAGTAAAGGAACAGAGCATAAATTGGCTTGTTATGTGGATGACATTTTGATCTATCTAGGGCAACCAACATACTCTTTACCTAAATTGATGCAATCCTTTGAACAATATGGTCAATTATCAGGATACAAAATCAACATAGATAAAACCCAATTACTTTCATATTACTATAGCGCACCAAGAGAAATTGAAAGTTGATACCCCTGGGCATGCCACACAAAGTCTTTCAAATATTTGGGCAGCATTATGCCAAAAGATTTGGCAAAATTATCAGAATGTAATTATCAGCCTTTATATAAAAAAATTAAGGAAGATGTAGCAAGATGGAACCTGATTCCTTTTTTCAGTCTCAGTTCAAGGATTGAGTCTATTAAAATGAATATACTGCCCAGACTGTTATACCTCTTACAGACCCTACCAATAGAGATTAATCAAAATCAATTCAATGAATGGAACAAGATGTTATCAAGGTATATTTGGCAGGGTAAAAGGCCTAGAGTTCGTCTTAAAACTTTGCAATTAGCAAAGGAAAAGGGGGGATGGGGCCTACCTTCTCTTAGAGATTATTATTTTGCAGCACAGTTGAGAGCTGTGACATGTTGGTGCAACCCATCATATGACGCTCAATGGAAAAACATTGAGGAGCAGGTACTTCCCATCCCCATACAAGCAATTTTGGCTGATAACAACCTGCAAAGGTACATAAATACTATTGATAACCCATGGGTGAAACTGATTCTTAAAATATGGAAAACTACTATAAAAGAATATAATCTAGAGGGAGATATTACAATTCTTAAATGGTGTGCATATGACTCGGATTTTACACCAAATAAATTGGATGCTAGATTTAAGGACTGGACAGCTAAAGGAATAACAGTTCTTTGCAACATAATGAAAGAAGGAACACTGTTCAGTTTTGAAATGCTTAAAGAGAAACACTTATTAGAAAAACAAGATTTTTAAAGGTATTTACAGATGTGCCAATATGTTAATAAGACGCTTAAAAATGTAACCAAGGCAAGTAAATGCTTGATAGAGCTCTTTAGAAAAGCATATAATTCAGATAATGGTAGTAGAATCATTTCAAGCATGTATAAGGGGTTGTCAAATCTTAAAACACATTCGACTTCATACATTAAAACAAAATGGGAGAAGGAAGGAGGGATAATTATATCTCAGAAAGAATGGACAACAATATGGAGGTATCAATGGAAGTGTACCAGTTCACAGAAATGGAGGGAGTTTGGATGGAAAAACTTGATAAGATATTTTATTACACCCTCTCAGAAATCCCATTATGATAGTAACCTCCCTGTTTGCTGGAGAAATTGTGGAAATCAAAATGCAAATCATTGTCATAATTTTTGGGACTGCCCTGTTATCAAAAACTATTGGAGGGGGATACACAATGCCCTACAAGACATCTTTAAATGTGAAATACCCTTAGAGAGTAAGACCATATATTTTGGATAGATACCTCAAGAATGGTTAAAAAGAGATAAATATTTAATAAATATACTGTTGGTGGCTAGTAAAAAGACTCTTTCTAGGAAATGGTTATCACAGGAGAGCCGGACTTTAAATGCATGGATGGAAATTACAGTGGACATTTACAAAATGGAGAAGATAACAGCATCTGTTAATCATAAGCTGGAACAATTTGATTCATACTGGGAAAAATGGTTTAACTATATAATGCCTCATAGGCCTGATTTTATTCTCACAAATCAATGAATCTGTTGTAAAAAAAAAGATCACTCCCTACTTGTACTTTGTTCTTTCGTTTTGCTTGTTTTTTCTCTCCACTCTTTTCTATAAGTGTCTACCTCAGATAAATACTTTGTGGAGATTTGTGATATATATGATTATATGATATATATGTACAATGTCTGAAATACATCTTATGGAAATGTTTGATGATGAATTTCAATTTTAAAAAAATTACAAAAAAAAAAGTGGTGTGACATTTGCTATTTTCCATTCCTCTTGGACCATGCCAGAATCAAGTGATTCTTGAATGATCAGGACCAATGCATCCGTTTTCTCCTGAGCAACCTCTCTCAGAACTCTAGGATGTAGTCCATCTGGTCCAGGTGACTTACCTACCTCAAGACCTTTGAAACTGCCTAGCACTGTAATAGCACTAGCACTCACTCCTGCTCCCTGACACTCACGGACCTCAGGCACACTGCTCCAGTCTTCCACTGTGAAGCCTGATGCAAAGACACCATTAAGTTCATCTGCCATTTCTTTGTCCCCCATACATAGACAGACTCTGACAGGAAATGATAAAGTAGTGGTGGTGGGGTGGGTTAGTGGGTGGATGTGTTGATCAGCCTTGCTGCTTGTTGAGATCAACTGTTTTGGGTCACTCACTGACAGGAGTGGAACAAACAGTCCTTGAGCAAAGTTGGTGGGATACTTCATGATATCACTGGCCTCTTTCTGCATATAATGTCCTTGATGGGAGATAGGCTGGATCTGATGATGCACTGGGCAATTTTGACTACCTGTTGAAGAGAACTCCTGTCGCTGTAGTGCAGTTTTTGTACCATGCAGTGATGCAGCGCATTACTACACATCTGTACAATAATATGAGTATTAATGTGCATGGTCTACCTCACTTTAGCGTCCTCAGAAAGTAGAGGTGATGGTGAGTTTACCTGATCAGGTAGGATATGTTCTAGACTCATGTTCCCAGAATAAATTCCAGGAAGTGTTCCGGGATATGTTCTTGTCAGCTTGTACTCCTTCCCCTCTCCCCCCCCCCCCCACCTCCTTATTCTGGCTTCTCACCCCTTCCTTTCCAGTCTTAATGAAGAGTCTCAGCCCAAATCATTGACTGTTTATTCCTCTCCAGATGTGTTGCCTGATCTGTTGAGCTCCCCTAGCATTTTATGCTTGTTGCACAATATTAAAATTGGCCATATCACAGCATGATATGGACATGCCAATCACTTTGAATGGAAAATCCCACAAAAGGTAGTGGATTCAGCCCAGTACATCATGGATAAAGCCCTCCCAATCATTGAGCACATCTACAGTGCCTATAAAAAGTATTCACCCCTTTGTAAGTTTTCATGTTTTATTGTTTTACAACATTGAATCATAGTGGATTTAGTTTGGCTTTTTTGACACCGATCAACAGAAAAACTCTTTTATGTCAAAGTGAAAACAGATCTCTATAAAGTGAGATAAAATAATTGATTGTATAATTTCTCACCCCCTTTAATCACACACCAATCATAACTGGTGCAGTACATGGGTTTTAGAAGTCACCTAACTAGTTAAATGAAGATCGGTTTTTGGAGACTTGTGAGAAGTCAAGGTGTTTCAATTGACCCCTCATACAAACTCTTCTCCATCCTGCCATCTGGGAAAAGGCACTCTCATGACCACACTATGTAACAGTTTCTTCCCCCAAGCTATCAGACTCCTCAATACCCAGAGCCTGGACTGACACCTTACTGCCCTATTGTCCTGTTCATTATTTATTGTAATGCCTGCTCTGTTTTGTGGACTTTATGCAGTCCTGGGTAGGTCTGTAGTCTAGAGTAGTTCTTTTTTTTCTCTCTGTTTTTTTTTATGTAGCTCAGTCGTTTTTGTACTGTGTCATACAACACCAAGGTCCTGAAAAATGTTGTCTCATTCTTACTACGTACTGTACATAGCAGTTATGGTCGAAATGACAATGGAAGTGACTTGACTTGACTTGAATACACCTGTATCTGAAAGGTCCAACTGTTCGAGTCAGTATCTTGGCAAAAACTACACCATGAAGACAAAAGAACACTTCAAGCAACTCTGCAAAAAGGTTTATTGAAAAGCACAAGTCAGGAGGTGGATCCAAGAAAATTTCCAAGACACTGAATATGCCTTGGAGTAGTTGTCAATCAAGGAAATGGAAAGAATATGGCACAGCTGTAAATCTGCTTTGAGCAAGCCGTCCTCAAAAAAGAGTGACCATGCAAGAAGGAGACTAGGGAGGGAAGCCACCAAGACAACTTTAACAACTCTGGAGGAGTTACAAGCTTCAGTGGCTGAGATGGAAGAGACTGCGCATACAACTGTTGCCCAGGTGCTTCACCAGCATAGCTTTATGCGGGAGTTGCTAAGTGAAAGCCACTGTTGAAAGAAAAACCCACAGAAAATCATGCCAGAAGGCATATGGGAAACTCTGAAGTCAGCTGGAAGAAGGTTCTATAGTCTGATGAATCCAACATTGAGCTTCTCGGTCATCAGACTAAATGTGATGCTTGGCATTAGCCAAGCACCACACATCACCAAAAGCATACCATCCTACCGTGAAGCATGCTGGTGGATATATCATCCTGTGGGGCTGCAGCAAGCCCTGCAAGGCTTGTCAAGGTAGAGGATAAAATGAATGCAGCAAAATATAGGGAAATCCGGCAGGAAAACCTAATGCAGTCTGCAAGATAACTGTGACCTGGGAGAAAACTTTTTCCAGCCAGACAATGACCCCAAGCATAAAGCCAAAGTAATGGCTTATAAACAATGAAGTTAATGTCTTGGAGTGGCTAAGTCCACACCTCAATCCTATTGAGAATCTGTGACAGGACTTGAAAAGGGCTCTTCACTGACAACCCTCATGCAATCTGGCAGAGCTTGAGCAGTTTCGTAAAGAAGAATGGGGATAAATTGCAGTGTCCAGATGTGCAAAGCTGAACGTGACCTTTCCACACTGCTGCCAGAGGTACATCTACTGAAAACTGACATGAAGTGGCTGAAAACTTATGCAATCAATTATGTTTTGTTTTATATTTGTACTTAATTTAGATCACTTTGTGGAGATCTGTTTTAACCTTGACAAGAACGCATCTTTTTCTGTGGATCAGTGTCAAAAAAGCCAAATTAAATCCACTGTGATTCAAAGTTGTAAAACAATAGAACATGAAAACTTCCAACGTGTATGAATACATTTTTGGGCACTGTACATGAAAAGCTGTCATAGGAAAGCAGCATCCAACCTCAGAGATGCTCACCACCTTGGTCATGCTCTCTTCTCAATGCTGCAATCAGGTAGATGGTACAAGAGCCTCAGGACTCGTACCACCAGGTTCAAAAACAGTATTATCCCTCAACAATCAGGCTCTTGAATAAAATCAGATAACTGCACTCAATTGCCCCATCATTGAAATGTTCCTACAACCAATTATCTAATGTTAAGGACTCTCTATCTCATGTTCTTGTTATTTATTGCTATTTATTTATATTTGTATTTGCACAGTTTGATGTCTTCCGCACTCTGGTTGATCTTTCATTGATTACTATTCTATAGATTTGCAGAGTATGCCCATAGGAAAATGAATCTCAGGGTTGTATATGGGGACAAATACGTACTTTGAAATAAAATTAACTTTGAACTTTTGAAGTTTAAAATTGTTTAAAGAATAGAGAGTAGAGATAACAAAACACAGTGTTCATTCTGTTGGAGCTGATTCTCATGGATCTTTGTCTCAATGATATTATCCTTGGAAAAACATAGCTGCAATGATCTCCACTATTACTGCAGTTAACTTTCTCAGAGTACTGTTGACGGTACCTCTCTCCAGGTTCCGCTGGCAAGACTGATTTAAAACAAACACACAAGTTTCAAATCCATAGTACATTACAATTAGTAACAAATTGTACACTTGGATCATTGTATAATTTCATAACTCATAGTAAGAAAAGGTGTCCCATGGAAGTTTCCCTGGAGGAGACACAATACCTGATCCTCTGCTGAATATCATTAAAAGTTTACTCCTAAAAAAAGGCTACAAAATAAGCAAAATGTCCAATTATCTCCAGAGTCTGCCTTTCATTAGAGCTCTGTGGAGGATGGAATTTCATTTGCAAAATTTAATGTAACCCAATAAAGTACCTTGGGCCTTAAAGTGCGAGTCCCAGGTTTGGGGAAGCTTCTGTAAAGAGATATACCACACTGAAATGAATCAGTCCCTGAGAGAAGATTTGGCACTATTGTTGTGTTGGCTACAGGTATATTGCTTTTCTCCTATTGTTCCTTCTCATCATCCTGGGCACCTGCTTCACAAGTCTACTCACATTATCATAAAATATGCCAGGCATCTTGTGCCTCTTATGCTGAGGTCAGGCACAACATTTTCAAAATGTTCTAGTCCTACTTCTAGGCTTCTTCACTAATATAATCAACAATATTTAAACTGAGTATCCATTGACCCTAAGCAGATATGTGCTAATTTTGCTTTGAGTTGCAAAAACATCAAAGAGTTGGGCAATCATTTTAAAATGCACTGGACAGTCCATTTAACTGTGGGTTTCAGCGAGAAGCTGTAATTTGCTTTTGTTTCTTCTCTCATATCAAATCTAATTAAGCCAAATAAATTTAGAATGTTAATCTTATTTATTTGAGGCCACATGAAAGGTGTTCTGTGTTGAGTTTAATTTTAAGAAAATCATTTTGATAAACAGTTACTTTATCAAAGTATTTAAGGATTCAACGGTGGCTGGATGGGAGATGCCAGAGAGTAGTGGTGGATAACTGTTTGTCAGGTTGGAGGCCGGTGATTAGTGGTGTGCCTCAGGGATCTGTATTGTGTCCAATGTTGTTTGTCATATACATTAATGATCTGGATGATGGGGTGGTAAATTGGATTAGTAAATGTGCAGATGATACTAAGGTAGGTGGCATTGTGGATAATGAAGTAGGTTTTCAAAGCTTGCAGAGAGATTTAGGCCAGTTAGAAGAGTGGGCTGAACAATGGCAGATGGAGCTTAATGCTGTTAAGTGTGAGGTGCTACATTTTGGTAGGAATAATCCAAATAGGACATACATCGTAAATGGTAGGGCATTGAAGAATGCAGTAGAATAGAGTGATCTAGGAATAATGGTGCATAGTTCCCTGAAGGTGGAATCTCATGTGGATAGGGTGGTGAAGAAAGCTTTTGGTATGCTGGCCTTTATAAATCAGAGCGTTGAGTATAGGAGTTGGGATGTAATGTTAAAATTGTACAAGGCATTGGTAAGGCTGAATTTGGAGTATTGTGTACAGTTCTGGTCACCGAATTAGAGGAAAGATGTCAACAAAATAGAGTACAGAGAAGATTTACTAGAATGTTACCTGGGTTTCAGCACCTAAGTTACAGGGAAAGGCTGAACAAGTTAGGTCTTTATTCTTTGGAGCATAGAAGGTTGAGTGAGGACTTGATAGAGGTATTTAAAATAATGAGGGGTATAGATTGAGTTGACGTGGATAGGCTTTTTCCATTGAGAGTAGGGGAGATTCAAACAAAAGGACATGATATGAGAGTTAGGATGCAAAAGTTTAAGGAGTAAATGGTAACACGAGGGGGAATTTCTTTACTTAGAGAGTGGTAGCTGTGTGGAATGAGTTTCCAGTAGAAGTGGTAGAGGCAGGTTCGGTATTGTCACTTAGAGTAAAATTGGATAGGTATATGGACAGGAAAGGAATGGAAGGTTATGGGCTGAGTGCAGGCCAGTGGGACTAGGTGAGTGCAAGTGTCGGCACGGACTAGAAGGGCCGAGATGGCCTGTTTCCGTGCTGTAATTGTTATATGGTTACTCATAATATTTGTGAACTAATTCAACTATTTTAATCTGCCAAAACAAGTAAGAATTTGTATCAGCCATTCTATAGTCAAAATGTGGACAAGTGTTACAAATGAGGAGCAACTCTGATGGGCAGAAGGGTGCAAAGTCGCCCCCCCCGCCCCCTTTTTGAGAATCGCAAAATCGCTATTATTTCGGGTCTGATACCCAGGAAATGAGGGAGATAAACAGCTCATGTCAGCAATGAGAGAGAGACAACGCAGGGATACACAAAGGTGGAATGTCTCCTCCTAACAAAAGCGGAACGTAACCACTGATTACTGCTATTGTCTCTTGGATACTTGGTATTGAGTACTGTTCTATTCATTGAAACCCCTCAGGGGGCAACCAGAGTGGTCTGGTTGAGGGATTGCATCATCCCAACCTGATTGACACCTGAGACCCCGTGAGTGGGGATAAAAGTAGGGTCTGGGGAACACCCCTCAGACGCACCAGGAGAGATGCTACGAGACCGGTGGGGGCTTGTGTGTGTGTCCACCCTTGCCTGGGTGACGAGTCCTCCACGGAACGGTCTAGCTCAAGGACGGAGGGGTCATACGTGAATGGCCACAACAGTAACGCATCGAGGGATCAAGATCGTAAAAGGAAAGTCAGCAACTCAATAGCTGTTACTCTCTCTCTCTCTCTCCAACAATTGCAACACAGTAATCAACAACTACCGCAGCCTGCATGAACTGAACTGAACTTTATATTTCCATCGGACTATTCATTATCCCCTAGACAACGATAGAGCTTATTTCTTATTGATTATTATTATACCCGCACTTTTAGGTTTAGTATTGATGACGTATATTATCTGTATATTTGCATTGATATTATTTTTGTGTATTTTTACTAATAAATACTGTTAAAAATAGTATCATCAGACTTCAACGGATACTCCTATCTTTGCTGGTAAGATACCCAGTTACGGGGTTCATAACACAAGGAAGAAAGAGGTTGGTTGCAACCTGTCATCTATCCTAGTCTCAAGGCTGGGTTTAACTTTTAAGCTTTTGGCAGATCTTGAGACCTCACACCCAAAGGACTCTAACAAACATTAGAGTTTCTGCAGATGCTGGAAATCCAGAGCAAAGCACAACTCAGCAGATCAGATAGCTGAGATGTCTTCCTTCTTTAAAGAAAAGGGTTTCCCTTCATCTGCCATCAATGCTGCCCTCACTCTCATTCCCTCCATTTCCTGAACATCTGATCTCACCCCATTTTCCTATCACTATAAAAGGTATAGAGTTCCCCTTGTCCTTACCATAAGACATAGCAGCAGAATTGGGCTATTTGCCCACTGAATCTGCTCCCCATTTCATTGTGGCTGATCCAATTGCCTCTCAGCCCCATTCTCCTGCCTTCTCCCCATAACCTTCAAAGCCCTGACTAATCAAGAACCTAACAATCTCCGACTTAAATACACCGAATGACCAAGCCTTCACAGCTGCCTGTAGCAATGAATTCCACAGATTCACCTCCCTCTGGCTAAAGAAATTCCTCCTCATCTTCATTTTAAATGGAGCCCCTTCTATTTTGAGGCAGTGCTTTCTGTTCCTGGACTCCCCTACCATAGGCCATATCCTCTCCACATCCACTCTATCTAGGCCTTTCAACATTCAATAGGTTTCAATGAGATCGCCCTCTCAATCTTGTAAATTCCAGTGAGTAAAAGGCTCAGAGCCATCAATTGCTCCTGTACCATATGCCTTTCATTCCTGGAATCATTCTCGTGAACCCTCTCTATTATCAGCACATCCTTTCTTAGATAAGCAGCCCAAAACTGTTCACAATAGTCCAAGTGAGGCTTCAACAGGGCCTAATAGTCTCAGCATTACATTCTTGCTTTTTTCTCTGTTCCTCTCAAAATGAATGCTGACACTGCATGTGCCTTCCTCACCACCTGACTCAACCTGCAAACTAATCTTCAGGGAATCCTGCACAAAGACTCCCAAGTCCCTTTGCACCTTCGATTTTTTTAAAATTTTCTCCTCATTTGGAAAATAGTCTATGCTTTTACTCCTTCTACCAAATTGCATTAACACACATTTCACTACACTGTATTCCATCTGCCACTTCTTTGCACACTCTCCTAACCTATCTAAGACATTTTATAGCCTCCCTGCTTCTTTAACACCACCTACCCCTCCACCTATTTCCAAAAGTCCCCAAACTTAGCCACAATCCCATCATTTCCATCACCCAAATTATTGACATACAATGTAAAAAGAAACGGTCCCAACACTGATCCCTGTGGAACACCACTAGTCACTGGCAGCCAATCAGAAAATGTTCTCTTTATTCCCAATCTTTACCTCCTGTCAAACAATCAATGCTCTATCCATACTAGTACATTTCCTGTAATACCAGGGGCTCTCAACCTGTTGAACAGTTTCATGTACGGCACCTTGTTAAAGGCCTTCTGAAAATCCAGGGACACCACATCCACTGATTTTCCTTTGGCTATCATGCTTGTTATTTCCTCAAAAAATTCCAACAGATTTGTCACGCAACATTTTCCCTCAATGGAACCATGCTGACTTTGGCCTATTTTATCATGTACCTCCAAAACCACATCCTTAACAACCAACTAAACAGGTGGAATTTCCCAGTGACAACTGATCTTAGTTCTACTTCCCATTCCCATATGTCAGACCATGGCCTCCTCTACTGCCGTGATGTGGCCACTCTCAAGTTGATGGAGCAACACCTCATGTTCTGCCTGGATGGCCACCAACTTGACGACATGAACATTGATGTCTTTAAGTTACAGTAATTTCTCCCACCTTCCCCTACTTTCTTTTGCAGTTCCCCATTTTGGCTCCCCTCTTATACCTTCCCTTTTCATCACCTGTCATCAACTCCCTCTGATGCCCCTCTTCCTTGGTCCACTGTCCTCTCTTATCAGACTCCTCATTTTTCAGCCTTTTCCATCTATCGACTTCAAGCCTCTCACTATATCTCACCTCCACCACCCACCTTCTCCCTTACCTATCACCTGCCAACTTCTACTCTTACTCTTCTCCCACCTTCTTATTCTGGCCTCTTCCCTTTCCTTTTCTTTCTAGTCCTGATGATGGGTCTCAGACCAAAAAGTTGACTGTTTTTTCTCCTCCATAGATACTGCCTGACTTGCTGAGATCCTCCAGCATGTTGTATGTGTTCCTTTCTCCACATCAGTTCTGTTGTAGGTTATACATGGGTAGTTTATTTTCTTTTTTTGAAACTAATGCTGGACATTTCCTACATTTCTGCAATTTACAGTTTATATGTTTCTTTGTTAGTATTCTCTCTCTCTCTCTCTCTACACCAGGGCAACGTTGATGGTGGAGGAGGGGTTTCTCGATCTCACTGTCTTTATCTCAGGAGACAACTTATCCACTGATGTCTATTATAAACCCATGAACTCTCACAGCTTTCTGAACTATACCTTGTCCCACCCTGCTACTTGTCTCTGCCGCATCTGCTCTTGGGATGAGGCTTTTCATTTTAGAACAAAGGAGATGTCCTCCTTTTACCAAAGAAAGGAGCTTTCCTTCCTCCACTATCAGCACTGCTCTCAACCGCATCACTTCCATTTCACACACATCTGCTCTTATCTCATCCTCCTGCCATCCTACCAGGGATAGGTTTCCTCATGTCCTCACCTGCTACCCTACTAGCCTCCGTGTCCACACATAATTCTCCAAAACTTCCACCACCAACAGGATCCCACCACCAAGCACATCTTTCCCTCCCTCCCCACTTACTGCTTTCCGCATGGATGACTCCCTTGTCCATTCTTCCCTCCCTACTGATCTTCCTCCTGGCACTTATACTTGCAAGCAGAATAAGTGCTACACCTGCCCCTACACCTTCTCCCTCACTACCATTCAGGGCTCTAAACAGTCCTTCTAATTGAGGTGACACTTCACCTGTGAATCTGTTGCGGTCATGTACCGTGGTCAGTGCTTCTGGTATGACCTCCTGTATATTGGTGAGACTCCATGTAGATTGGCAGACCACTTCGCCGAGCACTGGCACTCTGTCCACCAGAGGAATTGAGATCTCCCAGTGGCTGCCCATCTTAATTCCATGTCCCATCCCCATATGTCCATCCATGGTCTCCTCACTGTCATGATGGGGCCACACTCAGATTGGAGGAGCAACACCTTATATTCCATTTTGGTAGCCTCCAATGTGATGGCATGAACATTGATTTCTCGAACTTCCAGTAATGTCCCCACAACCCACCCCTTCCACCTTTTCATAAATCCCCCTTTTCTCTCTCTCACCTTATCTCCTTGCCTACCCATCACCTCCCTCTGGTGCTCCTCTCCCTTTTTCTTTCTTCCATGGCCTCCTGTCTCTTTCACCAATCAACTTCCCAGCTCTTTATTTCATCCTTCCTCCTCCAGGTTTCACCTATCACCTAGTGCTTCGCTCTTTACTCCCTCCACCTTTTAAATCTACTGCCACTCAGCATTTTTCTCCAATCCTGCCAAAGGGCTTTGGCCCGAACTATCGACTGTACTCTTTTACAAGATGCTGCCTGGCCTGCTGAGTACCTCCAGCATTTTCTGTGTGTGTCTTGCTCAGATTTCCAGCATCTGCAGATTTTCTCTGGTTTGTGAATGCCAGCTATACTTGATCTGAAGTTGAGGGGCCTAATACAAATGGTCTGTCAGCTCAAGAAGTTTGTGCCCTGCCTCTGGAATCAACACTAGGTCCAGCAGCTAGATCACCTCCAACGTGGCCAATGTAATGTGCAATGGTGGATCTCACAAACTCATGGTAAACTGCAGCTAGACAGTTACTTGCTATTCAGCCTAAATGACCTTCGACAGCATACATTCCCCATCTGTAGCACCAGTGAAAGTTCACAACTGTGTAGTAGGCACACTTTTACTTGGGCTGGTTAATCACTGCACATTTTCCAAGCAGAAAGTCCGCCTGGTTTACTACATATCAAAATGCAATACTTCGCAGCCAAATAACATTATATTTAAGTTTCATATTTATAATCAACTCTAGTTTCCAATAATGCACAGTTGAAATTACGGTTGAATTTGGATTACGGCGTGGAGTTAATAAGGATGATGTTTAGTAGCAGGACTGCACGTGGGTATCTTGACTGGAAACAGCAACCAGTATAGTTCAGTGTCGGGAGTTACAATTTATGAAATTACTGTAGAAATAACAGTCTTGTGCTGGATAAGCAAGACTTGGCACACAGCCAGTTACCAACTGAGAGACTTCTCTCGAGGCCGGGCCAGGCTGATCTGTGCCGTCTCACAGCTCCCGCGGGCGGGAGCAGTCCTGGCCAGGCCAGGCCAGGCCGAGTCCGTTCTCTTCAAACGGCGGAGTTGGTTCGTACCTCCAGGTAGTACATATCCAGCGAAGTGATCTGCGAGTCCAGGAAGCTCTCGTAGGTCTCGAATTCGTTGACAATGTTATCAACTGCCGCGCCTCCCTGCTCCTCATCGTCCATGTTGTTTATCCCGGGCCGACGCTATCGCCCAGCAACAGCGACTTCCGGCGGCCAGCCGGCCCAGAACTCGGCTCCTCAGTGGCAGGGACAGGAGGCACTGAAACTGAAGAGTGGGTGGCGGTGGTCAGCGCGCATTCCAGCGGGCAGAGCAGCACCTGAATTCCAGAAAATAAACGGGACAACCTGGAAGTATTGGGAACTGGAGAATGTTGCAGATATTCTGGATCATACTTCGTCTGTGCAGGAGGCGAAGCACCTTTCAGCAGAACAGTATGGATTGTTGGGGAAAGGTGTGGCCTGTTATTTTACATCATGGACCTGATAGGCAGAATAACTGTTCGTGCTGTAAACATATGCCATTTCAAGATTTCCTTTTTATTCGGTATTCTGTGTGACGAACGGCAGTTTACCCATCAGCAACGCCTAGAGGTCTGTTGCTGAGCATTTCGAGAGCAGGATAGGCTGACGGCAGAAGTTTGGTTGCAGTTGGAATAAACGGTGAAACTTGCGAAGAGACAATTTTGAACGAGGTTGGAGGTGACATCGGATGTACGACAACTCTGGCAAGACATTACTTTCTACAATGCGAAACACAATAGCATGAATGGCAGTGATGCTTCACTATCAGATGAACTTAACGCCTCTATGACCGCTTTGAAAGGGAGAACACAACTACAGCTGTCCCAGATCTCCGTCCCAGAGGCCAACGTTAGGCTGTCTTTAAAGATAGTGAACCCTCGCAGGGCGGAAGGTCCCGATGGAGTACCTGGTAAGGCTCTGAAAACCTGTGCCAACCAACTAGCGGGAGTATTCAAGGACAACAACCCGGCAGTCAACATCAGTAAGAGCTAAGAGCTGATTGTGGACTTCAGGAAGGGTAAGACGAAGGAACACATACCAATCCTCACAATGGTTCAGAAGTGGAGAGAGTGAGCAGTTTCAAGTTCCTGGGTGTCAAGAGCCCTTAGGACCTAACCTGGTCCCAACATATCGATGCAGTTATAAAGAAGGCAAGACAGCATCTATTAGGAGTTTGAAGAGATTAGGTATGTAAACAAATACACTCAAAAACTTATATAGTTGTACCGTGGAGAGCATTCTGACAGGCTGCACTACTTGTCTAGTATGGGGGGGGGGGGGGGGGGGGCTACTGCACAGGACCGAAAGAAGCTACAGAAGGTTGTAAATCTAGTCACCTCCACCTTGGGCACTAGCCTACAAAGTACCCGGGACATCTCCAAGGAGTGGTGTCTCAGAAAGGCAGCGTCCATTATTATGGATCTCCAGCACCCAGGGCATGCCCTTTTCTTACTGCTACCATCAGGTAGAAGGTACACACTCAGTGATTCAGGAACAGCTTCTTCCCCTCTGCCATCTGATTCCTAAATGGGCATTGAACCCTTGGACACTACCTCACTTTTTTAAAATATATTGTATTTCTGTTTTTTGCCTGATTTTTAATCTATTCAATATACGTATACTGTATAAAGTATACGAAATAAGAATTATTTATTATTATTACTATTACTATTTCACATTTTTCTTCTAAATTTTATATTGCATTGAACTGCAAAAGTTAACAAATCTGCTGCTAAGTTAACAAATTTTTCGACACATGCCGGTGATAATAAACCTGATTCAGATTCTGTACTTTCAATTTCTGCCATCTGAGATAAAATTGCTAATTCCCAATGAATGGAGAGATAAACGCAAACACAAGAAAATCTGCAGATGCTGGAAATTCAAGCAACACACACAAAATGTTGGTGGAACACAACAGGCCAGGCAGCATCTATAGGAAGAAGTACAGTCGATGTTTCGGGTTGAGACCCTTCATCAGGACTAACTGGAAGAAAAGATAGTAAGAGATTTGAGGGGGGGGAATCTGAAATGATAGGAGAAGACAGGAGGGGGAGGGATCAAGCTAAGAGCTGGAAAGTTGATTGGCAAAAGGGATTCACAGCTGGAGAAGAGAAAGGATTACGGGATGGGAGGCCTAGGCAGAAAGAAAGGAAGAGGGGAGCACAAAGGGAGATGGAGAGCAGGCAAGGAGTGATTGTGAGAGGGGCAGAGAGAGGAAAAAAAGGAGAGGAAAAAAAGGGGAATAATAAATAAATAAAGGATGGAGTAGGAAGGGCAGGGGGGTATTACTGGAAGTTTGAGATATCAATGTTCATGCCATCAGGTTGGAGGCTACCTAGACGGAATATAAGGTGGTGTTCCTCTGTCCACCAGAGAAAGTAAGATCTCCCAGTGGCCACACATATTCCACGTCCCATTCCCATTCTGATATGTCTATCGATGGCCTCCTCTACTGTCAAGATGAAGCCACACTCAGGTTGGAGGAACAACACCTTATATACCGTCTGATGGCATGAACATTGATTTCTCTAACTTCAGTTAATGCCCCTCCTCCCCTTCTTACCCCATCCCTTATTTATTTATTTATCTATCTATCTATCTATCTATTTATTTATTCATTCATTCATTCATTCCCACCTTTTTTCCTCTTTTTTCTCTCTCTGTCCCTCTCACAATCACTCCTTGCCTGTTCTCCATCTCCCTCTGGTGCTCCCCTCCCCCTTTCTTTCTCCCTAGGCCTCCAGTCCCATGATCCTTTCCCTTCTCCAGCTCTGTATCCCTTTGGCCAATCAACTTTCCAGCTCTGAGCTTCACCCCTCCCCCTCCTGCCATCTCCTATCATTTCGGATTTCCCCCTCTCCCTCCCACTTTCAAATCTCTTACTATCTTTTCTTTCAGTCAGCCTGAAACGTCAACTGTACTTCTTTCTATAGATGCTGCCTGGCCTGCCGCATTCCACCAGCATTTTGTGTGTGTTGCGTGGAGAGGTAGACTGGTTTAGTTAAGAAGCTATGAAGAGAAAACACGATAGAACCATGAGTCAACTTAAATGCATTGAGTTTGCATCATAGAAACACAGAGGAGTTTATAACACGAGAAGGCTGCATGACCTATCATAGCAATAATCGCTGAAAAAGAACTACCCAAACTGATCTTGCCACCCATCCCTAAACCTAGTGCTTAAGATAGCAACACTTGAGGTACACGTCCAAGAACTTATGAAATGTGATGGCATTTTACTACCTCTCCAGGCAGAGTTCCAGACACTTTCTATCATTCTTCAGCTCCACTGTAAATTTACTATCAAAAGCCTATGCCCCTGTCTATTTTTAAATAGTCTGCTAGAGATATACAAGGACCTTCCTATTTACTCTGTCATGGTGTCTTATAATTTAACACATCAGTTTAAGTCTTTCTTTAAACCCCACTTTGCCAGACAAATATTTTCCGCTTCCTGTAAACCTCCTTCATCCGCTTTGATGCACTCGCATCTTTCCTGTCAGCGGTGACCAGAGAATACAGTGTTCTCACGTTGTGCTCCAATTTGAGATGAGAACATTTGAAGTAGGAACAGGAGCAGGCTGCTTGTAAAGCTCTGCCATTCAACAAGATCATGACTGAACTTACACCCTCAACAACACTTCCCTGCTCCATACCCTCCCTCATCTGATTCCTTCATTATACAGAAAGCTTCAATTTTGAATGCCGTTAGTGGCTGAGCCTCCAAATTGCCATCCGGAATAGAGAACTGAAATAAGGCACTGGGGTAGAATAAAGATCAGGAAATTTAGATCGGCTTAACAAAGAAGAAAATGCAGAAAATATTTAAAAAATTGTAAATCTCCAGTATGAAAATAGGAATATGAAACTGAAAATCTGCATATAATTGGGACTGGAGCATATAGTGCTTATTACCCCTTTGCTTCAAGAGTCTGATGGCTGCGGGGTAATAACTGTTCCTGAACCTGGTGGTGTGAGCTCTAAGGCTCCTGTAACATCTTCCTGATGGCAGCAGTGAGAAGAGAGTATGTCCTGGGTGTTGTGGGGACCTGATGATGGATGTTACTTTCCTATGACAACACTTCGTGTAGGTATTTTAAAGGTGGGGAGGGCTTTACCCATGATGGGCTGGGTCATATAACCATATAACAATCACAGCATGTAAACAGGCCACCTTGGCCCTTCTAGTCCGTGCCGAACACTTACTCTCACAAAGAGGAAAAATGTTCACTACTTTTTGTAGGATTTTCCATTCATGGGCGTTGGTGTTTGCATAACAGGCTGTGATGCAGCCAATCAATATACTCTCCATTGCTCATCTATAAAAGTTTGTCAAAATTTTAGATGTTATGCCAAATCTTTGCAAGTTCCTAAGGAAGTAGAAGCAGTGCTGTGCTTTCTTCATGATTGCTCCAAACTACTAACACCGAGGAATTTGAATTTGTTGACCCTCTGCACCTCCGATCCTCTGATGAGGATAGGCTCATGGACCTCTTGTTTACTCCTCCTGAAGACAACAATCAGTTCATTGGTCTTGCTGATATTGAGTAAGAGGAAGTTGTTATTACAACGCTCAGCCAGATATCTAGCAAGAGATACAAAAGGGTGATATGCTGGAAATACTATTCTGATTTACACTTGTAAGGAAAGATCTTGTCACTATTCAAAGCATTTCACTAACTCAATTAAGATCAAGATGTTATGTGATAGAAGAAAGCAAATTCATGTTATGTTTACCTTTATACAGAAGATTTATGCCTATGATCTTGTGGCTAAGTACAACTCTAATGCTGATGACATAGTGATGAATCAGCAAGTACAGTGTCTTGTAAAAATATTCAGCCCCCAAACCTTTGTTCACATAAATGAGTATTACAAGAAGGGATTTTGATCAACTTTACTGAGAAATTTATTTGTGAATCACATGCTCCTTTTTTCATTGTAGAGCCCAAAAAAAGGAAAATTGTAAAGATTGAAAAACTAAAAATTCAAAAACTGAAATGTCAGTAGTTCAGAAGTAGTCATCCCCCTTTACTCATTACTTAGTTGAACAACCTCTCACAGCTATTACAGCCAGTTGTCTTTTTGGATAAGTCTCTATTAGCTTTGCACACTGTGATGGAGCACAATTTGCCCATTCCTCCCTGCAAGATTACTCAAGAAATGCCAGGTTAGTTGGGGAGCGGCGGTCGAGAGCAATCTTGAGCTCTTGCCAGAGATGTTCGATGGGGTTAAGGTTAAGACTCTGACTGAAACATTCAAGAACATCAATTTTCTTCACTGTTTGCTTTGGCAGTGTGCTTTGGGTCATTGTCCCACTGAAAGTAAAACTTCCTCCACAGTTTCATCTTTCTGGCAGAGGCTAGCAGATTTTTATCCAGGATCACTCTGTATTTAGCAGCATTCACCTTCCCATCAAGCAGATTTTCAGTCACTGCTGCCAAAAAGCATCCCCATAATATGATGCTACCTCCACGATACTCTACAGTAGGGATGGTGTTACCTGGCTGATGTGCAGAATTAGACTTAGGCCACACATACCACTTATTCTGAAGTCAAAAAGTTCCACCTTAGTCTCATCTGACCACCAGATATTTTTCCACTTCTTTACAGGATTTTCTATGTCCTTCTAAACAAGGGTATACTTTTTTAAGCCGGGTTGTTTTCCTTACCACCCTTCCATTAATACCCATTTTGTACAGGGCCTTAGAGATTGTAAATGAATGAAATTCATCTCCAGTTGCAGCCACTGACTGGCTTCTGCAGTTCGCTCAGAGTGACTGTTAGTGACACAGTAACCTCTCTTATAAGCACCATTCTTCTCCAGTGACTATGTTTAGAGGAGTATACTGACCTAGGCAATGGGGCTGTGGTTTCACATTCTTTCCACATTTCACGATAGACTGCTCTGAGCTCCGAGGTATGTTCAGTATCTTTGAGATGGTCTTCTCTTACCCAGATTTGTGCTTCTCTGTTATCGTTTCCCTGACATGCCTTGAATGCTCATTTGTCTTCAGTTTGGTTTGGCCTCTTGAGACTGTACCAAACCGTTGGACCTTACATAGGGAGGGGGTATTAATTCTTATGAATTCATTGAGATAGGTGATTCTCCTATTTTCTACATCTACAAATTGAGTGAGTTGGTAAGGTAATATACAGTATTGCACCTAAGGAAAGTCAGCCTAGTAAATACAAAGGGGATGAATACAGGTCTTGGAATTTGTCTTTTGGTTTGACATAATTTTTATTTTTAGTTATTGGGAAACAGTGCGGAATAGGCCTTTATGGGTCTTCGAACTATGCCACCCAGCACTCCCCCAACTTAATCCTATCGTAATCATGGGACAATCTACAATGACTAATTAACCTACTAACCAGTATGTCTTTGGACTGTAGGTGGAAACTGAGCACCCAGAGGAAACCCACATGCTCACAGGGAGAACATACAAATTCCTTAGAGGCAGTGACAGGAATTGAACCCAGGTCGGCTGTATTGAAAGCACTGTGCTAACCACTACGCTACCAAACCACCCCATGGTGCACAAAGTTTTGTACTTTAGCCCATTCAGTAACTAAATGGGAAATTGTTTTTGTACCGGTGTATTTTTTTACCTTCAAATGACATAATAAATTCACGGCATGGATTCAAAACAGCATAAATGATCTTCAAACTTCACATCTTCACACTTATATGATCCAGTATTTGCATATTTTCATATGTGGGGAATTTTAAAAATAGTTTGTTATTTATTAAAAAGTTTTAAATATTTGAAATATACATGACTAAGCAGGAAATAAACCATATCACTAACATCACAATACTGCTTCATTGTAAAACTGCTCGCAAGAAGAAAATGGTCACTATTTATTTATCTATTTTCAGAAAATGTTCTGTATTTCTGCAGAACTATGACAGATTTTATATCCAGAAAATGATTGTTAACTCTGTATATTTCATTTTTAGGCCAAAGTGAGGAGTTAAAGTAATATATTTTGTTATTCTTATATTTTGATACCTCAGAATCAGAATTAAGTTTATCATCAAAGACATATCTCATGAAATTTGTTGCTTTGGCAGCAATATCATACAAGATATAAAAATGATTATAAGTTACAACAAATAAGTAATAAAATAATACAAAAGAGGAATAACAAAGTGGTGTTCATGGACCATTCAGAAATCTGATGGGAGAGGGGAAAAAGTTGTTACTAACACATTGAATGTGGGTCTTCAGGTTCCAGTACCTCGTCCCTAATATAATAATAAGAAGAGGGCATGTCTCAGACGGTGAGAGTCCTTAATGCTGGATGCTACCCTCTTGAGGTACCACCTTGTAAAGATGTTCTTGATGGTGGGGTGGGCTGTGTCCATCACGGAGCTGGCTGAGTCTACCATTCTTGCAGCACCTTTTGATCCTGCACATTACACCTTCCATACCACACTGTGATGCAACCAAATCTCCTCAAACTCCCAAAGAAGTAAAGCTGCCAGCTTGCCTTTTTCTTGATTGCATCAATGTGTTGGGCCCAGGATAGATCCTCTGGGATGTTGACACCCAGGGATTTGAATCTGCACACCTTTTCCACCATTAACTCCTCTATATGATGACTGGTTTGTGTTCTTCAGCTGAGTATGAGGTTTTTATTGTGATACCAATCAACCAGCTGATCGACTTACTCCTGTACACTCCCTGGTTGCCATCTGAAGTTCTGCCTTTCACAGTGCTTCTATCAGCAAATTTATAGATAGCTTTTGAGCAGTGTCTAGCCACACAGCCATAAGTACAGAAGGAATAGAGCAGCGGATTCTTGAGGCGCACTTCTGTTGATTTGTAGCAAGGAGAAGTAGTTAGTGTCATATACACCCTTATGTATCTGAACTCATCTTCCCATAATTAGACGAATGAACTTGTGGGCATACATTAACTGGTAATTGATTTGATAGTTTCTTTTGTCACCAGGTTCGGATATGGCCCAGTTGACTAGTTGACTCGACAGTCCAATTTCTCAGGGAAGGCCGAAAGCAAACAGGCAGTGAAGCATTCCTGTGCTCTGTCCAAGTCTCGACAAGCACTACGACGACAAGTATGGAGTTAAATACCATCACAATTAAATAATAATTAGCTGACACATGCTTATTCACAAACGCAACTGCCTTATCTACTGTGCTGCCGAATCCGTGGCTGTGACATCTTTGCCATAAAAGCTGACAGTATAGCAGAAAAAAGTAGCATTGGGAAGAAGAAATAGTTAGCTTAATACCTGAACCAAGTGTAATGGACAGCTGAAAGAATCCACCCATTAAGGTATTTCTAGAAAAAGAGAGGAAGAGGTATTATGTTTTGTAACTCAAAACATTAAACTAATTGAAAGGGAGTCTAAAATGTGAATCTAACTTCATGTTTACTTTAAACATGTATCACATGGTAGTGTCATGACTTAAGCAATGCACATTATTTTTACATATAATCTACAATAAATTATTTAAACAAATGAGAATGTTTAATCAAACAATATATTTACAATATTACTCAAATAATACTGAATATTAAATACACCCCTGGGAGGACTGACCCAACAGATCTATTGTTTGACCCTGATTTTGCCCTACTGAACTTACTTCTTTTTATTTTGACCCTTCCCAATTGCATCCACGGCACATCTGATGCCCTCCACCATTTTAACACTCTCTGATTTGCTAATCCCAAGCAGCTCATTTTCACATTCTTGTTCTATCCCTTTAAAACCCCACCCCCATGTCAAGAAAGACACAGGCTTTGTCAAATGGAAGCCCAATCTATGCACTCATTCTACTGGTGGGAGTTATCATCATGCTCAACAGCCTCTCCTTTTATTCCACTCACTTTCTTCTGATTAAAAGCAATGGGACCTCAATTAGCTCTGGCTACACATGGATGCATTGACCAATCCTGGTTTGAGGCTTGTTTCGGATAACACCTCCAATGTTCCTCGATATGCTGATGATTACATTGGTACCATATGCTTCAGCCATACAGAACCTCATCATTTTATAACGAAATGTCAATTTCCACCCTGTTCTCACATCTACATGACCCATCTTACATGTTGTTTCCCTTTCTGTAACTCCCTGACTCTGTCTCAGGAAATAGACTAGTCATTCACATCTATTGACTTTATATCCTCTCACCCTGCCTCCAGTAATGATGCCACTCCTTTCTTTGTTCTGTCACATTCATTCCATTAGCAAGTCCTTGCATGCTGATGCCTCAAAACATCATCCTGAACTCTCTGTTGCATTTGCTCCATTTCCCACACATCTGCTCTTGTCTTCTCTTCCCAGTACAGGATAGAGATAGATTTCCCATTATTAAATCTTCTGCTATTGTCAGGGTCTACATAGTTTCTTCAAAGGATATTTACACTCTATTAAATGCTGAAGAATCTCAGGAAGTCAGGCAGCATTTATAGAGAGGAATAATCATTTGACAATTCGGGCCAAGACCCTTCCCATGTCCTGACTAAGGGTCTTGGCCCAAAATGTCAACTGTTTATTCCTCTCCATAGATGCTGCCTGACTTACTGAGCTCCTCTAGTATTTTGTGTGTGTTATTCTGGATTTCCAGCATCTGCAGAATCTCGTGTTCACACTCCATTGATACAATAGCATCAGCTAGGCACAGCTCAACGGTTAATGAATACCCATGGCTGTCCATGCATAAGTAATTCATCCACACAGAAAACAGAGAATCAATTTAAGATAATGTCGACTGTAAGTTATGGTTAATTTTATACTATACTCCATACTGTCACACATGAAAAGCATGCTCAACTTCTAAAAGTTTATCTCACTCATTTTCCCATCATCTGGTACTTCTAAGGTTCTTCGAACTGACTAAAGTGTACAAGAAATTATATATTAGGTTATAGTATTTCTCTTGTTGGCGCGTGGCCTAGTGGGCAAGGCTTCAGACTAGTAACCTGAAGGTCACTGGTTCGAGCCTCAGCTGAGGCAGCCTGTTTGTGTCCTTGAGCAAGGCACTTAACAACACATTGCTCTGCGACATCACCGGTGCCAAGCTGCATGGGTCCTAGTGCCCTTCCCTTGGACAACATCGGTGGCATGGAGAGGGGAAGGCCTGCAGCTTGGGCAACTGCCGGTCTCCCATACAACCCTGCCCAGGCCTGCGCCCTGGAAACTCCAGGCGCAGATCCATGGTCTCTCGAGACCAATGGATGCCACCATTCATTTCTCTTAATTGCAGGGCTTTTATAAAATTGGGTTTCTTCCAGGCATGAGTGCATATACAGAATTTTTTATGCCTAAAAATGCATTTAAAAGAGCATATGGTTGTATGCTGTAGTTCAAAGATTCAGAATTCAAAATACATGTATTATCAAAGTATGTGTGTAGTATATAACCCTGACATTCATCTTCCCATAGACAACCACGTTGTTCAAAGAAAACATCGAATACCCAATGCACAAAAAAAAGAACCAATCATGCAAACAGCAAAAATAAGCAGAAAAAGGAAACAGAATATAAAACTTCAAACCACAAAGTCATTGAAACAGTCTAGCAATGTCAGTTTAGTTCAGTTCAGTCTAGTTTAGCAACGTATCTTCTGTTGACTGCAGGCTGACTATCATTACAAATCAACCTCTTTGTTAAAGTTGAGGGTAGAAAAAACAGAGGGGTTAAAATGTGCACAGGAAAGTAAACACAAATGTAATGTGTTTAATATTTAAAGCATCCTTATGAAACATCTCACACCAGCTGAGTTGGTAACCGAAGAAATAAAGAAGGATTTGCACTGATCAAGAACTTCCCAAGGCACCTTACAGCCATCACTTTTGAAATTTAATATATTCTATGAAGTAGGAAATAGAGTTGCCAATTTAGGCATTACACTTCACACATAATCACCAATGAGGTATTAATAAAATAATCTATTTTGGTGATGCTGAATAAGGGATTGACCAGGATTCAAAACGTTATCTGCTTCAAACAATAAAGAATCATTTGTCTACTCCAAATTCAGATTAAATATCTGAAAATATAAAAATTTAACTTAAAATATTGGTGGTAATCTGGAATATTTCTAAAATAATTTATTTTTCAGTCACATGAAGATAGAGTAACAAAATATGTGGAGATACAATATTAACATGATTAAATGATGGAGCAGGTACAAGGAGCCAAATAGCTTAATGCCACTTCTATTGTAAATTTCTTTAGTTTTCAGTTTCACTTACAAGACATTAATTTTGTTAATGGATATAGATTTTTTGTAGAGCCTTTCTGTCTTATTCATCACTATTGATCTGCATGTCTCTAATTTTCTTCTGATAAAATTATACAAGCTAAGCATTTATTTTGGGTCTCATGTTTTACTTAGAACTGTAATTGAGCCTAAAGCAAGTGTCAGCCATTTGGATCCAGATATTTGAGAAAAGACTTGTGGTTTAACCCACAGCACACACTTATATTATGAACGACATTTTTCTATCTGTAGCTGGCCAGCAGTAATTTAAGATCCTACCTAATTTTAAGGTTCACTTAATAGTTCTAAGTAGATATCACTATTTAACCAATAAAACAATAATCCTATTCGGTGCCTTTACAGTATCAAGTTAAGGAATCTGTCCACTTTAAAAATAAGATTTAATCTCCTCCTGCAGAATTAGTTAAAACAAAATGTGTAATTTGTAAGTGTTAATTTATTGCAGAGGTTTCTGCTTCACCTTATCTTTTGGATGCAGGCTGGACACAATGGAGATGAATATTGTACATTATTTTTTAGATAACTGCAGCATTTAATCTTTATTGAGTTACATTAATAAGTCTGTCATATATTCATATTTGAAAGCAAACAAACAACAATCCAAAATAAAATTCCCAAAGGTCAGAAGAAGATCTCAGCTAATATATTTGAAACATTATCTCCTTTTACCAGATTTAATGTATGCATTAAAAATTGAGTGACTGGCTAGTTTTAAACAGTCCAGGTTATCAACAACACACTCCTATATATACCTCTCCATTACTGAGAGACTTTTGCATGTTTATATTTTAACACCTAGCTTGTGACTATAATGGAAGGAAGGCAGGTGGACCACAATATTGGGATATATTTTCTGTGGCCCAAAAATTGATGAGTCTTTGCCCTGGGCAATAATATTAATTCCAGAGTAGCCCCCAGCTCAGTCATCAACAAAAAGCCTGAGAGCCAGTAGCCACAAAATTATAGCTTTATCTATGTAGTCAGACAGCTGCTGTCATTGAATTGGCTCCACCTCCAGGCTTCCTGGCTGTCAAGTGTGTTGGTGAAAAATCAAAATAACTGCAGGCACTGTAACTCGGAAATAAAAATAGAAAATACTCCAAAAGCTCAGGTTGGGTGCATCTGTGGGAGGACAGACAGTTAACATTTCAGGTCTGCTCTTCACCAGAATTGAGTGATAAGGTGAGGTTGTTTAGGAAGCCCAGAATGTGGGGGAAGGCAAAGAATGGAACAAAGGGAATTGCCCTGTTCACGTGAAATAATGTAGTTGTTAAGACAATGATAATCTCCTTTGTCTGCATAATATATTTCTAATGCTGTAAAGTTTGAGTAGCTTTGCATTGTCTGGTCTGTATGGACATATCTGATTATACAAATGAAAGAAAAATGAATGATGGCATACAAAACTGACCTGCCCTGCAGCAAACAGAAGATAGAGAGAGTCATGCAAAAGTGGAGAATTTAATACTGGATGCTCAGCTTGCAATGCGCCCAATGAAAAATAAAATGTTGTTCCTAGAACTTGTGTTGGACCTCAGTGTAATAGTACAGGAGGTTGTTAGGCATTGTTAGACATTTTTCAAAATTATGTCATTAGCAATCACTAATACAAACAAAGACCAGTCTTCCAGGCAACGACTCATATGCAAACTCCAAGGAGTATTCAAGTTTTGACATTAAAAGGAACAATTTAGTAAACAAAAAGGGAGGTCTCCTGTTGAGGGCTACAGGCGCACAGTAAAAGGGTGCTCAAGAGTTGTGGTTTGTTAACCGACATGACCATGAGACTTCCTTGTATACATCTGGCAAACTTACAGACAACGGGCCATGTTAATTGGCCTACATCAAGCTTACTTCAGCAATAGGGAATATTTGTGTATCTTGGGGCTCAAGCTTAACGATACTAATTCTGAGTGACTGTGGCCTGTGTACTCAGACTGTCCATGTGAGCCACTATAACAAATGTGTTTCAATGGAGGACAAGAGACTGAAATCTGAAGCAACAAACAACCTGCTGGAGAAACTCAGTGGGTTGAGCAGCATCTCTGTGATGAAAGGAAATGCTGACATTTTAGATTCCAATCCTACACCAGGACTTGGCTTTTCAATGTTCATCAAAGGTGCTTCAATATTCACGGATTCCTTGTCTGAGATGTGATGACGGAAGAGTTGCTTAACGAAGGATAGATTCAGCCAGTCAAATATGTGTGTTGGTGGAGAAGAACTGGTTAGGTGCCTGCTTGAGAAAGAAGCAGGCGGTCATCAAATTCTTCTGATGGTGAATGACGGTATAGAGGGATTGTACAACCATGGTGCAGATAAACTGATTGGGACTAGGGAAGTAGAAATTGTTAAAATGGGGGAGGGTGTCTGAAGTATCACAGTGGGAAAGAACTGAATCAGGGGAGAAAGGATAGAGCAAAAGGAGATATTTTTAATATTGGTGCAGCATGAGCAGGCTGAAAAAATGTCTGTGACAGGGCAGTGACTATCCTCCACTACAATACCAGTGCCAATTTTGGCACATATTATGTATTCCATTAGCAGA
Source organism: Hemitrygon akajei (assembly GCF_048418815.1). Lineage (NCBI taxonomy): Eukaryota > Metazoa > Chordata > Chondrichthyes > Myliobatiformes > Dasyatidae > Hemitrygon > Hemitrygon akajei. Next base: position 105,852,291 of record NC_133136.1, on the reverse strand, counting down.
TATACAATAATTTCTAAATATTCACTCTCAGTTACAGTGAACCTCCTTGTGTGGGGAGAATAGCATGTGACATGCCTTCCTTATTGGCTGATAAGCATTTATGTGAATGTAGTTAACGATGCTTATGCTGCACAAGGCCAAACCCAAGTCTGTGATGGGTTCCACAAACAATCTGCTGGAGGAATTCAGCAGGCCAAGCAGCATCTGTGGGGCCTGGGGGAAGAAAGGAATTGTCGGTGTTTCAGGTCAAAACCCTGTATTAGAATGGAGTTACGCTGGGTCACAAGTGGGGAAAATAAGCTAGATACAGGCACCCAGAGGTTATTGATCTATCTCAATGATTACATCATGTCAAATGTGTTGTAGAACTGGGAATAAAAGAAAGTAAGGAAGGATGGAAAAAAGGAGGAAAGCAGAGTGGTTCCCACATCTAAGCCTTTAATATGGATTGCAAGCAGTGGAAGACAATTCAGCACTCAGCTAATTTCATGTATTTGTTTCTGCTCTGTTGTCTGTCTATCATCCAGTTCTCAGCCCACACACACCAATATATACTGATCAAAGTCCCATCCCCAAATTCTGAGTATCAACCTACTGTTCAGCATCATATATTAAATGTCTTCATTAAATCCAAATACAGTACATCAGCTGCTTCTTCCCCTTTCTACCTTCAGTGCTTCACTCCCAAAATCCTCAAATAGATTTTTCAAACACAATTTCCTTTTTATGTTAACTCTTCAAATTCCATAACTATATTATCTAATATTTTATCTATGAATGCTGTCAGACCAAATAGCTATTAGTTCCTTATTTTACTCTTTCCCTCTTACGAGCACCAGCTTTACATTTTATGCCTCTGATATGTTAGTACCTTTCTAGAATCTAGGAGTGTGTGGAAAATCCAGGTAAATGCATTCATTTGTTTTCTATTTATCTCTTCAAAAAAGTCATGTGAGGACATCAGACCCAAGGGACTTGGTGAGTTTTAGTCTCATCGTTGTTTTTCTTTAGCATGTTGCAACAGACAGTTAGCCGTTCTTGTCTGGTGCGTGGTGTCACGATTGGTCTCCTTTCGGATTAACTGGGTCATGGTATGAACGTTCCTGACTCGACCCTTGTTTTTTTCACGAGGCCGAGTAGCTAGCTTGGTGCTCAACCTGGCACAGATGTAAAGCGTGCTCAGAAGTGGCTCGACTTGGATTCGGAATTGGGAGCCTTCGCTCCGGAGTCCGGCACTGGTGCCATTGCGCCACCAGCCGGCTGTCTCATCATTGAGAGGACATCAGACACAAGGGACTTGGTGAGTATCTGTCCCTTCAAATTCCTAATTAATTTTTACTAACACAAATTACTTTCAATTTCTCATTCTTCATTTCCCATAATTAGTGATTTAGTTTTTTTACATATCAAATATGAAATATTCATGTTTAATCTCTATCATTTGTTTATTTCCCGTTATACATTCTCCTATCCTGGCCTCTAAGAAGTCCATATTTATTTTTGCTAATATCTTACTTTTATCATCTTTATGTGCTGTGCCATATGAGATAGGTGATCATTGTCATCACTATGGTTGTTCTTGGCAGTGTCTTTACATGACGGGCAACCCCACTCACAGATTGTCTGCCTGGTGACAGTGGTTGCATAACCAGGACTTGTGATATGAACCAGCTACTAATACAACCATCCACCATTTGCTCCCATGGCTTCAAGTGACCCTGATCAGGTTTGGGGGGTGGGGGGCCTAGGCAGGTGCTACACTTTCCCGAGGGTGACCTGCAGACTAGCAGAGGGAAGAGGTGCCTTACACCTCCTTTGGTGGAGACATAGCTCCACCCCAGCACTCTCCCACTTTTAATCATATGTAAACAAAAACTTAGAACCATAGAATACTACAGCACAGTACAGGCCCTTCAGCCCTCCATGTAGTGCCGACCCATATAATCCTTAAAAAAAAGTACTAAACCCACACTACCCCATAACCCTCCATTTTTCTTTCATCCATGTGCCTGTCCAAGAGGCTCTTAAATACCCCTAATGTTTTAGCCTCCACCACCATCTCTGGCAAGTTATTCCAGGCACTCACAACCCTCTGTGTAAAAAACTTACCCCTGATGTCTCCCCTAAACTTCCCTCCCTTAATTTTGTACATATGCCCTCTGGTGTTTGCTATTGGTGCCCTGGAAAACAGATACTGACTAGCCACCCTATCTATGCCTCTCATAATATTGTAGACCTCTATCATGTCCCCTCTCATTCTTCTACACTCCAAAGAGAAAAGTCCCAGCTCTGCTAACCTTCCTTCATATGACTTGTTCTCCAATCCAGGCAACATCCTGGTAAATCTCCTCTGCACCCTCTCCATAGCTTCCACATCCTTCCTATAATGAGGTGACCAGAATTGAACACAATACTCTAAGTGCAGTCTCACCAGAGATTTGTAGAGTTGCAACATGACCTCTCTATTCTTGAACTCAATCCCCCTGTTAATGAAGCCTGCATCCCATAGGCCTTCTTAACTGTGCAGCGACCTTGAAGGATGTATGGATTTGAACCCCAAGGTCCCTTTGTTCATCCACACTCTTAAGTAACTGACCATTAATCCTGTACTCAGTCTTCTGGTTTGTCCTTCCAAAATGCATCATATGAACTTATATGAATTGTTTATTTCTATTATAACTTTTATGCTCTATTTTCTATTCTGTCTTGTATTTCACTATTTCTCATTACAACAGAGTCACAGTCAGTGGAGCTGTTGCCTGTTGTTATTGTAGTTGCAGTCACCGAAGTTCAATCCTCTCTGCCCATCTTGTCTGCATGTGGATTTCCCGAGCTTCAGCTGCTCTGGCTCCTTCATGCAGGTTCGTATATTAATTGGCCACTCTGGATTTCCCCTAGGGTGTAGGTGATTTGTAGAATCTGGAGACGGTTGCTGAGAATAAGAGAAGAATGCTTTACTGAGAAGATAAATGGGGGGATGGCATTGGCCTGAGAGTTGACATAGACTTCATGGGACAAGTGGCCTCTGACTGGGCATGGACACATGGAAATTACTATTGCTGATATTATACAAGATACTAAAAGGTACAGGTATACAAGGTATACAAGATATTAAGAAGAATAGATAGAGTGGACAGCCAGCGCCTCTTCCCCAGGACACCACTGCTCAGTACAAGAGGACATGGCTTTAAGGCAAGGGGTGGGAAGTTCAAGGGGAAATTAGAGGAAAGTTTTTTACTTAGAGAGTGGTTGGTGCGTGGAATGCACTGCCTGAGTCTGTCGTGGAGGCAGATGCACTAGTGAAATTTAAGAGACTGCTAGACAGGTATATGGAGGAATTTAAGATGGGAGTGTGGTAAACCATGTATATCTGTCTGGACACGCCCCTCTGCTGACTGTCCCTGTGGCTCCTCCCTCAGACCCCTGGATAAAGGTGATTGTGTCACTGCTCCTCCCACAGTCCAGGGCAGTCACCCGGCATGGACGTGCTCCGTTTTACTGCTAATAAAAGCCTTTCAGTATTTAAGCTACTTCCAGTCTTTTGGAGTTATTGATAGTTCATCAGGGAGGCAGGGTTTAAGGGTCGGCACAACATTGTGGGCCGAAGGGCCTGTACAGTGCTGTACTGTTCTGTATTCTATATTCTATGATTTAAAAACTGCCCAATCCCCTGCTACTTGAAACTGTTGACTAATATCATAAGCTTCATTTTCAAATGCAATGCTAACATTAAAATTTTCTAGACAGGAATGCCTATATTATTTTTACAGTGGAATTTTATTCAAAGGAACTAATATTTTTGAAAATTATGTTTTTAAAATGCTTTTCATTTCGAGACAGACTTATCTACTCCCATATGTATGATAACAATTTTCCTAACAACCAGCTATTTCATACCAAAGATATATGTAATTGACTTTGGATAAATATTAAGTCCAACATTTCATATGTAACTATATTGCTCTGAAATTTTAATTGAAATTCTGTTATATTATGATTATCATAATCACTTACTTTAGCATTAATAATTCACCCAATACTGGACAGCATGCTGCTGGGGTACACACATTTGCACATTTGCTGACACAGCTTGCGGGACATGGGTTTAAAAATGGCCTCAGGATTCCTATGCATAATTTATATATTCTTTCCAGAACTATCGGGTTCCTCGTGAAACTTTGGTTTCCTCCTACATCGCAAATGTATACTGGAATGTTAGTTGGATGTTGTAATTACCATTTTGTGTAGGCTAATGAAAAATTGAAGAAGTATTTATGTGCATATATGAAAGGGAATAAGTTGCAGGGGTACAGCAAAACCAGAAGGGAAATGGGACTAAAGGTGTCTGCATAGATCTGATAGGTGAATTGGCCACATTCTGCTTTATAAGATCCAAGTATTCCAGGCTCTCGGGCTGATTTATCCATATTCTGTCATGAAATTATTAATTCATCTGGGCATGCTCCTTACTTTAAACACTTGAGCTGACTAATTGGAGTAGGATTTATAGGTGCTTGATTATCAAAATTGCAATTCCCTTTATTTCTCATAAGCTCATTACAATAAATTCTATGTTGTAGCTCTGAATGGTGTACAGAAACAAAAGGGACCTGGACATTTACGTGCCTAAACCAGAGGAGGTCACAGGACATGTGGGCACATGGGATCCCAGGTTTCATAAATGAGCAGAAAGATTAAGTTATGCAGTTATAAAAGATTCATGTGAGCCCCAAGCAGGGTATTGGTTTCAATCCTGATCAAGACATTTAAGGAAGGATTTGAAATCCCCAGTGTGAGAAAAACAATTGAATGCTTCCTGGAATAAATAGATTTCAGCAACAAATTTAGATAGGAAAAGATGGGATTATGTTTTGTGGAACAAAACAGGCTGAGAGAAGGTCAGGTAAAGCAATACATGATCAAGGCAGGCTTCAATCAGCAATTAGAGAAAAGCTCCTTCCCTCAGGAGGTGGTTCAAAAATGCAGATTTAAAATATTTGGTAAAAAGAACAAACAATATTTTCCTCACATTTCATTCTGGATAGAGAAGTTGTGGTCAGGAAATCACTCCCTGTGGAGTGATTTAATTAATGATGTAATTTAAGATTTACCAATTACTTACTACATGCAATACAGAGTCAAATTCAAGGCTCAGCTTTGAGATGATAGGTCACTAGGTGAATGTTCCTGTTAGGTCCAATGTGATACTTCACTGCACTATCATTTGTCCCGTTCAGGTCCAGTAGATTAAACTATAAACATACAGAATTACTCAAAATTTCCGAAAGATAAAAAGAAAGAGAATGGGCTTTTTAATTGGTATTCTCAAAACAGCATCCAATGGAAATAAAATCTGATTCTTCAAGATTTTTTAATAAACATTCATTAATCAATTTCTGCACATAGACACTAGTGCTCTTTTTTTTTACAGAATATTGCCCGTAAAATCAAGCAGGCAAAGAGAAAATATACATTCCAGTTTTACATATCTTAATAACCATCTGGATATCATTCAGCAAGACAACCTCCTTAATTAGATTATCTGAACCTAGAGACAACAATCAAATTCCTGGATGTAAACAAAGTTAATACATTACATATGTTGAATACCTTTGTCAAAGAATACCTCAAGATATTTGAAGGCGTGTAATAAAGAGTGCATGCACGTTAAATAAATGAATGTTCCTCGATGCTTATTATCGGGAAGGACAGCAGTCACCGATTCCCAAGTGAAGTTCAAGCATGTAAACTCTCAGAATAACGTGTCCTCGTATCCAATAAGGCATTTGTTTTAATGCAATGTCTACCACAGGAACCGTTACCTTCCGGATACGAGTCCCAGGAGAGGTTTTTGCCAAATGAGCGTTTCTGATGACAGTGTGTAATAATGGTCCGTGACGTTGATGCCTGCCACTCGATACACCTGTAGACAGACGCAGACTCCCAAAGCGTGTGTGTTTTTTCTTTATCAAGTCCTTTCAGGTCTGTACACAGTGGAATGCTAGGATCATGACAGGGGTATTTTAAACATCCGAACTCCAAAGTGATAGTTTAATTGACTGTCTTCAGTTCATCCTTCCACCTGTTCAGTCGGGAAGGCGGTCTCAGGGGTCGTGTGCCTGGAGTTTAACCATTGCTCCAGCCTCCCAAACAGGAGTCTGTGTAAATTATACCGTGCCAGTGATGTCCATCGTAGAGATGGGACGCATAAACAGCAAGAACTGCAAGTCTCTGGGAAAGGAGATACACTATACATCTTTAAGCATTTCATAGCTTTCAAACCCTTTTCAATGCCACGGGTAACCCTTTGCGTTTTCTGTTAAAACGAACACATCTTCCTAGAAGAAACACACCAACTGAAAACATTTTCCCAATTAAAATTAATGCATATTTCCAGCGTGTTTTCCCCACTAAGGTTTGAATACAAACCGGGAAATATTCTTCCACAAAAAAACAGTTTTTCCATTGTCCCCGTTGAGTTTCCCGTCTCCAGTGCTGATACAGCATCTACTTACAACAATGAAAGACCTTTATTTCACGCTGCCGGTACTGGGCGCGATCTTTGGGTTTCGCGGATGGCTTGCCTCACTGGGGAGTATGGTCATCCTGCCTGCTTCACGTCTGCTTCCCACCAAAGTCACTGGCTCCCGAAGAGAATAAGAAGAGTGAAGTCCACCCACTGCTATCCAAAACGGAATTTTGGCCTGTATTTGATAACATTCACATACTTCCTGCTGGCCTTTACAGGAGGAGGAGATTTCGGAGCTTTGGGTGGCGCTTTCTTCTCGGGAATCTTTCCAGTAATTTTGAAAGTCTTTTCTTTTTCAGACTGCTTGAACCTTGGAAGGAAATGTGTCGAAATGTGTTGAGGTTTCACCCGAGGACTATTCCCCTTTTTAACTTTGCCACACTTATTCAAAGCCACGTACCACTCGCGGCTACCGTTCTCGCTTTTATACGTGGCCGAGGCATAAGTGTTGTAGCTGTTCTCCTGATATCGCTCCTTGAAATTGCAATCCTCTGTAAACTTCGTCTATAAAAGCAAAAGCGAAAACAAAATTAGCCTTTGTTTTTATGAAAATATCTCAATAACTTACAAAACATATAAGTACCCCACAGATGTGAGCCTTTGAGTTTCTAGAGTCTATGCCGTTACTTATGCTCCATGCAGTAATCTCACCTCGCTTTACCACTTTATCTTTCGATTCCTTTCTCACTAACGTGTTTAACCAGCTTGTCCGCAAATGTATATTTAAGGGCAAACTGACCTGCCGTAAATTGTTACGCTAACAATTAAAAATAAAACTGCTGGAAATACTCGATAAGCGAGTCAGCACCTGTGGACAGAGAAACACGTTGAACGTTCGAGCAGACGCAACAGCAATTAGCTAATGACAATCGACTGCCTTGTAATGTGTCTGTCAAAAGGTTATGAAGGACAAGAGCTTCGAACACACGCCGATTACGGGAAAATGATAACAGGGATTCGGAAGTTGAAAACCTTCATAGATGGAAAATGAAGTCGTGGCAACCTCATATTTTTCAAGATATACAAGTCTTTAAGAGTATTTAATGTAGATATGGTTTTGATCAAATGTCACAGATGTGAAAATATACATCTGGCAGTAGCCTTAGAAAACTGACTCAGTAGCGGTAGCTTTGCCTTTTTGTAACCTTAGAACAATTTAATAGATATCAGAAATTGTATCTTTGAGTTCCTCGTGCACCTGTCCCAGTCTTCTTTAGAAGCTCTTTGTAATAATATGACAGAAGTCAATTTCCAGAAGCTAATAGATGTCAATTAATGACAACTATTGTCTGCCTATTTCCAGTGGTGGCATTCAATTTGAAAAATACCTATTTTTTTGGAATTTTGATGGAAAAATAGCAGTTTAGTTTTAAGCTTGTAGGTCAAAATCAGAAAGGGAAGTTATCTTAAACTTCTATATGAAATTATTATTCCGTGATACGTTCCATTTCCACGCCCGAGGCAGTCAAAAATGCAATTAATGCAGAGTGAATATTACAGCGTTTCAAAATGTGCCAAATCCTCCAGAGGAATTAAAAGAAAATCTCTTCTCTGTGGCGGTTGATAATTGCTAGGACACGTAAATGCTGGAATACAATATCCCAGGAACCCACTTACCGATTTAATTACGTTGCCATCTGTATTTTGCAAAAAAAAAGGGACATGTCAGACGACCAGTCAAGATAAGGGAGCGAAGAACTGGAGCAGCGTTACAACTTCATATGCGAATCGGTTTAGCGGGATTGCAGAATTAGTTGTATCATTGACTTTTATCTCGTTTCAGCTGAAAGTGGGCCGATTGAGTTCTACAAAGACCCAGGATGACTGACGGGCGAAACATTAACACTGTTCTTGCAAAACTTATTAAGCAATCACAAAACTTCACCCAAGCATGACCAGTAAGCAGTCGCGAGTCATTTACTATTGATTGCATTAGTAGCACCAACAGAAGGCAATTTAGGTCAAATGTCAAGTTGCATGCTTAGAATCCGCGACAGATTCGAATGGTTTAATTTCGTTAGGAGCCCTGACAATGTTGTACAAACTAGTAAATACATTGGATTATTATCTAGATAACACTCTGCAAAGTGACCCAAAGCTATATGAAAATAAATCTCTCGTAATTTAAATTCAAGGCTTAATCTACGCGCGGCAATGGAAAAAAGTTGGTAAAATATGTACAACAAATCCTATTTATGTTGTATAACTCGGAAGCGACCCATCAGATCTGTGAATGTACAATACAATTTCATCCAGTGCCTTTCAACACAGTTGAGATTAAAATGCAATGTGGACAAAGAATTGTTGAAATTACTTGGTAATATTTTGAAAGACGGTAGTGCGGTGGCAGGACAATTTCACGATTTAAATAGAATTTAACTGCAAGCTTGTTCGAGAGGATTTTATATATGCAAGCTTTGCTTTCAAACTGAATATTTCCTGATGCCTAATGCAATCAGATATTTTTCTCTGTTTCTACAGTGACCGAATCTCTCTGCTTCTCCTACGTATGGAGAAAACTAGTCAGTCTTTAACGAATTAGATTTGAGCTTTAGCATCGAGTTGATCACAGTACCAGAAAGAAAACTTAACAGTTGGTGTGGAAGCACTGGGGGAAGTTCATGCTTTCAGAAGCTTTCGTGCATCTTTAACATCAGATCTTGGTCTTACAACAGAGTAATATATAACAATATGGAATACAACAGTAACCAGGGAATGATTTGGGAGCGGTCAGCAGAGATATTCTCAATTTAGTTCTTACGTTTGATTTATCATGGTCTGCACGAAACTTTGTGGAAGTAATGGGCATCAAAGAGATCCTTCTCAGCTGCGGGTGTTCAGTCAGTTTCTCGACATAACCTAAGTTTCATTTTAAGCAACTCATTTAAAAGAGAGCGGCTGCAGGCATTTCACGGGTTTGTAAAATTCATATCCGACATGTACACTCGCACAGTGCACTGGAATTTGAGGCATAATCTATTTTCAAGCCCAGTGCAAATTTAAATGGTTGCGACCTCATTTAATACTCACCGTTGCGTGGAGTTTCCCTTTCTTACTCATCGCTAAAAAACGGTTGCTAAAAATCCCACGGATTCCCACTATTCCCTGAGACACGGCGAATATTTCCAAAATACCTGGAAGTGAAATATTCACAGGAAAGATATTTTAATGCCGGGTTTCTAAAACTTACTTACCGGCTGCTGCTGGAAGACTAACAGCAATCTTCCTCTGTTTAAAGCTCTTTTCAACGCTCACCTACTGATGACGGGAAGCCCGTTACAACTAGCAGGTCTGTAACCATTTGATCTTGTAAAATACGAAAATCGCGCTGTATAACATGCTGCCTTTTTATTTCTTACACGGATTATACTGTGGCTTTGATATGGTGACACTGCAGATCACAGAGCCTCGCAGCCTTTAAAATGCAGAGCTCTCTTGTGCAGAAAGTTCTGAACAATTACGACTGTCCTATGATTTCTGCTTCTTGACGTTTTCAAGTGTTCATAAATTCTGATTTGTATTATTTCCAGGTATTAACTGGTCAAATCGACCACACCAAGTTCTAACGCAATCTCTCCAAGCACTCAATTCCCTTTAGCCTGCACCTGTTAACAACATACTTAGCGGCTTAACATGACCACGGCGAATCGCGAGCCAGACAACCTGTCCCCGGAACTACTAATCACAAAATCGATCTTTATAACAAAAATAGCTTTTCAAACATGCACCATTTCCAGTTAGGTGGAGATAGAATAATAGCAATAGAGTTACTTTCTTTGTACGTTGCATATATTTCCTTAACCTTTCACTGTTAAAACAAACAAAATTGTGTCGACGTTTATTTAATACATAAGTCATACAGGCAAACAAGTTGGTGGAGATTAAAATATTTAGCTGCCTATTACTTTACATAAACAAGTGTATCAACTCTTACATTTATACACCCTATCGTGACCTCCAAAACGCGCAGTATTTTAGTGGTCGAAACAATTTACTTGCAATACGAGCAATCATGCAAAGAGATTGGCAGCGAGAAGTTATTGTGAAACACGATGCACATGCGTAATTTCTATGAGATTTCCTCATAGAAAATTGCAATCCATAGAGCATATTGCGTTATTTATGATTGTAGGTAATAGGGTCTGCTATTGTCACGTGAGCTTATTTAGAACAAACACTTACTGAACAGATTGGCTTCATGCGAGCCACTGACTTTGCCATCAGGCTGAATCTGTAAATGAAAACCAATTCCAACTCTACAATAGAGTCTTCCAGTGCGCGGCCCAGACCTATTCCATTGGTACACGTTCCTTAGTGACCTGCGGCTCTGCATGGCTGAAGAGCTCCGGTTTGCAGTGCCCTGGAGTGATTCTGCGGACACTACCTGCTCGACGTGGCCCGAGGCGAAGCGGACAGCATGATTCACAAAGAGGAGGAGGAAGTGAAGGCGCATTCTTCCAGTAGATTTCTCCGAGTGCTCTCTGCTAGGACAATGCCCGCATTTTGCTGATCCCTTGCTCCACGCACTGCCGCCGGTTTGTGGCGTGTTCGCCAGGCATTTCCATGCAAAAGCTACTGCTGGCACGGGGATATTTATAACACAAATGATCTCACTGCGAGATGCCTGCCTGTGATCTGAACGACGGGTTCTCATCCTGCAGCGTCCGGAGAATGGGCATGGTCGCGTCTAATACAAAATGTAGAGAGTACTCGTTAAGAGAAAAGTGCCATCAATAATATCAAAAATGCCAGGACACCATCTGCACAGACTTCACGCACGACGAGGCTAATTTTAATCGTGAGAGAAACCTACAAATAATTCATACCAACCAGCAAAGTGTCCCAAAGGGGACACCCGAATGAGTCACTTCATGCCGAAACTCCGGGCTACAACGAACTAATGGTTCTTAACCAAGGACCGCAATGATCTTTCATGACCCAGTCGCTCCCCAGAGACTTCAGCCTGATTTATAAATGGCCACAGAGCGCAGTATGAAATAAAAAGTCAACTTTACTCAGTGGATCGATATCGACAAGTTTGCTATACGCAGGTTTGTATCACATAACCGAATAGCTTAAATAAAGCAGTTACAGGTTAACAAAAAGTTTAGTTTGGGTTTAAATACTCGACATTGTAACCCCTGTGACAAGTAAAATGTAAGGATAACGTTACAGTCAGTTCATTTGATATATAGTTATTATGCAGTATCTGTGAAATCGGTTGACATTTTATAATAAAATATTCTTTACATTTTCCAGTGTTTGCAAGATTATTAACAGTAATGTGAAATCGATCACATTCGGCCTACTAAAGTGAACATGCGGACTCTTAAGAGCACACCTAGATTCGATCGTGGGAACATTACAATTTCTTTAGCGGGTGAATAAGATTTGGTTCCAACTCGAATCAAAAGAGCTTTAGGCGTGTCCTTAAAAATCTTTGGCCTTTATTACCTTCCTGGAAACAGATCGATCGGCTCAACTTTGTGCCTAAATCTGTTTGGAGAAGTCCTAGCAGTAAGCTGGATTTGGCTTTACACTAAAATCAAAACCGACAAGCCATCTCAACTAGGACTTAAGGTTGTAGGTACGAGTGGGGGAGTGGGGTGGATGTGAGAACACCCGCATACTCAAAGAACATATGCACACAAGCGGAGAACCAAAGCCTGCGGTTGGGCTGTGAATGACTACACGAACAACGGTGCATAAAATGAGAAGGTGCAGCGTTTACTTAAAAAAAAATTAGTTGATACTACACTCAAATTAACTTTTCTTTAGTAATCCGAGTGATCTACGCGCCATCACTTGGCCCAAGGTGTACATGTGCATCCCGGTTCAGTGATATTCCCAAGAAACATCATGCAATGATCTACAAGTACCTCAGATGATTAGAAAAAATCACTGCCCATCGTGACTTTTATTGAATGTTTTTGCTCTGATTGTAAATTTTTGGACCGTTCGCTTTAACATTTTGTCAGAAATGTAACTTAAGGTTTCTGCTTACTTCAGAGACAGTTTAACATCCGATCTAAAAAAAATCAAAGAGAACGATTAATGAAACACAACATTCATCAAGTAACCCAAGAAAGCAACATTTCCTATGTTGTCTTTTTTTCCCCAGTTTAACCACATATCTTCCCCGCCTTCTTGTGTCTTTAAAATCTTATTTAAAACTAACCCTGATCAACTTTTCATTAACAACAAAATGGAATCATTTGGATAAAGTATGTCCCATTTGTCCTGGATTTTAACTAGACGTTATGTGTTAATTTAAATAAGCCACATAGACTGCTAAAAAATATAAATACTGTTCATTCACAATATTTCATTGAAAAAAGATTCAACATGTTATTTAAAATGCATATGCAAACTGGATTGGATTTTAAAGGAGTGTTTTAATACAGAATATTGAATAACTTTCAATTTTTGACCTGTTGAAATACATAAAACAATGAGGTCATTGCAACCCAGATAATATTAAAGGAAAATTAGGACAAATTTAGCTTTTTTTGTTGAATGGAGCCCATACAGATCAGAAAAAAAGCAACTACCTTGAAAAATATTTTCATCTCTTCATGCAAAGATTGTGCCCAACATGTTGCTATGGTTTTCACTTCTCATTCAATTTGATATTGTCTGAATATGTGTAACTATAGATACATATTCCAAAAAGACTGCCTAATTCATCAAGTTAAAACAACACTTTTGTACGCCTGACCATTATTGCCAATGGAAACCAAAATGATCAGTTAAAGTCCTTTGTCTTCTGCCTGAGTTATGAAGCTCAAGCACTTCCACCCAGTAACAAGTATGAGCTAAATGCAAAGCGGACCATTTCTAGCACAAAGGCAACAGTCTTGTTTAAAGTAACATAAAAACGGTGAGTGTGGTGGGTGTGCAAAGCACATGGGCCTTGCAATATTTCAAATAACTTCAAAGGACCAATAGAATTTGAAGAGTTTCAAAATTATGGGCATCTCCTTTTATATCAACAAATATATTAGAAAAAAGGCTGCATCTGAAAAAGGTGAGAGGATGCTTTGTGGCTAGTTGTGTTGCTTATTCACCAAAACATTTGAGTGTAATCACCAATGCTCCCTCTATTTTTTTTACAGTTGCAGGGACCAGCCATTTCTCTGAGTAGGAATTACATGGCCTGAAAAATGTTTTATTTTGTAATATGTATACTATGAATATTTAGAATGACAACTTAAAATCCCATTTTATTTATTAATTGAAGGGTAAAATGAAATCGATACAACAAAGAAAATCTTTTACGTTTCATAAACTTTTTCTAGCTGCATCTAATTCCAGCTACATGCCGTAAAGGCTATGTGTGAATATGTGCGGGAGCATTTCAGTTACTGTGCAGCAGTGAGACAGTAGTAATCACTATTTCATCTTTAGATTCATGTTTCTTTTGTTAGTGGCTACTGTTAAAGAAAGAAAGAATTTGTCTCTTTGTGCTGATTACAGGCCATTTTACTGCCAATTAATTATTTTTGATGTCTCAAATTGGGAGATGATAGTAACAGAATACAAATGATAGGTTTTGAATTGCCCCCAACTCACACAGAGAGACATCTGTGCATGTGTGCCTTTCACAGAGCATTCTTGAAATCTAGTTTCATACCACACTGGACAGAGAGATCAGATGTATCAAATTAGGAGAATGCTCCACCAAATAACCGAGGGATCTCTCACCATTTAATTCCACTGGATTCCAGACTCACATTGGCTTTCAGCTTAGATTTATTCACTTTTGTATTGCTTTACTGTCAAAGTCTCAGTCAAAAAGTGGCATAGTAATTGCATAGCAAACCCATATCTTTCAGTAGTAAAGCGTTTATTTTCAGCTCATTGGGTCTGGATGGCAAAATTGTCAAATCATGATATGGAACATCATTCTTCTGTCTCACCCTTCTAGGTGTTGTCATAGTGCTTAGTTATTCTCATCAAGAAAAGGTGCTAAGAGAAATGCTGGTCAGTGGCTACTTTCACTCTACTTAATATTGGACCATGTCATACTGCACCATCCCAGAGTGAATTAGTTTCAATAATAGTTATTCATACTTCATTTTCTACCAAATGTTTCTTTCCTTTAGAGACTTAAAAAAAAGTTGGCAATCCTTAGTTAAATTCAGAAAATTCTACTTTCCCAACTTTCATATCCATTGAATAAACAACTGGGTATCAGCTCTGTCAGCCCTCCAAACATTACACTTTGTGAATCATTTCCATTTAGGAAACATTATCTATTCACCTTTTTGTGTTTCCAAAACATTAGTCACTGCCTATTACCTTAAAGCCAGCTGCAAAATTCTCTAGGGCTATTGACAGGTTAGCTAACTGCACCTGTTGTCTGATTATTGACTTACACATGTCCATCAAAATATTGACTGGTGACACAATGATGTCAATATATAAATCCCAAAGGATGTCTTATCAGTAATTCAAATGATCAAACACCTGCTCGGTGATGATGACATACAAATGGCAGGGTATTGACTTCTGAAGTAAGATGTCCAGCAGAAAACCCTAGGGTCCTTGCTACTGACAGATGCTTAAAGAACATCTGTTAGTAGATGATTGACTGCCCAAACTTATAAAAATATAAAGTATCAGATCTGCTCAATAACTTGTCTTTGTCATGTAATTGATTTAATAAATCAACCCTGCATTTTTATGGAAGTTTGTTCAGTTCAGAATATGGGAAACTGATAACTGATGAAAGATAAATAAAAAGCATCATTAACTCCATTTATGAAAATACAAATAATATTGCATCAGTTTGAGAGTATTAAGGGAAATCAATCACCAAAGACAACTTGTGCATCATTTTAAACTCTCAATATCTTAATCATGTGAAATATGAACCTGAAACAAGGATAATAGAAGTTCAATTGGACAGCTCAAATAAAACAAAACATCAAATAAAAACAAAAGTATTGATCTTATTATCTGATAGCTGTATTAAATTCATTCACAAATATTATTTTACCTACTACTAAAAATAGCAGATGTTAAAGAACTTGTGATTATCATTTTGAATTATTTAAATTGACTGTAGAAATTAATTCTGTGGAAGATTAATAACATTGCTTAAGAACAAAATTTTTTAAAAAATCATGAAATAAAATGAAAGTTATTTATAGCATTATATGCTAAAGTATTTTGAGGTAAATAGATTCCGTAAAATGGTAATTTTGATGACATGCCTTACTGGGAGTCAGAAACTAAATAACAAGTAAATTGGATATCAAGTATGGCCCACATGTGCACATAATGATCATGCCAGTCAAATACATGTATGGCAAATTAATATTTGACAAGATTGACAAAGGTGAGTGAATTATGGGAACAGAGGTGGACCTTTCAATCCCTTGTATGATTTCTGCAATTCAATTAGAACATGATTAATGTGCATTTTTGTTTAAGTTATCTGCTTTTCAAACTCTGTAGCATTTGATACTCTGCCTATTAAAAAAAATCAACCAGTTTTTAAGTCATTAATTGGCTTTTCTTCTTATTCCATTTTCTTCTTTGAAGGAATCTTTTCCAACTTCATGTTCAAGCAGCCAAGTCAATTTTATGCCCCAGTCCTTTGTTTTGAATAACACTAGGAAATAATTTCCCTCCAACTCTCTTTCAGTTTTTTTAATTGACTTGTTCGTTGAACTTCTAAACTCAAAGGTACACAAGCCCAGTCTGTACAGACTTTCCTCACTGTTCAACCCTTTTAGCTCATGAATTGATTTGGTTAATCTCAGTTTGCACTGAGTACAAAAACAACATAACTCCTAAAGCCCAGTTAGCAGAAATAGCAGGTAACAAGAACTCTGATATATTTGTACCATAACTGATTTTTTTGATGGAGATATCAGCATGTTCTGACATAATTGTTGACATTATCCTGACCTACCTCAGGGTTTCTGTATCACTATAAAGGTCCAGAAGTGAAAACATAATAGATTGCAGATGCTGGAGTCTGGAACAACAAACAATCTGCTGCAGAACTCAATGGGTTGTGCAGCATCTGTGGGGGGAAGTACAAAGTGTAGATCTTCTCCAGCCCTTGACCTTTCCCACCCACGTGGCTTCACCTATCACCTTCCAGCTAGCCTCCTTCCCCTTCCCCCTACGTTTTTATTCGGGCATCTCCCCCCTTCCTGAAGAAGGGTCTCAGCACAAAATGTTGACTATTCATTTCCATAGATGCTGCCTTACCTGCTGAGTTCCTCCAGCATTTTTTATGTGTTGCTTTAGATGTGTCATTGTTTTGGTTCAAGCAAGTTTTTAACCCAAAATTCCTTTCCCTTCCTTTGACAATTCCTTTCCCTTCACAGATGCTGTTTGACCCACTGAACTCCTCTGGCAGATGGTTTGTTGCTCAAAACTATTGCTGAGAAATTCCTGACTTAACTCTGTCAATAACTTACAATGCTTTACAGTTTATGTGACCCTGGTTGATTTCCCGGTGCTGCTTGCAAGAAGTTTGTACGTTCTCCCACGACCACATAGGCTTTTGATTGGACCACATAGGATTCCTCCTGGAGCTCCGGCTTTCTCCCACACTCCAAAGAGATTCCGGTTGGTAGGCTGACCTGTGATTAGGCGAGGTTTAAAATGGGGTGTTGCTGGCAGCACAGCTTGAGGGGCCAGAAGGTAATTGTCTAATCTTCTTCATTTTGGTCCACAATTTTGGATGTAACCCTCACGTACATTGGTAAATCAGCTTGTAAATTCTGAACAGATGTACCTCAACTAACCATATGCCAGATTCCAATTAATGTAGGAATCTAGCAACAGAGCTATGTCATTCATCCTCTTCTGCATTTCAGAAGGTCATGGCTGACCTGTGACCCATTTCCATTTATCCATCCCTTTGCCATATCTCTTAACAGATGCAATTAACTGAAATCTATGCTCAGACTTAAAGTGAGCAATTGTCCAAGCATTATTTGGCATTTATGAAAGACAGCTTCAAATTTCTAATAGATTTTTTCTTGACTTCATTCCTGAAAGTCCTGTTTCTCATTTTTATTTCATCCCCCAATTCCAGAATCACTGAACTGATGTAACAGTTAGACGAGAAGCTAGACTGGACTGCCAACACAGATGCCTTGTGCAGGAAGGCACAGAGGCGACTGTACTTCCTAAGAAGGTTGGCGTCATTCAATGTCTGTAGTGAGATGCTGAAGATGTTCTATAGGTCAGTTGTGGAGAGCGCCCTCTTCTTTGTGGTGGCGTGTTGGGGAGGAAGCATTAAGAAGAGGGACGCCTCACGTCTTAATAAGCTGGTAAGGAAGGCAGGCTCTGTCGTGGGCAAAGTACTGGAGAGTTTAACATCGGTAGCTGAGCGAAGGGCGCTGAGTAGGCTACGGTCAATTATGGATAACTCTGAACATCCTCTACATAGCACCATCCAGAGACAGAGAAGCAGTTTCAGCGACAGGTTACTATCGATGCAATGCTCCTCAGACAGGATGAAGAGGTCAATACTCCCCAATGCCATTAGGCTTTACAATTCTACCGCCAGGACTTAAGAACTTTTTAAAAGCTATTATTAATGCTTTTTGAGATAGTGATTTAGATGCATATCATATTTTTTTACTGAGTTAAGTATTGTATGTAATTAGTTTTGCTACAACAAGTGTATGGGACATTGGAAAAAAGTTGAATTTCCCCATGGGGATGAATAAAGTATCTATCTATCTATCTATCTATCTAATAGCTTCTTACTCTAGACATTCCTTTAACTATTACAAAAACAGCAATCAAATCACATTTCAAACTGTTAGGAAATGCTATGGTAATTTGAACAATTATATTTCACAATTTAATTCATGGAGTCGGGTTTCATTTCAGCAAATATACATTGTCCTCTTTGCAGAGAAAATACGTACTTTGAAAAGGTGCACCTTCCAGATCTGCTCATGATACTCTATGCGTGTTAATAGCATAATGGGGAGGCACGGTAGTGTAGTGGTTAGCACAACGTTTTACAGTACAGATGACCCATGTTCAATTCCCGTCGCTGCCAGTTTCATGAGTTTCATCTTTAATTGAAAGTTATACCAAATGAAAAGATGAAGTGATATCATCCAGTAATGGATAGAATATATATTTCCTGAGAGTTAAGTTATCTGGTCTGAACGTGTGTTTCCTCCAGGTGCTCCGGTTTCCTCCCACAGTCCAAAGACATGCTGGTTGGTCACTGAAAATTGTCCTGTGATTAGACTAGGATTGAATTGGGGGATTGTTGGGCGGTGTGGCTCAAAGGGCCGTAAGGGCAATTCTGCTCTGTATCGCAATAAGACGTAGGAGTAGAAGTAGTCCATTTGGTGCATTAAGCCTGCTCCACCATTCAATAATGTCATGACTGCACTCAACTCCACCTCCATAATCCTTAAATTCCCTACTATGTAAACATTTATTTAAATGTATCTTGCATATATTTAATGAGGAAACCTCTACTGCTTCCCTTGACTGATAACTACAGATTTTCCAAACTCTGAGAAATGCAATTCCTCCTTATTGTAGTCCTAACTCAACTCCCCAAATCTTAAGGCAACATCTCCTAGCTTCCTCTACTCTCACCTACAAGTGGAAGCAACTTTTCTGCCTCTATCTTATCTATCCCTTTTATAAACTTATATATTTCTATAAGATTCCTTCATTCTTCTGAATTACAGCTAACTCATTCTCTCCTCATGGGCTAATCCCCCTTGTCTCCAGAATCAGCCAGATGAAACTCCTCTGCATCACCTCCAAAACCTTTTCTCAAATGAGACTAGAAATGCACACAGTACTTCAGGTGCAGCCTCACCAATCCCCTATACAGTTGCAGCATGTCCTTCCTGCTCTTAAATTCAGTTCCTCTAACAATGAAGGCCAATTCCATCTGCCTTCTTGATAACCTGTTGCACACGGAATCTTTTGCAGTTCATGAACAATGATTCCCAAGTCTGTCTGCACAATAGCATGCTATAATCTTTTACCTTTTAAATAATAATCTGATCTTCTATTTCTGCTTCCAAAGAAGATGATCTCACATTTACCAATGTTGTACTCCATCTTCCAGATACTTGCAAATTGCTTATCTCTGAATCCTCTGCACAATTTGCTTTTCCACTTAATTTAGTGTCATCGGCATACTGTTCCAAATCGTTAATGTATGTCATGACCAGATACAGACCCAGCACTGACCCCTTTGGCACTCTGCTAGGCACCGATTGCCAACCAGAGACACACCCATTTATCCCATGTCTCTTATTAACATATACGGACTGAATGCCGACTCTCCTGGCATTCAGCTTACAACTGGTTGCCAACCAGAGAAACAAACACTTATTCCACTTCTCTGCATCTATTGATTAGCCAGTTCTCATTTTCATTTCTAGAACCTTTTTATTGGTACGTTATCTTCAACAGCTTTAAAATGATACAAAACTTCAACAGATTAATATGTTTACAATTAATAAAGCTGAGGGGAAAAAACTGATTGTAAAATATAAAAATGGAAAAAAATTATATATATATATATATATATAAGAACCCCATCTAACTAGGGAAAAAAACCCACTAACTACAAAAAAACCCCATTAGGAATTAACCCCCTGGAGCAATACGTTTGACCATCATCTAAATATATAAAACAAAAGAGTTATCAACTGCCATTTCATATTTATATATAAAA